>NW_027361794.1:9202500-9802500 GCF_039654945.1 Dendrobates tinctorius
TCAGATCTTCCACCATGTCAACATTTCATCTGTTTTGTCTGAGTTTCATCAGTTTTTAGAAAAAAAATAAGTTTCTCCACCTTTTCATATCCAGCAGCCGATGATGTCCCAGTACTGTCTGATTCTTTTTTCACTTGCATTGCTGATTTTTAGACCACATTCGGATCAATACCAGACATGTGAACAGCCCCCCCCAGAAGATACTCGGTATGAGTGCTGTCCATGAAAAACAAGGATAGAACTCGTACGTGAAAAACTGATGTATGATTAAGGCTGGTTTCACACTAGCGTTTGATCGCGCAGCGCATCGTGCGCGATCGGGCGCAGCGCATCGTGCGCACGCGCAATCTTCCCCTATCTTTAACATGGTTATCGCAGGGTCTTGCGAATGTACACGCTCATCAGCGTTTAGTGTGCGCTGCGCATTTTACAGGTGTGCGCCCAGACGCGCCGAACGCTACATGTTGCATTTTTTTGTTCCGCCTACATACTTAAAAAAATCGCGCGCGCATGTGTGCGCTCGATGTGCGCCCAAAATAGCATTACAGTCTATGTGATCGCTGACGAGCGCTCGGCACCGCGCACGTCAGCGCCTTGTGCGCGCACGTGCTTTGAGTAAACAATGTCTAGACACTTGTCCTAAAGAAGGTATATGTTTTTAAACTACATTCGAGGAACAATGAGTTTTCTGAATCTGGATAACCCGGTGGCTCAGTGGTTAGCACTGCAGCCTTGCAGCGCTGGGGTCCTGGGTTCGAATCCCACCAAGGACAACATCTGCAAGGAGTTTGTATGTTCTCCCCGTGTTTGCGTGGGTTTCCTCCGGGCACTCCGGTTTCCTCCCACATTCTAAAGACATACTGATAGGGAATTTAGATTGTGAGCCCCATTGGGGACAGTGATGATAATATGTGCAAATTGTAAAGCGCTGCGGAATATGTTAGCGCTATATAAAAATAAAGATTATTATTATTATTATAACCCCTTTAAGGCTGCTTTTACACTTACCGTGTTTTTGCAGGCCGATTTTGCGGCCCCAATAGATTTCTGTGGGGCCGCAAAATCGACCTGCAAAAATTCCACGATGCGCCGTGTGCAGTACGGCTGTTTCTGCGGCCTGATAAAAGATTGAGCTTGCACAATCTTTTTCACGGCGTACGGACACGGCCCCCATTGAAAATAAATCGGGCCGCAAAAACAAACGAAAGTGACTTCGGGTTTTGGGGAATGCAGGGTTTTTTTTCCCAATACTATTTCCATGGTATTGGCAAAATGAAAAATGGCGATCCGCAAGCTTTTTTGCGGCCTGTTACTGCGGCACACCGTAAAAATTGCAGGGATACGGCCCGCAAGAAAACGGGCCGGCATAAAAGCGGAAAGTGTAAGAGTAGCCTAAGGAAAAAAAAAAATGAGGACATTCAAAAAAATTAATTGCTCACCGCTCATATGTGGTGGAGGTGACAGACAAGTGGTAAGAAGTCTTCCTTTCAGTCCATGGAGTGGAGAAGAGACAGACTTGCACAGAAACGCGTGCACACAAAAGCAGAAACACGTGCACACACTGGCTGACACACATGCGCACACACGGACACACACATGCACAGACGCGCGCACACAGACATACACCGGCACAGACGCGCGCACACAGACACACACATGCACAGATGCGCGGACACAGACGCGCACAGACACGCATACACAGATACGGGCACAGGTACACACAGATGCACACACAGACCAGCCACTAGAGTACATATGGCACACACAGACATACACCAGCACAGACACACACAGACACACACAGATACAGGCACTGGCACACACAGATGCACACACAGACCAGCCACTAGAGTACATGGGGCACACACAGACATACACCAGCACAGACACACACAGACACACACAGATACAGGCACTGGCACACACAGATGCACACACAGACCAGCCACTAGAGTACATGGGGCACACACAGACATACACCAGCACAGACACACACAGACACACACAGATACAGGCACTGGCACACACAGATGCACACACAGACCAGCCACTAGAGTACATATGGCACACACAGACATACACCAGCACAGACACACACAGATACAGGCACTGGCACACACAGATGCACACACAGACCAGCCACTAGAGTACATGGGGCACACACAGACATACACGGGCACAGACACACACACAGATACGGTCACAGACATACACAGACCAGCCACTAGGGTACATGGGGCACACAAAAAGAAGTTTGGGAAGCATATTTCACTACTGGAGGATAGAGGGAGGGGGGTGCACACAGAATGTGAGATTTCCAGGCTGCATGTAGTGAGGCAGAGGGGGCACTTCACTATTGGACACTGTATATTTGGCCCACGTGTTATATCTCTTTTCAGCCTGATCCCTGAGCTTCTAGAAGTTGCCAGGGAGGGAGGGAAGGGTGCAGCAGCTGCTCTCCCTCCAGTTTGATTTCAATCTGTGATCCAGCAGTTGTTGGGTTAAAAGGACACAGCTCTGCCGGTCTTCATTTACGCAGCACCGGACTGTCTCCTAGCTCTAATCTCAAACATCCCCAGGAGGTGACTAATTACCAGGTATGTGCAGATGCTGCTGGGCACAGCAGTGTCTTCTCAGCAATGACCCTACAACAGCAGCCAGAGCTGCTCTGCTGTCTGTGAATGAGCTGAGCAGCTCCTCGCTTCCTCCGCTCCACCAATAGTTAGCCCCACCCCACTGTCTAACAAAAAGCTGTGAGCTCATGTGCGAGTTCCTGCTCTTTCTTTGTTTCTGTCTGCGGGCCGGACAGAAACAACCAGCGGGCCGCATGTGGCCCGCGAGCCGCCATTTGCCACGACTGATCTAGAGGCATAATTTTATAGTAATGATTATAATGCTTTTGGTTTTCCTGGTGTATGATTTTATAATATGGTGTTATGTGTAAGATGTGCGGGGTACATCAGATTATTAAAGTGTATTGCGTCAACATAGTAAAACTAATTTTATTAATTTGTGGACGTGTGGTACCCTTTGAAGCAATCCTTAATTCAAAGACCAGGTTTCTCACGGCAGGTTCATGATGCTAAGTTGTGTCCTTTCAGATTCCCCTCTTGGAGCATACTCTGCATCGTTTTTGTGATGTTACTTTCTTCACTGCTTGTGGAATCGGTCCTGGGAAATGTTGACCTGGGACAATATGGGCACCATCAGTTTCAGAAGTACCGGAACCCTCACCTTCTTGAGTGCCAAACATTAGGGCCTTGATGGCTATGTCCTGAAACTGAAGGAAGGTGCCCGTATTGCCTGCAGCTCAGAACAGCACAAAAACAGTGTACACAGTGCCATCTATACTGTATACGTATGTCTGTACCTTGTTTCCCCGGCGTTACTTTGCATGTCTCTGCTTTAATCCTTTGCTCCTTTCCCCCTAACTAGCAGGGATACTGTTATCTGTTACCGTTATGGATGCTGCTGTTCCCTGCTCCGCTGCATAGCTGTACATGCGTGTGTGGCTCCACTGCTCTGCATGACCACACGCTTGTGCGGTCCCTGGCTGCCGCTGTGGAAAGCTATCCATGGATTTCTAGGTCCCCTGCACTGTGTATGACTTAGTTACCACGTGTGTTCAGGCTTATAGCCGCTGCCAGGTGTCCTTTGCAATGCTGATTAGTGTTTGGCTGCGCTTAGTGTGCGCGCAGCCACGCCTCTCATGCTTTTATTAGGAATGGGTGTGTGATAGGCTGGAGCAGCAATTCTATCGCTGTGAGGCAGCTGCTATATAAAAGTTCCCTGCCCTGTGGGGCATTGCCAGAGCTTCGCATTGAGTTTCTAAACCTAGCCTTGTGTGTTTAGCTCCTGCTCTGATTGTGATCAGTTCTGGGAGAGTTGATGCCCTTTCTGAACTGTGTCCTGTTTTTCCGCTTGCTCTGGGGGCAAAATACCCAGATTGCCTTTCCTGGAAGGCTGCATATCCAGGCCCGTTCCTGTTGTGTGTTGGTTCCTGTACCTGACCCTGTCTAAACTGTGTCCTTTGTGTTATGTTCCTGAGGTCTTTCTGTGTCTTGAACCCTGTGCCCAGTGACTGTGACTCTTTGCTAACTGACTTTCTGTGTTCTAACCTGGGTTCATCTTGGAAGTAGGAGTCTGGTGTGTCCGCTGAGTTTCTACTACTCTGTGCTCAGCTTGTCATTCGGTGCAATCCCTGGCGGCTCCAGTCCAACCTGGTGGGGTCCTGCACCAGACTGCTTGAGCTCCTTTTTAGGTCGCTGCCAGATGTCGGGAGCCTGATGACCATGGCCTCTTGTCGGGAGCCTGATGACTATGGCCTGATGTCTGATGTCTGAGGACCACTTCCAGATGTCTGATGCCTGACGTCCTCCGCCAGATGTCTGGATCTTATCTTTCCCTGCCTGGAGCCTGCCGATCAGTGCCAGATGTCTGGAGCCTGATGTCCGGAGCCTGTCGATCGCTGCCAGATGTCCGGAGTCCGATGCCAGTGTCCTGATGTTCTATCTGAGATCTGAATCCTGATGTCCTGCCTGAGACCTGTTTTCCTGATGTCCGCCTGGTGTCCTGATGTCCTGTTGATGACCTGATGTCCGGCTTGTGCCTTGATGTCCTGCTTGTGTTCCGATGTCCTGCCTGTGTCCAGATGTCTGGTCCAAGGTCCTGGTGGTCCAGCCTGTGTTCCAGAGTCGGTCCTGCCTGTGTTCCTGAATGGATTCCTACTGTGTTCCTAGGGAGACTCCAGCCTTGTTTCTCCGTGACGGCTCTGCCTGGATCTAACCAGCCGATGACCTGTGTTGCCATGCCGGTGTTCCTGTCCTGCCTGTGTCCCGATGTTCCACTGTTTCCTTGGGGTCCACCCTGTGATGACGTCTGTCCAAGGTCGGTGTCTGATGTTCTCCTGCTGAGCCTGTGCTATGCCTGAGGCCTGAGAGAGGCTGTCCTAGTATGCCCGTGCCAGATAACCCTGGACTGCATCAACCCGTGATGTCCTCCTGCCTTTGTCTGTTATCCTGAGACGTGTACCCTTTCCTGATGTGCGGAATCGGGAGCCTGGCATTATGTTCTGTTTATGTACTATGTTTGTCTTCGAGTAAACTTTATGTTCTTCATACCTGAAGTTGGGCGGTGTCATATAGTTCTGCACGTCGCCACCTCGTCCACATGCTCAGCTGCCACAGACCCTGCTCGCAGCCCTCCCTAGTCTGGGTAGGTCCAGGTTACCCTATGTGCTCCAGTGGGTCCACATTCCGTCCCCTCCTGGGACGTTCGCCCCACGTTGCTGAGGTCGGGCGACGTGGAGGCGTCGGCAGGACCTTGTCCGCAGTCGTAGTCGTAACATATACAATGTGCATGGGCAATTTTTGTGCCATACTTTAGCTTTATGCATGGCACTGTATGGTTTGAGGACCTGATCTGAGAGATCTACACTGCATGTACCGATTGTAATCCAAGATACAATCTGGCTTTGTGACTTGTATTGTGGTCCCATGAACAGTGACAAGGGAGCTGTTGTCATGGTATATGGTAGTCAAGATAAGGACATCCCTTTTGTCCTTATTCTTGACCACCTGTTGTGAGTTCATTTTTCCCTTCACCATTGAGGTCTGATGAACTCCCTCCTCTAGTGAAGGAAGGTAGTGAGACTGATTACCAAACACCTGGGCAGCTAGATGATGACTGGGTGGCTGGAATTGAGGACTGGATATAAGGCTGCCAACGCCCTTCTTCCTGGCTGGTGATTTTCCTGCTGGATTCTTGGAGACCAGTCTGATTCCTGCATCTCAAAGCTAAGTTTTTCTGCTCTGCTTTGTACTCTTCAGTTTTGTTTTTGTTTTGCCTTGTTTTTTGGGAGTTCTGCCATCCCCGGCCGGGGGTGAGCTGAATTCCATTTTTGTCTCTGATCTGTTGATATTTTGCTCTGTCTTCAGAATATACCTGAGTGCTGATATAGTCTTTTGAAGCCTAGCGACTTCAGGGCCTGTTTTTCTTATCAGTCGGTTGGCTCATTTTGATAGGGTTTTTGCGGATGGCAGACAGCAGCTTTCCTATCCTGTCCTATGTAGTTAGCTTGGGCCCCATCATTTGCTCAACCTATCTTTCAATCTGTGTTAGTGTTTTCATCTTGCTTCACTGTCATTATATGTTGGGGGCTGCCTATTGCTTTGGGGTCTGCTCTGGGGCAGTTTAGTTTTTCCCCTTTCTGTCTTTAGGCTATATAGTTCTCCGGCTGTGATCGAGGGGTCTAGGGCACTGTAGGAACCCCCCACGGCTACTGCTAGTTGTTGTGGATAGGTTCAGGGGTCTGCAATCCGATAGCTGCCAACCTCTCTGGTTTTTCTGGACTTAGCTGGTATTTTGTTTTTTCCTCCTTCGGTGACTCATCATAGCACCACCATTATTTTGTCGCGGCATTGGGCTTTGCTGTTACCCTTTCTCAGCATTTGTCCATTTAGCGGCTTAGGGAGGCCTCTCCTGATTTTTTTTTTTTTTCATGCTGCTGCATGCAACTGTACGTCTAAGGGCTCATACTCGCATGCGAGAAACTCGGATGAGTCTCGCACATCAATACACGGCACTGCTGCCGACACTCAGGACCGGAACGCTCAGCTGCATGTAGTTCTATGCAGCTGAACGTTCCGATTCGAGTGCCGGCAGCAGTGCCAGGTATTGATGTGCGAGACTCATCTAAGTTTCTCGCATGTATGAGTCCTAACAGAGAGGGTCTTGAAAAGTATGATGCTGGAGTAAAAGTTATCAATATAGAGGTGATAACCCTTATCCAGCAGTGGGTGCAGCAATTCCCATGCAATTTTCTCACTCATCCACAGGACAGGGTGCAATCAGTGGGGTCAATCCGGGTGTCATTCCCCTCGTAGACCCTAAATCTGTGGGTGTACCCTGAGGTACACTTGCAAAGTTTGTACAGTTTAATTCTGTACCTGGCCTTTTTACTAGTCAGGTATTGTCAGATTTTAATCCCCCCTTTGAAATGAACAAGAGATTCATTCATGTGACCCTCATCGAATGGACTTTGAGAGTACTAGCGAGGAGTTGTACCGATGCATCTCCTCACAAATCTCCTGGTAACTGAGAGGACCTCAGAATTGCCAAAGCAACAAATCGCAGTCCGTGTAGGGATGATGGACATTCCCATAATGGTTTGCTGGACTGTTGTAGCTCGAAACAAAAGTTATGTAGCACCACACGTAACCAGAAAGTTCCAGATTCTGCATAATGCAGAAGAAGCATTCATAAAGTGCTGTGTCTGCTATCTGATGTATATACTTCACATAAAGTTCTTATTAAGTAAAGGAAAGTTTATTTTTGGACTTTTGTTCCTCTCATTTATCTACATACAGTCTGGTCTGGGCCTACCAAATACAACGGCAGCATGCTGTCTGCGGAGTAGGGAGATATGACTCTGCCAAACATAAATAAATATATAATAATTTTTCCCTTTTGATGTTTGGGGTTCAATTTCAGCTTTTGTGGTGGGATCTGAGATTTCTGTCTACTCCACTCTATAGGATAATAGCGTATAAATAAAGTAGTTATGGACGTGACTTAACTAACATTGTGCAGTGACTGTTTTCCCTATAGTGACGGATATTTCTTGTTGCCAAAACTTTTATATTTTTTTTTCATGTTAAACCTTTTTTATACACCTCTGATCAGTGCGATCATACAACATACAAGCCTCTGATTGTCCGGTGATGCCCTGTACTACTGTAGTGCCGAGTATCTGTCATGTCGGACGCTGTTCACACCACAGCATCCGGCAGGCAGAGGTAGTTCCACCTCCAGCCACTATAGCCTCAGTGGCGCCGGCCTGATCTTCAGGCTCTCGGGGGTTAATCCTGCTGGAGACCAGGTTGGATGGTTAGTCACGCCCACGGTCTTTAAATAGTCATGCTGGCCTATGGGCGTCGCCGATTATAGCTTGTGTTTCATACCAAGTGGTTCCGGTCTGGAGTGGAGGTGTTCAAGAGAGAGAGATTCATATCTGGTGTCGTATGATCCGTCGTTATCCTTTCTCCTTCCCATATTTGTGTTTAGTTGTGCCCTGTTCACATTACTGTTTATTCCTGTGTGTGTGCGGCGCAGTGCAGTTTAAGTTCTCCCTGTCTGTCATTATTTTTGTGGGAGCTTTGGTGGTGACTTCTCACTGGGTGGAGGGTGGAGGGTTAAGTGCAGGGCTGAGCAGGAGATAAGGAAAGGTCGGAGGCTCAGGCATTTGCACCTTCAGCAAAAACCCTGGGTTGAGGGTCAGACAGGGTTTCCCCTAGTAAAGGGACACCACAGGGGCCCCGGGTATTTCAGCCTTAGTTGAACTAAGCCCCCGTGACATTATAATCGGCCTAAGGTGTTGAAGGAACACCACGATTCGGTACTGGCTGGTCACCCAGGGGTGAAGGGCACCTTAGAGCTGGTATCGCGTCGTTTCTGGTGGCCCAAAATCAGGCAGGACGTGGTCTCGTACGTGGCAGCTTGCATCACGTGCGCTAGGGCTAAGTCACCCCGAACCCGTCCTGCTGGCACGCTACAGCCTCTGGGGGTACCCAATAGGCCATGGACAGAAATCTCCATGGATTTTATCACTGACTTGCCAGCCTCGGCAGGGAACACGGTCATCCTGGTGGTGGTTGACCGTTTTTCAAAGATGGCGCATTTTGTGGCGTTGTCTTCTTTGCCCAATGCTAAGACGTTGGCTCAGGTATTTGTGAAGGAGGTGGTCAGACTCCACGGAGTACCGTCTGACATAGTATCTGATAGGGGTACGCAATTTGTGGCGAGGTTTTGGAAAGCTTTTTGCTCAAGGTTGGGGATCAAGTTGTCACATTCATCGGCGTTTCATCCACAGTCTAATGGACAAACTGAGCGCATGAACCAAAATCTTGAACAGTATTTACGATGCTTTGTGTCCGACAACCAGGAGGAGTGGTCTACTTTCCTTCCTCTGGCCGAATTCGCATTAAATAATCACCGCCAAGAGTCATCAGGAGAGTCTCCATTCTTTTGTGTGTACGGTCAACATCCTCAGTTTTGTACCTTACGTCAGGGTGACTCCGGGGGTGTCCCGGAGGAGGATCAGCTAGGAGCCCAATTGTCATCAGTCTGGAGGCGGGTGAAACAGCGTTTGTTGAGCATGAGTGCCAGGTACAAACGGGTGGCTGACAGTAGACGCGTGCCAGGTCCGGACCTGTGTGTGGGTGAATGGGTGTGGTTAGCTACGAAGAACATAAAACTCAAAATCCCTTCTTTAAAACTGGGTCCAAGGTTTATTGGGCCTTTTAGGATTTCTGCGATCATTAACCCAGTGGCTTATCGGTTGGAACTTCCCGCAGTGTACAAGATACACAACGTGTTTCACAGGGCTTTATTGAAAAAGGTGGTAGGCTCTGTGGACACAACGCCGATGCCACCTCCAGTCATGGTGGATGGCGAGTTAGAGTTCGAGGTCGCCAAGGTAGTGGACTCTCGAGTAGTACGCCGTACTCTTCAGTATTTGGTGCACTGGCGGGGGTATGGTCCAGAGGAGAGGTCTTGGGTTCCAGCCTCAGACATACATGCGGATCGGCTGGTCAGTTCTTTTCACCGTCGTCATCCGGACAAGCCGGGTCCTATGAGTCTTGAGGGCCCTGGGGTCCCTCGTAGAAGACGGGGTACTGTCATGTCGGACGCTGTTCACACCACAGCATCCGGCAGGCAGAGGTAGTTCCACCTCCAGCCACTATAGCCTCAGTGGCGCCGGCCTGATCTTCAGGCTCTCGGGGGTTAATCCTGCTGGAGACCAGGTTGGATGGTTAGTCACGCCCACGGTCTTTAAATAGTCATGCTGGCCTATGGGCGTCGCCGATTATAGCTTGTGTTTCATACCAAGTGGTTCCGGTCTGGAGTGGAGGTGTTCAAGAGAGAGAGATTCATATCTGGTGTCGTATGATCCGTCGTTATCCTTTCTCCTTCCCATATTTGTGTTTAGTTGTGCCCTGTTCACATTACTGTTTATTCCTGTGTGTGTGCGGCGCAGTGCAGTTTAAGTTCTCCCTGTCTGTCATTATTTTTGTGGGAGCTTTGGTGGTGACTTCTCACTGGGTGGAGGGTGGAGGGTTAAGTGCAGGGCTGAGCAGGAGATAAGGAAAGGTCGGAGGCTCAGGCATTTGCACCTTCAGCAAAAACCCTGGGTTGAGGGTCAGACAGGGTTTCCCCTAGTAAAGGGACACCACAGGGGCCCCGGGTATTTCAGCCTTAGTTGAACTAAGCCCCCGTGACAGTATCATCACTGCCTGTCAGTGTAATACTAACGGCCCCATACACATGAGATAACATAGTAACATAGTAACATAGTTTTGAAGGCTGAAGGAAGACCTTATGTCCATCTAGTTCAGCCTATTTTTAGTGCAGCTGTTCTGCATTGTTGATCCTGGGGAAGGCAAAAAACCCACAGAGTAGAAGCTAATTTTCTCCATAGGGAAAAAAATTCCTTCCCCTAAGCTGGGTCAACCATCTACCTATAATATTCTGTTATTCATAGCCTTCTATACTGTTACTCACAAGAAAAGCATTCATTCAGTGAGTTGGCCATCACCACTTCTTCAGGAAGAGCATTCCAGAGCCTCACTGCTCTTACCATGAAGAACCCTCTTCTATGCTGGTGCAGAAATTGTCTTTCCTCCAAACGAAGAGAATGCCCCCTTGTTCTTTTCACAGTCCTTGGTACAAACAGTTCATTGGAGAGATCTCTGTATTGCCCTCTGATATACTTGTACATATATTAAGTCTCCCCTAAGTCTTCTCTTTTCTTGAGTAAATAGACCTAATTTTGATAACCTTTCTGGGTATTGTAGTGAACCAACTCCATTTATCATTTTAGTAGCCCGCCTTTGAACCCTTTCAAGTTCAGTAATGTCTTTCTTGAGCACCGGCGTCCAAAATTGCACACAATACTCCAAGTGTGGTCTGACGAGTGATTTGTACAGAGGGAGAATTATGTTTTCATCTCGTGTCCCCAGACCTCTTCTAATGCATCCCATGACCCTATTTACTTTGGTGGCAGCTGCCTGACACTGGACACTCCAATTTAGCTTCTTATTGACTAAGATGCTTAAGTCTTTTTCCATGTCTGATTTCCCCAGCAGTTTCCCATTTAGTAATTAATTGTAGCATCTGTTTCTCCTTCCCATGTGCATAACCTTACACTTATCTGTGCTAATCCTCTTTGCCATTTTTCAGCCCAATTCTCCAATTTACTCAAATCTGTCTGTAGTTGCAAACTGTCCTCCTTTGTGTTAACTACCTTACATAGTTTTGTATCATCTGCAAATACTGATATTTTACTGTTTAAGCCATCCACTAGATCATTAATAAATATATTAAATAGTAGGGGGCCCAATACAGAACCCTGTGGTACCCCACTAGTAACCCTGGCCCAATCTGAGTATGCCCCATCAATAACCACTCTTTGTTTTCTATCACTAAGCCAGCTCCCTAGCCCAAGCTTTCTCATCTTACTTACTAAATCTTTTCTGTGGGACAGTGTCAAATGCTTTAGAGAAGTCGAGATAAATGACATCCAATGATTCTCCTTGGTCCATTTGAGAGCTTACATCCTCATAGAAGCTGATCAGGTTAGTTTGACAGGAGCGATCCTTCATAAATCCATGTTGATATGGAGTTAAACATTTATTAACATTGAGATATTCCATAATGGTATCCCTTAGAAACCCTTCAAAAATTTTACCCACAACAGATGTTAAGCTTACCGGCCTATAGTTTCCAGGTTCCTTTTTACACCCCTTTTTGAATATTGGTACCACATTTGCTTGCCGCCAATCAAAAGGAACAGACCCTGTTTCTATAGAGCCTTTAAATATAAGGAATAGAGGCCTGTCTATCACATTACTTAACTCCCTTAACACCCGAGGGTGAATGCCATCAGGGCCTGGTGATTTGTCCATTTTCATCTTACTAAGGCGGTTCTGCACTTCTTCCAGGGTTAGGCAGGTAATACTTAATGGGGAGTTTACATTATCACTCTGCATTTCCCCTGGCAAATCCTTTTCCTGTGTGAACACTGTTGAGAAAAAAGTATTTAAAACATTTGCTTTTCCCACATCGCTCTCTATGATTTCACCCTCATTGTTCTTTAAAGGGCCAACACCATCAATTTTAATCTTTTTACTGTTTATATAATTAAAGAATAGTTTGGGGTTTGTTTTACTTTCCTTAGGCTAGTTTCACACTTGCTTTTTTTTGCAGCGCGTTTTTCCCGCAAAAAAACGCATTGAAAAAACGCATACAAAAGCATACAACTGCTGCGTTTTTTTCAAGCATTTTTATGAGCATGCATGAAAAAAACGCAGCGTTTTTATGCGTTTGTATGAGTTTTTAGTGCGTTTTTACCGCGTTTGCGTTTTTTTCCAACATTAGGTGGCCCCTCACACTAACCCAAACCATGACCCTAACCCTAACCCTGACCCTAACCCTTAACCAAATCATACTTAACCCTAACCCAAACCCTAAACCCTAACTAACCCTAACCCTGACCCTAACCATACTTAACCCTAACCCTGACCCTAACCCTAACCCTGACCCTAACCCTAACCCTAACCCTAACCCTTAACCAAACCATACTTAACCCTAACCCTGACCCTAACCCTAACCCTAACCCTAACCCTTAACCAAACCATACTTAACCCTAATCCTGACCCTAACCCTGACCCTAACCCTGATCCTAACCCTAACCCTAACCCTTAACCAAACCATACTTAACCCTAATCCTGACCCTAACCCTAACCCTAACCCTGACCCTAACCCTAACCCTGACCCTAACCCTTAACAAAACCATACTTAACCCTAACCCTGACCCTAACCCTAACCCTGACCATAACCCTAACCCTGACCATAACCCTTAACCAAACCATACTTAACCCTAACCCTGACCCTAACCCTAACCCTAACCCTTAACCAAACCATACTTAACCCTAACCCTAACCCTGACCCTAACCCTTAACCAAACCATACTTAACCCTAATCCTGACCCTAACCCTGACCCTAACCCTTAACAAAACCATACTTAACCCTAACCCTAACCCTACTTAACCCTAATCCTGACCCTAACCCTGACCCTAACCCTTAACCAAACCATACTTAACCCTAACCCAAACCCTAACCCTAAATTCCATGGTTAAAAAAAAAAAAACGCATATGCAAAAAAACGCATACATGAGCATGCCAGTGCGCACATATGCGCATCCATAGGCTATAATGGCCATTTTTAGCGCAAAACGTGCGCATATGTGCGCATGCGCTTTTTTGCAGGGCCAAAAAATGCAACATGCTGCGTCTGGAAAATACCAACGCACACCCCAAAAAAACGCAGCACATGAAAATCGCATACATGCGCTTACAAGCGCGCAGGTATGCGCACCCATGTTAAATATAGGGGAAAAAACGCATGCGCACATATGCGTTTTTTTCCAGCGCTAAAAAACGCAAATGTGAAACCAGCCTTAGCAATGAGTCTCTGTTTCCACTTTTGCTAAATGTATTTGTTTTTTACACATTTTATTGTTTTCTCTATAACTTTTTAATGCTTCTTCATTGGCTTCTTGTTTTAGCTTCCTAAATGCCTTGTTCTTGTTATTTATTGCCCTTTTTACATCCTTATTTAGCCACATTGGTGTTCTCCTGTTCCTAGCCCTTTTATTTCTGTACGGTATGGCTAGCTCGCAGTGGGTGTGTAAAACTGATTTAAATATTTCCCATTTATTTTCTGTGCTCCTATTTTTGAGGACATTGTCCCAATCAATTCGGCGAAGGTCCTCTCTAAGCTGATCAAACTTTGCTTTCCTGAAATTCAGCGTTTTCGTAACCCCCTTCCAGGGCACCTTACTGAAGGACAAGTGGAATTGTATTATATTGTGGTCACTGTTCCCTAGGTGCCCATCGACTCGTACTTCTGTTATTCTATCTGGCCTGTTGCTTAAAATTAAGTCCAGAAGGGCTGTCCCTCTAGTTGGGCCCTGCACAAGTTGTGACAGATAATTATCCTTGGTCACTGACAGAAATTGGTTTCCTTTCTGAGATACGCAGGTTTCAGTTCCCCAGTCTATGTCGGGGTAGTTGAAGTCCCCCATAATAATCACCTCATTGTGATTTGCTGCTTTGTCTATTTGTTTCAATAATACATTTTCAGTGGTTTCTGTTATATTTGGTGGCTTATAACAGACCCCTATGAGGATTTTATTACTTTTCCCTCCTTGTATCTCCCACCATAGAGACTCCACCTCTTCATTTCCCTCTTGTATATGTTCTCTTAGTGTGGGCTTTATATATAGACAGACTCCACCCCCTTTCCTTTTTTTACGATCCCTCCTAAACAAATCATATCCTTGCAAGTTAGCCGCCCAGTCATAGCTGTCGTCTAACCATGTCTCAGTTATTCCTACTATATCGTATTTTTCCTCATACATTACCAACTCCAGATCTTCAATCTTATTGGTCAGGCTTCTTGCGTTGGTCAGCATGCAGGAAAGAAGTTTTGCTTCCTTTTTCTTAGCTTCCTTCTGAGTACCCTGTCTTGGGTCCTCTTTACCACATCTAGTATCCTGACTGGGATGATTTAGGGAATCCTGCTTTGAGCAGGGTGTTGGACCAGATGGCCCAGGAGGTCCCTTCCAACTCTACGATTCTATGATTCTATGATTAGTTTGTCCTTCTGCTGCATGTTCTTGTCTGCTGTTTTTCCTCCCATCCCCTCTTCTTCAGTGTTGGCTGAACGGTCATTTGGCAGACGGCTATCTCTCCTGACTCCCCCATACACACACATATTCCAGCTTTCCCGTGGTCTGTATGAGAGAGTTGCCTCCAGACTCCTCTAGCGGAGGATTATCTACAGGAATGATAAACGGATTATCCTCTGAAATTCAGGATGCCAGATCCTTCTCTGCCCTGACATCATCTGTCGGGAGGCTCCCAAATAAATTATATAGTTGCCAGGGCCGGTTTTAGACAAAGTGGGGCCCTGGACAAATGTTTAAAGTGGGGCCCCAAATGCTCACATATTGCACTGTCACACAGAAACATTTGTGTTGCATTTACATGCGTTAAGTTCAGGCCGCTAAACGAGTGTGATCGACGATGCTGAAGTTGTTAAACGCTTGTTTCCTGCCCCCTTTAGGGTATGTGCACACGTTCAGTAATTGGCAGCGCTTTGGATGCAGCACATTTCGACTACACTCAAATCACCGGCTATTGAACACAAGTGAATCCTCTGTGTTCATTGAACCCTGTGGAATCACCGCATCCAAATACATTCTATGGGTGAAATTTATCTTATAGACATGGGTCGCCCTCCCAGGGCTGTGGGGTACTCAGTACCGGGCCGGTCCTTCAGAGGGGAATGTCACAGCAGCGGTGACCCGGTCCGTGGCCCTGGGCGCCCATGTAAAAGGGGGTTTGAGTGGTGGAATAAAGTTTATGATTGATTTGTGACGCCACCTGTGGTGTTCGGCAATGAAGGTGTTAAGCCGACGCTGCAGACAGATCCTCTGGGACAGATGGTGTAGTGCAGCAAAGATGTTGTAGCCCTCCACAGGCAGGGCTGTTGGTCCCAGGGCAGTGAGATAGGTGTTGGGGAAGAGGGTGCAGTGTCTGGCACAGAGATGTAGCAGTGCTGAAGAAGTTGTAGAAAGAATGCAAGGACACAGCAGAATGTAGTTTCTTTACCTTTACTTGGCAAACGCAGTACAGGGTCCTGATTACAGATGGCACAGGAGCAGGCTAGCCTGGAAGCAACTCGGGGATCTCTCTATCAGATGGGTTGTGTAGTCTCCTTCTTAGCGCTGGCTTGAGGTACATGCAGTACAGTGTTACACTGAAGTTCCCAGGGCTGTGGAGTCGGTAAGCCAAACCTGCGACTCCGACTCCGACTCCTCAATTTCCCTTACACCGACTCCAACTCCGACTCCGACTCCACGACTCCGACTCCCACACATATTGCTTATATTTAAGTGAAAAATTTATTGTAGTACAATGTGAACCTCAGACATTTAATCATTTTTATGATCCAATAATCAAGATATTTAGATAGAACAGAATATATATTGGTGTACTACTCGGTTTTCATTCTTTTTGGTACAGATACGATGGATAGACAGATATGGATATATAGATAGAGCAGATTTCTAATCTGCTTTTGCTATTGAAAACATTATCTATGAGCTCAAAAACCTTTCAGGTGATGCAGTTTTTTTAAAAAGATGATCAGCTTTTGCAGCTGAAAAACGTATCCTCAAAAAACACAGGAAAAATGCTGTGTGTGAATGTAGCCTTAGATCAGGAATATAACAGCCATTTATAGGACATTTCATAACTTTCCCAAACTCCTATGAAAAAATATTCAGCACATCCTGCATTGAACTACTGTACCCAATTTATTATATATTTTAGGAGTCGGAGTCGGTCCATTTTATACCGACTCCAACTCCGACTCCGACTCCACCAAAATGAGCACCGACTCCGACTCCGACTCCACAGCCCTGGAAGTTCCTCCTTCTTATCGTCTCTTAGAACTACCTCGTATGGCAGACAGCTGTAGTCCTCTATCTCTTGGCTCACCCGTCGCTGTTGTGCCCCCGAGTCTTAGTTGGGAATAGAGCATTTACAGCTTCCTATTCCTCTGGTTTCTGTTGCAGGACCTTCCTATTCCTCTGGTTTCTGTTGCAGGACCTTCAGTATCCATACAACCGTGGAGACAAGGCTCCAGATCATGCGCTTTCACTGTGAGGGAGCTCTCTATCCTCAGCTCAACCTCCAGCTTCTCTCCACACGTCTACACTCGTTGCCGTCCTCACACTAACTGACTATTTCCCCCCCTGGCCCTCAGAGCGCGCTCCTCCCCCAATCCTGGTTCAGAGCTCCCTCCGCTGACCTGGAGTGGGAACTGTGTTGCATGAAAATGATTAACTGCTAGAGAGACCCTTCATTGCTTCCAAGCATGACATCGCCCTCCCTGGAGGAAGGTAATGCCACTGTGGCGACCATACTCCTGGGGGCACCACATTCCCCCCTAGTGCAAATCAGCACTCCTGGGCTGATAAAAGAAAACATGAATAACATATAAAACATGTAAACAATATGAAGGTTACAAGATTTGAAAAAGGAAAAATTACAAAAACCAAATGCTCCAAAAATAGTCCTATGATGATAAGTCCAAGCATCAATGTCCATGGCCCATTCCTGGGCAAATGGTGAACTATATACAAATTGGTGACCACACAAGTCCTGTGGTACAATGTCCATAAAACACAACTGGCAAATTCAAAGGAAACTCTTACAGATTACCTGTAGGCACAAGCTTGAAAACAGTTACACATATACACAATTTCAACATTCACATAAACTTAGCTATATACGATATCTGATGGGTGGTATACCTTGTGTAGTACGGGTAGACCTGCATAACACTGGTGTGACTGGGGATCTTACTGGTTGTCTAGTGCTCACTACTGGTGTAGTTAAACTATGTAGTATTCTCCTACTGACTCAGTCTCACCATGGGTATGAAAGATTCACCATTGGCAGGGCGAGGGTTCTCTGGCTCCACTGCTGGTATGGCATCTGCTACCTGAACTTCCCGACTTTCAGAGTTCTCATGAGTCACTTCTTCTTGTACTACCAGTTGGGGAAATGTCAACACTGGCACCACTATGGCGTCATTTACTTTAGTCCAATTTGCAGGGAATTCTCCAAGTATGGTTCTGACCTTTTCTTCTTCCACGGGTTGGATGTCATTTTGTTCTTCCATTCTTTCTTTTAGCTGGTCAGGGCATAATTTCAAATGATCCCTTGATATTGCTGCTGAGGTTTCTCCTCCATCTTTACTAATAAGGCACACCTTGGTATTGTCAAAGATTGAGGGTAGAATGGTGTAGAGTTCAGCTTCCCATTGGTCATCCAGCTTATGCAGTCTTCTTTTCCTCTTGAGGACTTGTTCTCCTGGTGACAAGGGAACTGCAGAGGCATGCTGATTGTAGTTCCTCTCTTGTTTTTGTCTTGCCTGAGCTAGACTCTTTTCCACACATTCTTGTACTCTTCTGTACTGTTGCTGCCTCTCTGTGTCCCAGTCAGCTTCTGGTGACGTCACTTCAGGTGTAAGGACTCCCATGTCCAAATCAATAGGCAGTTTACCAGGCCTCGCTCTCATTAGGTAGGCTGGAGTGCAGTTGGTGGAATTCACAGGAATGTGGTTGTAGAGGTCTGCAAGATCTGGCAACTTTTTGGGCCACAGATTCCTCTCCTCCAAAGGCAAGGTCTTCAGTAGGTCGATCACCACCTGTAGCATCTTTTCACACATGCCATTGTTCTGTGGATGGTATGGGGTTGTCCTGATCTCCTTACAACCGTACAAGATACAGAATTCCTGCAACTCTTCTGCCTCAAAAGCGGGACCTTGATCTGTAAGCACTCGCTCAGGGTAATCATGTGGTCTACAGAAGTGCTGTTGAAAGGCTCTGGCTGCTGTCCTGGCTGTTTGATCATTGACAGGCACAACTACCAGGAATCTTGAGTAGTGGTCAACGATGGTAAGAGCGTAGATGTATCCTGACCGGCTTGAGACCAGCTTCACATGGTCTAGGGTGACCAACTCAAGTGGCTCTTTGGTTATTATTGGCTGTAGAGGAGTTCTCTGGCTGTTTCGATCCTTTCTGCGCAGGTTACATTGTCCACACTCCCAGCACCACTTTTCAATGGCTTTCCTCATACCAGCCCAGTAGAACCTCTCCCGGAGCAATGCTTCCAACTTCTTCCATCCGAAGTGGCCAGCTCCATTGTCGTATGCTTCCAAGACCATTGATGCCTCTCTCTTTGGGACTATCACCTGCCAGACCAGCTCATGAGTGCGGGTATTGATACTCCTCCGACACAGCTTTCCTTCATAAATGAACAGCCAACCTCTTTCCTTCCACAACTGCTGGGTTTCTTCAGGAGCATCCGACTCTGGGCGTGAGTCAGCTTGCGACAGTTGCTCCTTCACCAGGCGGACTGCAGGGTCACTATCCTGCGTTTCTGCCCAATCGTGATGGAGCAATGGATTTAGGGTGACCTCCTTCAAGCCAGACCATCTGTTTCTCACTCCTTGAGCATGTTGGGCTGCAATTGGCCGGTGGAAGGGAGGTAACTCTTTCTCCTCAAGAGCCTCAGGGTCTTCTCCTGCATCTGGCAGATTAGGCATCATGGACAGCGCATCAGCATTGGCATTCTTGTGCCCTGCTCGGTACTTGATTGTAAACTCATAGTTAGTCAGCCAAGCCATCCATCGCTGTTCCAGTGCACCTAGTTTTGCACTGCAGTGTCCAAGTGAGTCAACGGGTTGTTGTCCGTGAAGATGGTAAACTTGGCTGAAGCTAGGTAATGCTTGAATCTTTCAGTCACAGCCCAGACTATGGCAAGGAACTCCAGCTTGAAGGAACTGTAGTTGTCAGGGTTCCTTTCAGTGGGACGTAGCTTCCTGCTGGCATAGGAGATCACTCTTTCTTTGCCATTCTGTACCTGCGACAGTACTGCTCCAAGTCCCACGTTGCTGGCATCAGTATACAACACAAAGGGTTTGTCATAATCTGGGTAGGCCAGAACTTCATCTCCTGTGAGAGCCATCTTCAGTCTGGTGAAGGACCTCTCCAACTCCTCAGTCCATTCAAATGTGGAATTCTTCTGTTTGGCTTTCTTAGACTGCCCCACCAGAAGATTTTGCATAGGAGTGGCTATTTCAGTGAAGCCTTTGATGAACCTTCGGTAGTAGCCTACCAACCCGAGGAATTGGCGTACTTCATGGAGGTTGCTGGGCTTCGGCCAGTCCCGGATGACTGTGACTTTGTCAGGATCTGGTGCCACACCTTCTGCACTCACTACATGACCGAGGTACTGTACCTTGGGCTTCAGGAGGTGGCATTTGGAAGGCTTCACCTTCAGGCCAAAGTTGGACAAGGCTTCAAACACCTCAGCCAGGTGCTCCAGATGGTCTTCATAAGTCTTGGAGAAAACAATGACATCATCAAGGTACAACAGGACTGTCTCAAAGTTCATGTGTCCGAGGCAGCACTCCATCAGCCGTTGAAATGTTCCTGGGGCGGTGCAGAGCCCAAATGGCATATAATTGAACTCACAGAGACCCACTGGGGTGGTAAATGCTGTTTTCTCCTTGTTTGCCTCTGCCACGGAAACCTGCCAATACCCACTAGTGAGATCTAAGGTGGAAAAGTAGTTAGCAGTTTTAAGTGCAGCTAATGACTCTTCAATTCTGGGTAATGGGTAGGCATCTTTATGTGTAATGCTGTTAATTTTCCTGTAATCTACACAAATTCTCATGGTACCATCCTTTTTCTTTACAAAAACTATTGGAGCTGCCCAGGGGCTACAACTGTCTCTGATGACCCCTGCTTCCGTCATCTCTCTCAACATACCTTTGGCACATTGGTATTGTGTTGGGGGTATAGGTCGGTACCTTTCTTTAATGGGTGGATGATCTCCAGTGGGAATATGATGTTGAACCCCTTTTGCCTTCCCAAAATCTAGAGGGTGCTTACTGAATACCCGCTCATATTCCTGGGTCACCCTGTAAACCCCATTTTTCTGGTATGAAGGTGTAGAGTCAGTCCCCACCTGCAGTTGCTGGCACCACTCCTCCAGCTGCTTTACAGGGCCATTGTCCTCCACCTGGTCGGATGAGACCAAGGGCTCTGCTGCCTGCATTGCATTATTACTGACAGTGAGCAGCTTAGCAACTGTGGCATACCGAGGTATTGTGGCCTCCTCCCACAATTCAAAAGGTGTACAGGTACTCTCCCTTTACGTACATCAACTACCCCTCTGGCTGTCAGGACAGTGGGCCTGCTATCAGAGTATACTGGCTCTACCAATGCCTGGTAATCTTTCCCTCTGAGGCCTAAGGCTGCCCAACACCAAATCAACATTTCACAACTGGGGGGTATTGCAATGGGGAAAGCATCACTCACTCTGACGCTGCCAATTTCTCCGCCAGAGAGTTCTACCTGCTGTCTTTGCATCAGGGCCTTGATCTCCTTCTGCAGGACTCGTTGTTCACTGGAACCAGCAGTCTCAGCCACCTGTTGCAACAAGACAATAACCTCGGAAAGACAATTTTCAATTACATTTGTACCAAGAGTCATCATTGGATTACATTCTCGTCGATCAATATCCGCAACCATCAGACCTTGAGATTTTAACTCCACCCTCCCCACTTTAACAGTAGTTTCTTAACACCCCACTTGTGGTAAAGACTAACCATTACTGGCAACTACTGTCAGTTCATCAGTTGGGCCACGGGTGAGTTCAGTGTCAGCCCAATACCGCTTGTAGAGGATATAGGGCATAGTGGTCACCTGGGAGCCAGTGTCCAGCAAAGCGTTCATGGGGATGCCGTCAATCACCACTGGAAGGACCGTCTCCCTCCAACATACTTGGCTCGCCAGTTCCTTGGGCTTTGTCCTACTCCTGGGGCTTGGCCCTCTGCCCCAGGGGTTACTCGTTTAAAGGACAGAATCTTGCAAGATGGCCTGCCTTGTGGCAGCGACAACAGATGGGACGTCCGTCCTGATCATAGCGGTTGTTGCTCCTCCCTCGGAGTGGCGGGGTTCTCCTCTTCCGGAGCCACAGGACATCCTCTTACTGGAAGCAAGCTGGATCTTCTCCTTGGAGGACACCTGCGGGGACTGCACGGTTTTAGTATGTGCAGCCATACCTTTGGTCAACTCCTGAACCTGAAGACGCAGCTCTTCTGTTGGATCTTTATCCAGAGTCTGTGCATCAGCCTCCACAGGGGTGGAAGGGAAAGATGTTGCTTCCTGGTGGTAGGTGATCACTGGGCGCCTAGGGGGGCTGATAGTTGGTTCCTGCAGTACCCGAATAGCCCTGTCCTTAAAATCAGCAAAGTCCAGATCAGGGTTTTGTAGGGTTATGATGCGCAGCTGCGCTCTGTGGGTACTGGATAGGAGTCCTTCAATGAACTGCTCTTTTAACAGTTTGTCTTCCTCTTTCACACTGTCAGGATCAATTTGCTTGACGGCTCGCAGCGCCTCCTGCAGGTTAAGAGCATAGTTCCTTATACTGTCCTGCACTTTGTTTACATCCAAAGAATCATATCTTGATTTCAGCAGCAGTGCGGGTGTCAAAGGTGCTCCTTAGCTTGGCCAAAATCTTTTTAACAGTCTCTTTGTCAGTGTCCTGCCAGGCTTTTACTTTTACTTCTCTCTGTGCTGCACCTGTTAGCTGCCCAATCAAGATGTTCACTTTCTGGCTTTCAGATAGAGGATACACCTCAAACAAGCTGCACAGTCTCTCTTTAAATTCACTCAGGGTATGGGACTCACCCGAGTACTGCGGTAGCCAGGCCGCTCCCGGTATGTGGGGCATAGACAGCGGCATTATGGGGACCGCTGCGGTGGGTGCTACCGGAGCCGCAGCCACGTTGGGCACTGCAGCTTGCGGCACTGAGGGGCTGGCGGGGACGTCCGCCGCTGCATTGGCGCTTGCATGAGACATTCTCCTTCCCCCCTAGTTAACGGTTGTCAGGCCCTGGGTTTGAGCGGCTTACCGGCTGTAGGCCTCAGCTCCTCCCCTTCTCGCACGCTGTCCTCTCTTCCCACGTGGCACTTCACTTCTTCGCACTCTGTGGCAGGCTCTGCCCACGAAGGCCTGCCCTTTTCTTCCCACGCGCGCCAATCAATGGGATAATGGCGGCAATGGCGCCAATTTTACACACAGTCTATAGCACACAACAGTCTCTGGCACATAGGACCCGGGGATACCGGGCTCCGTAATCCTGTTCGTGACGCCAAAAATGGGTCGCCCTCCCAGGGCTGTGGGGTACTCGGTACCGGGCCGGTCCTTCAGAGGGGAATGTCACAGCAGCGGTGACCCAGTCCGTGGCCCTGGGTGCCCATGTAAAAGGGGGTTTGAGTGGTGGAATAAAGTTTATGATTGATTTGTGACGCCACCTGTGGTGTTCGGCTATGAAGGTGTTAAGCCGACGCTGCAGACAGATCCTCTGGGACAGATGGTGTAGTGCAGCAAAGATGTTGTAGCCCTCCACAGGCAGGGCTGTTGGTCCCAGGGCAGTGAGATAGGTGTTGGGGAAGAGGGTGCAGTGTCTGGCACAGAGATGTAGCAGTGCTGAAGAAGTTGTAGAAAGAAGACAAGGACACAGCAGAATGTAGTTTCTTTACCTTTACTTGGCAAACGCAGCCCAGGGTCCTGATTACAGATGGCCCAGGAGCAGGCTAGCCTGGAAGCAACTCAGGGATCTCTCTATCAGATGGGTTGTGTAGTCTCCTTCTTAGCGCTGGCTTGAGGTACATGCAGTACAGTGTTACACTGAAGTTCCTCCTTCTTATCTTCTCTTAGAGCTACCTCGTATGGCAGACAACTGTAGCACTCTATCTCTCTTGGCTCACTCATTGCTGTTGTGCATCTGAGTCTTAGTTGGGAATAGAGCATTTACAGCTTCCTATTCCTCTGGTTTCTGTTGCAGGACCTTCAGTATCCATACAACCATGGAGACCAGGCTCCAGATCATGCGCTCTCACTGGGAGGGAGCTCTCTATCCTCAGCTCAACCTCCAGCTTCTCTCCATACGTCTACACTCGTTGCCCTCCTCACATTAACTGACTATTTCCCCCCCCCAGCCCTCAGAGCGTGCTCCTCCCCAAATCTTGGTTCAGAGCTCCCTCTGCTGGCCTGGAGTGGGAACTGTGTTGCATGAAAATGATTAACTGCTAGAGAGACCCTTCATTGCTTCCAAGCATGACATCACCCTCCCTGGTGGAAGGTAATGCCACTGTGGCGACCATACTCCTGGGGGTGCCACAGACATTCTGCGGAATGGAGATACGCGCCACATGTCCATCTCCGCAGGTGAGCCGCGGGTGTCTGTGCACGCATACTGGGCATGGGATTTCTTGAAATCCCATCCACTATGCTGTAACATCTGGACGCTGCACAAGTACACAGCATCCAACCCGCATGGTTTACTGAAAGTGTGCACAGAAGTCCAGCTCCAGGAATAAAATTGATAAAGCTTTATTGCAAATCCGGTGAAAGAAAATTATTAACAAGGCTCCTATGTTCATGAAAGGTATACCCCCGAAGTGCAGGGTACCTTGGACAGGTCTGCAGAGCACCTAGATGTGTTTCGAACAGCCAGTGTTCTTAGAATTAGGTACCTTGTTAGTAATTTTTCTTTTATCGGATTTGCAATAAAGCTTTATCAATTTTATTCCTGGAGCTGAACTTATATTTTTTGAATACTTTTTGTCGTTTGGTGGAGACGAGTCCGTGCTTGGATTGAATGCATCTTACGGAAAACAGACGGTGAGCTGAAATAACTTTTTGTATACAAGAATGATTGGTACACATAGTCCTCAATACAGTATAATGCAGGTCCCATAAAGTACATATAGTAAAATGCACTCCCCATGGTCCTTGATACAGTATAATGCAGCCCCCCTCATAGATAGCACCAGTATAAAATGTCAGTAAAGCCATTAATATTTTATGATTTCATTATACACAAATCAGAATTATAAGGTTATGGGTTCCTTTTCATGCACATCCTCCAATGTGTTGTACATGATACAATGTACGATGTGCCCTGGAGGCATCCATACTGGGGAAACCATACAAAAACTATAAACAAGGATGAATGTACTCCAACACACAATCAAGAATGAAATGGACACGCCTGTGGGAAAACATTTCTCTGGACCTGGACACTGTATGACAGACTTAAAAGTCTTAAGGCAGCGTCACACACAGCGAGATCGCTAGCGAGATCGCTGATTTTGTGACGCCACAGCGATCTCGCCAGCGACATCACTGTGTGTGACACACATCAGCAACCGGGCCCCCCTGCCGGGTATCGCTGATCATGCAGGATCATCCTGGGCCATTTTTTGATCGTTGCTCTCCCGCTGGCCAGCGCGCATTGCTGAGTGTGGCAGCAGGAGCCAACGATCAGCGAGGCTCCCAGCGCTCTAAGCAGGCGCTGGGAGCTGGTATCTAAGGCAAATATCGGGTTACTAAGTGGTGCGCGTCACTTAGTTACCCGATGTGTACCTTAGAAACCTGCGTGCTGGCAGCTCCCGGCGCGAGCACGCAGGTTTCTAAGGTACACATCGGATAAATAAGTGACGTGCGCCGCTTAGTAACCCAATATTTGCCTTAGATACCAGCGTCCTCGCTGGTGCTGATCGCTGGTGAAGCTGCCTGTTTGACAGCTCACCAGCGATCATGTAGCGACGCACCAGCGATCCTGACAAGGTCGAATCGTTGTCGGGATCGCTGGTGCATCTTCAAGTGTAACGGTACCCTTAATCCTAAAAGGTCATTTTAAGGACAACAGAGAAAGAAAAATTTGGGAATTCAAACTGATAAAGATGTTCAATTCTTTAACACTAGGACTCAATTTATCACCTGGATTTGACTCACTACATGGATACAATTCACACCTCCACCAGAAGGACTCCAGATAACTAAGAAGAACATTCCCACTGCTTTTCCTTCCGTAAGAATATGCCTAATTTGATTTCCTTGGCTTATCTTTAGGAGGCATCACCTCTCCCACCTACTGTAGTGTCCCTTAAATGTTGTGCCTTTTTCTTATTAATTTATCGCAATCCTGCCTGAAAAAGGAGCATTTGTGCAATGAAAGCTTGCAAACATATATTTTCTGGTTAGGCAGTAAAGGTATCACTCCAAGAATACTTTTGTCATCATCGGGCAGAAAAGTATTCACATCGATTATTTCATTATAAATAGAAGAAGGTGGACTGCAATCAAACAGGGACTGAGAACCATATATAGTAACAGGAAGTAAAGTGCATCCAGTATATGGTAAAGCATATAGTGCAGTTAAAAGTAATAGGATATAGTGTTCCAAGTATGCACTAAACATATGGCAAGATTAAAATACATGATGGTACTTACATGGTAATATATTTGCATGCCGTCCCCGACGCCCCAACGCACGTTTCGCTTCTTTGGAGCATATAAGCTGCATATCTCGGCGCTGAGATCTCCTCTCCCGTGATCTTGGTGCCGAGATCTCCATCTGTGCATGTACCGCCCCCGACAGCCATTTTTCCCGGAGTCCATCACATAGGAAACCATGGAACTGCGGGGGCTGTGGACATTCACAAAATGACGGCAGAGCCCCCGCAGCACTGGAGACACCCGCAGCCCGGAGACAACCACAGCAGCGCGCCGCACATTCGAACACCCCCTCATACCAGCCTGCGGCCTACAGCAACGCTCCACTCTTTCCTCCTCCAGCAGCGACCCTGGGACCCTGCTCGACCGCAGCCGGTGAGGTATATCCACATTATAAGATGCACCCCCATTTTCTCCCAAAAATTTTTGGGAAAAAATTGCATCGTATCTGAAAAATACGGTAGTTATTTCTGTGTCACGTGTAATGAATATCTCCTGCAGTATTGCTAAAGCCGATTCCAGTGTCGGTAAATGAGACGGGAATTAGCGTTATGGAAGATGAGTCTATGAGAAACGTATTCAGCTGCCGACTCCGAGGAAGAAACTGCTTGTTGTCTGTGGCCTAAATATATAGGTTTTATTAGTAGATGTAAAGAAGAAAACTAAATTCTGTAAAATAATAAATCTCCTCATATGTTTCCCTTATTATCTCCAGTAATTGTATTATTACACAGGATTTTATGATGTTACATCAGCTCATCTTCTTCTCATTCAGGTCTCTACAATATCGGATCCTCTCAGTGACGATCTTCTATATAACAGAATTTTCCTGATTTACCCATCAAGGATGGATATGGACAGAGACAAGATGGCGGAGAGGATATTACACCTCACCCTAGAGATCCTTTTCCGGCTTACTGGAGAGGTGAGAGATTCTGATGACGTCACATTACATCATTCTTATCTATGGGAATAACAGATTGGCAGAACAGGAGAGGTGAGGACTCTGGAAATGTCTGTAGTGAGGTTTATTAATGTGTCTCTCCATAACCAGGACTACACAGTAGTGAAGAAGACCTCAATTGAACGCTGTCAGGACCCTGTGACTGAGGGATTGGGAAGATACCTGAGCCCAATCACGGGGCATCTACCTCACCCCCTGATACATGAGGACATCAATGACCAGAAGATCCTAGAACTCACCTACAAGATGATTGAGCTGCTGACTGGAGAGGTGACACCGCTGGGAATGCTGGGACATTATACAGTAATGCTATGATGGGATTGGGGGATGACGGTATCATTGTATGTGTCAGGTTCCTATAAGGTGTCAGGATGTCGCTGTCTATTTCTCCTTGGAGGAGTGGGATTATTTAGAAGGACATAAAGATAAGTACAAGGAAATCATGATGGAGGTTCCCCAGCCCCTCACATTATCAGGTAATAGGTGTGACTAAATACACATGGCCTATAATTATCTGTATGTGAAGAATGAATTTCAGTCCCTGTATGTTTCCTTCAGTTCTATCCACTAAGCCGACAACACCAGAAAGATGTCCCCGTCCTCTTCTTCCACAGGACTGTAAACAAGAAGATCCCAATGTTCCTCAGGATGATCAGGTAGATGGAGAGAAGGTGTCATGAGATATCCCCTATTTTTATTGTTAATTTTTATAGCACCATTTATTCCATGGCGCTTTACATGTGAGGAGGGGTATACATAGTAAATACAAGGACAGTGATTTTAAACAATACAAGTCACAACTGGTACAGGAGGAGAGAGGACCTTGCCCACGAGGGCTCACAATCTACAGGGGATGGGTGAGGATACAGTAGGTGAGGGTAGAGCTGGTTGTGCAGTGTTTTGGTGGATAGGTGGTTACTGAAGGTTGTAGGCTTGTCGGAAGAGGTAGGTCTTCAGGTTCTTTTTGAAGGTTTCCATGGTAGGCGAGAGTCTGATATGTTGTGGTAGAGAGTTCCAGAGTAGGGGGGATGCGCGGGAGAAATCTTGTAAGCGACTGTGGGAAGAGGAGATAAGAGGGAAGTAGAGAAGGAGATCTTGTGAGGATCGGAGGTTGCATGCAGGTAAGTACCGGGACGAGGTCACAGATGTATGGAGGACACAGGTTGTGGATGGCTTTGTATGTCATGGTTAGGGTTTTGAACTGGAGTCTTTGGGTAATGGGGAGCCAGTGCAGGGATTGAAAGAGGGGAGAGGCTGAGGAATAGTGTGGGGAAAGGTGGATTAGTCAGGCAGCAGAGTTTAGAATAAATTGGAGAGGTGCAAGAGTATTAGAGGGTAGGCCACAGAGCAGGAGGTTGCAGTAGTCAAGGCAGGAGATGATGAGGGCATGGACTAGGGCTTTTGCAGATTCTTGGTTGAGGAATGTATGGATCCGTGACATCTTTTTGAGTTGAAGTTGGCAGGAAGTGGAAAGGGCTTGGATATGTTGTTTGAGAGAAAGATCAGTGTCAAGGATAACCCCGAGGCAGCGAGCTTGTGGAACTGGGGAGTGTGGGCAGCCGTTTATTATGTGTACAGTTATTTAGTTTTCTCTTGGCCTTCTGTTTTGCAAGCTAAACATTCCCAAATCCTTTAGCTAGTCCTCGTAGGAAATACTTTGCATTCCACTGACCATCCTGGTAGCTTGTCTCTGAACTTGCTCCCACTTTTCAATGTTTTTTTTTAAATGTGGTGCCCAGAACTGGATACAGTATTTCAGAACAGATCTGACCAAGGAGGAGTAGACGAGAATAATTACTTGACGTGATCTAGACTCTATACGTCTCTTAATACATCACAGAACTTGTATAATGAGAACAGTATAGATGGCAGCATTAGAGCTGATCATAGATGTGTCTTCTCCATCTGTCTGTGACTTTTACAATATTTGTTTAAGGGTGAAGATCTGATCCATATTAATACTACAGAGACATATGTGATGGGTGATGAGTGGTGTAAAGAAGAGATTCCTACATATGACTACCCAGGTGAGTAGTAACCACTAAATCCAGAGAAGTCACAGATTCTTCTCAGTCACCGGCTGTGAGTGCTTTATCGGTCGTGTAGTCCAACCGTATCACAATCTTGCAATCACCAGTTTTCCACTAGACCACAACATTCTCCTCTGCCAAATTCTGTTCAAATGACTTTGGACATTGTAAGCCCTTTTCTGTAGAACATACATCCTGGAATATCCACCTACTTCAGTAAGAAGATGCTGACCCTAACCTGCCCAGATCTGTAAACTACAAAGCCAAATGACAGCATACATAGAATGTGCTGACAAGTTAGAAAATCACTTGAAGAAAAATATTATGATGGTTTTTTAAGAGAAAGCAGAGGGTAAAGATGCTGTTGGCTTCCTAGAACCTTGATATCTTATTGGATGAATCTACCTTCTCTCCCTTCTGTGCTGCTGAATGTCTCATATGGTCCCTACAAGACCATGTCTAGTTTTTATGACCAAACTTTGCTTTTATAATCAACAACATTAAATGTGCAGTGAGGGTCGAATGTGAATTTTTGAACAATAACAGAGTTTCCCTTTATCGTGACTTTTCAATTTCTTTAAAAACTGACTAACTTCAAACAGTAATTGGAATTGAGATTACTGCACAATCTATCTAGATATGGGAAGCAATAAATAATTTCAGAACTCAGTAGCTCCAATGGTCCACCATAAATAAGTACATTTCTGGTTTAGTGTTGTAGTTATCTCCAAAACTTATGTGGTTGTTGGGGATATAACATGTTTTTTTATTCTACGTCTTTTTTTTACAGGTTAATTTTGTATGGTAGTTCGATGGTGGTGGGATCAGCCTGCCTCACTATGTGCTGCCGGCACCAACATCAGGGCCTTATCTACAGCATTCTGTATTGCTGTAGATAAGCCCCCAATGTAACCTGAAAGATAAGAAAAACACGTTAGATTATGCTCACCCGGGGGGGGCGGTCTGGTCCGATGGGTGTCACGGTCCGGCGCCTCCCTTCTTCATACGATGCAGTCCTCTTCTTTCCTTCCTGTCTTGGCTCCTGCGCAGGTACACTGCTCTGCACTGCAGTGTTCTGCTCTGCTCTCAACAGGGCAGAGCAGTGTGCCTGCGCCCGAGCCACGACAGGAAGGAAAGAAGAGGATGGCCTCGTATGAAGATGGGAGGCGCCGGACCGGATCGCGACACCCATCGGACTGGGCCTCCCACCCCATGTTTTCCTTATCTTTCAGTTTACATCGGGGCTTATCTACAGCATTACAGAATGCTGTAGATAAGCCCCTGATGTCGGTGCCAGCAGCTAATAGTCGAAAAAAAGGGTGACAGATTCCCTTTAAAAGAAGGTCTCCATTACATCTTCGAAAAGCCCGAGATCTAAATTTAGGACACCTCAGCTCTGCACTGTTATAAAAAGTTCTTTATGAATGTCTAATATTTCATCTTGAAACTCATCTGACAGAAAATAGTAGCCTTTACGATAGCTTAGATTGCCAAGAGCCACCAAGCTACATACTCTAATTACCCAGAGAGTTTTCACCAGGATAATAGGAAACCAGTGGACTTTCCAAATTATTTTCCAGCTTCTCTTGAATCCGACAATACCCTATATATGGTTGTACACTACTGTCTGGGCACATGGCAGAAAGGAAGGAGCGCTATTTAGATATTTGAACAGAGATCTTGCTGGAATAGTTTGCAGACACAAATTATTGGGAGCACTGTTGGTGATCACCTGGCAGATCAAAAGATGCCCACCACGAGAATTTTTGGCATTATCTACTCCATTTTCCAGAGCCAGGGATTGCCTTGCTCATCATCCTTTAACCCCTCTTCATGGAACTGGACTTAAACAGAGACCCCTAGGTTTGGGCCATTGTGTTATCTGCTGTTCTGGTGTGTGAGATGGCAAGAAACATAGGTAGCCGGGTTAGAACCAGGAGGATAGAGAAAGTACAAAATCAGAAGATGCAAGAATAGTCAGTAAGGCTGGTTTCACATTAGCGCTTTTTAAGCGCACGCACGGCCGGGGGTAGCTCCGCCCCCGAGCCGGCTCTCTGCCCGGCGTGCCCGCCCCTTGCTTGTAGTGCCGCCTCCTAGCGCACTGCGGCGCCTGCGATCGGCGCACCCTATCTTTAGCATAGGGTGCGCAGATCGTGCGCAGGCCGTGTGCTAGTTGCGCTTTGACGGTGCGCCGAGCACGCCGAAATCCGAAAAGTTTGATTTTGGCGCTCATGGCGCACCGTCAAAAGTGCGCAGCGCAGGTCAAAGCGCAACTAGCGCACGGCCTGCGCACCCTATGCTAAAGATAGGGTGCGCCGATCGCAGGCGCCGCTGTGCGCTAGGAGGCGGCGCTACAAGCAAGGGGCGGGCACGCCGGGCAGAGAGCCGGCTCGGGGGCGGAGCTACCCCCGGCCGTGCGTGCGCTTAAAAAGCGCTAATGTGAAACCAGCCTTAGCGGGCCGTTTGTCACAACAGAAGACAAATACACAAAATGGGAGCTGAGCACGGAGGACTAAACCAGCAGAGAACAAGGCTGTATCTGGCAGCTCAAAAGATGGCCACCACAAACAGGCTTGGCACTATCTACTCCATTTTCTAGATCCCAGGGATTGCCTTGATCATCATCTTTTAACCACTCTACATGGATCTGGACTTACACACAGACCCCTAGGCTTGGATCATTGTGTTACCTGCTATTCTGTGGTGTCAGATGGTAAGAAGAATAGTCAGGTAGTTGGCTCAGGACCAGGAGGCCAGAGAAAGTACAAAATCAGAAGACGCAAGAGTAGTCCGTAAGTGGACTGGGATCACAACAGAAAAGAAATACACAAGCAGGATCTGAGCAGAGGACTGAGCAAGATGAGAACAAGGCTGTATATGGCAGCTTCAGACAATATGCTTCAAGCTTTAGTAGGGTTTGGTGCTTTCCAAGTGGATGAAGCACGTAGCAGATTGCTCCAGCTGGACAGCACACAAACCCATACTGAACAACTAGATGGTACTACTTGTCTTAGGCACCCTAATCTCATGGGTAAATACAGCCAGCGCCGCTCGGAGCTTCTGATTTCAATGTCTCTATTGTCAGCAATGCTTGCAGAATAAATAAGGCACCACCTTGTGATGGAAGCAGACATCGCAGGACCAGATTCCAGTTGAGATGGGACACACCATTTGCAGATGCCCTAATATAACCAAATTGCAGAGAACTAAAGCAGTAGAAATCCCCATAAAGTGACTCCATTTTGGAACTTATAACCCTCAGTGAATTACTGTATTTTACGGATTATAAGAAGCACTTGTTCCCCCCCAAATTTTGGGGGGAAATGGGGGTGCGTCTTATATTGCATATATACCTTACCGATACCGTTGCTGCAGGCTGGGATGAGAGGGTGCTCGGTGGTGCTTCTGGGTGGTCCGACGGTGCTGCTGGGTTGTCCGGTGGTGCTGCGGGAGTCTCCAGTGCTACGGGGAGCTCTGCCTACATTTTATGAAAGGCCAGAGCCCTCCGCAGTGCCGTGGTTTCCTGAGCAGTGCACTCCGGGAAAATGGCCGCCTGGGATGGCATGTGCGCAGATGGCGATCTCGGCATCAAGATCTCCAGAGATGAGATTTCAGCACTGAAATCTGATCACCCGAGATCTCCATCTGTGCATGCGCTGTTCCCCGGCGGCTATTTTCCCGGAGTCCACAGAACTGCTGGGGCTCTGGCCTTTCACAAAATATCGGCAGAGCCCCCTGCAGCAGCATTGGAGACCCCCGCAGCACTGTCGACACACCCGCAGCACCGCCGGGCACCCGCAACACTGGACACCAGCAGCAGCAGATAGCTGCAGCGGCGCACTGCACTATGGACACTCCCAGCCTGCAGCATCACCCCACTTTTGCCTCCTCCAGCAGCGACCCTGGGACCCCGCTTCACCGCAGCCACCACCCCTGGACAGCAATAAGATGCATGGTTTATAAGAAGCTCCACCATTTTATTAAAAAAAAATAATTTTTTCCTATTTTTCTCCTCAAAATTTGGGGTGCATCTTATAATCTGGAACGCATGTGTAGAAAAGTAGACCGGCACGGCTCACCACTCCAGGACTGCCACACAATACCAATTTAAGATTTATGGGTGCCTTGCCATAGAAAAAAGTCCAAGCAAATGTCTGTAGTATTGAGAGAGATTATGGCAAAAATGACACTCACCATCTTATAAGTGTCCGTGGAAGCGCATTGTTTGCGTGAAACGGCCGTCGTCCGTTCAGTGCATTTTTCACCTGCTTTTTTATATGATATTCCAATAAAGGACACTTCTAAGATGGTGAGTTACTATTTTGACTCCACAGCCACTTTCCGGAAATTAGCTCGCACTGGATGTTGCAACATGAAAATTGCACATTTGCCATTTTATTATCCAACTCATAGTGCCCAGATTGTGATCCAGGAGACATACACTCCGTAAATTAAGTGGGTTCGTCTCACTATACTAATGCAAATACATGGATGCTAAATGTGGTTTGGGCACACTGCCATGCTCTGAAGTGAGTGGAAATTTGACTTTGGGAGAGTGGATATTGCTGGATTAGTTTATGGAAGCCATGTTGCTTTTTAAGAGCTTTTGAGCCACTAATAATGTGGAAACCTTTTTTCTCTATCCCCCATGACAGCACCACGGAGAGAGAGGGGATCCGCCCTTCAGGGACAGGGAACCTACAGATTAAAAGGGCGGTACCTCTCCCTTGCATCAGTTGGTTTCCTGTCCCTGAAGGGGAACCTTCAGTTCTGCGTTACCTGAGAAGATGCAGGTGAAGATCCAGGGCTAGCCAGTCCGTGTTCTGCCAGTGGGAAGGCCCCTGCCACGACTGGTGTGGTGCTTGATGCCGCCACTGCTGAGACCGAAGGGTCTTGCAGGATGAGCAGGGGGAAGCGCAGCCGCCGCTCTGGAGAGGATGCTGGGGTTTACGGGTTCCCGCCTGGTGCATGCACAACTTAGGTGCTCCCTGGTGAAGAGGCCACAGGAAGAGGGTGGACCGGAAGTGAGGGCAGGAGACACTGTGTGGTAAATTCAAAAGGGGAAAGTGTGCAGATGCTCCCTGCTGCATGCAGTCCTTGTGAGTCCTGGAGGACAGCAAACCGCAGACAAGCGGAGTGGATGGTCCAGCAGCCTCTCCACACAGCGCTGCAGAAATTCTGGCATGATGGATAAGTCACCATCTCCCTTTATTGGATCCTATCGCACCTCCAGAACCGATTCCTGCGGTTGCATCTGATGGGTGAGTGATCTTCATGAGAGATCACCATTGTAATTGGGATTCCCTTCTCTTCCTTTTTATTAGGGAAGGAAGAGATTGGAAAAAACGAATTACAGATGTTGCCTCACGTGTGATAAAGCATTACCTGTCGCCTGGGATAAGAAGCTTTGTCATTCTTGCATAAGACAAGTGCTATGCGAGGAAACCCCAGACTTCACCTCCGATCTGAGATCCATATTCAAAACGGAGGTCAAGAGTGCTTTTAAGTCCCTTAAACAGGGGGATAAGGCTGGGGGAAAGGAATCCACCATATACTCCCAGTCTGATGTCTCTAGCTCCGGGGGGGGCATAGGCTAGAACATATCAGATTCCTCCTCATCGTCGGATGAGCCCCGTCTCACATAACGAGATCGTTAGCGAGATCGCTGTTGCGTCACTGATTTTGTAACGCAACAGCAATCTCTGTTATGAATGAGTCACCGGAGGAGGAGAAAACAAAAATACAAGCTAAGTCCAGAAAACCGGAGAGGTTGGTAGCTATCGGATTGCAGACCCCTGATCCTATTCACCACAACTAACAGTAGCCGTGAGGGGTTCCTACGGTGCCCTAGACCCCTCGGCACAGCCGGAGAACTAAATAAGCCTAAAGAAAGAAAGGGGAAATCTATACTGCCCCAGAGCAGACCCTAAAGCAATAGACAGCCCCCAACATGTATTGTCGGTGAAAAATAGATGAAAACACAAACACAAACAGAAAGATAGGCTGAGCAAACGATGGGGCCCAACTAACCAGATAGGACAGGACAGAAAAGATGCTGGCTGCAATCCGCAAAAACCCTACCAAAAATGTCCCAACCGTCTGATAGGAAAAAAGGCCCTGAAGTCGCTAGACTTACTATATCAGCACTCAGGTATATTCTAAAAACAGAGCAAAGAGATCAACTTATCAGAGACAAAAATGGAATTCAGCCAGTCCCAACCAGGGCTGGCTGAACACAAACACTAAGGAAACCAGACAAATTCTCATGGAATAATAGCAGGGCAAAAACTTAGCTTTTAGTAGACAGGAACTAAACTGGATGCCAGAGCTCAGAGCAGAAAGGATCACCAGCAACCCTGCAGGGCGTCGGCTGCCTTATATCCACTCAGAGATTCCGGATGTCCAATCACACTCCGCCTGTTCAGATGACAGGTTCTTCCCATCCCAATCAATTTCACTACCTCCCTTCACCAGCAGAGGGAGTTCATCAGACATCAAAGGTGAAGGGGAAAATGAACTCATAACAGTACCTCCCCCTTGAGGAGTGGTCACCGAACCCTCATCCACGCCACCAGGGTGATCAGGATGGGCCCGATGAAAAGCACGAACCAATCTTTCGGCATGAATATCGGATGCAGGGACCCAAGAATTATCCTCCTGGCCATAACCCTTCCACTTAACCAAATACTGGAGTCTCCGTCTAGCCAGACGAGAATCCAGTATCTTCTCAACCTCACATTCCACATTACCTTCAACCAATACAGGGTCAGGAGGTGCCACCACAGGAACTACTGGCTCAACAAACTTCTTTAACTGAGACTTATGAAACACGTTATGGATCTTGAATGTAACAGGAAGAGCCAATCGAAAAGAGACCGGATTAAGAATCTCGTAAAATCTTGTAAGGTCCAATAAATCTAGGTTTAAACTTTGGAGAAGCCACCTTCTTAGAGATATTCTTTGATGACAACCAAACCATATCACCCACCTTAAACCGGGGACCAATGGTCCTATGCTGATTGGAAAACCGCTGGGCTTTTTCCTGGGAGAGAGACAACTTATCCACCACTTGGTCCCAGATCTGGTGCATTCTCTCCACCACAGTGTCAACACCTGGGCAGGCAGAAGACTCCACCTGCCCTGAAGAGAATCGAGGATGAAACCCAAAGTTACAAAAAAAAGGTGACATCAAAGTGGCAGAACTAGCTCTATTATTTAAAGCAAATTCGGCCAAGGGCAAAAATGAGACCCAATCATCCTGATCAGCAGAGATAAAACATCTCAAATAAGACTCCAAAGTCTGGTTTGTTCTCTCCGTCTGCCCATTGGTCTGAGGGTGAAACGCAGAGGAGAAGGACAACTGAATTCCCAGCTTGGAACAGAAAGTCCTCCAAAATCTAGACACAAACTGGACTCCTCTGTCAGATACAATGTTCTCAGGAATCCCGTGCAAACGAACCACCTGTTGTAAAAACAGGGGCACCAACTCAGAAGAAGACGGCAACCTAGGGAGTGGTACAAGATGAACCATCTTAGAGAACCTATCACAAATCACCCAAATAACAGTCATCCTTTGAGAGACAGGCATATCCGAGATGAAATCCATTGAAATATGGGTCCATGGCCTCCTGGGCCCCGGCAAAGGCATCAACAACCCTCTAGAGCGAGAACAAGGTTTAGACCAGGAGCCAGTCCCACAAGACTGCACAAAATTCCTGACATCACGAGACAAGGCGGGCCACCAAATAGACCGACTCACCAAATCCCTAGTACCAAAAATACCTGGATGACCAGCCAATGCGGAGCAATGAACCTCAGACATTTCTCTCTTCCTCCACTGGTCAGGAACATACAATTTTCCAATGGGACAACGCTCAGGTTTGTCCTCCTGAAACTCTTCCAGAGCACGTCTCAAATCGGGCGAGATGGCAGAAAGAACTACCCCCTCACCTAAGATGGTAGCAGGCTTGGTCACAATAGGAGAATCAGCAAAGAAACCCCTAGAGAGGGCGTCTGCCTTGACATTCTTAGTGCCCGGAAGAAAAGAGACCACAGAATCAAAACGTGTAAAAAAACAAGGCCCACCTAGCCTGTCTAGGATTCAAGCGTTTGGCCGACTCTAGGTAAATCAAATTCTTGTGGTCAGTGAGGACCACGACTTGATGTTTAGCTCCCTCCAACCAATGTCTCCACTCCTCAAATGCCCATTTCATGGCTAACAGTTCCCGATTCCCCACATCATAGTTACGTTCAAATGGAGAGAACTTTCGGGAAAAGAAAGCACAGGGATTCATTTTAGATGTTACAGGATCCTTTTGGGACAAAACAGCTCCTGCACCAATCTCAGAAGCGTCCACCTCTACCTGAAACGGGAGTGAGACATCAGGTTGCAGCAAAACCGGAGCAGAAGTGAACCTTCGCTTCAGCTCCTGAAAGGAAGAAACAGCCTCCAGAGACCAATTCAGCACATCAACACCCTTCTTAGTCAAATCAGTCAATGGTTTGGCAATACCAGAAAAATTAGCTTTAAATTTACAATAAAAATTAGCAAAACCCAAAAACTTCTGGAGGGCCTTCAAAGAAGTGGGCTGAACCCAATCATAAATGGCCTGTACCTTGGCCGGGTCCATTTCAATAGTTGATGGAGACAAAATAAATCCCAAAAATGAAATCCTCTGTACACCAAAAAGGCATTTCGTTCCCTTGACATACAGGGAATTTTCCCTCAAAATCCCGAACACAGTCCGAACATGTTCCACATGAGAGTCCCAATCCTTGGAAAAGATCAAAATATCATCCAGATAGATGATCAAAAATTTATCCACAAAGTGTCGGAAAATATCATTCATGAAGCACTGGAAGACAGAAGGGGCATTAGTGAGCCCAAAAGGCATCACCAGGTACTTAAAATGTCCCTCCGGAGTATTAAACGCCTTCTTCCATTCATCCCCATGCTTAATGCGAATAAGATTATACACCCCCCTGAGGTCAAGCTTGGTAAACCAGCAAGCACCTTTAACTCTGGAGAATAGATCAGAAATCAGGGGTAACGGATACTGATATTTAACAGTAATTTTGTTGAGGGAACGATAGTCATTACAAGGCCTTAATGAACCTTTCTTGGCCACGAAAAAAAACCCAGCACCTAAGGGTGAAGAGGATGGTGTAATATGACCCTTCTCCAACGACTCCTTAATATAGGATCGCATAGCCTCGTGCTCGGGTACAGATAAATTGAAAAGCCGACCCTTGGGAAATTTACCCCCAGGGCTCAGCTCAATTGCACAGTCATAACTCCTATGAGGAGGCAAAGACGCAGACTCATTCTCACTAAATACTTCATAAAAATCAGCCAAATAGTCAGGAACATCATGCGACTGGGGAGAGGTGGAGAAAACAGGAGCGTCACTAAGGGCACACCGACAACCCCAACTCACCAGACACAGACTTCCAATCCAAAACTGGATTATGGATTTGCATCCAGGGAAACCCCAGAACAATGGTATCATGCAAATTATGCAACACCAAAAATCTGCAATTGTCTTGATGGTCTGGGGCGACCCGCATTACCACCTGGGTCCAAAACTGAGGTTTATTCTTCGCCAAAGGAGTAGCATCAATACCCCTCAAAGGGATAGGCGTCTGCAGAGGTGTCATAGGAAACCCACAACGTTTAGCAAAATCCAAGTCCATCAGGTTCAGAGCCGCTCCCGAATCCACAAAAGCCTTAGCGGAAAATGTGGACAGGGAGCAGATCAGAGTAATTGCCAGAAGAAACTTAGGTTGAACACCACCCACAGCAAATGTGTGTGCAAAACGTTTCTCTTGTTTAGGGCAGACAGAAATAATATGAGAGGCATCTCCACAGAAAAAACACAGCTTATTACGCCTTCTGAACTCCTGACGTTGCGCCCTAGACAAAACTCTATCACATTGCATAGGTTCAGACATTTGTTCAACAGGTGGCAACACCTCTCGTGCAGTTTTGCGTTCACGCAAACGCCGATCAACCTGAATGGCTAATGACATAGAATCGTCAAGACCAGAGGGAACAGGAAATCCCACCATAGTATCTTTTACGGTTTTTTACAAACCCTTCCGAAAGAGAGCTGCCAAGGCACCATCATTCCAGGTAGTAAGGACCGCCCACTTTCAGAATTTTTGACAGTACAACTCTGCAGAATCCTGACCCTGGCTCAATGCCAACAGGGCCTTTTCAGCCTGATCAATAGCATTAGGTTCATCATACAACAACCCCAAGGCTTGAAAAAATGCGTTCACATTAGTTAGAATAGGATTATCAGGTTTCAAAGAAAACGCCCAATCCTGGGGATCGCCACACAGCAAAGAGATGACAATTTTAACCTGCTGCGCGAAGCTCCCCGATGAGTTAGGCTTCAAGACAAGAAATAATTTACAATTATTCTTAAAATTCAAAAATTTAGACTGATCCCCAAAAAACACATCAGGAGTAGGGATCTTTGGTTCAGCAGCATGTGAATGAGCAAGATAGGCGGAAATTCCCCGCGCTTCAGCAGTGAGCTGCTCCACACGATCAGACAATTGCTTAATCTCCATTAAGAAAAAATTCCCCCTACGGCCTCAGAGAAATAGAGAAAAAAATGTACACAAAAAAAAATTCTGACACTTTTTTTTTTTTTTTTTTTTTTTTTTACAATTCTTTACTGCTATTGAGTACCCTAGAATCTGCGGTATGGCTGGTGATTCTGTTATGAATGAGTCACCGGAGGAGAAAACAAAAATACAATCTAAGTCCAGAAAACCGGAGAGGTTGGTAGCTATCGGATTGCAGACCCCTGATCCTATTCACCACAACTAACAGTAGCCGTGGGGGGTTCCTACAGTGCCCTAGACCCCTCGGCACAGCCGGAGAACTAAATAAGCCTAAAGAAAGAAAGGGGAAATCTATACGGCCCCAGAGCAGACCCTAAAGCAATAGACAGCCCCCAACATGTATTGTCGGTGAAAAATAGATGAAAACACAAACACAGACAGAAAGATAGGCTGAGCAAACGATGGGGCCCAACTAACTAGATAGGACAGGACAGAAAAGATGCTGTCTGCAATCCGCAAAAACCCTACCAAAAATGTCCCAACCGTCTGATAGGAAAAAAAGCCCTGAAGTCGCTAGACTTCAAAATCACTATATCAGCACTCAGGTATATTCTGAAAACAGAGCAAAGAGATCAACTGATCAGAGACAAAAATGGAATTCAGCCAGTCCCAACCAGGGCTGGCTGAACACAAACACTAAGGAAACCAGACAAAATCTCATGGAATAATAGCAGGACAAAAACTTAGCTTTTAGTAGACAGGAACTAAACGGGATGCCAGAGCTAGAGCAGAAAGGATCACCAGCAACCCTGCAGGGCGTCGGCTGCCTTATATCCACTCAGAGATTCCGGATGTCCAATCACACTCCGCCTGTTCAGATGACAGGTTCTTCCAATCCCAATCAATTTCACTACCTCCCTTCACCAGCAGAGGGAGTTCATCAGACATCAAAGGTGAAGGGGAAAATGAACTCATAACAGATCTCACTACGTGTGACACATAGCGGCGACTGGCCCCACCGCTGGATATCGCTGATCGTGCTCGAATGTCCCAGGCCATTTTCTGATCGTTGACGTCCCGCTGGCCAGCATGCATCTCTGTGTTTAACGCCGACGCGTGACCTCGTTGGCGACGCAGAACTCAGGGACGCAGGCGTGAGTCGTCAGAATAGCTGCTGTGTGACAAGGTACCAACGACCGCCGAGGTCGTTATATTGATTGCCGGATTGTTGCTGCGTCGTTAAGTAGATCTGTTTGACAGCTTACTAGCGACGCACAAGCGATCCTTACCAGGTCGTATTGTTGGCGGGATTGCTGGTGCGTCACTTAGTGTAACGGTACCCTTAGGCCTGAAGAAGCTTAAAACTTTTCCCCTGAATGAAAACATCCAGGCCCTAATTAAAAAAGAATGGGGAAAACCTGAAAGGAATAACTCGTTGGTACCCTCCCTTAGAAGAAATTACCCGTTTGAGGATGGGGCATCAACATCATGGGATAAGGCCCCGAAATTAGATGTCGCAGTGACCAAGGCCTCTAAAATATTTGCCCTCCCCTTTGAGGACATGGGAACACTGAAGCACCCTTTGGATAAGAAAGCTGACACTTTCCTTAAAGGGGCATGGGAATCAACGGGGGTAATCTTAGGCCTGCTGTAGCAGCTACCTGTACCTCCAGATCCCTTATGATATGGATGGATCAGTTAGAGAAGCAGCTGCGAGATGGAGTACCCAGGAACAAAGTAATGGAATCCATTCCCTTGATATGGGGTGCAGCCACTTTCTTGGCAGATTCATCAGCTGATTCAGTTAGATTAACGTTAAAGTCTGCGGCTCTCTCAAATGCAACCCGTAGAGCTCTCTGGCTCAAGTGCTGGCCAGGAGATTTGCAGACTAAACTGAAGTTATGTTCAATCCCATGTGAGGGAGAATTTTTGTTTGGGGAGACAATGGATGATATCCTTCAAAAGGCTGGGGATAAGAAAAAAGGATTCCGTAATCTGGCCCCCAACTCACTTATACGGTCCATTCAGAGTAGAGCATTCTTCTGAAGAATGCGCCTGAAGGAACAGAATAGATGGGATGAAGGGAAAAGGAAAAACAGGGGGTTCCTCTTCGGAAATTCCTCTTGCGAAAAAAAAATCCTCAAATTGACGGTTTTTCCCTGGGTGGAGTGGGGGGATTATCTTGTTTCCTTCCAGCCTGGGAGAATATCTCAAACAGCCCCTGGATACTGAATCTGGTCGGTAAAGGCCATCGGATAGACTTCCACTCCCTCCCCAGAACTTTGTCGTAACTCCCCTATGGTCCTCTCCACAAGAACAAGTGGCCCTGGAATGCGAGGTTATGGATCATGTAAGCAAAGCCGTTCTCCAGGAAGTTCCTCCTCGAGAAAGGAGGAAGAGATTCTACTCCCCGTTGTTTCTGGTGACCAAACCAGATGGGTCTTACTGGACAATCATAAACTTGCAGAAACTAAACGGCTATGTGAGAAATCAGAGATTCAAGATGGAATCAATAAAATCAACCATCAAAATACTGTTTCCAAATTGTTTTATGACTGTTCTGGAATTCAGTGATGCTCTCTATCTTGTCCCCATTCAGAAAGAGTCCCAGAGGTTCCTCAGGCTAGCAGTTTCCATAAAAGGGGAAATAAGGGAATTTCAGTGAAAAGCCTTCCCCTTCGGATTATAGCTCCTCGAGTAGTTACCAAATTAGTGGCCGAAATGATGGCACATCTGAGGGAACAGGACATTTTGATAGTCCTCTATCTGGACAATTTTTTGATAACGGGCGACTCGGCTCGACACTGCAGAGAGCAGCTGGACAGAGTAATGAATATACCCTAGTAGATATGGTCTGGTGTCTGTCTAAACCTGAAAAAGTCAAGGCTAGAGCCAAGCATGTTACAGGAATTCCTGGGGTTAATATTGGACTCTATGAAGCAGGAATGCTGTCTCCCTCTGCAGAAAAAAGGAAGATCATAGACCCGGTGTAAAAAGCTTCACAGAGCCCTTCCATGACTTTGTGGAAGTCCATGTCCCTACTGGGTTCCCTCTCCGCTTGTTTACCAGCAGTTCAGTGGGCACAGCTATACACTAGGGTTCTCCAGTGGGACATACTGAAGAACCAGGCCACATGAAAGGGTCACTTAGAGGGCTACATGACTCTCTTTAACCACTATTCGTTTCCTAGATTGGTGGAGAGATGTCAGCAATCTGTCCAAAGGGGTCCCCTGGGTAACAAAGGTGTCTCGGGTGGTTACCTCCAACGCAAGCCCCCTAGAATGGGGAGCTCATCTGGGTGACAGGATTACTTGGGGAGCGTGGAGAGGCCAAGAGCTCGAGGCATCATCAAACATGAAAGAGCTATGGGCAGTAGGTCACACACTGTCAAATTTCCTGGATATTCTACAAGGTCATCATGTTCGTATGTTTTCGGACAATCAGGTAGTAGTGGCCTAACTATACCATCAGGAGGAACCAGGTCCTGGCCCCTAATGGACACAACATCCTAGATTTTCAGTTTAGAAGAGAACGATCTTCTATCCCTGTCCACATTGCACATTCGGGGTAGAAAATCAGAAGGCAGACTTTCTGAGCCGCACCTGATTGAGACAGGGCGAATGGGTTCTGAAGCAGTCCATTTTTGAATAGATTGTGGAAATGTGGGGCCCCCCCGGTTGAAGATCTGTTTTACAATGTCAACACCAGAAAGGTGTAAGCTTTTTTCTCCCTAGATCCCAGGGGGAATCCTCAGGCCATAGACGCTTTCATGATTCCATGGACTCAGAGCCTAGCATATGTTTCCCCCCTCCAATTGTTCTCATTCCAGCTGTTCTGTGGAGGGTCAGGGAGGACAAATTGAGACTAATATTAATAGCCCCCTTCTGGCCAAAAAGAACTTGGTTCTCCTGGCTGAGGATGTTGTTGAACATCGATCCTTGGGTTCTGCTGGAACTTCAAGACCTTCTTTCTCAGGGACTGGTGTTCTACCTTAAGGTAGCGAACCTTCATTTAACAGCATGGAATTTAAGGGGGCATTGTTGCGGGACAGAGGTTTTTTGACAAAATTGGTTTCTACACTATTAAAGAGCTGGAAAATTGTCACCATGAGAGGTTATGGTAAGACCTGGAGAAAATCCCTGTCCACCTCAGGGGTAAAAGTCCAGGATGCGGCTCCAATCACTGCAATCCTGAAGTTTCTACAGAAAGTACTGGAATAGGGCCTGGCAATCAGCACCTTAAAAGTACAGGTAGCAGCTCTAGGAGCATTATATAGAGCAGGATATAGCGGGCAATCCGTGGGTAGCACATTTTATCAGAGCCTCTGCAAGATCTAGGTCAATAGTCAGCCAGAAGCTTCCACCTTGGGATTTAAATCTGGTCCTATCAGCCCTAACAGGTCCTCCATTTGAACCTCTAGATTCAGTCCTCCTCAAGATCCTATCATTCAAAACTCTTCTCCTTGTGGCTTTAACATCAGCCCGGAGAGTAAGCAACATACAGGCCTTATCTGCAGGTCCTCTCTTCACTAAAATACTAGGTGATGGGGTGATTCTAAAACCTGACCCGGCCTACTTACCAAAGGTAGCATCTCGCTTGCATAGATCCCAAGAGGAGTCCTTCCTTCCTTTTGCTCTGACCCTATGAATAGGGAAGAAGAAAGATTCCACACCTTAGATGTTAGGAGATGTCTGGTTCAGTACCTAGAATGCACCCAGAGGTGTAGGAAGGAAGAATCTCTTTTTGTGTGTTTTCAGGGGCCTAGAAAGTGATTCAAGGCCTCCAAGAGTACCCTGGCGAGATGGATAAGATATGCTATAGCCTTGGCCTATTCATCTAGTGGGAATGTCATTCCGGAGGGGCTGAAAGCTCATTCCACAAGAGCAATAGCAACCTCATGGGCAGAAAGGTCAGAGGTATCATTATAACAGATCTGTAAGGCTGCCACTTGGTCATCACTTTCCACCTTTTTAAAGCACTATCGGCTGGACCTAGCCTCTTCTCCTGACAACCTTCGGGAGAAGGGTTCTTCAGGCTGTGCTCCCTCCCTAAGTTAGAAATCTCTGTAATTCTCTCCATGGTACTGTTATGAGGGATAGAGAAAGACGTAGTTACTTACCGGTAATGTGATTTCCCAGAGCCCATGACAGCACCCATTTATTCCCTCCCATCACGTGTGTGGTGAGCATGTTTTCACTGTTTGTAGTGTGTTTTTTGAATAGAGACAGTGTTTTTCTGATAAAGGATATATTTTTTGTTGTTGCCATTAACCTGGAGGTCCTCCTATGCTCTGTAAACCTACTGATGCGAGGGCGAAGTACCGCCCTTTTTATCTGTAGGTTCCCCGTCCATGAAGGGCAGATTCCCTCTCTCTGTGGTGGGCTCTGAGAAATCCCGTTACCGGTAAGTAACTACGTCTTTTTTCCACTGACAGATTATGGACCTGAGTGGAGACTTGTATTTCGTGAGATGAGTAGAAGTTTTATTGGTATAGTTTTCGCCTAAATAACATTGTTTGGTGGCTTTTTAGTCCATGTTTGGGAGGCAGAATGAAGAAACTGCTGAACACCACAATCCACTTGTTCATGCTATGAGTCTTTCGATAAAACTGTGAACTGTCATTGTATTGGTAAATAATTCATTATTTTTACATAACATTCTTTTTACTAATTTTTACACACCGCTTAAGTAGAAATGTTCAAAAGTATAAAATTTGTGGATATTTTATTCAAAATTAATAATTGGTTTAACTTTTAGCAGATAACTGCCCCGGGAGATCAGAGGGAATGCTGACATCTTCAATTTTTAAATCGGATGATCTTGAGATCACATGGGATACAATTGAAGTGAATGCCATTACTTCAGATATACCATCATCCCTTCACAGCAAAGATTTGTCCACTGATTCTTTGAAACAGGTTCTGTCTTCTGGTTCATTACCAACTACTAAGAAAAATCAAAGTCACAATATAAAGATTGTAAAACTAATTGATTCTAAAGGAAAGAAGCCATTTTCATACTCAGAATATGGAAATAGTTTTCTCAAAAAGACTTTTCTTGAAACACTTCAGACAGAAGAGAATAGATTTTCATGTTCAGATTGTGGGAAATGTTTTAACCAGAAATCAGATTTGGTTAAGCACCAAAGAATGCACACAGGGAAAAAGCCTTTTTCCTGTTCAGAATGTGGGAAATGTTTTAACCAGAAATCAGACATGGTTAAGCACCAGAGAACTCACACAGGGGAGAAGCCTTATTCATGTTCAGAATGTGGGAAATGTTTTAACCAGAAATCAGATTTGGTTGTGCACCATAGAACTCACACAGGCGAGAAACCTTTTTGCTGTTCAGAATGTGGGAAATGTTTTAACCGAAAATCAGATTTGGTTAAGCACCAAAGAACTCACACAGGGGAGAAGCCTTTTTGCTGTTCAGAATGTGGGAAATGTTTTAACCGCAAATCAGATTTGGTTGAGCACCATAGAACTCACACAGGGGAGAAGCCTTTTTGCTGTTCAGAATGTGGGAAATGTTTTAATCGGAAATGGAATCTTGTTATACACCAAAGAAATCACACAGGGGAGAAGCTTGTTTCATGTTCAGAATGTGGGAAAGGTTTTAACCAAAAAGTGCTTCTTGATAGCCACCAGAGAACCCACACAGGAGAGAAGCCTTTTTCATGTTCAGAATGTGGAAAATGTTTTAACCAGAAAGTGCTTCTTGACAGCCACCAGAAAACTCACACAGGGGAGAAGCCTTTTTTATGTTCAGAATGTGGGAAATGTTTTAACCAGAAAGTGCGTTTTGATAGCCACCAGAAAACCCACGTAGGGGAGAAGCCTTTTTCATGTTCAGAATGTGGGAAATGTTTTAACCATAAATCAAATTTTGTTAAGCACCAGAGAACTCACACAGAGGAGAAGCCTTTTTCATGTTCAGAATGTGGGAAATGTTTTAACCATAAATCAAGTTTTGTTAAGCACCAGAGAATCCACACAGGGGAGAAACCTTTTTCCTGTTCAGAATGTGGAAAATGTTTTAGCAATCAATCAAATTTGGTTAAACACCACAGAACTCACACAGGGGAGAAGCCATTTTCCTGCTCAGAATGTGGGAAATGTTTTAACAATCAATCAAATTTTGTTAGACACCAGAGAACTCACATGGGGGAGAAGCCTTTTTCCTGTTCAGAATGTGGAAAATCTTTTGTGAAGAAATCATCTCTTCTTAGTCACCAAATAATTCACACATCGGAAAAGCCTTTTTCATGTTTTTAATGTGGGAAATGTTTTCCACCGAAATCAATTCTTAATGAACATTAGGGAACTAAACATAGGGGAGAAGCCTTTTTCAAGTTCAGAATGTGGGAAAATTGTATCTTCTTAAAGGGGTTGAACACTCCTAAGAGAACTCTGTCATTCTTCATGTTTAGTCACGTTAAAATAATAACACTTATTGTACGAGAATGATCAGTACTAAATATGTTGAACAGCCATGTCGGACTGAGCTGCCATCTTGGAGAAACTTTCTATAACTAACTTTGCAGCTAATGAGATGCCGTTAGCCAGAATGGAGACATAAAATGACATCATTAGCAGGCATGGTTGGCATACACGAAGGTTAATAGGAGTAGCTGCAGGGCATTGTGAGAGTGAATAAGTGGTGTCATATGGTAGTGAGTAGTGTTTATGACAAGGACAATACAGTTGCCAATATGTCACGTTATGTGAGTAACGACATTAGGTAAAAGGGACATGGGGATTTATGGATTGTAATGGAGTTTGGTGAAATACTCCTAAATATTGTCATGTTGTATTATCACATTCTTTGTTGTTCTAAAATACATGTATTTCCCTGCAGTATGATGTTGTCATCCCTGCAGTATGATGTCATGTATACGCCTTTTGCCGCAATATGTAGTTCCTTTGTCTAACCATATATAAAAAGCCCAAACAAGGTCCTACATATATTCAGAAGTAGAAATCAACAACGTTACTCTCATAAACACAATTTCAGTATGAAATACAATATATTTCAACAAAACACATAAAAGCATGTAAAAAGAGATTATGCAGAGAAAAATCATTGGGTAAGTAAATAAAACGTGTTTAAATCTGTCCCAAAGTATAGTTTAGAAAAATCATCTACATACAGCTCTGGCAAAAATTAAGAGACACCACATCGAATCCCTGTCATGGGCAGCCCATTCTCCAGAGCTGAACCCCATTGAAAACCTCTGGAATGTAATCAAGAGGAAGATGGATAGTCACAAGCCATCACACAAAGAAGAACTGCTTAAATTTTTGCGCCAGAAGCAATGTGAAGACTGGTGGAAAGCATACCAAGACGCATGAAAGCTGTGACTAAAAATCATGGTTATTCCACAAAATATTGATTTGTGAACTCTTCCTGAGTTAAAACATTAGTATTGTTGTTTCTAAATGATTATGACGTGCTTTCTTTGCATTATTTGAAGTCTGAAAGCGCTGTTTTGTTGTTTTTTTGACCATTTCTCCTTTTCACAAAAATAAAATAAAAAATTTATTGCTTGGAAATTCGAAAAGATGTGGTCAGAAGTTTGTAGACTAAAAGAACAAATTACATTTTACTCAAAAATATACCTATAAAGAGAAAAATCAGACAAACTGAACATTTGAAAGTGGTCTCTTAAAATTTTATATACAGCTCTGGCAAAAATTAAGTGGAAAGCCCATATGGAAGAAGTATAATAATTATATACCATTTCATCCTGTATCATTAACAATCTCAGGTGTACGGTCTCCGCCGAGTGGTAAATAGCAATTCACAATAAACCAAAATACAAAACAAAAGAACAACAAAAAAAAGAACAGGTTTACAATCCACACATGAATAAATATTAAATTGTAGACTAACAAAGTGACGATGCTCATGTAAACATTCAAAAAAATATTACAAACAATAAATGTTATAAACCCAATTCTATAGGACATGTGTGGCACAATGTCCACCTACCAAAGAGGCAGACACAGACAAGACAGATCTACAGAGATGATTACATTACCCACATGCACCCTTTTATGCGCATTTAGCTTGTCATGCTTCCTCAGAAAGGGTTTCTGAGGAAGCATTACAAGCGAAACGTACGTAATGTGCAGTTTGCCACCTTCTGCTGCTTCTGGATTTCTGCACTAGCAATGAAGACTCTATTTGAAGCAGTGACCGGATCAAAATACTATTTTGACTTCACACACTCACTCCCTGTGATTGTCTCTCTTAGGCCAGATACAGCCACACAATCCTCAAGTTTGGGTTACAAATTAGCCATAAATATAATATAAATTATCACATATATTTTTCTTCCATAACAAGATTCTTGCAGGTAGAATCAGCGTGGATGAGCAGCTCCTGCGCTTTCTCTCCCTAGCCACTATTCCCCATCTTAATTCCATACCCCCCTTCCCCCCTAGTCATCTTTTCCCATCTAGATATATATCTACCATCAAAATAAATTCAATCCTCATAGTGATAAACTATATGCAGATTAATTATATACTGTATTGGTTTGTTGTCCCTGGAGGATAGCTCCTGCTGATGAACACTAATAATGGTCCCTCCACAAGATACCTTTGATAAGATACATGGTGCTTCACATCCACTGTTTATTTGCACCTAGCTGAAGAGCCCGGCGTTGCCTGGGCATAGTAACCAACTGTGGTTAGTTATAACAAATTACAATGATTATATTGCACATAAAAACATTTCACATCATATATTCAACACTACAGATTTGCAACACAAATTAACTAAACGATTACCCAAGTATTGATAGTATTTTATTTCCTACTCATTCAGGAGCCTTTTGATAAACAACATTTTGGGTTTTTCCTTTCGGTGCAAAGATGAACAAATTTTTGGCAGTTCCAACTCTTGAACAGGCCACGTAAAGTTGACCATGAGAAAAGCATGGAGATTGCAAACAGAGCCCTACTACTTTCAAGGACTGTCCCTGAGCCTTGTTAATGGACATTGCAAATGCCAGTCGAAGTGGAAACTGGAGGCGTTTAAAATCAAAAGGCAAATCAGCTGGAATGAGTGGAATTATTGGAATGAAAATGTCCTCTGTTTTGGCACATCCTGGTGCTGAGCTGTGTATCTAATCCTATCCTGTGTAATACTGACTGCTGAGCTGTGTATCTAATCCTATCCTGTGTGTTATTGTCTGCTGAGCCGTGTATCTAATCCTATCCTGTGTGATACTGTCTGCTGAGCCGTGTATCTAATCCTCTCCTATGTGATACAGTCTGCTGAGCCATGTATCTAATCCTATCCTGTGTGATACTGTCTGATGACATGTGTATCTAATCCTATCCTTGTGATACTGACTGCTGAGCCGTGTATCTAATCCTATCCTGTGTGATAGTCTGCTGAGCTGTGTATCTAATCCTCTCCTGTGGGATATTGTGTGCTGAGCCGTGTATCTAATCCTATCCTGTGTGATACTAACTGCTGAGCTGTGTATCTAATCCTATCCTGTGTTATTGTCTGCTGAGCCATGTATCTAATCCTATCCTGTGTGATACTGTCTGCTGAGCCGTGTATCTAATCCTATCCTGTGTGATACTGTCTGTTGAGCCGTGTATCTAATCCTCCTGTGGGATACTGTGTGCAGAGCCGTGTATCTAATTCTATCCTGTGTGATACTGTCTGCTGAGCCGTGTATCTATTCCTCTCCTATGTGATACAGTATGCTGAGCCATGTATCTAATCCTATCCTGTGTGATACTGTCTGATGACATGTCTATCTAATCCTACCCTTTGATACTGACTGCTGAGCCGTGTATCTAATCCTATCCTGTGTGATAGTCTGCTGAGCTGTGTATCTATTCCTCTCCTGTGGATATTGTGTGCTGAGCCATGTATCTAATCCTATCCTGTGTGATACTGTCTGCTGAGCCGTGTATCTAATCCTATTCTGTGTGATACTGTCTGCTGAACCGTGTATCTAATCCTATCCTGTGATAATGACTCCTGAGCCGTGTATCTAATCCTCTCCTGTGTGATACTGACTGCTGAGCACTGTATCTAATCCTATTCTGTGTGATACTGTCTGCTGAGCAGTGTATCTAATCCTACCCTGTGTGATACTGACTGCAGTGTCATGTATCTAACACTATCCTGTGTGATACTGTGAGCTGAGCCGTGTATCTAATCCTATCCTGTGTGATAGTCTGCTGAGCTGTGTGTCTAATCCTATCCTGTGTGATACTGACTGCTGAGCCGTGTGTCTAATCCTATCCTGTGTGATACGGTGTGCTGAGCCGTGCATCTAATCCTATCCTGTGTGATACTGTCTGCTGAGCCGTGTATCTAATCTTATCCTGTGTGATACTGACTGGTGAGCCGTGTATCTAATTCTATCCTGTGTGATACTGACTGCTGAGCCGTGTATCTAATCCTATCCTGTGTGATACTGACTGATGAGCACTGTATCTAATCCTATTCTGTGTGATACTGTCTGCTGAGCTGTGTATCTAATCCTACCCTGTGTGATACTGAATGCTGAGCCTTGTGTCTAATCCTTTCCTGAGTGATACGGTGTGCTGAGCCGTGTATCTAGTCCTATCCAGTGAGTTACTTTCTGCTGAGCAGTGTATCTAATCATATCCTGTGATACTGACTGCAGTGCCATGTATCTAACACTATCCTGTGTGATACTGTGAGCTGAGCCGTATATCTAATCCTATCCTGTATGATACTGTCTGCTGAGCCGTGCATCTAATCCTATCCTGTGTGATACTGACTGCTGAGCCGTGTGTCTAATCCCATCCTGTGTGATACTGACTGCTGAGCCGTGTGTCATCCTGTCCTGTGTGATAGTCTACTGACTCATGTATCTAATATCCTGTGTGATACTGACTGCTGAGCTGTGTATCTAATCCTATCCTGTGATACTGTGCTGATCCATGTATCTAATCCTATCCTGTGTGATACTGTCTGCTGAGCTGTGTATCTAATCCTATTCTGTGTGATACTGACTGCTGAGCTGTGTGTCAGGCTAGTTTCACACTAGCGTTCTTGGGCGCAGCGTAGGGCCGCCGCTAAGCCCCGCCCCGGCCGTGTATCTAATCCTATCCTGTCTGATACTGGGCTCCCCCTGCAGTCTGTGTCAGAGGGTGGTCTGTGTTGGCATGGTAATAAATTGTGTTATTTTCAGCTTTACAGAAGGATGATAACACCATAGAAATGATAAGAATAAAAGACCTCAGTTACCACAACTGTCTACAAAGAAAACTGTTGCTGATGGCAACCAACCACAGCTCACCTTTCACTTTTTAAACAGCTTTGGTTAAATGAAAGATGATTAGTGATTGGTTGCTACGTTGAGTGGGCGTGGCTTGACACACACACACACATACATACACTCAGATGTGTATATAAATATTCCCACAACTCTACATTATACACTATATACAGCATTATGCTATATACTATATTATGTTGCATACATCACGTGAGTCACACATATATATCACATAGGAGACACCACAACTGCTAAATATATATCACAGACTGCTGTAGATACATTATATAGGTGATACTGAAACTATTCTTAATGTATATACAGCAGTCACAGTATCACCTGTATAAGGTATATAGACAGTTGTGTATACATTATATAGGTAATCCTGTGACTGGTGTGTATATTTACAGTATCACCTGTGTAACATACAGCAGTGTCCTCTATATATTTTATTTATAGCAGTTGCAATATCACCTATATCATGTATATAGACTGCTGTATATACATATTGGTGATACTGGTGTGTATAGGCGCAGTATCACCTGTGTAACATACACAGCAATGTAAGCTTTATATAGTATTTATAGCGGTCACAGTGTCACCTATATAATGTATATAGACCGCTGTATACACATTATATAGGTGATACTGCAACTCTGCTGTATATACAATATATAAGTGATACTGAGACTGGTGTGTATAGGCGCAGTATCACCTATATAGCATACATATAGCAGTATCCCCTATATATTTTAGTCACAATATCACCTACATCATGTATATAGATTGCTGTGTATACATATTACACTGCCATCTGGTAGCAGTTCAAGGAATAGTATCCTATCAACAATTCAGAGCAAATCTCATTTTCACATCCTCATTAAAGTTCCTTATATGTGTATTGAGGAGATGGCCGAGCACCATTGATTCAATATATATTAATCCATGCTACACTGACAGTAAAGTGCATGTAAACAGAGTATATATAGCACAAAGTGCAAAGTTATGCATGGAAAGTGCTACAATAGTGCAGGGCAGTCCTTACATCAAAACACATATAGACTTTAAAACGACATACCGAAGGACCAAATGCAGGGACACCCTAACGCGTGTTTCACATTCTTGCTTCTTTCGAAGTGGTGTACCGTGAACCAGTGTCGGACTAGCCCACCGGAGAACCGGAGGATTCTCTGGTGGCTCTGGCACCTGTTGGCATACAGGGCTAGCAGTTGCCTAGGGCCCCCACTGCTCCAGGGGCCCCCAGCCAGTGATCTGCCACTAATAGCGGCACACCACACAGCTGCTATGGGGAACCGTGCCAGCGGAGCAGCAGTGGGTGACAGGAGGCAGGAGCCCCTGTCCCCGCTACTAAAGAGAAATGAATATTCACTGCATCCCATGCCCACATGGGCGTGGGAAGCAGTGAATATCATTTCACTCTCGGTCTGCACTCCCCCGGGGCCCTGCCCCCCAGCCTAGGCAGCCGGCACCGCCTACAATTGCAATGGAAGAGAGAGCCGCGTCTCTCCCATCAGTCCCCTCTGCTCCTGACTCCCAGCCGGTGCGCGATGACATCACTTCATCGCACACCCGCTGTGTGTCTGGCAGACGGGGCAGTGTTATGATTGAGTCACCGTAGGAGGCAAAAAACAGAAATACTAGCTATATCCAGAAAACCAGAGAAGTTGGCAGCTATCGGATTGCAGACCCCTGAACCTATCAACAACAACTAGCAGTAGCTGTGGGGGGTTCCTACGGTGCCCTAGACCCCTCGATCACAGCCGGAGAACTAAATAGCCTAAAGACAGAAAGGGAAATCTAAACTGCCCCAGAGCAGACCCCAAAGCAATAGGCAGCCCCCAACATATAATGACAGTGAAGCAAGATGAAAAAACACTCACACAGATAGAAAGATAGGCTGAGCAAATGATGGGGCCCAAGCTAACTAAATAGGACAGGATAGAAAAGCTGCTGTCTGCAATCCGCCAAAACCCTATCAAAAACAAGAGCCAACAGACTGATAGGGAAAAAGGCCCTGAAGATGCTAGGCTTCAAAAAGACTATCAGTACTCAGGTATTTTCTGAAGACAGAGCAAAAAGGAATTCAGCTCACCCCAGCAGGGAATGGCAGAAATCCAGAAAAACAATGCAAAACAAAACCAAAACACAAATGCAAAAAGCAGAGCAGAAAACTTAGCTTTTGAGGAGCAGGAATCAGACTGGTCTCCAAGAATTCCTCAGAGAAATCACCCGCAAGGCAGAAGGGCATCGGCTGCCTTATATCCAGTCAGCAATTCCAGTCACCCAGTCATCATCATTCTGCTCAGGTGCTTGGTAATCAGCCTCACTACCTTCCTTCACCAGAAGAGGGAGTTCATCAGACCTCAATGGTGAAGGGGAAAATGAACTCACAACAGTACCTCCCCCTTGAGGAGGGGTCACCGAACCCTCATCCACACCACCAGGCCGATCAGGGTGAGCCCGATGAAAGGCACACACCAATCTTTTGGCATGAATATCAGAGGCAGAGACCCAGGAAATATCCTCCTGACCATAACCCTTCCACTTAACCAAATACTGGAGTCTCCATCTAGCCAGACGGGAATCCAGTATTTTCTCTATCTCATAGTCCATGTTACCTTCAACCAATACAGGGTCCGGAGGTGCCACCCCAGGAACAACTGGTTCAACAAACCTCTTCAACAAGGACTTATGAAACACATTATGGATTTTAAATGTGACAGGAAGAGTCAAACGAAAAGAGACCGGATTAATAATCTCCAAAATCTTGTAAGGTCCATTAAATTTAGGCTTAAACTTAGGAGTAGTCACCTTCATAGCGATATTTTTTGAGGATAACCACACCATATCGCCAGCCTTAAACTGGGGAACAATGGTCCGATGTCGGTTGGAAAACCGCTGGGCCTTTTCCTGGGAGAGAGATAACTTATCCACCACTTGGTCCCAGATCTGGTGCATTCTCTCCACCACCGTGTCAACACCTGGGCAGGCAGAGGGCTCCACCTGCCCTGAAGAAAATCGAGGATGAAACCCAAAGTTACAAAAAAAAGGTGACATCCAAGTGGCAGAACTAGCTCTATTATTTAAAGCAAATTCGGCCAAGGGCAAAAATGAAACCCAATCATCCTGATCAGCGGAAATAAAACATCTCAAATAAGACTCCAAAGTCTGGTTTGTTCTCTCCGTCTGCCCATTGGTCTGAGGGTGAAAAGCAGAGGAGAAGGACAACTGAATTCCCAACTTGGAACAGAAAATCCTCCAAAATCTAGACACAAACTGAACTCCTCTGTCAGATACAATGTTCTCAGGAATCCCGTGCAAGCGAACCACCTGTTGCAAAAACAGGGGCACCAACTCAGAGGAAGATGGCAACTTAGGGAGTGATACAAGATGAACCATCTTAGAGAACCTATCACAAATCACCCAAATAACAGTCATTCTCTGAGAGACAGGCATATCAGAAATGGAATCCATTGAAATATGGGTCCATGGCCTCCTGGGGACCGGCAAAGGCATCAACAACCCACTAGAGCGAGAACAAGATTTAGACCGGGAGCAAGTCACACAGGACTGCACAAAATTCCTGACATCACGAGACAAGGCGGGCCACCAAAAAGACCGACTCACCAGATCTCTAGTACCAAAAATACCTGGATGACCAGCCAATGCAGAGCAATGAACTTTAGACATCACTCTCTTCTTCCACTGGTCAGGAACATACAACTTTCCACTGGGACAACGCTCAGGTTTGTCCTCCTGGAACTCTTCCAGAGCACATCTCAAATTGGGCGAGATGGCAGAAAGAACTACCCCTTCGCCTAAGATGGTAGCAGGCTTGGTCACCACAGGAGAATCAGCAAGGAAGCTCCTAGAGAGGGCGTCTGCCTTGACATTCTTAGTGCCAGGAAGAAAAGAGACCACAAAATCAAAACGTGTAAAAAACAAGGCCCACCTAGCCTGTCTAGGGTTCAAGCGTTTGGCCGACTCTAGGTAAATCAAATTCTTGTGGTCAGTGAGGACCACGACTTGATGTTTAGCTCCCTCCAACCAATGTCTCCACTCCTCAAATGCCCATTTCATGGCTAACAGTTCCTGATTCCCCACATCATAGTTACGTTCAGATAGAGAGAACTTTCTGGAAAAAAAAGCACAGGGATTCATTTTAGATGTTACAGGATCCTTTTGGGACAAAACAGCTCCTGCACCAATCTCAGAAGCGTCCACCTCTACCTGGAACGGGAGTGAGACATCTGGTTGCCGCAAAACTGGGGCAGAAGTGAATCTTCGCTTCAGCTCCTGAAAGGAAGAAACAGACTCCAGAGACCAATTCAACACATCATCAGCCTTCTTAGTCAGATCAGTCAATGGCTTGGCAATACTAGAAAATTTTGCTATAAATTTCCGATAAAAATTAGCAAAACCCAAAAACTTCTGGAGGGCCTTCAAAGAAGTGGGCTGAACCCAATCATAAATGGCCTGTACCTTGGCCGGGTCCATTTCAATAGTTGACGGAGACAAAATAAATCCCAAAAATGAAATCCTCTGTACCCCAAAAAGGCATTTCGATCCTTTGACATACAGGGAATTCTCCCTCAAGATCCGGAACACAGTCCGAATATGTTCCACATGAGAATCCCAATCCTTGGAGAAGATCAAAATATCCAGATAGATAATCAAAAATTTATCCACGAAGTCTTGGAAAATGTCGTTCATGAAGCACTGGAAGACAGAAGGGGCATTAGTGAGCCCAAAAGGCATCACCAGGTACTCAAAATCTCCCTCCGGAGTATTAAACGCCGTCTTCCATTCATCCCCATGCTTAATGCGGATAAGATTATACGCCCCCTGGGGTCAAGCTTGGTAATCCAGCAAGCACCTTTAACTCTGGAGAATAGATCCGAAATCAGGGGTAACGGATACTGATATTTAATAGCAATTTTGTTGAGGGCACGATAATCAATACAAGGCCTTAATGAACCATCCTTTTTGGCCACGAAAAAAAAAACCAGCACCTAAGGGTGAAGAGGATGGTCTAATATGACCCTTCTCCAACGCCTCCTTAATATAGGATCGCATAGCCTCATGCTCGGGTACAGATAAATTGAAGAGCTGACCCTTGGGAAATTTACACCCAGGGCTCAGCTCAATTGCACAGTCATAACTCCTATGAGGAGGCAAAGACGCAGACTCATTCTCACTAAATACATCATAAAAGTCTGCCAAATAGTCAGGAACATCATGTGACTGAGGAGAGGTGGAAAAAACCGGAGCCTCACTAAGGGCACACCGACAACCCCAACTCACCACAGACACAGATTTCCAGTCCAAAACTGGATTATGAATTTGCAACCAGGGAAACCCCAGAACAATGGTATCATGCAAATTATGCAACACCAAAAATCTGCAATTTTCTTGATGGTCTGGGGCGACCCGCATTACCACCTGTGTCCAAAACTGAGGTTTATTTTTCGCCAAAGGAGTAGCATCAATCCCCCTCAAAGGGATAGGCGTCCGCAGAGGTGTCATCGGAAATCCACAACGTTTAGCAAAATCCAAGTCCATTAGGTTCAGAGCTGCTCCCAAATCCACAAAAGCCTTGGCGGAAAATGTGGACAGGGAGCAGATCAGAGTAATTGCCAGAAGAAACTTAGGTTGAACACCACCCACAGAAAATGTGTGTGCAAAACGTTTCTCTCGTTTAGGACAGACAGAAATAATATTTGAGGCATCTCCACAAAAAAAACACAGCTTATTACGCCTTCTGAACTCCTGACGTTGCTCCCTGGACAAAACTCTATCACATTGCATAGGTTCAGACACTTGTTCAACAGGTGGCAACACCTCTCGTGCAGTCCTGCGTTCACGTAAACGCCGATCAACCTGAATGGCTAATGACATAGAATCATCAAGACCAGAGGGAACAGGAAATCCCACCATAGTATCTTTTACGGCTTCTGACAAACCCTTCCGAAAGAGAGCTGCCAAGGCATTATCATTCCAGGTAGTAAGGACCGCCCACTTTCGGAATTTTTGACAGTACAATTCTGCAGAATCTCGACCCTGGCTCAATGCCAACAGGGTCTTTTCAGCCTGATCAATAGCATTAGGTTCGTCATACAACAACCCCAAGGCTTGAAAAAATGCGATCACATTAGTCAGAATAGGATCATCTGGTTTCAAAGAAAACGCCCAATCCTGGGGATCGCCACACAGCAAAGAGATGACAATTTTAACCTGCTGCGTGGAGCTCCCTGACGAGTTAGGTTTCAAGGCAAAAAATAATTTACAATTATTTTTGAAATTCAAAAATTTAGACCGATCCCCAAAAAACACATCAGGAGTAGGGATCTTTGGTTCAGCAGCATGTGAATGAGCAAGTAGGCGGAAATTCCCCGCACTTCCGCATCGAGCTGCTCCACATGATCAGACAATTGCTTTATCTCCATTGAGAGAAAAAAAAAATTCCCCCTACGGCCTCAGAGATATAGAGGAAAAAATATACACACTTTTTTTTTTTTTTACAATTCTTTCCTGCTATTGAGTACCCTGGGATCTGCGGTATGGCGGGTGATTCTGTTATGATTGAGTCACCGTAGGAGGCAAAAAACAGAAATACTAGCTATATCCAGAAAACCAGAGAAGTTGGCAGCTATCGGATTGCAGACCCCTGAACCTATCAACAACAACTAGCAGTAGCCGTGGGGGGTTCCTACGGTGCCCTAGACCCCTCGATCACAGCCGGAGAACTAAAAAGCCTAAAGACAGAAAGGGAAATCTAAACTGCCCCAGAGCAGACCCCAAAGCAATAGGCAGCCCCCAACATATAATGACAGTGAAGCAAGATGAAAAAACACACAGATAGAAAGATAGGCTGAGCAAATGATGGGGCCCAAGCTAACTAAATAGGACAGGATAGAAAAGCTGCTGTCTGCAATCCGCCAAAACCCTATCAAAAACAAGAGCCAACAGACTGATAGGGAAAAAGGCCCTGAAGACGCTAGGCTTCAAAAAGACTATATCAGTACTCAGGTATTTTCTGAAGACAGAGCAAAAAGGAAATCAGCTCACCCCAGCAGGGAATGGCAGAAATCCAGAAAAACAATGCAAAACAAAACCAAAACACAAATGCAAAAAGCAGAGCAGAAAACTTAGCTTTTGAGGAACAGGAATCAGACTGGTCTCCAAGAATCCCTCAGAGAAATCACCCGCAAGGCAGAAGGGCGTCGGCTGCCTTATATCCAGTCAGCAATTCCAGTCACCCAGTCATCATCATTCAGCTCAGGTGCTTGGTAATCAGCCTCACTACCTTCCTTCACCAGAAGAGGGAGTTCATCAGACCTCAATGGTGAAGGGGAAAATGAACTCACAACAGGGCAGCTCCTGAGTCTGAAGCAGGTACCAGCGTGGGAGCGAGGAGGAGAGGTGAGTATTGTGATTTGTTTTTTTTATATCTCTATCTATATATCTATCTATCCATCCATCTATCTATCTCTATATCTATCTATCGATATCGCTCTCTATACAGTATATCTATCTATTTCTATATCTATCGCTTCATCTCTATATCTATCTATATCTATCTATCTCTGTATCTATTCTCTGTATCTATCTATCTATCTATCTATTGTGTTATACCCTATGAGGGGGCAGCATTACACCCTATGAGGGGGCCAGCATTATACCCTATGAGGGGGGAAGCATTATACCCTATGAGGGGGGAAGCATTATACCCTGTGAGGGGGTGCATTATACCCTGTGAGGGGGTGCATTATACCCTATGAGGGGGGGCAGCATTATACCCTATGAGGGGGCAGCATTATAATTCTATGAGGAAGTACATTATACCCTATGAGGGGGTGCATTATACCCTATGAGGGGCAGCATTATAGTAGACAGGAGCTAAACTGGATGCAAGAGCTCAGAGCAGAAAGGATCACCAGCAACCCTGCAGGGCGCCAGCTGCCTTATATCCACTCAGAGATTCCGGATGTCCAATCACACTCCGCCTGTTCAGATGACAGGTTCTTCCCATCCCAATCAATTTCACTACCTCTCTTCACCAGCAGAGGGAGTTCATCAGACATCGAAGGTGAAGGGGAAAATGAACTCACAACAGGGCATGCTCTTCGTTTGGAGGAAAGACAATTTCTGCACCAGCATAGAAGAGGGTTCTTCACGGTAAGAGCAGTGAGGCTCTGGAATTCTCTTCCTGAGGAAGTGGTGATGGCCAACTCACTGAATGAATTTAAAGGGAATCTGTCACCCTTCTTTTGGCTTTGCAGCTGCTGGCATAGACATCGGGGGTTTATCTACAGCATTCTGTAATGTTGTAGATAAGCCTCCGATGTAACCTGAAAGAGAAGAAAAACACGCTATATTATACTCACCGAGGTGGGCGGTCCGGTCCAACATCACAAATCACCTAGGATTTCACTGATTGAGTGCCTTTGCCGGCTGCCGCAGTGTTTTCCTTGACTGGTCTCCCTGAGGTCAGTGATTGTTTCGTGATGTTGGTCTACTAGGCATTGCTCCCACCTAGCCAGAATCCTACTCCACACTGATGAGGGGCAACACCCCGAAACAGCTGTCTGTGGATGGATACCTGGCCTTGGTATTTCCCTTGTCATATCTGTAAACTCGTAAAGAGCTGGATATTGACTTAAAGGGCCACTTAATATGGTGGTAATGGTGGTTTCCGAAAGGAGCCACTCCTTGGCTGGGTCCTTCCCTGGAGGAAGATCTGGCTAGTCCCATGTTTGAGACTCTTAAATGAGGCTCCATGGACTTTATTTGCATATTCGTATTTCCCAGGGAGCAATGCACCTAGGATTTCACTGATTGAGCGCCTTTGCCAGCTGCCGCAGTGTTTTCTTTGACTGGTCTCCCAGGGGTCAGTGATTGCTTCGTGATGTTGGTCTACTAGGCATTGCTCCCACCTAGCCAGAATCCTACTCCACACTGATGAGGGGCAACACCCCGAAACAGCTGTCTGTGGATGGATACCTGGCCTTGGTATTTCCCTTGTCATATCTGTAAACTCGTAAAGTGCTGGATATTGACTTAAAGGGCCACTTAATATGGTGGTAATGGTGGTTTCTGAAAGGAGCCACTCCTTGGCTGGGTCCTTCCCTGGAGGAAGATCTGGCTAGTCCCATGTTTGAGACTCTTAAATGAGGCTCCATGGACTTTATTTGCATATTCGTATTTCCCAGGGAGCAATGCACCTAGGATTTCACTGATTGAGCGCCTTTGCCGGATGCCGCAGTGTTTTCTTTGACTGGTCTCCCTGAGGTCAGTGATTGTTTCGTGATGTTCGTCTATTATGCATTGCTCCCACCTAGCCAGAATCCTACTCCACACTGATGAGGGGCAACACCCCGAAAACAGCTGTCTGTGGATGGATACTTGGCCTTGGTATTTCCCTTGTCATATCTGTAAACTCGTAAAGAGCTGGATATTGACTTAAAGGGCCACTTAATATGGTGGTAATAGTGGTTTCCAAAAGGAGCCACTCCTTGGCTGGGTCCTTCCCTGGAGGAAGATCTGGCTAGTCCCATGTTTGAGACTCTTAAATGAGGCTCCATGGACTTTATTTGCATATTCGTATTTCCCAGGGAGCATTGCACCTAGGATTTCACTGATTGAGCGCCTTTGCCGGCTGCCGTATTGTTTTCTTTGACTGGTCTCCCTGAGGTCAGTGATTGTTTTGTAATTTTTCATTATCTTCACACACCTTTCTATTGGCATGACTTCATCCCTCATTTACCAGTACCGCTGCCACCAATAGTCAAACTTCAGGTATTCCCACAACCCACTTTTGACTCAGGGAGCCACTCACTCCTGTATGTGATATATACCTCCCTCTATCTCTGGTGTCTCTTGGCTACCAGGGCCAGTTTTCTTTTCCTATTTATAGGACAGCCACTATATTTATTTGGCATGCTCCCCCACTATGCATATTATAATGAAACTCATTTTTTCTGCAGCCTCCATATCTTACCCCTGGTCAGCTTGACACACACATTTTTTGCTGTATCCGTAGGTATGCTCTCACATTCTTTAGTGTTTACTTTAGGGAATGCTTATAACTATTTAATATCTTTATGTGCATGCTTCTTAATCATTACAGGATTATATACAACTCTGTCACCAACATTGGGCTCTCCTTATACTCCAGGCACATAAAGCCTTACTTCCATTCCGTTTCTCACAGCAGTCGGGTAGGTACAGAACCTCTTCCTCCCCCTTTTTTCTTTTTTTTCTCTCCTTTTGTTTCTTTTTTCCTTTTTTGAGTTATATATTTTTTAAGATTTTCGCCTCACCATGAGACTTGATGAGTTTTGCTTTGCTATCATATATTCATTTGCGTCTATTTTCTGTTTAATTTTCACTTTTTTGCACATATTATTGTCAGGCTGATGAAGGTCCAACTGGGACCGAAACGTCCTGTTCTTTTGACTGCATAATAAAAATTCTGGACTTCTTCACCATAAGTTGAGTGCCAAGGTTTTCTTATTATTATTTCTCTGGCTTGGGAACCTACTTGAGCACCCTCACAGTAGTGGTACGATTTATTTCCTTAGCCTCTTTGGTGATGTCACAATCCCAGACTTACAAGTCTGCAACTGAGCCCCTCACCTAGTTAGTTGCTGCTTGGGAGCCGTTGCCACAGGACCTCATCCTTGAATTATGATGTCTGGCTCCTCCTCCCCACATGGTTCTGCCTGACATGATCTAAGCAATATGTAAGTTTCTCCGTTTTTTTTGAATCCCTTTTATTTGTAGTTGCATTGTACATACTATTATTGTCTCATTTCTTAAAGCCTTTTTATTGTATGTAAACACTGCCCATCTTTTGGGAATAAACTATAAAATTGATTAGTTCTGCCTCTTTGCTCTGTGATGAATTTACGTGCCTATAAAATAATTAAGCTACTGATTTGAGTTTGCTTCGAACCCCTCTATTAATTTTAAATATTAATACGAGGAATCTGAAGCTGGTATCAGCGAAGTGTGTTCAGGCTAAGCAGGTAGCGCTGGCAGTGACCGAACGGGTTTTATAAGCTGATTGTATGGCTGCGGCCAAAGCATTTATAACTCCCTCACTGCAAGCGGGTTTAATAGCTATTGCAGAACAAGTAGCCGTCCGACGACTAATTATCCCAGGTGTAGTTCCCTGACTGACCTGAGGGTAAGGGGGGTGCCGGAGAGCTGCAAGTTCCAAAGGGGAACAAGAAACTGGGATATCCATAAATCCTGACAGCTTGTAACATATTGTGCCAGTGGTGGGATAACTAAAATAAACCCCCCTGCAGTACATTGTTAGGGCAAGACTAGCTTGCTGTTTTCATCACATGGTGCCAGCAGTGGGATAACTAAGATAGGCCCCCTGTGCCAGTGATAGCCATGTGCGGCCAAAGGTCACATCCCCCAGTACGTGACACCGAGAGACAAAGAAAACCCTATATTAAGTGTCACCAATCTAACCCAAAAAGAGGTGTGAAACCGGCTAAATGAGATTAAAATATGTAAATCTCCGGGTTCGGATGGCATACACCCATGAGTTCTAAGAGAACTAAGTAATGTAATAGACAAATCACTATTTCTTATATTTAGGGACTCTATAGCGACGGGGGTCTGTTTCACAGGACTGGCACATAGCAAATGTGGTACCAATATCCAAAAAGGGCTCTAAAAGTGAACCTGGAAATTATAGGCCAGTAAGTCTAACCTCTATTGTTGGTAAAATATTTGAAGGGTTTCTGAGGGATGTTATTCTGGATTATCTCAATGAGAATACCTGTTTAACTGGATATCAGCATGGGTTTATGAAGAATCGCTCCTATCAAACCAATCTACTCAGTTTTTATGAAGAGGTAAGCTATAGGCTGGACCAAGGTGAGTCATTGGATGTGGTAGATCTTGATTTTTCCAAAGCGTTTGATACCGTGTCACACAAGAGGTTGGTACACAAAATGAGAATGCTGGGTCTGGGGGAAAATGTGTGTAAATGGGTAAGTAACTGGCTTAGTGATAGAAAGCAGAGGGTGGTTATAAATGGTATATTCTCTAATTGGGTAACTGTGACCAGTGGGGTACCACAGGGGTCGGCGTTGGGACCTATTCTCTTCAACATTTTTATTAACAACCTGGTAGAATGTTTACACAGTAAAATATTGATATTTGCAGATGATACAAAACTATGTAAAGCAGTCAATACAAGAGAAGATAGTATTCTGCTACAGATGGATCTGGATAAGTTGGAAACTTGGGCCAAAAGGTGGCAGATGTGGTTTAACAATGATAAATGTAAGGTTATACACATGGGAAGGAATCAATATCACCATTACACACTGAACGGGAAACCACTGGGTAAATCTGACATGGAGAAGGACTTGGGGATCCTAATTAATGATAATTTTACCTGGAGCAGCCAATGCCAGGCAGCGGCTGCCAAGGCAAACAGGATCATGGGGTGCATTAAAAGAGGTCTGGATACACATGATGAGAGCATTATACTGCCTCTGTACAAATCCCTGGTTAGACCGCACATGGAGTACTGTGTACAGTTTTGGGCACCTGTGATCAAGAAGGATATAATGTAGCTAGAGCGAGTACAAAGGAGGGCTACAAAATTAATAAAGGGGATGGGGGAACTACAATAAACAGAGAGATTAGGATTTTTTAGTCTAGAAAAAAGATGACTGAGGGGTAGTGTTGAGCGATACCTTCCGATATCGGGAAATATCGGATTGGATCGGACCGATACCCCAAAAATATCGGATATCGCCGATTCCGATACCGGAAACCAATGCAAGTCAATGGGACACAAATATCGGAATAAAAATAAACCCTTACTTTCCTTGTAGGTTAATTCTACATGAAGGAAAACAACTAAGAATAATGTAGAATGTATTGGGGGAGGTGGAGGAGACATTAAAGGCATAGAGGTTTAGCCCAATCAAATGGAATAGCAGGAATTAATTTTTTATTAAGACGTTCGGAGTTACAAAGATATTGACTATGTTAAGCTTTTTTATATTTTATCAGATATTTATGTTTCACTACTTCCATGCTCTTCACCTTCCTTTTTACTTCTCCCACACTTTCTCCTTCATCATCCTCTTCAGGGTCATCTTCTTGGTCTTCTTCGGGGTGGTCTTCAGATTCGTCGTTTTCGGGGTCATTGTCTTCTTCGGGGTGGTCTTCAGGGTCGTCGTCTTTAGGGTCGTCATCAGGGAGATCCAGAGTGATTACCAAAAACTATTTCAAAAAGCTTGAACTTGGAAATGTAGCAGAAGGTACAAGAAGGCTGAGGAACTGCTGAGAACCAGCTGACGGTACTGGAACCTGGATGGGTAGCCGAAGGTACAAGAGCCAATGGAACTACCGAGGACCAGCTGATGGTACTGGAACCCGGTTATTAAGCAGGAGGTACCTGTGCCAGAAAGCACTACCAAGGACCAGCAGACGTTGGTGGAACTCGGATACCGAGAAGGAGGCATCTAAGCCAAAGGCTCTGCCTGGAACAAGCTGATGTTACTGGAACCCAGGGGGACATATTCAAGATTGACTTCCAAAGAACCAGCTAATGGTACTGGAACTCAGATAGGCAGCAGAAGGTACACATGAAAAAAAAGTTGCAAGGCCGCGAGCCGGCCGAAGTTACCGAAACCCACAGTCCTACAGGGGGAGCTTGTCCTATTGGCACTACGGAACGAGTCTTCATTGCCAGATACCACAGCCCACATAGGAAGCACCTAAACTGCAGGCACCATAGAGTCGGCTAACCCGACCGCAACATGACAGTACAACGTATTGGAGGCAAAGTGATGTTGACACTACCCGGAAACAGATGGCGTGCTGGAACCAGGCTGGGCAGGAGGGAGTACCCGTGCCAAAGACACTTCTGAGCAGCAACTGGCGGTGTTGTAGCCGAGGGATTACAGTAGAAACAGAGTGTAGCCAGAAGCCTAATTGGAGCAAGTTTAATATCTGTAGTAGTGTGAATGTGGACAGAGCAGGAGAAATTGCCGGACACACAGCAGGGGATCAGCTGACGTTACTGAACCCCAATAACACTGGAGTATGTGTTGACTGTACCAGACTTACAGAAACAAAAACGACCAAAAGTCCCAGAAAAGTAATATTTATTGAGTCATTATAAAAAATTATTAAAAAGACATTCCATTAAAATATATAATACATATACTGAACAAAAAAGAAGGGTAATGCTACCCAGATATGAGAAATATATATAACAAAAATGTGTAAAAATAAGTGGTGATTGAACAAAATAAATATTAATATTTATAAAAAATAATAATAAACAATAAACAATATAAAGTGCACAGACACCAAAAAGTATATACCATAAACCATAAACATAAGTGTATACCGCTGCCACTGTAAACCTGTATATATCACAATATACCAATATAGTGCATCTGTGTAGTAACACTGGGAAGAGGACACAATATGTATCACCGTGAAATGAGGTATCTGCCGACCAGGAAAGGGAAAAATTGTGCAAAAATAATAAAAATATGTGAAAATAACATACAACCTCTCCTGGTCTCCTGGGATAGCAACCCGGTCCCGACGCGCGCTTCGGCGCTAAGCCTTCATCAGGGCTTATCTTTTTCTTATGTGTTGACTGTGCAGATGGCACTTCTGAGCAGCAACTGGCGGTGTTGGAGCCCAGGGTAAATAATAGAAACAGAGTGGAGGCAGAGGCCTAATTGGAGCAAGTTTAATATCTGTAGTAGTGTGAATGTGGACATAGCAGGAGAAATTGCCGGACACACAGCAGGGGATCAGCTGACGTTACTGAACCCCAATAACACTGGAGTATGTGTTGACTGTGCAGACGGCACTTCTGAGCAGCAACTGGCGGTGTTGGAGCCCAGGGTAAATAATAGAAACAGAGTGGAGGCAGAGGCCTAATTGGAGCAAGTTTAATATCTGTAGTAGTGTGAATGTGGACATAGCAGGAGAAATTGCCGGACACACAGCAGGGGATCAGCTGACGTTACTGAACCCCAATAACACTGGAGTATGTGTTGACTGTGCAGACGGCACTTCAGAGCAGCAACTGGCGGTGTTGGAGCCCAGGGTAAATAATAGAAACAGAGTGGAGGCAGAGGCCTAATTGGAGCAAGTTTAATATCTGTAGTAGTGTGAATGTGGACATAGCAGGAGAAATTGCCGGACACACAGCAGGGGATCAACTGACGTTACTGAACCCCAATAACACTGGAGCATGTGTTGACTGCAGACAGCACTTATGAGCAGCAACTGGCGGTGTTGGAGCCCAGGGATTACAGTTCAGATGGTAGAAACATGAACACAACAGGAGACCTGGATACTGTTGCCAACCAATTATTTAATCTGGAAGAGGACTGGCAAATTCCTGCGAGATCCAGGCCTTGTTCATTTTCAGAAAAGTAAGCCGGTCAACGTTATCGGAGGATTGTCGCATGCGACGGTCTGTTAGTACACCACCTGCGGCACTAAAGACGCATTCCGATAATACACTAGCAGCAGGGCAAGCCAGCATCTCCAATGCATACTGGCTAAGCTCTGGCCATGTATCCAGCTTAGAGACCCAAAACTTGAAGGGGGAAGAGCCGTGTGGGAGAACACTGAGAGGGAAAGACATGTGGTCTGTCACCATCTGACGGAAACTTTGCCTCCTGCTGACTGGAGCCGTCTGTGATGGTGTAGACATTTGTGGCGGGGACACAAAACTTTGCCACATTTGGGCCATACTGGTCTTGCCTTGTGCTGAGGCGCTGCTTCTGCTCCCTCTTTGTGCAGAGCTTCCTCCACTGCCTCGACGCACTGAGCTGCTTTGTAAAGCACTAGCAGCACTGCTCTCGGGTGGAATGGAGAATGTGATGGAATGCACCAGTGTGTCTTGGTACTCCCGCATTTTACGCTCCCGGTTCAACGGTGTTATGAGGCTTTGTAAGTTGTCCCGGTAGCGAGGACCTAGGAGTGTGTACACCCAATAATCAGCCGTGTTGAGAATGTGGGCGATGCGGCGGTCATTTCTCAAGCACTGCAGCATGAAATCAACCATGTGCTGCAGACTGCCAACTGGCCAAGAAACACTGTCCCCTGCTTGAGGCGTCATCTCTGCCTGCTCTGCATCACCCCACCTTCGCTCTACATACTGACTACTAGAGCATTGTGTACCTCCCTCCTCTGGACAGATGTCTTCCTCCTCCATTGACTCCTCCTCATCCTCCTCACAAAGTGTTCCCTGCCTAGGCCTTTGTGAGAAACCACGTTGCGCAGACTGTCCAGAAGCAGATGGCATTTGTGACTCCTCATCCTCCACCTCTTCCATATCCTCCTCCCTTAGTGCTTGCAGTGTTTTTTCAAGCAGGCAGATAAGGGGGATAGTCATGCTGACTAGTGCATCATCTGCACTCGCCATCCGCATGGAATCATCGAAGGCACGCAAAACGTGGCAAATGTCCTTCATAGAGGCCCACTCAGTGGTGGTGAAGTGTGAACGGCACGCAGTTCAACTTGTTTGCGCCTGATGCAGCTGGTACTCCTTACTGCTGCCTGCTGCTCACACATCCTCACCAAAATATGTAACGTTGAATTCCACCTGGTGGGTAGGTCACATATGATGCGATGTTCCGGAAGGCGGAATTGGCGCTGCAAAGCTGCAATGCGCGATCTTGCCATGCTGGAACGCTGCAAGTGAGCGCACTCTATGTGGACCTTGTGCAGCAGTGCATCAAGATCAGGATAGTCCCTCAAAAAACTCTGCACGACCAAGTTGAGCACATGTGCCAGACATGGGATGTGAGTGAGGTTGCCTAGGCCCAGAGCTGCCACCAGATTTCGGCCATTGTCACACACTATCATGCCTGGCTGGAGATTCGCTGACACAAACCACACGTCGCTCTCCTGCATGATGGCATTCCAGAGCTCCTGCGCTGTGTGGCTTCGATTCCCCAAAGAAATTAATTTCAATATGGCCTGTTGACGTTTGGCCACGGCTGTGCTCATATCAGTCGTAACAGGTAAGCATTCACGGGTCGATGTGGAAGTAGACTGTGACGGCTCCTGCAGCGCTGATTCAGTGGAACTGGAGTATGAGGAGGAGTCAATGTGTACAGACTGGATTCCTGCAATCCTTGGAGTTGGCAGAACACGTACAGTGCCGCTCTCAAGATCTGTACCCGTCTCCACAACATTTACCCAATGGGCAGTGAGGGAAAGATATCGTCCCTGTCCATGGTTACTGGTCCACGCATCGGTGGTCAGGTGGACCTTGCTACTGACGGCGTTTAGTAGTGCATGTTTAATTTTTCCCTCCACAAGCTTTTGCAGGGCAGGGACGGCTTGCCTGCTGAAATAAAAGCGGCTGGGCACATTGTATTGTGTGACTGCTAATGCCATGAAGTTACGGAAGGTGTCAGTCTCCACCAGCCTGAATGAGAGCATTTTAAGGGACAGTAGTTTTGCAATGCCAGCATTCAGAGCCTGTGCTCGGGGGTGGTTTGCTGAGTATGGGCGCCTTTTCTCCCATGCCTGTGCTACCGATGGCTGTAGACTGGCCTAGGAGTGTGAGGATGACAGGGAACATGGTGCTGTGGGTGGATGACACTGTGTCTCTGTACAACAGTGCCAGAGGTTCTTCCATGGCGATTCTGTGAGGAAGCCGAACCAGCTGTGTGTGAGCTGGAGGAAGAGGCTACAACACGAGCTGAAGAGGTGGTAGGTGGCGCTGTAGGTTGGCCTAGGTCTTCAGTGTATCTTTGTAACTCCACCACGTGCTTGGTCCGCACATGTTTCCACATATTTGTGGTATTGAGGTTGCGGACATTTTTCCCTCTTTTCACTTTCTGATTACACAGCTTGCATTTGACAAAGCAAATGTCATCTGCAACTGTGTCAAAAAAGGATCAGGCACTGCAAGTCTTGGGAGCGCCCGTTTTGGGTTTTGGAAGAGGCATGCTCCTAATGGGTGCCAAAGTGGAGGCTACAGGCAACCGAGTCTGCCCCCTCCCTCTCCCTCCTTTTTTGGCCGTTCGGGGAATCTCTTCCTCAGAGCTGCTCCCACCACCTTCCTGTACCTCACGCCATGATGGGTCAAGGACCTCATCATCTACACTACCCTCTTCAAACGACTGCTTCTCCTGGGTAGTCTCGACAGCACAGTACGCACCAGAAAGTGGCACCTTAGTTTCATCATCAGATGCGTACTGAGGTGTGCTGACAATAGGCACTGGCCCACCCGCCTCTTCAGATTCAGAGAGACAAAGCTGTTGCGCATCACTGCATACAACCTCTTCTTCAAATTCTCGAATGCTGCTTGGCTGGCCCCCTCTTTCCAAGCCAACAGATTCAGAGAACAGAAGTAGAGATGGCTCCTGTCCAGGGCTCTCTGACTGCCTGGGCAATTTGGCAGGTGGTGAAGAGACAGATGGGTGCTCTTCAGTGCTCTGGACCTGAGAGGATCTGGAACTAATTGAAGTCGATGCGTTAGCTGCTATCCATCTGACAACAACTTCAATTTGTTCGTCCCGCAGCAGTGGGGTACGGCGAGCTCCTACAAAGCTGCTCATAAAGGACTGTTCCCTGGGAAAACTGGGGGATACTGAGTCACTGGTGCCCGCAGCAGGCACAGAATCCCCACGTCCTCTCCCTGCAGAAACTCCACACCCACAACCACGTGCCTTACTCCCTGCCTTATTCATCTTGGTAGACTGATAAAGATAGGCAGAAAAGTACTAAGGGCTTAGTGTGCTTATTCCTGAACAGCTGCTAACAGGTATAAGAAACACTAATTTTATAAAGTGTGGACTAGACTTTAATATGAGCTAATGTGGCCTACACAACTGTAAAGTGGAGTGTTTGGTGAACTTTATTAACTTTTTTTTTCACAAAAAGACACTGGATGTGCCCAAAGATGTAAAACCGATAGTATCACAAACTTTTTGTAGCTATTACAATGCAGGAAGGTAACCTACAATGTGGGTCGCCCTCACACCCAGGGCAGCGGGGTACCCGGTACTGGGCCGGTGTCAGGGGGAGATGTGTCACAGCAGCAGTGACCCGGTCCGTGGCCCTGGGCGCCCAATATCAATGGCGGTGATGTTAATAGTGTTATAATAGTTCGTGACGCCACCCGTGGTGTTTGGCAAGGGATATGGTAAGTCAACGCTGCATGCAGATCCGCTGGGACTGATGGTGTGGTGCAGCAAAGATGGTATAGCTCCCCACAGGTGGAGCTGTAGTCCCAGGGCAGTGTAGGTGCAATAGATGAGGAGAAGCGCAGAATGGTATAGATGCTGTTACACAGATGTAGCGGTGCTGGAGGTGTTAGCGACGAATGAATGGAGGACATCAGGGCTTGTAGTTTCAACGCTTTACTCACAGTTCGTGGTACCCACTGGTGCCTGCCTCCGTGCCGTGTCCTCCGGGGTAGAGATTCAATCAACCTCCCGGGCAAGTCAAGGTTCTCCTCTCCAACACTCCGCCAACATGTGCCTTTCCTGAACGACTCCTCTATTGCACCTTTTAGTGTGAAGAACTCCAGTACCGTAGTTCTCTGGAATTCCTCCTGTCAGATGTTCCTAGAACCTTATTTGTATGACAGACAGTTGTAGCCTCTATCGGGGACTCCCTTCTCAGAAGTCCTGGCTCTCTATCCAGTTGCTGTTGTGTCCCAAGTCTTTGATGGGAGTAGTGCATTTACAGCCAACTACTCCACCGGTGTCTGCTGCAGAACCATAAGTGTCCATACAACCTCGGGGACCGGGCCCTGGCCTTGCGCTGAGAACCTATAGGCAGGGTTCCTCTTCCAACCCACAACTCCTCTCTGTTCTCCTACTCCTTCGTTCTGCGCTGTTCCTTCTCTCTCTTATGGAAGCTGAGGTTGCAGGTCTATGTCCTTCTCCTTCTCTTTCCCGTGCCAGCTGGCTCAGATCACTGAGGCAGCTGCAGCACTCTTTCTAAACTGAACTCAAACTGAACTCAAAACTAACTTCAGAACTGAACTTCTCTGGGACTCACCCCAGACTGACCTACAATTCTCAACTTTCCCTCTCTTTTATACTAACTCCATCCACCTCCCAGCACATCTCGTGTTATGAAGCAGGGTCCCACGAATGGTGCTCTTCTACCCCCAGCCTGAAGCTGCTAGGCGGACCTACTGAACTATCCTGTGTGTGGGATGCAGATGTTGGAGTGTGGAAAGGAGTTCACAACTTACCTAGGTGGTGGGGCACCACACCTTAGGAGAAGGTACAGTACCTCTGTGGCGACTGAGCCTCAGGGGAGCAACAAATGCAATAGATGAGGCTCCAAAAAATAGGCTAATATTAATCTGGCTGGGGCTGAAGGGCACAAGCCAGCAGAAAGGCTCCTCTATCTACTCCTATATAGTGTTTGCAAATATTCTAGCTGGATACGGATGGAACCACACTAATAGGAGAAATCTGGAAAAATGAGCAGCACTAATGCAAAAAAGGACAATGTATGAGGCAGTGACGCACGCTAAGTGGACTACAACCGGAGGTGGCTGGCTGCAGAACACACTACAGCGTGAGCTGCACTCACACACAGAGACCTCGAAGACAGCCGTGAACAGCGTTGCAAGGCAAAAGAAAGCTACAGCGGTTGATAAAGTAGCCTGGGTAAAGCACAATATAGCAAATCTCGAAGAGAGGTTAGCTACGTTGAAGATCATTAAAGAAGGTGAAGAGTTCTTAGACAGAGCAGAATTATCTCTTCATGTTACAGAAAGAGAAGAAATTCGAAGTGCACCTGAAGAAACAGAGGAATGGAGACATGTGACCCAGAGAAGCAGGAGGATCAGGAGGCAGTCAGCACTGATACTTCTCAGGAACCAGTACCAGGCTCTCACGCAGGAAAACGATGAAGAAATAAATCAGGATAAGACTTTGCCCATAAACCGCAACCTTGTACGCTTCAGAGTCCTCCTGGATGGAGAAAGAAAAATGTTGTGAAGAAGAAACGGAGAGTGGTGGTCATGGGGATTCCCTGTTGAGAGGAACAGAGGCCGCTATCTGCAGACCGGATATAACTTCAAGAGAAATGTGCTGTCTTCCAGGTGCAAAAATTAAAGATGTGTCTGACAGGATATCAGGACTCTTCAGACCTACAGATGACTACCCATTCCTGCTACTACATGTGGGGACAAATGACACTGCAAGAAATGACCTGGAAACCATCTGCAGAGACTTTGAAGACTTAGGCAAGAAAGTGAAAGAACTGGGAGCGCAGGTGGTCTTCTCTTCCATCCTCCCAGTGGGTGGCCATGGAACAAGGAGGTGGAATAAGATTCTGCAGGTGAACAACTGGCTACGTCGATGGAGCCGTCAGCAACGATTTGGATTTATGGATCACGGAGTGAATTACCTTTACGATGGACTACTTGCTAGAGATGGGGTGCACCTTACAAAGTCTGGAAAACATGTATTTGGAAGTCGCCTTGCTACACTTGTAAGGAGAGCTTTAAACTAGAACAACGTGGGAAGGGAAGCAAAAGACCAGAAAAAGCCATACACCTGACAAATGCTATTGAGAACTCTGCTATTAGAAGTGGAAAGGAAGAAAAAAGACAAAAGAATCTAATTGATAAAAATATTGGAGAAGGAGAAACCAATCACAAACTAAAATGTTTCTATACTAATGCACAAAGCATGAGCAACAAACAAGGAGAATTGGAACTACTAACACAGGAAAAGAAATATGATGTCATTGGAATCACTGAAACTTGGTGGGACAATACACATGATTGGAATACAAGGCTAGAAGGATACAACTTAGGCTACTTTCACACATCAGGTTTTCGGCGTCAGGCGCGATCCGGCGTCGTGCCGGAACGCCGGATCCGGCAAATGTTTAGTAAAACCGGATGTGACAGATCCGGTTTTCTGCCGGATCCGTCTTTTTCTTGACAGACAAAACCGGATCCGTCTCATCCGGTTCATCCGTTTTTCTATCTGTTTTTCGACGGAATACGCCGGATCCGATTTTTAAAATTGACCCTTGTGGCCTTCCGAACGGGATTGGCTACTGGAAAACCATATATAGCATGTTCCTACAGCCCTTCTTTGACAGGTTGTAGAGGAGAAAGTGCAGGTTGGAGAGAAGAGCAAGTTACTGGCGAAGATGGATGTTGTCATTGGAAATATTTTGAAGAATTTGGCGGATTTTATAGCGGAGGCGAATCGTTTGAGGGTGATTGTTCTGGAGAAGGAGAGAGCGAGACAGCAGCGCATCAGGCATCGTAGACGACGTTTGTGGATCCACCCCATCACAGCCAAGAGAATGACGCGTGGGGTCTATTCTACACTCTGCATGGACCTTCGACGAAACCCGGATAAATTTTTTGGATATGTTAGGATGAAAATGGAGAATTTTGATTACTTGGTGGAGCGCATTGCACACCTCATAAGAAAAGCGGACACCTATTGCCGCTTCTCTGTTTCACCCGCAGAGCGTCTGATGGTGACTTTAAGGTAAGCCACATTTATTGGATGTGATCGCATCAGAGCACACTTTCACTGCAATCTTGTTGGTGGTAGTTTGTATCTCCAAGTGTTATAGCTCAGTTTTGGTATGTAATGCTGTGATTTAAAACTAATTTATTGTTTTTTAATTCCCCACAGATTTCTTGCAACTGGAGAATCCCTTTCGTCACTGCATTTCCAGTACAGACTCGGGATTTCCACCATATCTGGAATTGTGAAGTACCATGCCGTGCACTGTGGGACTCCTTAGCTGAAGAGTTTTTACCAGAGCCCACAACAGAGAGGTGTATTGAAATTGCTGACAAGTTTCAACAGATATGTCAGTTTCCCAACTGCTTGGGCGCTGTGGACGGGAAACATATCCGCATTGTAAAGCCAGCTGGATCGGGATCGGAATATTTCAATTACAAGAAATATTTTTCAATTGTCCTCATGGCCATCGCTGACGCGGAATACAAATTTATTGCGGTTGATATTGGGGCCTATGGCCGCTCCAATGACTCTCAAGTTTTCAAACTGTCTGCCATGGGGCGTAAACTGTATGGAAACACCTTCCAGTTCCCACCACCTAGACCGCTGCCGCAAACATCTGGTCCACCTATGCCATTTGTCTGTGTAGGGGATGAAGCCTTCCAGCTTTCAGAACACCTTTTGAAACCATACTCTAGCAGAGGATTGACAAGACCAAAACGCATTTTTAATTACCGCCTCACAAGAGCAAGAAGAATGGTTGAATGTACCTTTGGTATTCTGACAGCCAAATGGCGGGTCCTATTGACTGCGATCAACCTCAAGACAGAAACTGGACGAGGTGATCAAAGCTTGCGTGGTACTCCACAATTTTGTTATCTGCAAGGAACCCATTTCCATTGAGGACACCTCTGAAGAAACCACCTTGCAAGATTACCATGACATTACCACTAAAAGTTCTGTGACGGTTTCAGTAATGAGGGACAATTTTGCACTATACTTTATGTCACCTCAAGGCAGAGTACACTGGCAGGATGACAGAGTGTGAAAGATTTGTGCCCTAACCAAACTTGTGTACCTTCTGTACCAACAGTATATACCTTTGCCAACCAAAGTTGGCTATCTTGTCATGGTCTCTATTTTTAGCTTTAGGCCACAGGTGTGTACCTGGTTGTGTTTTATGCAAAGTATTTCACCTTTTAACAAAAGTTGTGTACATTGTTAGGAAATCACCAACAATAAACACAACTTTTTAGGTGAAATACTTTGCTTCAAACACAACCAGGAACACAACTGTGGCAAAAAGCTAAAATTTACCCACAGTTATATACCTGGTTTTGAATACCTTTTTACCTTTTAAATACCCTGTATTTAACCTTTTTTTTAAACATATTTCGCCGCAGAAAGAAATGACAGACAACCAGTGTAAACAATAATTTAACTTTTATTTAAAATATTTTTTTTTTGTAAACTGTTTTTTAAAGTTAAAAAAACTTTTTTAATAAAGGTTTGAAACCAACTCGGCATTTTTATTACAAAACACATCATAAATCTGTGTAGTGTGGGGTGGAAATACTGCTGGAGGGGCTGCGGGACACTTCGACAATGGGAGTGTGGAGAGAGGACTGGGATCGTGGTGGGGAAGGAACAGTTAGAGGTGATGGTGTGGAAAAAGCTACAGAATGGGTGGACATGTGGGAGGCAGAAGAGGTGGTGGGCGGTGGAGTGGAGGGTTGGGCAGGGACTGTAGGAGCAGATGATGTTGATGGAAAGTTGTATGGGGAAGGAGTTTGGTACGGGGAAGGAGTTTGGTACGGGGAAGGAGTTTGGTACGGGGCAGGTTGCTGGTACTGGGGAGGTTGCTGGTATTGGGGAGGTTGCTGGTATGTAATAGGAGGGGGAGGATGGAAAGTGGCTGGAGGGGGTGCAGATGTAATAGGAGGGGGAGGATGGAAAGTGGCTGGAGGGGGTGCAGATGTAATAGGAGGGGGAGGATGGAAAGTGGCTGGAGGGGGTGCAGGTGGAGGAACTACAGTGGTGGGAGGTGGAGGTTGGGAGGTAACCTGCTGTAGAGCACCGTGGCACGAATGCATTACATGCATCTGCTGCGTAGGAGATAGTGTTGCCATGCGCTCCACAACAGACCTGAAAAAGGTGTGGTTTGGCGAAGATCTTGCTTCTGAATGCATGGTTTGCAGAAGTGTCTTCACCTCCAGAATGCTGGAGTTGATCTGCTGAAAGCCTGCGGAGATTTGCTCTGACAAGACTTTTAGACAGTTCTGGAAAGATGCATTCAGATGCAAGAACTCTGGCGCATAACTCTTTTCCTGACCCCTCTGCCGCTGCCGCCCAGTACCCGCAGGTGTACTAGAGGTGGCAGTGGCAGAAGGGTGGGGTAAAGGGAAAGCGATCTCCTCACCAGCAGCTTCATGTAATGTAGGCAGCCACGATGCTCCTGTGCTGGTGGATGGGACAGATGGGTCGAATGTGTGGGAAGGCTGGGAAGGTGCAGATGTACCGGGGCGGTCGAAGTGTCCCTCGGTGCCGGTCTCCTCAGGGATCGCCTCAGAAGGGTCCAATCGTGCAGGCTCCCGAGTGCTGCTCACCGTGCTGTGGAATAAAGAGAAAAAAAAACAATTAAAATAGTGACATGGTATGGCCCTGGCTGAAAAAAAAAAGTTACATCAAAACATTTTTTTGTCACATGTGGTGTGTAATATTTACCTTCTGGTGAGCATTGTCTCCCGGAGGAACGACAGGGCTCGTGCGTACTTGTACTTGCTCCTGCGTCCTCCAGATCCACTCTGGGCCCGCATCTCTTTATTGAACTCCTTCTTGAAACGATCCCTCACAGACCGCCACCGCTTCACAATTCTCTCCCCTGAAACGAGAAAGGACAAAGTGGTTAGTATACAACATCAGTGTTTCCCAAACTCCAGTCCTCATGGTCCCCAGGGGTCATGTTTTCAGGATTTCCAAAGTAAATAGAAATCCTGAACACATGATCCGTGGGGACCACGAGGACTGGAGTTCGGGAAACACTGGTTTAAATCAAGCAACCGGTACTGTATATACTTACGTTCTTTAATCTGGGCCCGAGCTTCGAGGTCCTCCCAGCGGTCCACAAGGAGCGAACAGATTTCCTCCCAGAGTCGTCGGGTAACGATCAGGTCAGCGTGGCGGCGGTCAGCCATATTCCAGAGCGGCTCCCTTTCTCTGACGAGATCGATGAGGCGTTCCACATCAATCCCTCCATCCTCACCGTCAGAGTCGGGAGCACGCTGTGAAGGCTGTAAGAAAAAGACAAAAATAACATAATTAGCCTCCACAAAAGAAATGAAATAAAAAGTGCAAAAAAAACAAAGCAAAAATATTTATACTTACACGCTGGTGACCGCCGCGTTGCTGTCGCCGACGACCCTGGGAGGCACTGCGAGGACCTCTTGGCCGAGCACCAGATTGGGAAGACTAGAGAAGAAAACAAAAAATGTTATGTCTTTGGATGTAGGCATTTGTTTGCTGTGTGTGGTCTGCAGAACATTGTTTTCTATGTGTTGTGTGTAGTGTGATGTTGTGTTTCTGCGTTTGATGCAAAAAACTTACCAATTGTGAGCCCACTCCAAGTGTCTGTCCACCCCTTCCTTCTTCTTCTGGGAGCTCCTCTTCATCTTGTGATTCCTGTTTTGAAATAAAAGGCAATGAATACACATATATTACAGAGATGATGGATTTTGGAAATAAAAACTTACCGTCAAACGCTGACGATGCGAGGGAGGGCTCCCAGAAGATGTGCTGTCTTCCTCATGGCCAGACTCCATGGCTGTGGGTGGTGTTTCTGCTGCTGCCATTGCTGCTGCTGCTGCTGCATCTATTGGGCGGCTGATGAATAAAGAGAAACAAAGGGCCAATGAATATCTTGATATTCCATAGCCCTAGTTTGGAGGAATGGGGGATTTGATAATTACCGTCTCTCATCTGCTGCTGGACTCCCCTCCCGTTGTTCAGCATGCTGCTCCATTTGGGGTGGTGCTGATGGTGCTGCTGCTGCAGATGTCTGCTGCCTTCTCCTGCTCCTGGTTCTTGGCTTGGGTGGCATGTTGGGTGTGGCTGAGGGTCCCACTGTCTTGCTTTTATATATGTCATGTGGGCAGAGCTACTGAGCATGCTCAGACCAAAGAAACCGGATCCGGCCGCCGGATCTGGCTATCGCCGGATCCGGCGCATTGCGGCGCTCATAGGCTTTCATTGTATGAAAAAGCCGGACACACCGGATCCGGCGTGTCCGGCTTTTTCGCCGGACACAAAAAACGTTACAGTAGCCGTTTTTTCCAGACGCCGGATCGCGTCACATTGCCGGATCCGGCGAAAATCGGATGAAACGCATGGCCATCCGGCTCGATCCGGCTCTAATGCAAGTCAATGGGGGGGAACCGGATCCGGCATTGCATTTCGCCGGATCCGGTTTTAGTCAAAAGCGCCGGATCGCGCCTGACGCCGAAAACCTGATGTGTGAAAGAGGCCTTATTTGCAAGAAACAGACTTGATAAACGAGGAGGATGTGTCGCATTGTATGTTAGAAACGCATATATCTGCACAGAGATTGAAGCTTCAGAGGCCAGGAGTTCTGTGGAAACTGTTTGGGCAAGAATACAAGGACAGAACAATGGAAAGGACACCATTGTAGGCATTTACTACAGGCCGCCTGTGCAAGCTGAAGATATGGATGAACTCTTTATGCATCAAATGGCCAAGTTCTCCAAAAAATATGACATAGTTGTCATGGGAGATTTAGACTATCCAGACATTTGTTGGGAATCTCTCTCAGGCAAAACTAACAGGTCAAGGAAATTCTTATCCTCTCTTGCTGACAACTTTATCTTCCAAAAGGTAGGGGAGAAAACAAGGGGAACTGCTACCTTGGATCTAATCCTTATAAACAGGGAGGAAGTGGTTGAGGAGGTAAAAGTGGCTGGGACCCTAGGAGGTAGCGACCATGCTATTTTAGAATTTTGGATAACTAGAGGAGGAAGACCTGTGAAGACTCAGACGTCAAGGTTAGATTTCAGAAAGGCAGATTTTAAGGGATTCAGAAAGAGAATTGGAGGGATCCAATGGCTGGATATCCTTAAAGACAAAAATGTCCAGGAAGGATGGGAAATCTTGAAAAATGAAATTCTCAAAGCACAAATGTTAACAATTCCGAAAAGAGGGAAGAATCGGAAGCATTTAAGGAAACCTGGATGGATGAACACAGAACTTAAGCACATGCTAAAAAGGAAGAAAAAAGTTTATAAAATGGAAAGAGGGAGGCATATCTAAAGAAGAATATAATGCTGTCTGCAGAACCTGCAGGGCACAAATCAGATTAAGCTGACAATGAATTGAGGCTTGCAAGAGATGTCAAAAGCAATAATAAAGGATTTTGGGGATATGTGAAAAGTAAAAGAAAAGTCAAAGATGCTATAGGATTTTTACAGGATGAAAATGATGAAATGGTAAGACAGGATGTTGAGAAGGCCGAACTTTTAAATTCGTATTTTGCATCTGTTTTCTCTCAGAAAGAAAATGTAACATCAACTGTTCTTCACTGTCCTATTAAGGGAATAGAAGAATCCAGGATATCTATAAACAGAAAGATAGTGAGGAAACACTTAGCTAACCTAAATGAATTCAAGTCTCCAGGTCCAGATGAATTACACCCCAGAGTACTGAAGGAGATAGCAGAAGAAATTTTTGAACCCCTCTCCATAATCTTTGAAAATTCTTGGAGAACAGGAGAAGTGCCAGAAGACTGGAGAAGAGCAAATGTTGTTCCTATCTTCAAAAAGGGGAAGAAGGTGGACCCAGGCAACTATAGGCCGGTGAGTCTGACTTCTATACCAGGAAAGATCTTTGAACAAATTATTAAACATGTATGTCAATACCTGGATAAGAATGAAGTGATTAAACAGAGTCAGCATGGGTTTGTAACTAATAAGTCATGTCAGACTAACTTAATTTCCTTCTATGACGGTATCACTGATTGGGTGGATCAAGGAAATGCTGTAGATATAGTATATCTTGACTTCAGCAAAGCATTTGACAAAGTCTCTCATACAATCCTTATTGAAAAAATGACTAAGTATGGAATGGACAAGGCAACTGTTAGGTGGATTCATAACTGGCTTAGTGATCGGACCCAAAGAGTGGTCGTAAATGGCTGCACATCCAGTTGGAAGAATGTCTCAAGTGGGGTACCACAGGGCTCTGTCCTGGGCCCTGTATTGTTCAACATCTTTATCAACAATTTAGATGAAGGAATTGAGGGTAAACTGATTAAATTTGCTGACGACACAAAGCTAGGAGGGATAGCTAATAATAGAGAAAGAGAGAGAGGATTCAAAAAGATATAAATAAACTGGAGAAGTGGGCAGCAACTAACAGAATGGTTTTTAACAGGGAAAAATTTAAAGTACTACATCTGGGCAATAAAAATGAAAAAAGCATATACAGAATGGGAGGAATAGGGCTAAGCAACAGCACATGTGAAAAAGACTTGGGTATACTAATAGATCACAGACTGAATATGAGTCAACAGTGTGATGCAGCAGCAAAAAAGGCAAATGCAAGTCTAGGATGTATTAACAGAAGCATACATTCTAGATCACGTGAAGTCATTATTTCCCTCTACTCCTCTTTGGTCAGACCTCATCTGGAATATTGTGTCCACTTTTGGGCACCACATTTTAAAAAAGACATCAACAAACTGGAGCAAGTTCAGAAAAGAGCGACCAGAATGGTGACCGGTCTGCAAACCCTGTCTTATGAGGAAAGGTTGCAGGATTTGGGAATGTTTAGTTTGCAAAAGAGAAGACTGAGAGGAGACTTAATAGCTGTCTACAAATATCTCAAGGGCTGTCACATTGTAGAAGGATCAACTTTATTCTCATTTGCACAAGGAAAGACTAGAAGCAATGGGATGAAACTGAATGGGAGGAGACACAGATTAGATATTAGAAAAAACTTTTTGACAGAGTGATCAATGAGTGGAACAGGCTGCCACGAGAAGTGGTGAGTTCTCCTTCAATGGAAGTCTTCAAACAGAGGCTGGACAGACATCTGACTGGGATGATTTAGCGAATCCTGCTTTGAGCAGGGGGTTGGACCAGATGGCCCAGGTGGTCCCTTCCAACTCTACAATTCTATGATTCTATGAAATCGCTAGGTCACACTGTCCCTCAGAACAGCAGCGTCCTATCCCTAACTGAATTCACAGCAGAGTGAACCCAAAATGGCGGCGGCGGCTTTTATAGTGTATCATGACTTCATTTCAGCAGCCAATCACAGCCATGCCAGTAGTTACATTCCTAACATGCTCTAACAGGATGTGCCCACACTTCTTAGGATCCTCATTGGCTGAATAAAATCAAACTGGCTCATTGCATTATGGGAACTTCTGATTCCGGTATTCGATATATTAAAAGTATCGGAACTCAGTATCGGAATTCCGATACCACGAATATCGGCCGATACCCGATATTGTAGTGTCGGAATGCTCAACACTACTGAGGGTCAATCTAATAACCATGTATAAGTATGTAAGGGGACAATACAAATATCTCTCCAAGGATCTGTTTACAACAAGGAATGTGTCAGTCACAAGGGGGCATTCTCTGCGGCTGGAGGAAAGAAAGTTTTTCCATCAACATAGAAGAGGATTCTTTACTGTTAGTGCAGTGAGAATCTGGAATTCCTTGCTTGAGGAGGTGGTGATGGCGAACTCAGTTGAGGGGTTCAAGAGAGGCCTGGATGTCTTCCTGGAGCCTAGCAATATTGTATCTTACAGTTATTAGGTTCTTTAGAAGGACGTAGATCTGGCGGTTTATTATGATGGAATATAGGCTGAACTGGATGGACAAATGTCTTTTTTGGGGCTTGCTAACTGTTACTATGTTACATTTTCCCCACTTAAATGTTATTTTAGCTCTAAATTTTGCATTTTCATAAGAGTAACAGGAGAAATTGCACCATACAATTTATAGTGCAATTTCTCCTTATTACGCCAATATCCCATATGAGGGAGAAAACTACTGTTTGGGCGCATGGCAGGGCTTGGAAGGGAAGTAACGTCATTTGACATTTTGAATATAAAATTTCTGTCAGGAACCCTGCACTGCACTTGCTCACTGAGCCAGTGCGTGTGTCCTGAGTACAAAAACAGTGCTCCAAGATCCCTGTGGAGCAGGGCAGCAGCGGTGACAATGCTTGCTTCAGAGTATCAGGACCTGAAGCACGTGACTGCTGGGGGCGTGGCCTAAGCTCCACAGAGCTAGGAGCTGCAGGGAAACTCCTAGAAAGGTAACTACAGGACAATGTTACCAAGGGGCATAGACAGAAACCAGATGAAGCCGGGGTCAAAGCACAAGATAGCAGTACAGTACCAAAGGGTTAGACAGAATGGATAGTCAGGACGTAGCAATAGATCAGAAAACCAGAAAGGGCAATAGACGGTACAATAGGGACAAACTGTAACGGAGTAACGATAGCCAAGCCAGGAGGTCAGAACCAGAAAAGACAATAGTACCAAAACAAGAGACGGAGTACAGAGTGAGGGAACAGACCGGGTCATACACGGGAAGCAAACAAGCAACGCAGAATACACGCACACCAGGGGTCAGACACACCAGAACAGTATAGCTGACAGAGAACCCTGGTAAAGAGTGAGTATAAATACCCCTCCCAGACCCAGAAAGAGGCCAGGAACACTTAACCCTGTGAGTGCAGGGCAAGAACCCTATTTAAACCATGACAATTTCCTGGTATCATCAGCGGACGTCATGTCCCGTTTGGAAAGTCCCTGATGTTCCAAAACAATGGAAACCCCCCACAAGTGACCCGATTTTGGAAAGTGGACCCCTCCAGGAATGTATTTAGATGTGTGGTGAGCACCTTGATCCCCCAGATGTTTCACAGAAGTTTATAATGTTGAGCCGTGAAAATTATTAAATTACGCTTTCCCCACAAAAAGTATTATTCTAACCTCAAGTTTTGTGTTTTCACAAGGGTAACAGGAGAACTTGCACAGTACAGTTTGTTGTGTAATTTCTCCTGAGTACGCCAATATGCCATATGTGGGGGAATACTACTTTTGAGGCACAGTGCAAAGCTCAGAAGGGATGAGGCGCCATATTGGAGTTCAGATTTTGCTGGAATGTTTGGAGGGTGCCATGTTACATGGGCAGAGCCCCTCAGGTGCCAGCACAGCAGAACCCCCCATAAGTGACAACATTTTACAAACTACACCTCTCAGTGAATTCATCTAGAGGTGCAGTGATCATATTGACACCATGGATATGTCACAGAATTTTATACCATTGGGCAGTCACAGAATTTTATACCATTGGGCAGTGAAGGTAAAATAACTACATTTTTTAAATTCAAATTTAGTTTTAGCCCAAAATTTAACATTTTTGCCCAAGAAGTGGGTAAAAGTGGCACCACAATTTGTCCCACAATTTCTACTGAATATTGCAATACCCCATATGTGGCTGTACAGTACGTAGAGACTGGAGAGGAACGGAGAGCTGTTTGCCTCCTGGAGCGCAAATTTTTCTAGAACAGTTTGTGGACTCCATATACAGAATGACTAATCGCTAGAAGAGCAGAAATCCCCCTCAAGTGACCCCATTTTGGGAATTTATCTACAGGCGTAGTGCCAATTTTGACTCCATGGGTGTTTTCCAGAAGCAAGCAGCAATGAATGTTGCTGAGTGAAAATTGCAAACTGCCGTTGTAGTGACCAGTACACTGTAGTGACCAGTTTGTTGCAGTCACCAGTACGTTATGCCCAGCTCATGCTTCTGGAGACATGCACTCATAAGTTAAATAGGCTTCAGAAATGCCAAACATGTTGACGTTGTATGTGGTTTAGGTACACTGTGGGGCTCAGAAGGAAGGGGCCATTTGGATTTGGGAGCGTAAAATTTGCTGAATTTCCTTTGGAGGGTGAGGAGCCATTTAGCTTTTTCAGTGCCTTCGTATTACCAATACTGTGGAAATTCCCTATATTTCCGTAAACAGATGACAGACCTGAATGGGGACTTGCCTTTTTTGTGGATTGAGTTGAAGCTTTTATTGGGAACATTTTACATAACGATTGGGATCACATTTATCCAGTGCTCTATGCTGAACATTTTCTTTGGGGTTCCTATCTAAATCTCTGAGTGACATGATATAGACGAAACCCCCAAGGGATCCATTCACTATAATGAGCCAGCAGAGTTACTCTGGACTTCCTCTGGCCTCTGTTCAGCGGTATCCTTCTTTTCAGAAGTGCACAAAACTATGACCAATGGCATTTTTATGCAATCCTAAAAAACGGATACTATTGTATCACAGGTCAGATGGCGTCCACAGTGCCTGCATCTGCCTAATTATAGGTAATTTTCCTTCGAGGGTTCTGTCTGTATCACACATTTCAGAGATTTACACAGAAACCCTGGTGTAAGTGTTCAGCGCAGTGCTCAGGATAAATGTGAGCCGAACTTTACTGCGATCTTTGGGAGGCAGAATGAAAAAATCAACAGCAGGTGAAGAATTGTTTTATTTTTTGCACCATTCCTCATGTGGTATAAGTGATTAGGTGGCTTTATTCTTCGGGTCGGTGCTATTACAGCAATACCAGATTTATATTATTGGGTTTTTATGTCTGGCTGCTGTCACACACTAAAAGATGCTTTTTTTTTTTTGCAAAAAATAGTTTTTTCATCAACACATTTTGAAAAGTATAATTTTTCCATATTTTGGCCCACAGGGTCATGTGAGGGCTTATTTTTGAAGGACAGGTTGAAGTTTTTATTCGTACCATTTTCAGACAAATGACATTTTTTAGATCACCTTCTATTCCAATTTTTGTGAAGCAGTATGAACAAAAATCATCAATACAGGAATATTTTTGGAGGCAGGAGTTATGTTGTTCCACTTGTGGTAAAATTGATAAGGCAGTTTTATTCTTCGGGTCAATACAATTACAGCGGTACCACAGCTATATCTTTTTTATGATTTGGCGCTTTTACACAATAAACACTTTTATAGAAAAAAATTATTTTGCATCGCTTTATTCTGAGAGCTATAACTTTTTTATTTTTCTGCTGATGGAGCTGTATTTAGCTTGTTTTTTGCGGAACAAGATGACGTTTTCAGCGGTACTACACTTATTTATATCCATCTTTTTGATCATGTTTTATTCTACTTTTTGATCAGCAATATGCTAAAAAACAACGCTTTATTTTTTTTATGGTGTTCACTAAAGGGGTTAACTGGGACAGTTTTATAGGTTGGGTCGTTCCGGATGCAGCAATACCAAATATTTAGATTAGATATTAGAAAAAACTTTTTGACAGTTAGTGTGATCAATGAGTGGAACAAGCTGCCACGAGAAGTGGTGAGTTCTCCTTCAATGGAAGTCTTCAAACAGAGGCTGGACAGACATCTGACTGGGATGATTTAGCGAATCCTGCTTTGAGCAGGGGGTTGGACCAGATGGCCCAGGAGGTCCCTTCCAACTCTACGATTCTATGATTCTATGTGTACTTTTATTGCTTACATTTCTTTTTCATGCAAATATTTATGGATACAATATCTTTTGTTTTTTTTATTATTTTTATATTTTTGAAAAATTTGTATAACTTTTTTAACTTTGTGAGATGGTGATTTTTTGGAGGCTGATTGCTTGTATAGCATGGGGATGCAGCAGCATCCCTATGCTATGCAAACTGTCAGCAATGCACTGACAGGGTAAGTTGCTGAGCATGCTCTGAACATGATCTAGCAACTTTCCTAGCTCTTGTGACCCGGATGTCGTCATGACAACATTGGGTCACCATGGCAATGATCGGAACCCGCAATGATGCCACGGGGTCTCCGGTCTAAGGGCAGACAGGCTATCTTCCCTTTGCCTACTCCCGGAATGCTGCAATTGAGTTCAGTCACATCATTTAGGGGGTTAAAGTGCCAGGTCTCAGCTGTCAGAATCTGCTGACACGAGGCGGCAATCGAGTGCGCACAACCTCTGTGTGTGCATGATCGCCTAGACGTATCCATCTATCACAGGTCAATAAGTCCCAGGTCACAGGTTGCATACATCCAAGATGGTAAAGGGGTTAAAGAGGTTGTCTAGTACCATAACGGTTTTTTATATAAATCCTGTTATTATGTGCCTCTCAGTACATTTAATTATGTCATTTTAGCAATATTGCCTGTTATCATACTCTAGCAGCTCTACCTTATTGTGTTAAGGACATATGATGTATGAAGATACATAAACCAAATCATGCTTATATTCAAAATGGACACTTTGCTGAATATATGTATTAGATGATGTGGTTTTAATATGCTCTGATTCATTCTTGTGACCGCAGCCGCACAAACGTCTCGCCCAGGACAGACTTCATGGGTGGGAAGACTTTGCAGCTCTGAAAGCAGGTTAGAAAATATACCATCTTACCTACCCTTCTGTTTTAACGTCCGGGCTGGGTTGAGATAGTTGGCTGTCGTCTGTGGACAATAATTGACCACAACTGAATGTCCTGAGCCTATGAACTGGTCAGATATATATACACAGCTCTGGCAAAAATTAATATCACTGCAGTTTTATAAAACTCAGCTTCTCTACATGTCTGACAGCCATTCCATTCCAGTGTCAGTTGAATTCCAACCAGAGTACACCTCATTTTACTTAATGTTCCTCTGATAAGGAGATCACCTGAACCAAATCTTATTGAACGAAGGAAAGTATAAAAACCCTGCTGTGGTGCTCACAATCCTCTTGCAATAGGACAAGCTGGATGGCAAAACAAGTGCTATTAATATCCCAAAAGTAATAGGAATGAAAAAAATAACTTTACCCATGCCAAAGGAGTTGAAGAGAAAAGTCTTGAGTGAGGAAAAGAAGAGCTCAATTCTGGCTTTACTAGAAGAGGGATACAATGATTGTGATGCTGCCTCCATCCTTAAAATTTGTAAGACGGCAGTCCATTACAACTGGGTCAAGCAGCAGACATTGGGGAAAACAAAGCTACAGACCAGCAGAGGGCGAAACGACTTTCCACTGACCGGGATGACGTCATCTTGTTTGAATGTCACTCAGCAACTGTAGGATGACATCAAGTGACCTACAAAAGGAATGGCAAATAGCAGCTGGGGTGAAGTGCATGGCAAGAATAGTTCGTAAAAGGCTCCTAGAGGCAGAGTTCAAGTCATGTAAAGCTAGAAAAAAGCCTTTCATCAATGAGAAGCAAAGGAGAGCCAGGCTGAAGTTTGCTAAAGACCATAAGGATTGGACCATAGAGGACTGGAGTAAGGTAATCTTCTCTGATTAGTCTAATTTTCAGCTTTGCCCAACACCTGGTTGGCTAATGGTTAGACGGAGACCTGAAGCGATGTACAAGCCACAGTGTTTTGCACCCACTGTGAAATTTGGTGGAGGATTGGCGATGATCTGGGGATGCTTCAGCAAGGCTGGAATTAGGCAGGTTACTGTAATCTTTGCGAAGGACATGTGAATGAAGCTGTGTAGGGTTGGTGGGCCGGACTGGGGGGTGGTCCCTCTCTTACCGCGCAGAGATGTAACAGAGACACGATGTAGGCAAGTGTCGGGTACAACAGGTCCAAGTTTATTCTCTTGCCGTCCGCCTGACGGCCTCCGAAGTACACTGCACTTCAATCCACTTCACTTATCGGCCCTCCATTTCCAGGGCCGCTTCACGCACACCGTACTCTACACCGGGGACGTACATATACGCACCGTCCCCTCTTCACTCTTCGACCCGTAAACCAACAGTACTTTTACTGATCAGTCGTCTCTCTCAATACGGTATGTTTTACCTCGGTGCCTCGTCTATACTGCGGTACTTTTGTGTCAGAACCACCCCCTTTCTCTCTCCTCAGTTCCCCTGGTTTAGTTTTCCTCACAGTGCACAAACTGTCCTAGTCTTCCTGTCACTGGAGCTTCCCCTGGGGACTGGAACTTTCTGGAACCCTCCTGTCAAATTTATATCATTCCCGGTTCCCTGTAACTCCGCCCCCCATGACCAACGGTTTCCTAAGCCCTAAGCTGATGTCAAGTCCTTTGCTCACACTCCTCCCTGTCCTCTAATGCTCAACCCAAGGTACTGCACGTCCACTGCACTTTCCCAGCTGTTTCCCCACTGTAGTAACTGACACCTGTCTAAACTGTGCAAACCTTCCTTTCTCTATTCTGACAAGTCTGTCCATCCATCAGGTCATCTTCCCTACAGCTGCATACAAGGTTATGCTGGAAAAACAGTTGATTTCTTCTGCTCAGGCAATGTTCCCCAACTCTGAGGACTGTTTTTTTCCAGCAGGACAATGCGCCATGCCACACAGCTAGGTCAATCAATGTGTGGATGAAGGACCTCCACATCAAATCCCTGACATGGCCAGCCCAATCTACAGACCTGAATCCCATTGACAACCTCTGGAATGTAATCAAGCGGAAGATGGATAGTCATAAGCCATCAAACAAAGAACTGCTTACATTTTTGTACCAGGAGTGGTGTAAGGTCACCCAAAAAAAGTGTGAAAGACTGGTGGAAAGAATGCCAAGACGCATGAAAGCTGTGATTAAAAATCATGGTTATTCCACAAAATATTGATTTCTGAACTCTTCCTGAATTAAAACATTAGTATTGTTGTTTCTAAATGATTATGAACTTGTTTTCTTAGCATTATTTGAGGTCTGCAAGCTCTGCATTTTTTTGTTATTTTCACCATTTCTCATTTTCTGAAAATAAATACAAAATTTAGTGCTTGGAAATTCGGAGACATGTTGTCAGTAGTTTATAGAATAAAAGAGCAATTTACATTTTACTCAAAAATATACCTATAAAGAGAAAAATCAGACAAACTGAAATTTTTGCAGTGGTCTCTTAATTTTTACCAGAGCTGTATACATACACACACACACCGCAGATATACACAATCATACTATATACTGTATATATGTACACACATATTATACACACACTGTATACTGCACAGTTACACATATATGTATATACAGTTGATTTGGCCAATTGTATGTATTGTGGAAGACCGATGGTCTGACAAGAATCAAGAATTCACAGAGAACTTGCAAAAACTCGTGGACAATATGGACTCTGGATTATGCTAACAAATAAACTATATTCTATTAACACAAATTCTAATATATTAATTAAAATGTCTATCATCTCATAAACATATGTATATACTCACTCATATTAGCTCCTTTATAGAGCTAGGGTTAATAAGGGACAGGAGGTCTGACCCACAAGTATAATCTGAATGGATATGCAGCAGGACTGGTATCCCATGATATAATGAGATGAACTTTTGTTAATGACCAAATACTTATTTTCCACCATAATTTGAAAAACAAATATTGCCTAATCAGACAAGGTGATTTTCTGGATTTGTTTTCCCATTTTGACTCTCATAGTTGTGGTCTACCTATGATGTCAATTACAGGCCTCTCTTATCTTTTTAAGTGGGAGAACTTGCACAATTGGTGGCTGACTAAATACTTTTTTCCTCACTGTACATAGGATAAGCCATGTATTTTGTGAAGTAGGGTTATCTTGCATGCCTGAGCCGCAGGAAGGAGACAGCTAGGGAATGGTAGATCAGATGATAAAAAAGGTGAAATTTATCTTGCATCTCAGGATGCATCTCAAGTTCCTGATCCATTGAACATCTTCTATAACATGCTGGAACTTGTGGTGGAGCTCCACCACTGTCCACATGCTGGCAATGGTGGGGCATGCGGACAGTCAGATATATGGATTTTGGGAATGTCCAGGGCATCAGAGTGGTCTCATGTCGTTCAGATCTTTAAAAGTATACATTTCCATTTTTCCAGACCAGCAGCTGGAAAGGGCACCCCCAGGAGTACATCAGGCTATTTTCCCAGAGGTCATCAAGTAGTGGTTCAATACCTTTTTTTTTTTTTTTAGGAAGTGTAATTCAGGATAGATCTGTGAGCAATCTTATGCGTTTTCCATTGAAATCAACAAGATCCAACTCCCTTGATTTTTTTCATAATGGCCTCTTTTACATTGAAAAAAAATGTGAGACAGATAATGTCCCTTAAACGTCCAGGATCTGGGCCATAATTGTCTAGTGTACGGTGCAGCCTGCCGATCTCCAGCTCCTTAACAGTAGGATCACCAAGGATATTATTGAATAACTTGAGCAGGGTTTGCATAATCGCTTGTGTATTGATGCATTCAGGTATACCCCTTATCCAGATATTATTGCGATTTTCTTTGTCATCAACCATATTATACAGACTGTTTATTTGCTGGCTGTGAAGATCCAGTGTTTGGGTAAGAGCATTATGATGGCCCAGAACTTGTACAACATCATCCTGTAATCTCTGCACCTTGTCAGTAAGCTGTGACAGGCTACAAGTGAGGGAACGTATTTCAGTTTTGTATGTGGTCTCCAGCCTTTGTATATATTGCTCCATGTCTTGCTTAGTAGTGATAGACGAAATAATAATAATAATACATTTTATTTCTATAGCGCCGACATATTCCGCAGCACTTTACATTTCAGAGGGGACTTGTACAGACAATAGACATTACAGCATAACAATAAACACAAATACCAAGAGGAATGAGGGCCCTGCTCGCAAGCTTACAGTCTATGAGGAAAAAAGGGGAGACACGAAAGGTGGGTGGTAACAGTTGCCCTGATTGTATGGACCAGCCATAATGTTAAGTATGTAATAGTACAGATGCAGAGGGCTAATGGATCATAGAATCATAGAATCGTAGAGTTGGAAGGGACCTCCTGGGCCATCTGGTCCAACCCCCTGCTCAAAGCAGGATTCGCTAAATCATCCCAGTTAGATGTCTGTCCAGCCTCTGTTTGAAGACTTCCATTGAAGGAGAACTCACCACTTCTCGTGGCAGCCTGTTCCACTCATTGATCACTCTAACTGTCAAAAAGTTTTTTCTAATATCTAATCTGTGTCTCCTCCCATTCAGCTTCATCCCATTGCTTCTAGTCTTTCCTTGTGCAAATGAGAATAAAGTTGATCCTTCTACAATGTGACAGCCCTTTAGATATTTGTAGACAGCTATTAAGTCTCCTCTCAGTCTTCTCTTTTGCAAACTAAACATTCCCAAATCCTGCAACCTTTCCTCATAAGACAGGGTTTGCAGACCGGTCACCATTCTGGTCGCTCTTTTCTGAACTTGCTCCAGTTTGTTGATGTCTTTTTTAAAATGTGGTGCCCAAAATTGGACACAATATTCCAGATGAGGTCTGACCAAAGAGGAGTAGAGGGAAATAATTACTTCACGTGATCTAGACTGTATGCTTCTGTTAATACATCCTAGAATTGCATTTGCCTTTTTTGCTGCTGCATCACACTGTTGACTCATATTCAGTCTGTGATCTATTAGTATACCCAAGTCTTTTTCACATGTGCTGTCACTTAGCCCTATTCCTCCCATTCTATATATGCTTTTTTCATTTTTATTGCCCAGATGTAGTACTTTGCATTTCTCCCTGTTAAAAACCATTCTGTTAGTTGCTGCCCACTTCTCCAGTTTATTTAAATCTTTTTGAATCCTCTCTCTCTCTTCTCTAGTATTAGCTATCCCTCCTAGCTTTGTGTCATCAGCAAATTTAATCAGTTTACCCTCAATTCCTTCATCTAAATCGTTGATAAAGATGTTGAACAATACAGAGCCCAGGACAGAGCCCTGTGGTACCCCACTTGAGACATTCTTCCAACTGGATGTGCAGCCATTTACGACCACTCTTTGGGTCCGATCACTAAGCCAGTTATGAATCCACCTAACAGTTGCCTTGTCCATTCCATACTTAGTCATTTTTTCAATAAGGATTGTATGAGAGACTTTGTCAAATGCTTTGCTGAAGTCAAGATATACTATATCTACAGCATTTCCTTGATCCACCCAATCAGTAATACCATCATAGAAGGAAATTAAATTAGTCTGACATGACTTATTAGTTACAAACCCATGCTGACTCTGTTTAATCACTTCATTCTTATCCAGGTATTGACATACATGTTGTTTAATAATTTGTTCAAAGATCTTTCCTGGTATAGAAGTCAGACTCACCGGCCTATAGTTGCCTGGGTCCACCTTCTTCCCCTTTTTGAAGATAGGAACAACATTTGCTCTTCTCCAGTCTTCTGGCACTTCTCCTGTTCTCCAAGAATTTTCAAAGATTATGGAGAGGGGTTCAAAAATTTCTTCTGCTATCTCCTTCAGTACTCTGGGGTGTAATTCATCTGGACCTGGAGACTTGAATACATTTAGGTTAGCTAAGTGTTTCCTCACTATCTTTCTGTTTATAGATATCCTGGATTCTTCTATTCCCTTAATAGGACAGTGAATAACAGTTGATGTTACATTTCCTTTCTGAGAGAAAACAGATGCAAAATAGGAATTTAAAAGTTTAGCCTTCTCAACATCCTGTCTTACCATTTCATCATTTTCATCCTGTAAAAATCCTATAGCATCTTTGACTTTTCTTTTACTTTTGACATATCCCCAAAATCCTTTATTATTGCTTTTGACATCTCTTGCAAGCCTCAATTCATTTTCAGCTTTAGATAATCTGATTTGTGCCTTGCAGGTTCTGCAGACAGCATTATATTCTTCTTTAGATATGCCTCCTTCTTTCCATTTTATAAACATTTTTTGCTTCCTTTTTAGCATGTGCTTAAGTTCTGTGTTCATCCATCCTGGTTTCCTTAAATGCTTCCTATTCTTCCCTCTTTTCGGAATTGTTAACAACTGTGCTTTGAGAATTTCATTTTTCAAGATTTCCCATCCTTCCTGGACATTTTTGTCTTTAAGGATATCCAGCCATTGGATCCCTCCAATTCTCTTTCTGAATCCCTTAAAATCTGCCTTTCTGAAATCTAACCTTGACGTCTGAGTCTTCACAGGTCTTCCGCCTCTAGTTATCCAAAATTCTAAAATAGCATGGTCGCTACCTCCTAGGGTCCCAGCCACTTTTACCTCCTCAACCATTTCCTCCCTGTTTATAAGGATTAGATCCAAGGTAGCAGTTCCCCTTGTTTTCTCCTTTACCTTTTGGAAGATAAAGTTGTCAGCAAGAGAGGATAAGAATTTCCTTGACCTGTTAGTTTTGCCTGAGAGAGATTCCCAACAAATGTCTGGATAGTTGAAATCTCCCATGACAACTATGTCATATTTTTTGGAGAACTTGGCCATTTGATGCATAAAGAGTTCATCCATATCTTCAGCTTGCACAGGCGGCCTGTAGTAAATGCCTACAATGGTGTCCTTTCCATTGTTCTGTCCTTGTATTCTTACCCAAACAGTTTCCACAGAACTCCCAGTCTCTGAAGCTTCAATCTCTGTGCAGATATACGCATTTCTAACATACAATGCGACACCCCCTCCTCGTTTATCAAGTCTGTTTCTTGCAAATAAGTTGTATCCTTCTAGTCTTGTATTCCAATCATGTGTATTGTCCCACCAAGTTTCAGTGATTCCAATGACATCATATTTCTTTTCCTGTGTTAGTAGTTCCAATTCTCCTTGTTTGTTGCCCATGCTTTGTGCATTAGTATAGAAACATTTTAGTTTGTGATTGGTTTCTCCTTCTCCAATATTTTTTTTAATTAGATTCTTTCGTCTTTGTTCTTCCTTTCCACTTCTAATAGCAGAGTTCTCAGTAGCATTTGTCAGGTGTATGGCTTTTTCTGGTCTTTTGCTTCCCTTCCCATGTTGTTCTAGTTTAAAGCTCTCCTTACAAGTGTAGCAAGGCGACTTCCAAATACCTGCTTTCCAGTCTTCGTAAGGTGCACCCCATCTCTAGCAAGTAGTCCATCGTATAAGTAGTTCACTCCGTGATCCAGAAATCCAAATCGTTGCTGACGGCACCATCGACGTAGCCAGTTGTTCACCTGCAGAATCTTATTCCACCTCCTTGTTCCATGGCCATCCACTGGGAGGATGGAAGAGAAGACCACCTGCGCTCCCAGTTCTTTCACTTTCTTGCCTAAGTCTTCAAAGTCTCTGCAGATGGTTTCCAGGTCGTTTCTTGCGGTGTCATTTGTCCCCACATGTAGTAGCAGGAATGGGTAGTCATCTGTAGGTCTGAAGAGTCCTGATATCCTGTCAGACACAGGATGCATAAAGCATGTGGGAAAATGATGCGGGGAACCTGGTTATGGTAAAACTTTTGGCTGTGCCACATAGGGATAGATTAGGTTAATGTGTTGAGGCGGTAGGCCAGTCTGAATAAATGAGTTTTCAGGGCACGCTTAAAATTGTAGGGACTGGGGACTAATCGTATTGACCTGGGAAGTGCATTCCCAAGAATTGGTGCAGCACGTGTATAGTCTTGGAGACGGGAGTGGGAGATTCTGATTATTGAGGATGCTAACCTCAGGTCATCAGCAGAACGGAGGGCGCGGTAGGATGGTATACTGAAACAAGGGAGGAGATGTAGGGTGGTGCTGAGCCATGAAGAGCTTTGTGGGTGAGGGTAATAAGTTTGTACTGGATTCTGGAGTGGATGGGTAGCCAGTGTACGCAATATGATATACGAATCAATTATGGCGTTCCACATATCAGAATCCCCTGTGGCTGGCGAAGGGTTAAATTTCCATGTGAATTAATCACTGCTCAGGATATGGGCTTCGGTGAGAGTACAGGGAGATTTGTGGAGCTGTTTTCTTGTAGAAAGAGAGAAGTCAGTGCAGGACCTACAGGCTTGAGCTGTCAGGCATCATGAGGGTCAAGACAGCTTCTTTTTCCAAGCTGAGGCAGCAATGGCGCCAGAGCGGGAAAATGAGCCCTCCGATATGAATTGCTGCATGCCAGACGTGCTGACGTACGTGGAGGGCCTCAGATTAACCACTGATCTCTTTTCTTTATTTCCTGCATCAGACATAATGTTGGAGGCTGTAAATCGCTTTTAACTCCCCCAGGAACACGATCTGCAAAGAGAGTTCTCAATTTGTGCATTCTCTTGGTGCGATCTCTAGGACATGTCCCTCCTATTAATGTTCAAAACATCTGAAGGTGGGGACAGTGAAGGCGGCGTTGATTGGGTGCAGAGCTTGTGTAATGTAACAACCTTACATGAGCCCCGGGAATGCGACTTGCGACACCAATGGAATGCCGCCAGAACGGGAGGTGCGAACGAGTATTTTTATTTTAACAAGGCCAAACATGAAGAATGAGAAGGGATTGTCCTTGTAGAAGATACAATTGTCAACGTGCGCTTGCACACCAGTTTATATCCTCGTTCATACCTTTGAGTTATTTCAGTCAGTTTGCATCATGTGCATATAAAGGTGTGGCCTGGCTTTCCTTGAGCTGGGCATTATGTTGATGAGGTTTCCCAAGGCTGGGTCTCCACTAGTTGGATCCGATCCTTCTCAGCACTTATCCACATGCATGTCACGTGACAAATGGAAAGGTTTTTAATATTAGTGTTAGGACTGTCTCAATTAATCATCATGAAGTGGGGGAATGGCTTTTCAATTTTTTTTTTATCAAAAGACATATTACCTAAGTGCCCTATATTATTTTCATGCACTATTGTCGTTTATGTATTTATTGCAGGGTATTCAATCATTAAGTTTGTCTTTTTTTTTTTAAGATACAATTTTCAATTAAAACATTTCCAAAAATCTGAACATGAAAAAGGTTTCTCTCCTGTGTGACTTCTCTGATGTTTATTAAGAGTTGATTTCCTTGTAAAACATTTCCCAATTTAAGAACATGAAAAAGTCTTCTTGCCTGGGTGACGTCTTTGGTGAGTAAGAAGAGATGATTTCTGCACAAAACATTTTCCACATTCTGAACAGGAAAAAGGCTTCTCCCCTGTGTGCGTTCTCTGGTGCTTAACCAAATCTGATTTCTGGTTAAAACGTTTTCCACATTCTGAACAGGAAAAAGGCCTGACCCCTGTGTGGGTTCTCTGGTGCCTAGCCAAATCTGATTTCTCGTTAAAACATCTCCAACATTCTGAACAGGAAAAAGGTTTCTCCCCTGTGTGGGTTCTCTGGTGCTTAACAAAATCTGATTTCTGGTTAAAACATTTCCCACATTCTGAACAGGAAAAAGGTTTCTCCCCTGTGTGAGTTCTTTTGTGTTTGATGAGATTTGATGTATTTGCAAAACATTTCCCACATTCTGAACATGAAAAAGGCTTCTCCCCTGTGTGGGTTCTTAAGTGTATAACAACATGTGATTTATGGCTAAAACATTTTCCACATTCTGAACAGGAAAAAGGCTTTTCCCCTACATGGGTTCTCTGGTGGTTATCAAGATGACCTTTCTGTTTAAAACATTTACCACATTCTGAACATGAAAAAGGCTTCTCACCTGTGTGAACTCTCTGGTGCATAACAAAACCTGAATTATGATTAAAACATTTCCCACATTCTAAACAGGAAAAAGGCTTCTCCCCAGTGTGAGTTTTCTGGTGCTTAACAAAATCTGATTTCTGATTGAAACATTTCTCACATTCTGAACATGAAAAAGGCTCCTCCCCTGTGTGACTTCTCTGATGTTTGATAAGACCTGATTTCTCTGTAAAACATTTCCCACATTCTGAACAGGAAAAAGGCTTCTCCCCTGTGTGAGTTCTCTGGTGGTTATCAAGATGCGCTTTCCGGATAAAACATTTCCCACATTCTGAACATGAAAATGGCTTATCCCCTTTGTGAGTTCTCTGGTGAGTAACAAAATATGATTTCTGCTTAAAAGATTCCCCGCACTTGGAACAAGAAAATGTATTCTCCGCTATGTGAAGTTTTTGATATTTAAGAAAAGACTTTTCAATCGCAAAACTATTTTTATATTCTGAATGTGACAATGGCTTCTTTGCTTTAGAAGCAATTCTTTTTTTAATGCTTATTTTGTGACTTTGATTTTCCTTAGCAGTCGGTAATGCATCAGAAGACAGGACCTGTTTCACAGGATTAGATGACAGATCTTTGCTGTGAAGGGATGAAGGTATATCTGGAGTTATAGGATTCAGTTCAATTGTATCCTGTGGGGTCTCAAGATCATCTGATTTAAAAATTGAAGATGCCAGCTGTTCCTCTGATCTCCTGGTACAGTCATCTGCCAAGAAAAAAAACAATTATTATTTATGAATAAAATATCCTTAAATTTTAGATTTTTAAACATTTCTACTTAAACGTTTTGTAAAAATGCATGTCTGTAAAAATTTCTTTATTCAACAAGACAATGACAGTTCACAGTCTAATATAAAACCTCATAGGATGAACCAGTAGAGCGTGTTGTTCAAATGTTTATTCATTCTGCATCCCAAATATGGAATAAAGAAAACTCCAAACAATGTTGTGTAGGTGAAAATAACACCAATAAAAGCTACTCATCGCACAAAAACAAACAACCGTGGGCTAGAGTGACTGGAGTGGGAGCGGCGTCCCTCTGCTGGGCTGCTCGGTGCTGTCTCCTCCCTGACCGTGGTGAGTCTCCCTCCAATCTCTCTGGTCGTCGCTCACTCCTTATGACTCTGGCTCTCTGGAGCCACCTAGGCTTCCTGCTCCTCTCCCGCTCTGTCAAGTGCCCCCTGCTGGCGTTCTTAGCTCCTTTTATACCTGCTCCGATCCCACTCCTTCTACAACTGTCTCTGGTCAGTCCTCTAATTATGTCCCCAGGAAAAAGTCTCCGTAGGAACCTTGGTGACAGTCTCCTTTGGCTCCGGCCCGTTTACACAGTGGGGACTCTCCCTCCTACACTCCCCCATCCTGTATGCTTGCCAGTCCTCGAGCGAGGGCTTGGAGGGGTCTGGCCCTGCCTCTTGATGTAAAAGTCTTTTCTGCCACACGAACTGGTCCTGTTCATAGCGTTCGGGGGTTCGACTGTGGTGGAGTCTTCTGGGGTGGTGGAAGATGGTGGATTGACTAGGGTTGTTGGGGTATTGGTTTTTGAAGTGTCCGTTTGTACTGCCGGAAGGTCTTCCTCATTGTCCTCATTCCATACTGCTGGCCGGAGGTTCTGGGGTCTGAGGAGGGGCCTCGGGTCATTCAGGGTCTGTGGAAGTACAGGGTCGCAACATTTTGCGATGTACTGTTCGGGCGGGGTGATCCCCCTCTTTTTCAGGCTGTATTTCGTACACTGGCCCATCTGGGCTTACTCGTCGCAGTACTCGGTAGGGACTTTCTTCTCAGTGGTGTCCCAGTTTGTTTTGGGGGCGCTGATCTCGTACAAGTACACAATCTCCTGCCTGGAATTCGGTGGGTTGGGATGGGGTCTTCCCTGGATGTTCCAGGTCCTGAAGTTTTGTATCGACGATCCGGTGTAAGGTTTGTAGCCTATACCGGTGATTCCGGACCCACGAGGAGACTCCAGTCCATGGTTGTTCTTCCTCCGGATTCAACTCCACCTCGGTGATCCCCTTGCTTCCCAGCCGGTGTACCCGGTTGTTATATACCCAGACCAGTTTGGGGATGTATTCGGGCCAGCGGGCTTTTCGGTCATCCTCCAGAGTACGTAGCATTTGGATTAATGTCCGGTTAAATTGCTTGCTGACCCCATTCCCTTGAGGATGGTATGGTGTGGTTCAGGATTTATCGATACTGTATAAGCGATGTAGTTCTTCCATTACTTTTCCCAGGAAGCACGCACCTTGGTCTGAATGGATCCGCTGGGGGTAGCCGTATACTTGGATAAAGTTCTTACAGATTGTGAAGGCAGCCGATTCCGCCGTTTGATCCCGAGTAGGGGTCACCACGGCGAATTTGGTAAAATGGTCCACTGTGACGAGACAATGTTCGTACCCCTGGTGAGCGGGACCGATGGTTAGTCTATCATCAGGAGTTCGAGGGGTGCCGCTGTCACTATTGTTTGTACGGGAGCCTGTTGTTCAGGTGGTTTAGTTAGCTCACACAGGCGGCATGCACGGAAAACTCCTTCCACTTCGGCTTGTAAAAGGGGATGGTAGGCTATTTGTTGTAACCACTGAAAAGTCTTTTGTGCCCCAAAATGAGCCCCTTTTTCGTGAGCTTTGCGAGCAAGTTCAGTGAGACGGACTCCTGGTATTACCATCTGCCCGGCTGTCGCTGGTGCTGTGCGCAGCACTGCCTTTCGGTACAATAGTCCTCCTTTGATTGCTAATTCTTCGCCAGTGGGAGAAACTAGTAGAGTGTCTCGAGTCAATGTCTTTCTTTGGGTGTCATTTGGTAGCTGTCTCGTGGCCACCCATTGATGCAGGGGGCCAATCTCTCCATCTTCTTTTTGTTGTCGGATCCATTCATCCTGGGATTGTTCTAATATGCCCCTAGCGGGTTCTGTATGGGATTGCTCTCGGGTTACAGCTGCGATTCTGGCGGGGGCCAGAGAGAACGGCGTCTCTTCTCCTTCCAGCTCTTCGCCCCGGTTTTTCCCAGGGCCGTACGTCAAATTCCAGAGAGGGCATCGGCATGCACGTTCTCCGCTCCCCGTTTGTAAATGATTTTATATTTGAATTTGGCCATCCGGGCCACCCATTGTTGTTCCAGGGCCCCCAATTTTGCATTGTCAAGGTGGGCCAGTGGGTTGTTGTCAGTCTGTACCACTACCTCAGAGCCTGCCAGGTACTCCATGAACCACTCCGTCACAGCCCACACTACCGCAAGAAGCTCGAGCTTAAAGGAGTTGTAATTGTCGGGATTGTGTTCGGAATCGTGGAGCGATCGGCTACCGTAAGCGATCACTCTTTCCCGGCCGTCTTGGACTTGGGACAATACAGCTCCCAGCCTGTGCAAGCTTCCGTCGGTGTGCAGTATGAACGGCTGCGAGAAATCCGCGTAAGCCAACACTGGGGCTTCCGAGAGTGCGGTTTTGAGTTCTTGGAAGGCCTCTTCCTGTGGATCCCACCACTGGATCTTCCAACTATTGGCCCCAGCAGGGGCCCCCTTCAGCAGGTCCCGCAGAGCTCGGGCCCAGCGGGCGAAGTTTTTTACGAAGTGATGGTAATATCCGGCCAACCCCAGAAAGGCTTGTACATTTTTTACCGTCTCGGGAGTAGGCCGCCCCTGTATTGCAGCGACTTTCTCCATGGACGGTCTAACACCCTCGGCGGAGACGGTATGCCCTAGGTATTCGATCTGCATACGGAACAGGTGGCATTTCTGGGGTTTTACCTTCAACCCGTACTTTTGCAGCCGACCGAGCACCTGCCCCAACTGCTTAGATGATGGCAGCTTAGATGATGATGTTGTCCAGGTATATCAAAGTGGCCTCAAAGTTGAGATCTCCCAGACATCACTCCATTAGCCGTTGGAAGGTCCCGGGGGCGTTGGCTAGCCCGAACAGCATGCGGTTAAATTCGAACAGTCCCATGGGCAAGATGAACGCGGTCTTGGCGCGGTCTTCCTCCAACATTGGCACCTGCCTTCCCCAGGTCTGATAAGGACTTTTCTATGCGGGGCAGCGGGTATGAATCTTTGATGGTACAGGCGTTCAACTTTCGGTAATCTATGCAGAACTGCAAGGTGCCGTCTTTCTTTCGGACTAACACAATGGGGGCTGCCCAAGGACTCTGGCTTTCCCGGATAACCCCTTTCTGCAGCAATTGGCCCAGTAGTGTTTTTACCTCTTGGTATAGCTGAGGAGGAATCTGTTGGTATCGCTCCCTGATAGGGGCCGTTCCTTCGGTGGGAATGCCATGTGTGATGGCTGTGGTGCACCCAAAGTTGTCTTCATGATTGGCCCAGGAGTGCTTCTACTTTATGTATTTGGGTCGGGGTTAGGCCAGAGAGCTCTGCTTGCATTTCTCTAGGATGGCTGGGCCCTTCTCTTTGGGCGAGGACCCGGCGGTATGGATGGAACGAATAGTCACCGCCCATGGGTCCCCCGCCTTCACTTTTAGCTGTAATGCCGTGGTCGGAAGCACTTCCAGAGGTTTCACCATTTCGGCATGTGGTTTTTGGATGACGTCTTGATCTTCTAGGTTAACACAGTGCACGAAAACGGTCCCCTTCCTCACGGTGGCCAAGGCGTGGGCCACTAGCACTCCAGGGAGTAGATGCTATGAGAAGCACGGCTCCACCTGCACCTCTACTCCCTCCAGAGGTACGTGGGCCCGGACGGGCAAGGCTACCACCGTCTGCCCTGGCGGCAGCACGAGCTGAGGGGCCACCGGTGTGGTCACTCTTCCCAGCACCTCTCCCTCCTCGCAGTCCTGTAGGACCCGCGCCCCCTGCACCAGCAGTTGGAAGACCTGCCCTTGGGGAGTGCGTGAGCTCCATTGTTTCAGGGTCTCTTGTGTAGGCTCGCTAAGGAGTAAGCTGCCAAACTCCCTCAATATGTTCATACCCAGGGTGACAGGGAGCTTTTTGCTTGCATCTCCCTGGGTCAGAATCACACCTCGGCGGCCGAGTTGTTTGACGCACAATGACATTTGCATCCAGGCTACTCCGACGACAGGGAATGGTAGCTGGTTAGCGGCTAGCAGCTTTATCACTGACTCCCACTGGGGCCTCACAGCCTCGGGAAAGTGCAGCCGGAAATAGGTCTCTGGCATGGCCGTAACTTGCGACCCCGTATCATTAACAACGCCTCAATTAGCTTTGCCCATCCAATCGTTTTTTGTTTTTTTTTTACACCCGGGCAGTTCAATATTAATATAATGCTCCTTTCCGTAAATCATACGTATATGTCCTTACCCATTCCAGTGTGCATTTCACTGGCAAAGGAAACCCCGGAAGTCTAGTTAATGCAACTTCCAAGACACTGACATAGTGTGCGTTCAGCCATGGAGAGCATACTGTTATGAATAGGTCACCAAGGAGGATGGCAGGAATAGGCTAGGCCACCAGGAAACCAGAAAAGTTGGTAACTAGCGGATTGCAGACCCCTAATCCTAACAACACAACTAGCAGTAGCCGTGGGGCATACCTACGATGCCCTAGATGCCTCAGCACCGCCGGAGAACTAACTAAGCTTAAAGCAAGAAAGGTGAAATCTAAACTGCACCGGAGTAGAACCCCAAAGAAATAGATAGCCCCCAAACATATATTGTCAGTGAGACAAGATGAGGCACAAACACAGGCAGAAAATAGACTGAGCAAATGATGGTGCCCAAACTGTCTAGATAGGAAAGGAAAGACACTGTCTGCAATCACACAAAACCCCTAAAAAATCCAACACGTCTGATGTACAAAAAACACTGAGGTCTTACGACCTCTCCCCCACTATATCAGCATTCTGGTGTGAACTGGCAGCAAAGCAAAAGAGACTAATATAACAGGGGACTGAACAAACTGATACAAGCTGTAACGTATGGAGCGGGGTCCAGCACAGCCCCAGCAGGAAGCACGCTGAACCCTCACAGTAAAGCAGAAAGAGGCAAAACCAGATCAGATGCAAAGGATTAGCAAATGAACAACTTAACTGAAAAATGCAGTATCAGGCAGGAGACAGCAGACCTCAAAATGCACAGGAAGAAACCAATCACCAGCAACAACTGAGGGAAGCCTGCTCACTTATATCCTCCCAGTCAGTAACCTCTGATTTCCAATCATAGTCGTCAGGTGGCAGACTTCTGTCAACCCGGCAAGCTCCACTACCCTCAGTAACCACCAGAGGGAGCCCCGACTCAGATGTCAGATCAAGAGAATTCACAACAGCATACGATAGTACCCACGTCACTTCAGCATCTTGCACTCCACTATGTGGAACGCATCCATTCATACCCGCGTCACTTTCGGTATCATCCAAAGAGAAATATATTGCGCTCAAAATTATGGAACACATGAATTGTAACGTCATCTCCAGTAATATCCCAAATCATTAACATGCATTCTAATATATATTTACGAACGAAAAGAGAAACTTATTGAATTTTACCCAATAACTATAAATGATCTATACAAGTACTAGATAGCCATGAATAAGAGGGATGACAGTTAACCCAAGAAATTTAAGGACCTTAACCCCTTCATGACCCAGCCTATTTTGACCTTAACGACCTGGCCATTTTTTGCAATTCTGACCAATGTCCCTTTATGAGGTAATAACTCAGGAACGCTTCAACGCATCCTAGCGATTCCGAGATTGTTTTTTCGTGACATATTGGGCTTCATGTTAGTGGTAAATTTAGGTCGATAATTTTTGCGTTTATTTGTGAAAAAAATGGAAATTTGGTGAAAATTTTGAAAATTTTGCAATTTTCAAATTTTGAATTTTTATTCTGTTAAACCAGAGAGTTATGTGACACAAAATAGTTAATAAATAACATTTCCCACATGTTTACTTTACATCAGCACAATTTTGGAAACAACATTTTTTTTCGTTAGGAAGTTATAAGGGTTAAAAGTTGACCAGCAATTTCTCATTTTTACAACAAAATTTACAAAACCATTTTTTTTAGGGACCACCTCACATTTGAAGTCACTTTGAGGGGTCTATATAGCAGAAAATACCCAAAAGTGACACCATTCTAAAAACTGCACCCCTCAAGCTACTCAAAACTACATTCAAGAAGATTATTAACCCTTCAGGTGCTTCACAGGATCTAAAGCAACATGGAATGAAAAAATGGACATTTTAATTTTTCCAACCAAAATTTTCTTTTAGCATCAGTTTTTTCATTTTCACATGGGTAACAGGATAAAATGTATCATAAAATTTGATGGGCAATTTCTTCTGAGTACACCGATACCTCATATGTGGTCATAAACCACTGTTTGGGCGCACGGCAGAGCTCAGAAGGCAAGGAGCGCCATTTTACTTTTTGAATGGAAAATATGCTTGAATATTTAGCGGTTGCCATGTCGCGTTTGGAGAGCCCCTGTGTGTCTAAACATTGGAGCTCCCCCACAAGTGACCCCATTTTGGAAACTAGACCCTCGAAGGAACTTATCTAGATGTGTGGTGAGCACTTTGAACCCCCAAGTGCTTCACAGAAGTTTATAACGCAGAGCAGTGAAAATTAAAAATCATTTTTTTTTGCTCAAAAATGATTTTTTAGCCCGCTATTTTTTATTTTCACAAGGCTAACAGGAGAAATTGAACCACAAAAGTTGTTGTGCAATTTGTCCTGAGTACACCGATACCCCATATGTGGGGGGGAAACCACTGTTTGGGAGCACGGGAGAGCTCAGAAGGGAAGGAGCGCCATTTTGGAATGCAGACTTTGATGGAATGTTCTGCGGGCGTCATGTTGCTTTTGCAGAGCCCCTGTGTGCCTAAACAGTAGAAACCCACACAAGTGACCCCATTTTGGAAACTAGAACCCCCAAGGAGCTTATCTAGATGTGTAGTGAGCACTCTGAATCCCCAAGTGCTTCTCAGAAGTTTATAAATGCAGAGCCATGAAAATAAAAAAAATTTTTTTTTTCCTCAAAAATGATTTTTTAGCCCGCAATTTTTTATTTTCCCAATGGTAACAGGATAAATTGGACCCCAAAAGTTGTTGTCCAGTTTGTCCTGAGTACACTGGTACCCCATATGTGGGGAGAAACCACTGTTTCAGCGCACAGCCTGGCTCAGAAGGGAAGGAGCGTCATTTGACTTTTTGAATGGAAAATTAGCTCCAATCGTTAGCGGACACCATGTCGTGTTTGCAGAGCCCCTGTGTGCGTAAACTTTGGATCTCCCCCACAAATGACCCCATTTTGGAAACTAGACCCCCTAAGGAACTTATCTAGATGCATAGTGAGCATTTTTAACCCCCAGGTGCTACACAGAAGTTAATAACGCAGAGCCGTTAAAATAAAAATATTTTTTTTTCCTCAAAAAATAAATTTTTAGCCTGCTATTTTTTATTTTCACAAGGGTAACAGGATAAATTGGACCCCAAAAGTTGTTGTCCAGCTTGTCCTGAGTACGCTGGTACCCCATATGTTGGGGGGACCACTGTTTGGGCACACTTTGGAGCTCGGAAGGGAAGTAGTGACGCTTTGAAATGAAGACTTGATGGAATGGTCTGTGGGCGTCATGTTACGTTTGCAGAGCCCCTGATGTACCTAAACAGTGGAAACCCCCCACAAATGACCCCATTTTGGAAACTAGATCACCCAAGGAACTAATCTAGATGTGAGGTGAGCACTTTGAACCCCCAAGTGCTTCACAGAAGTTTATAACGCAGAGCCTTGAAAATAAAAAATATTTTTTCCTCAAAAAATGATTTTTAGTCCACTATTTTTTTATTTTCACAAGGGTAACAGGATATTTTGGACCCCAGAGGTTGTTGTCCAGTGTGTCCTGAGTACGCTGGTACCCCATAACTGGGGGGGGACCACTGTTTGGGCACACGTTGGGGCTCGGAAGGGAAGTAGTGATGCTTTGAAATGAAGACTTGATGGAATGGTCTGTGGGCGTCATGTTACGTTTGCAGAGCCCCTGATGTACATAAACAGTGCAAACCCCCCACAAATGTCCCCATTTTGGAAACTAGATCACCCAAGGAACTAATCTAGATGTGAGGTGTGCACTTTGAACCCCCAAGTGCTTCACAGAAGTTTATAACGCAGAGCCTTGAAAATAAAAAATATTTTTTCCTCAAAAAATTATTTTTAGCCCACTATTTTTTATTTTCACAAGGGTAACAGGATAAATTGGACCCCAAAAGTTGTTGTCCAGTTTGTCCTGAGTACACTGGTACCCCATATGTGGGGGGGCACAGTTCAGGGACACGTTGGGGCTCGGAATGGAAGTAGTGATGTTTTGAAATGCTGACTTGATGGAATGGTCTGTGGGCGTCATGTTACATTTGCAGAGCCCCTGATGTACCTAAACAGTGGAAACCCCCCACAAGTGACCCCATTTTGAAAACTAGACCCCCAAGGAACTTATCTAGATGTGTGGTGAGCACGTTGAACCCCCAAGTGCTTCACAGAAGTTTATAGCGCAGAACCGTGAAAATAAAAAATCATTTTTTTTCCACAAAAATAATTATTTTAGCCCCCATGTTTTTATTTTCCCAAGGGTAACAGGAGAAATTAGACCCCCAAAGTTGTTGTGCAATTTTTCCTGAGTACCCTGATACCCCATAAGTGGGGGTACACCACTGTTTGGGCACATGTTGGGGCTCGAAATGGAGGGAGCACCGTTTGACTTTTTGAACGCAAAATTGGCTGGAATAAATGGTGGCTCCATGTCGCATTTGGAGACCCCGTGATGTGCCTAAACAGTGGAAACCCCTCAATTCTATCTCCAACCCTAACCCCAACACACCCCTAACCCTAATCCCAACCCTAATCATAACCCTAACCACAACACTAATCCCAACACACCCCTAACGAAATCCCAACTCTAACCCTAACCACAAGCCTAACCGTAATCCCAACCCCAACCCAACCCTAATCCCAATTACAACCCTAACCCTAATTCCAACCCTTAGTCCAACCCTAACCCTTAGTCCAACCCTAACCCTATATTTCTAACCCTAACCCTAGCCCTAGCGCTAACCCTAACCCTAGCCCTAACCCTAGCCCTAACCGAAAAATAAAAAAAAAATATTTTGTTTTTTTTATTATTTGTCCCTACCTATGGGGGTGATAAGGGGGGCGGTGATTTACTTTTTTTTTATTTTGATCACTATGAAAGTTTATTATAGTGATCAAAATAAATGAATGAATCTGCAGCATTGCAGATTCGATTCGGCGCACTGCGCATGCGCCCGCCATCTTCAAAGATGGCGGCGCCCATGACGCTGGACGGCGGGACAGCGGGACGGATAGCGGGAGATCGGAGGCACAAAGGAGGGTGAGAGGGGATGATCGGAGGGCTGGGGGGGAGGAGGGAAGGCGGGGGGGCAGATTATGACGGCGGCTGCCGATCGGTGCCGTCAGACGGTGGCGGCAGCCGATCGGTGCCGTCAGTCGGTGTGGGGGGGGTCGGGTCTCGGTGTCCAGCCATGTCCGATGCTATTTCAGCATCGGCCATGGCTGGATTGTAATATTTCACCAATTTTCATTGGTGAAATATTACAATCGCTCTGATTGGCTGTTAAAAGTGAAACTGCCAATCAGAGCGATCGTAGGCACGTGGGGGCTAAGCCACACCCCCAGGTGTTAACTCTGAAGGGTCCTTTGTGTGCGGGTCGGGTGACCTTTCAGTGACCCCGGTCACCCGACCCGCAGGGGGGCAATCAATTCATGACCGCCACATAGGCGTCATGGGTCGTATTGTCACGACTTTTCATGACGCCTACGTGGCGTCAAAGGTCGTGAAGGGGTTAATCAATTAATGGAGCATATTCTGATATAGTAAGAATACAAATAAATATTTTAAGAACAAACAGATAGCCTGAGGGTTGTTATGTGCCCACGTAGCGTTTTAAAACGCTCACTAAAGACCGGACTCCTTCTCAGAAATCGCGCAGTTTTTTCCGCGCGATTTCACCGCGATTTTACTGCGATTATGATTGCGATTTTGCCGCGATTTTCGCGTGCGATATTCAAACACTTTCCAAGCGATTTGAAGCATCGCTTGGAAAGTGATTGACAGGTTGGTCACACTCGTCAAACATAGTGTTTGACAAGTGTGACCAGGTTTTTAATATTGAGGCCGCCTATGCGGCATCAATAGTAAAAGATAGAATGTTAAAATGCTAAAAAAAAATAAAAAAATCGGGGTATATTTACCTTCCGGCGTCCCGCGCTGCATTCCCGGGCCTCAGCGTTCCCAGTAATGCCTTGCGAGACCTGTGATGACGTAGACTTGCGTTGCTATAGCGATCTCGTGAGACCGCTAGAGTCACGTGAGACTACGTCATTACAGGGCCTTGCCGCAAGGCATTACTGGGAACGCTAGGCCGGGAATGCAGCGCGGGACATCGGAAGGTAAATATACCCCGATTTTTTATTCTTTTTTTTACAGGGGTATGGTGCCCAGGGCCTGGAGGACAGTCTCCTCTCCTCCACACCGTGGGTACCAACCGCACATGAGACGCTTAACTTCCCGCATGGTGGGCATAGCCACATGCGGGAAGTAAGCGATTCTCATGCATTCCTATGGGTGCGGAATCGCGGCAATTCTTTGCGATTCCACACAAAAGAATGAGCATGCTGCGATTTTTTCCGCGATGCGATTCCGCCGCGGAAAAAAGCGCAGCATTAGCACAGCATGTGCGGAATGCCATAGGAATGCATGGGGGGCGTTCTGTACACGATTTTTAAACGTTTTCGCAGCGTTTTCGCGCCGAAAATCGTGGCAAAAACGCTTAAAAATCGCTACGTGGGCACACAGCCTCAATGTGGCTCATGTAATAAAACATGTGATATGCAGTCATGATAGAATCACCCACACAACTTATTGAAGACACGGATAGCTATCAGGTTAAACATCACAAAGGGTATATAAATATTTTCAAAAAAACATGTTCAAAAGAACAAAAGATTATGATCAGAGCAATTAAATAGAGCAACTATATTAAAGATGCTCATTTATCCCATTAAGGGAGAGAGACTGTAACCTAAAGATCCACTCAAATTCCCGTCTCCGTGATTTTATCAATATTTCCCCGCCTAAGTCTTGGTTTAACTAGTTCAATCATGTTGAAGGTAATATCACTCAGACGTCCATTATGCACATTATTCATGTGTCGGGCAACTGGTGTATCACGTTTATTTCTTATGTCCCCCAAATGTTTGCCTACCCTCACCCTCAACTCTCTAATAGTTTTACCAACATAGTCGATGGGACAAGTGCAAGTTGCCTTATATACCAGACCCATTGAGCTACAATTTCCAAAGTCCCTAATACAGACAGTCCTACCATTGGTCGAGCTAACAAACGTTTTACACTGAGACATCATCGTACATCTGTAACAATTTCCACATTTAAAGAAACCCAAGGGTTTTCTATCCAACCAAGTACCTGCCCAGACTGGTCTCTGATAGAGGCTGTGTACAAGGCGATCTATAGACCTGCCCTTTCTGTAGGTGATACTCTGTTTAAATGAAACAAAATTTTTCAGATTAGGGTCTGACATCAGGATACCCCAGTGCTTTTTGAAAACCTGGTAGACCCTCTCAGCCTGTCCATCATAGGTACCGATGAGTCGCACCAGGTTACCCCTAGCATGATTCTGGGTCTCCCTTGGTACAAAAAGAGATTGTCAACAGATAAAGCCTCATTAAAAAGGTCCTTTCAGTACATTAGAGGGATAACCCCTCATCCTGAATCTCTCATAAAGATAACCAGCCTGTATTTTAAAGGTTCCCATATCAGAGCAGTTCCTCCTAATTCTGAGAAACTACCCCTTAGGTATTCCTTTCTTAAAAGGGACACGTTAATGACTTGTCCACCTCAGTAGATTATTTGTAGCTGTGTGCTTCCTATAGGTACATGTGCTGATACAGCCATTGGGTTTTTTCATAATCGTCAAGTCAAGAAAATTAATACTTCTATATTGATGTTCAGATGTAAATCTAAGACCAATGGAGTTCTTATTAATAGTCTCAACAAAGATGAAAATCAGCCTCTGGGCCAGACCAAAATATTGTCTATCTGGCCCAGAGGCTAATAAATGGGCTCCACACCCCTCCTCCCCAAAGATATGGGTTTCCTCCCACCAGCCCAGGAAGATATTAGTGTACACGGGGGCACAAGTGCTCCCCATCACAGTACCCCTGAGCTGGTGGAAGTACTTACAATCAAAGAGGAAGTAGTTATGGGTGAGAGTGAAAGTCAAAAGTTTTTCAACAAAATCATTATGTGCCTGATACTCAACTGCTCTGGTTCATAGAAAAAGGGTAATTGCCTTCAACCCGCAATCATACAGGATACTGCTGTAGAGCACCTCAACGTGGATTGACACTACCAATGTGTCGGCCTCTACAGTAACTCCCTCCAACAAACTCAGAAGATGAGATTTGTCCCATACATATGATGGAAGCGATGTCACAAAAAGTCTAAAGTATTTTATCCAAATAAATTCCACTGTTTTATGTCAAAGAATCAATTCCCGCAACAATGAGACGACCTTTTAATGGTTCCAAACCTTTATGAACCTTTGGCAAGGCATAAGAAGTAGGTATCACAGGATCACATGGCATTAGAAAATTAAATTAATTGTCAGAGATCAATTCCCTCTCCGCTGCCTGGTTCAAAATAATCGTTAATTCATTTTTATATTCTAAGGTTGGATCTGTTACGGGCTGGCGGAACGCACCAAGTAATATAATGATAGTAGGTGCGTTCGCAGCCCGGGGTCCACCGTGCAGAGGTGGTAAACTGCTGCTTAGTAATGGCGGATGTATTTAACGGTATACAAAGGTCATACGTGGGTTAACGTCACCCGGTTTGAACAGGAGCGGTCTCTGTTACGTCACAGAGCCGCAGTACCGCGAAACTTAAATGCCGGAGTCTGTTAACACTCACAGAACTCGGCAAGGGGGCGCTCAGAATGTGGTCACAGAACTCAGGACATGGGGTCAGAGTCCCTCTAGACCTTCTGAGCACGTGGCGTCGCACCTGCGGACACCACTATAGACGCTGCCCTTGGAGAAGTGTCGAGCACGTGCACCGTGGCGTGTAGAGCCAGCGGTGGACACTGATTCTAGCCTCTACCTACACCTAGACCTGGGTGCTTGACAGGCTAGGCTGCACAACACATGCGTACCAAGGGTAAGAGTTTCCAATGAGTCATTCAGCAGACACATTCATACATGCATACAACACTCACTCCACACGGTCTAATCTTTGTCTATACTATCGCATGGCCGTGCGGCCATGCAACTCTTTTATAGCAATGTCCTTCTGGGACCTTCCTGATGGTCCAATCCGAGCTGGAGAAGGACCTGAGCATGTGACCTCAGATCTCCAATGAGAGATCGTCCCATGGGCATGCTCAGTGGACCGAAAGGAGGACTTAGTCCCTGGAGTAGCTGCGTTGCTATAGCTGGACCAGAGGTGGCAGCAGCAACTAAACCTACAGAGCTGGTCTGAGCAGAGCGCCTGGATCGACGAGTCTGCTGAGCAGCCTCCTGTGCGACCGGAGAGGAATGGGAGACTGCCGAATGCAAGGCTCGGCATTCCTGTTGTACAGTGACCGGAACCCGATGTCTAACAGGATCTCCCCGTAATATTTCATAAGTATCCACCTGATTGATTTAATAGCGAATAACACATCCCACAATATCTTTCATGATCCATGAGTACTAGATTCCCACCTTTGTCTTAGGCCTTGATGATAATTTCAGTGTTCTTTTCTAATTTTTCAAGGACCATTTTCTCACCAGATGTAAGGCTAGTTTCACATTTGCGTTTGGAGGCGCAGCGGATGCTCGCCGTGGAGCTCCGCACCCTGCCACGCCTCCTCCGGTCAGCTCCGCCTATGGGCGCATGCCGCTGCATGTGGCCTGCGTACCCTATCTTTAGCATTGGGTATGCAGGCTGTGCGCAGGTATGCTTTTGCCGCCGCATGCGTACTTTTGACGGTGCGGCGATCACACCAAAATGCAACAAGTTGCGTTTGGCGCAGGTCGCTGCACCGTCAAAAGGACACATGCGGCGGCAAAAGCTTAACTGCGCACGGCCTGCGTACCCAATGCTTAAGATAGGGTACGCAGGATGCATGCGCCCATAGGCGGAGCTGACCGGAGGAGGCGCTGCAGGGGCGGAGTTTCACTTGCGAGCGTCCGCTGCACCTCCAAACGCAAATGTGAAACCAGATTGGAGACACTATGATCACAGCTGGGGATTTTACGAGGGTCCTCCTCCAACATCTTAATAAAAATATCAATGCTAGTCAAGGTTAGATTTCAGAAAGGCAGATTTTAAGGGATTCAGAAAGATAATTGGAGGGATCCAATGGCTGGATATCCTTAAAGACAAAAATGTCCAGGAAGGATGGGAAATCTTGAAAAATGAAATTCTCAAAGCACAGTTGTTAACAATTCCGAAAAGAGGGAAGAATAGGAAGCATTTAAGGAAACCAGGATGGGTGAACACAGAACTTAAGCACATGCTAAAAAGGAAGAAAAAATGTTTATAAAATGGAAAGAGGGAGGCATATCTAAAGAAGAATATAATGCTGTCTGCAGAACCTGCAGGGCACAAATCAGATTATCTAAAGCTGAAAATGAATTGAGGCTTGCAAGAGATGTCAAAAGCAATAATAAAGGATTTTGGGGATATGTCAAAAGTAAAAGAAAAATCAAAGATGCTATAGGATTTTTACAGGATGAAAATGATGAAATGGTAAGACAGGATGTTGAGAAGGCTGAACTTTTAAATTCCTATTTTGCATCTGTTTTCTCTCAGAAAGGAAATGTAACATCAACTGTTCTTCACTGTCCTTTTAAGGGAATAGAAGAATCCAGGATATCTATAAACAGAAAGATAGTGAGGAAACACTTAGCTAACCTAAATGAATTCAAGTCTCCAGGTCCAGATGAATTACACCCCAGAGTACTGAAGGAGATAGCAGAAGAAATTTTTGAACCCCTCTCCATAATCTTTGAAAATTCTTGGAGAACAGGAGAAGTGCCCGAAGACTGGAGAAAAGCAAATGTTGTTCCTATCTTCAAAAAGGGGAAGAAGGTGGACCCAGGCAACTATAGGCCGGTGAGTCTGACTTCTATACCAGGAAAGATCTTTGAACAAATTATTAAACATGTATGTCAATACCTGGATAAGAATGAAGTGATTAAACACAGTCAGCATGGGTTTGTAACTAATAAGTCATGTCAGACTAACTTAATTTCCTTCTATGACGGTATCACTGATTGGGTGGATCAAGGAAATGCTGTAGATATAGTATATCTTGACTTCAGCAAAGCATTTGACAAAGTCTCTCATACAATCCTTATTGAAAAAATGACTAAGTATGGAATGGACAAGGCAACTGTTAGGTGGATTCATAACTGGCTTAGTGATCGGACCCAAAGAGTGGTCGTAAATGGCTGCACATCCAGTTGGAAGAATGTCTCAAGTGGGGTACCACAGGGCTCTGTCCTGGGCCCTGTATTGTTCAACATCTTTATCAACGATTTAGATGAAGGAATTGAGGGTAAACTGATTAAATTTGCTGATGACACAAAGCTAGGAGGGATAGCTAATACTAGAGAAGAGAGAGAGAGGATTCAAAAAGATTTAAATAAACTGGAGAAGTGGGCAGCAACTAACAGAATGGTTTTTAACAGGGAGAAATGCAAAGTACTACATCTGGGCAATAAAAATGAAAAAAGCATATATAGAATGGGAGGAATAGGGCTAAGTGACAGCACATGTGAAAAAGACTTGGGTATACTAATAGATCACAGACTGAATATGAGTCAACAGTGTGATGCAGCAGCAAAAAAGGCAAATGCAATTCTAGGATGTATTAACAGAAGCATACAGTCTAGATCACGTGAAGTCATTATTTCCCTCTACTCCTCTTTGGTCAGACCTCATCTGGAATATTGTGTCCAGTTTTGGGCACCACATTTTAAAAAAGACATCAACAAACTGGAGCAAGTTCAGAAAAGAGCGACCAGAATGGTGACCGGTCTGCAAACCCTGTCTTATGAGGAAAGGTTGCAGGATTTGGGAATGTTTAGTTTGCAAAAGAGAAGACTGAGAGGAGACTTAATAGCTGTCTACAAATATCTAAAGGGCTGTCACATTGTAGAAGGATCAACTTTATTCTCATTTGCACAAGGAAAGACTAGAAGCAATGGGATGAAACTGAATGGGAGGAGACACAGATTAGATATTAGAAAAAACTTTTTGACAGTTAGAGTGATCAATGAGTGGAACAGGCTGCCACGAGAAGTGGTGAGTTCTCCTTCAATGGAAGTCTTCAAACAGAGGCTGGACAGACATCTGACTGGGATGATTTAGCGAATCCTGCTTTGAGCAGGGGGTTGGACCAGATGGCCCAGGAGGTCCCTTCCAACTCTACGATTCTATGATTCTATGATTCTAGTAACCTCACTGTTAGGTGGCATTCTAGTACTCTTGTTTTTCAAAGTAGTAAATGGGCCTATACCCCACTGTTGTTCATTCTCTCTCAAGGGACCAGTAAGAGCTTCAAAGCCCTCCATAACCTCCTCCGATAGTCCCAATCTTTGACATTGTTCAAGATCTTGCTGCTGGGAAAAAAAGCTTCCACTTAAGATTGCGTCCAAATACATTCAAATCCTTCACCCAAATGAAACAGTTGTAAGAATTCGTTGGCACATTATTAAGACCCTTCTGTAGAACAAGACATTCATTCACACATAATGTGTATGATGATAAATTAATAATTTGACTTTGATTTAATGCAGCCTTTTCATTAAATCGTATCCCAGTGTTGGACCCCTGTCCAAAAAAGATTGTGATGATGAGGATGAGGTAGGCCCTCTTCCAACATTTATTTGCCTGTAATGATTCCTTGATGGATGCCATTATGATTCATTCGGGCCACTCCTTAAACGTTGATTAACAAAATTGTCCGTACGCTCCGTATCAGAGGTATCAATAACAGAGGAAGACACCTCTACGGTGTTCCTAATTTGATAATCGTATGCTCTATTATCCTTAAATTCACAGAGGTCACGCGTGAATTGAGGGTGCTTACGGTCTCTGAGATTAGTCTGAAATTTCTCGACCTAAGTTTGTAGGATATTCTCCCTTCTCACAAACTCTGGATCAGATTTAAATTTCTGAACCTTCTCAATTAGACTATTTAATTTCTTAGTGGAATCCTAAAACAATTTTTGCTCCTCTATCAGAAGAAGCTGCATAAACAGAATCGAAGCTTCAATGGATTCTTTTGTCCAGGCTGCCAATAAATGGGGGTTAGCAGTTCGGGGTGAGGGTTGTATATTTAGGCTGAGTTCACACGTGGCATTTTTTTCGCGTTTCCGCGGCAGTTTTAACCGCGCGATTTTGCCGCGAAAACGCGAAAAATAAGCATCCCATGCATTCCTATGGGATTTCGCAATGCTGTGCTAATGCTGCGGTTTTTACCGCGGCGGAATCGCTTCGCGGTAAAAACCGCAGCATGCTCATTATTTTGCGGAATCGCGGCGATCCCGCACCCATAGGAATGCATTGTTCCGCTTACCTCCCGCATGTGGCTGTGCACACCATGCGGAAAGTAAGCAGAACAATTGCGGATGGTACCCACGGTCCGGAGGAGAGGAGACTGTCCTCCGGGCTTTGGGTACCATATCCCTGTAAAAAATAGAATTTAAAATAAAAAAATATTGTTATTCTTACCCTCCGACGTCCCGCGCAGCATTCCCCCCTCTCTCCACGCTCCCGTTCCCAGTAGTCCTTTGCGAAAATGCCCGCGATGACGTCCGTTCTCGCGGTAATTCGCGCGACGTCATCGCGAATTACCGCGAGACGTCGCGATCCCGCGAGAACTGACGCCATCGCAGGCATTTTCGCAAAGGACTACTAGGAACGGCTGCGCGGGACGTCGGAGGGTAAGAATAACAGTATTTTTTATTTTTTTTTACATTCTATCTTTTACTACTGATGCTGCATAGGCGGCCTCAGTAGTAAAAAGTTGGTCACACTCGTCAAACACTATGTTTGACGAGTGTGACCAACCTGTCAATCAGTTCTCCAAGCGATGCTCCAGATCGCTTGGAGAACGCTAGCATTCTGCAAGCTAAATACGCTTTCAAAATGCTAGTTTTTCCGAGGGAAAATCGCGGGAATTTAAAATGCGATTTTCCCGCGGACTGGAATTCCGGAATTCTCGCGGTAATTTCCGCGAGAGTTCCGGTACGTGTGCACTTAGCCTTATACGTAAACTCTTCGGCACAATTTTGCTTTTGACATGACTTTCTGAAAGTCTTGGAACTAAAAAATGATCAATCAGGAATCAACATAAAGTAGTATATATATAACATATATTCCCTTAAAAATAATTTTTATTAATAAACATTATTAAAAAACACCTTCCCTGTGAAAAAATGGTGAATACCAAAAAGGAAAAAAAGACCTATACTAGGATCCTACTCCCCCCTACAATAGGCCAAATCTGTATCTGCCTGTCTGTGGAGGTTGGCGCCCTAAACAACGATTTTTTGGCACCACCACTCAACGAGGACTGTCCCTCACTCCCCTATCAATCCCTATCAATATAGGTGGGAAAACAATTTCACGATGGTGCAGAGATGAGAAATAGAAATGCCCTAGGGTTACTCTATGTAGGCATACTTAGTAAAAAATGAAAACAGATAGTAGACAAATAAATCCACATCATGACAAGCTCAAGCCAAAAAACATTCCCCGATACACATGATACATCTGTCCCACCTATTGCCAAGGGACCAAACATGAATCAAATACTAAAGGCATAAAACATTGGTGACTTATGAGCATATACACCCCGATGCGTTTCCCTGCTGTAACGGATTATCAGGAGGTATAGAAGATAACGTAAATGCCAAGAATGTCGGATACCATGATGCTGGAGAATGGAACCCGATGGTCAATTGGCTGTACTTAAATAACCACCATTCATTAACAACGCGTCAGTTAGCTCCGCCCAACCAATCAAGGGCGTTTACCTTTCCCATTCCGGCATGCGTTTCACCGGCAAAGGAAACCCCAGAAGTCTAGTTAATACAACTTGCGGGACACAGACATAGCGTGCGCTCCAGCCATTGAACGCATACAATAGTACCGAGGGGCGGCAGAGACAGCGTTTCTCCAGCTTGCCACTTTTGTAAGTAATTTGTCATCCTATGATATAGCGGCATACCTGTGGGTCTTGGTTAGCAATCTATCAACCTTCATGAGGGGCAGTGAAGCAATGTATTTTGCACTTTATATATTATATTTTGGACTCTGCTCTATTTTTCTAGTCCTCTAATGCTAATGGCTTATGATTAGTACTTGCACCTTATGGCCCTATAATCTGCTTATTGCCATTTTGCACAAAAAACTTGTTTGAAATTTTCTTTGCTATATCAATCATGGAATCTTGTTATTTGGTAGTGGCTTTGATATGGAGGTAACATGTCCCTGGTCATTTGGGACTTTGTAGTTCTGATGCTATTTATTGGTACTACACATTAATAAAATTTATTATTCTGTGGATTATGCTCTTGGTGGCGATATTTTCACAAACCTGCATTTTTTGTTGTTCAAGTTATCTTTGAGTTTTTCATCCTGGAAAATTGTTTTGGGTCATTTGTAGTGCTACGTGTGAATAAATGTATATTACAGCCATCAGCCACGTACAGCTTAGAGATATATCATGGGACAAGTGATATTTTTTTATATAGTTTAATCACAATCCTGTTTCAAGTTAGTCGGTTTTAAAAGAAACTGAAAAGTCAGGATAAAGGGAAACTCTGTTGTTATTGAGCAGAAATTCACACTTGGCCTCACTGCACATTTAATGATGTCGATCATAAAAGCAAAGTTTGTCCAGAAAGACTGGACCTGGTCTTGTAGGAACCATATGAGCAAATTCAGCAGCACAGAAGGGAGAGAAGGTAGATTCATCCAATAAGATATCGGGGTTCTAGGAAGCCAACAGCATTATTACCCTCCACTTTCTATTACAGGCCCATCATACTACTTTTCTTCCAAGTGATTTCCCTAACTTGACAGCGCATTCTATGTAAGCTGTGACTTAGTTTTGTAGATCTGGGCAGGTAAGAATCAACATTTTAAAATTCCAGGGTTAGTTAGATCCTGCAGTTTGTAAATTATATAGAAAAGGGCTCTCACAATTACATAAAGTTATTTGAACATTTTTAGATGAATGAGAATGTTATGCTCTAGCGGCAAAATGGTGATCACACGATTGGGAAACGGCCGGACTACAACGGTGACTGAGAAGAATCTGTAAAATCTGTTACTACTCACCTGGGTAGTCAAATGTAGGAATCTCCTCTTTACACCGCTCATCACCCCTCACATATGTCTCTGTAGTATTAATATGGGTCAGATCTTCACCCTGAAACAAATATTGTAAAAGTCACAGAGATTGAAAAGTCACATGTACGATCAACTCTAATCCTGCCATCTCCACCGTTCTCATTACACAAGTATAAAGCATATAATACTGGAGGATAAAACAAGACTGCGCACAAGACCTTCACAGCCATCTACACATCATAGGGGAGATCTCATGACACCTTCTCTCCATCTACCTGATGATCCTGAGGAACATTGGGATCTTCTGGTTTACAGTCCTGTGGAAGAAGAGGACGGGGACATCTCTCTGGTGTTGTCCTCTTACTGGATAGAACTGGAGGAAACACATACAGGGACTGAATTCATTCTTTACATACAGATAATTATAGGCCGTGTGTATTTAGTCCTGTCTATTACCTGGTGATGTGAGGGGCTGGGGAACCTCCATCATGACGTTCTTGACCAGATCTTTGTGTCCTTCTAAATACTCCCACTCCTCCATGGAGAAATAGACTGCGACATCCTGACACCTTATAGGAACCTGACACATACAATGATACCGTCATCCCCCGATCCCTTCATAGCGTTACTGTATAATGTCCCAGCATTCCCAGCAGTGTCACCTCTCCAGTCAGCAGCTCAATCATCTTGTAGGTGAGTTCTAGGATCTTCTGGTCATTTATGTCACCATGGATTAGTGGGAGAGGTGTAGGCTCCGTGAATGGGTTCAGGGGTCTTCCCCATCCCTCAGACCCAGGGTCCTGACAGCGCTCACTAGAGGTCTTCTTCACTACTGTGTAATCCTGGTTATGGAGAGACACATTAATAAATCTCACTACAGACATTTCCAGAGTCCTCACCTCTCCAGTTCTGTCTGTTATTCCCATAGATAAGAATGATGTAATGTGACGTCATCAGAATCTCTCACCTCTCCAGTAAGCCGGAAGAGGATCTCTAGGGTGAGGTGTAATATCCTCTCCGCCATCTTGTCTCTGTCCATATCCATCCTTGATGGGTAAATCAGGAAAATTCTCTTATATAGAAGATCTCCACCGAAAGGATCTGATATTGTAGAGACCTGAATGAGAAAAAGAAGAGCCAATGTAACATCATAAAGAATTCTGTGTAATAATATAATTACTGGAGATAAAAAGGGAAAACATATCAGAAGATTAAACATGTAGATGTTGTATTCTCTAGTCTTGTATGGATTGGCACATAAGTTGAATTTCTGACTAAGGACATCTCCTCCATGCTCCCAGTCACTGGCTATGTTATTCACTGCTTCGGCAACTGACTAGCTTTAGGAATTACAAGTTCATTGGGACTGAGCAGGAAATACAGAGACTGGCGGGAACCCAAGCACCAATAGTATTTTTATTATTTTACAACATTCAGCTCTATTTCCTGGCATCTACTAATAAAACCTGTTGTGAATTCTCTCTCTGGCTTCCCTCTGGTGATTACTGAAGATAGTGGAGCTGATAAGATTGAGACTTCTCTTTCTGGTCTCCCTCTGGTGGTTACTGGAGGTAGTGGAGATGATCTGATTGACAGAGGCTTGCCACCTGATGATGAGGACGACGATTGGAGATCTGGGGTTTCTGATTGGGATATAAGACAGCTGACTCCCTCTATCCCGGCTGGTGATTCTGTTATGAATGGGTCACCGAGGAGAATAGCAGGCCAGGCTAAGCCACAGAAAACCAGAGGGGTTGGTGACTAAGCGAATGCAGACCCATGATGCTGTCCACACAACTAGCAGTAGCCATGGAGCGTACCTACGATGATCCTAGATGCCTCGGCACAGCCGGAGAGCTAACTTAATGCCCCGTCTCACTAAACAATCTCGGTAGCGAGATCGCTGCTGAGTCACAACTTTTGTGACGTAACAGCGATCTCACCAGTGAGATCGCTGTGTGTGACAGCGATCAGCGAGCGGCCCCCTGCTGGTATCGCTGATCGCTGCAAGAAACCTCTGGACATTTCTTTGGTCGCTGGTCACCCGCTGGCCAGCACGCATCGCTGTGTGTGACAGCGGGAGACCAGCGATCAGGTGTAAAAAATAATATAAAAAATAAAAAATATAGTTATTCTCACCTTCCGATGTCCCGATCAGCCATCCCGCCTCTCTCCACGCTCCGGTCCCAGTGATCCTTTGCACGAATGACCGCGAGACTTTGTTATCCCGCGAGACCGTGACATCTCGCGGTCATTCATGCAAAGGATCTCTGGGACCGGAGCGTGGAGAGAGGCGGGATGGCTAAACGGGACGTCGGAAGGTGAGAATAACTATATTTTTTATTTTGATACTATTTTCTACAGCGATAGCCAGCGATGCCGGGCGCTCGGCATCGCTGTGCTGATCGCTGGTGAAGCTGTCTGTGTGACAGCTCACCAGCGATCACATAGCGACTTACCAGCGATCCTGACACCTTGATATCGGTGTCGGGATCGCTGGTGAGTCGCTTAGTGTGACGGGGCCTTAAACCTAAAGCAAGAAAGGGGAAATCTAAACTGCCCCGGAGCAGACCCCAAAGGAATAGATAGCCCCCAAACATAGAGAATAATGGAGCCTCCAGCACCTACCTCCACCCGCAGAGCCGCACTCCACATAGAGAATAATGGAGCCTCTGGCACCGACTTCCACCCGCAGAGCCGCACTCCACATAGAGAATAATGGAGCCTCCAGCACCGACCTCCACCCGCAGAGCCGCACTCCACATAGAGAATAATGGAGCCTCCGGCACCGACCTCCACCCGCAGAGCCGCACTCCACATAGAGAATAATGGAGCCTCTGGCACCGACTTCCACCCGCAGAGCCGCACTCCACATAGAGAATAATGGTGCCTCCAGCACCGACCTCCACCCGCAGAGCCGCACTCCACATAGAGAATAATGGAGCCTCCGGCTCCGACCTCCACCGGCAGAGCCGCACTCCACATAGAGAATAATGGAGCCTCCAGCACCAACCTCCACCCGCAGAGCCGCACTCCACATAGAGAATAATGGAGCCTCTGGCACCGACCTCCACCCGCAGAGCCGCACTCCACATAGAGAATAATGGAGCCTCTGGCACCGACCTCCACCCGCAGAGCCACACTCCACATAGAGAATAATGGAGCCTCCACTCCAGCACCGACCTCCACCCGCAGAGCCGCACTCCACATTTATATATATAGAATTGAATGTGTGTGTATCACCAACCAATTTTCAGCATATTTCATTTCTCCAGAGCTGTTTAAAAGAAGCTGAGCTGTGATTGGTTGCTATGAGCAACAGTTTTCTCACTCCACGACAACACTTCAGCAGACACTGACATGGTGGGAGAAATCTAGCATCCCCGGGAACATAAGCTCCCAGCCATTGTCTGCCCCCCAGAAAGCAGCAGAGAGCACATGACAGAAATGAATCCCCCCTCCCGTGCCCATATACCAAAACATCCTCCATCCCATAGGCACATCTTCCCTCTTAAAGGGATCTCCTGCACGGAAGTTAAGGCAAATCCCTCAGCGCTGTTTCTGACCCCAGGCTTCTATTAAAGGGATCATTGGTATGGAAGTTAGGGCAAATCCATCCAGCTCTTTGGCTCTGATGCCAGGCCTCTCTTAAAGGGATCCCCGGTATGGAAGTTAGGGCCATTCCACTCAGCGCTCTGGTTTTGACCCCAGGCTGATGGGATGATATGGGATATTAGGGGTAGTTGTCCGTTGGCTATGACTGATGTGATGATGTGGGATATTAGGGGTATCAGCTCTGGCACTTACCTCCACCTGCAGAGCCGCACTCCACATAGAGAATAATGGAGCCTACGGCACCGACCTCCACCCGCAGAGCCGCACTCCACATAGAGAATAATGGAGCCTCCGGGACCGACCTCCACCCGCAGAGCCGCACTCCACATAGAGAATAATGGAGCCTCCGGCACCGACCTCCACCGGCAGAGCCGCACTCCACATAGAGAATAATGGAGCCTCCGGCACCGACCTCCACCCGCAGAGCCGCACTCCACATAGAGAATAATGGAGCCTCTGGCACCGACCTCCACCCGCAGAGCCGCACTCCACATAGAGAATAATGGAGCCTCCGGCACCGACCTCCACCCGCAGAGCCGCACTCCACATAGAGAATAATGGAGCCTCCGGCACCGACCTCCACCCGCAGAGCCGCACTCCACATAGAGAATAATGGAGCCTCCGGCACCGACCTCCACCCGCAGAGCCGCACTCCACATAGAGAATAATGGAGCCTCCGGCACCGACCTCCACCCGCAGAGCCGCACTCCACATAGAGAATAATGGAGCCTCCGGCACCGACCTCCACCCGCAGAGCCGCACTCCACATAGAGAATAATGGAGACTCCGGCACCGACCTCCACACGCAGAGCCGCACTCCACATAGAGAATAATGGAGCCTCCGGCACCTACCTCCACCCGCAGAGCAGCACTCCACATAGAGAATAATGGAGCCTCCGGCACCGACCTCCACCCGCAGAGCCGCACTCCACATAGAGAATAATGGAGTCTCCAGCACCGACCTCCACCCGCAGAGCCTCACTCCACATAGAGAATAATGGAGCCTCCAGCACCGACCTCCAACCGCAGAGCCACACTCCACATAAAGAATAATGGAGCCTCCAGCACCGACCTCCACCCGCAGAGCCGCACTCCACATAGAGAATAATGGAGTCTCCAGCACCGACCTCGACCCGCAGAGCCGCACTCCACATAGAGAATAATGGAGCCTCCAGCACCGACCTCCACCCGCAGAGCCGCACTCCACATATAGTGAATAATGGAGCCTCCAGCACCGACCTCCACCCGCAGAGCGGCACTCCACATAGAGAATAATGGAGCCTCCAGCACCGACCTCCACCCGCAGAGCCGCACTCCACATAGAGAATAATGGAGCCTCCAGCACCGACCTCCACCCGCAGAGCCGCACTCCACATAGAGAATAATGGAGCCTCCGGCACCGACCTCCACCCGCAGAGCCGCACTCCACATAGAGAATAATGGAGCCTCCGGCACCTACCTCCACCCGCAGAGCCACACTCCACATAGAGAATAATGGAGCCTACGGCACCGACCTCCAACCGCAGAGCCGCACTCCACATAGAGAATAATGGAGTCTCCAGCACCTACCTCCACCCGCAGAGCCGCACTCCACATAGAGAATAATGGAGCCTCCAGCACCGACCTCCACCCGCAGAGCCGCACTCCACATGGAGAATAATGGAGCCTCCAGCACCTACCTCCACCCGCAGAGCCGCACTCCACATAGAGAATAATGGAGCCTCCAGCACCTACCTCCACCCGCAGAGCCGCACTCCACATAGAGAATAATGGAGCCTCCGGCACCGACCTCCACCCGCAGAGCCGCACCCCACATAGAGAATAAAGGAGCCTCCGGTACCGACCTCCACCCGCAGAGCCGCACTCCACATAGAGAATAATGGAGTCTCCAGCACCGACCTCCACCCGCAGAGCCTCACACCACATAGAGAATAATGGAGCCTCCGGCACCGACCTCCACCCGCAGAGCCGCACTCCACATAGAGAATAATGGAGTCTCCAGCACCGACCTCCACCCGCAGAGCCGCACTCCACATAGAGAATAATGGAGCCTCCGGCACCAACCTCCACCCGCAGAGCCACACTCCACATGGAGAATAATGGAGCCTCCTGCACCTACCTCCACCCGCAGAGTCGCACTCCACATAGAGAATAATGGAGCCTCCAGCACCTACCTCCACCCGCAGAGCCGCACCCCACATAGAGAATAATGGAGCCTCCGGCACCGACCTCCACTCGCAGAGCCGCACCCCACATAGAGAATAATGGAGCCTCCGACACCGACCTCCACCCGCAGAGCCGCACTCCACATAGAGAATAATGGAGTCTCCAGCACCGACCTCCACCCGCAGAGCCTCACTCCACATAGAGAATAATGGAGCCTCCGGCACCGACCTCCACCCGCAGAGCCGCACTCCACATAGAGAATAATGGAGTCTCCAGCACCGACCTCCACCCGCAGAGCCGCACTCCACATAGAGAATAATGGAGCCTCCGGCACCGACCTCCACCCGCAGAGCCGCACTCCACATAGAGAATAATGGAGCCTCCGGCACCGACCTCCACCCGCAGAGCCGCACTCCACATAGAGAATAATGGAGCCTCCGGCACCGACCTCCACCCGCAGAGCCGCACTCCACATAGAGAATAATGGAGCCTCCGGCACCGACCTCCACCCGCAGAGCCGCACTCCACATAGAGAATAATGGAGCCTCCGGCACCGACCTCCACCCGCAGAGCCGCACTCCACATAGAGAATAATGGAGTCTCCGGCACCGACCTCCACCCGCAGAGCCGCACTCCACATAGAGAATAATGGAGTCTCCGGCACCGACCTCCACCCGCAGAGCCGCACTCCACATAGAGAATAATGGAGCCTCCGGCACCTACCTCCACCCGCAGAGCAGCACTCCACATAGAGAATAATGGAGCCTCCAGCACCGACCTCCACCCGCAGAGCCGCACTCCACATATAGAGAATAATGGAGCCTCCAGCACCTACCTCCACCCGCAGAGCCGCACTCCACATAGAGAATAATGGAGCCTCCAGCACCAACCTCCACCCGCAGAGCCGCACTCCACATAGAGAATAATGGAGCCTCCAGCACCGACCTCCACCTGCAGAGCCGCACTCCACATAGAGAATAATGGAGCCTCCGGCACCTACCTCCACCCGCAGAGCCACACTCCACATAGAGAATAATGGAGCCTCCACTCCAGCACCGACCTCCACCCGCAGAGCCGCACTCCACATTTATATATATAGAATTGAATGTGTGTGTATCACCAACCAATTTTCAGCATATTTCATTTCTCCAGAGCTGTTTAAAAGAAGCTGAGCTGTGATTGGTTGCTATGAGCAACAGTTTTCTCACTCCACGACAACACTTCAGCAGACACTGACATGGTGGGATAAATCTAGCATCCCCGGGAACATAAGCTCCCAGCCATTGTCTGCCCCCCAGAAAGCAGCAGAGAGCACATGACAGAAATGAATCCCCCCTCCCGTGCCCATATACCAAAACATCCTCCATCCCATAGGCACATCTTCCCTCTTAAAGGGATTTCCTGCACGGAAGTTAGGGCAAATCCCTCAGCGCTGTTTCTGACCCCAGGCTTCTATTAAAGGGATCATTGGTATGGAAGTTAGGGCAAATCCATCCAGCTCTTTGGCTCTGATGCCAGGCCTCTCTTAAAGGGATCCCCGGTATGGAAGTTAGGGCCATTCCACTCAGCGCTCTGGTTTTGACCCCAGGCTGATGGGATGATATGGGATATTAGGGGTAGTTGTCCGTTGGCTATGACTGATGTGATGATGTGGGATATTAGGGGTATCAGCTCTGGCACTTACCTCCACCTGCAGAGCCGCACTCCACATAGAGAATAATGGAGCCTACGGCACCTACCTCCACCCGCAGAGCCGCACTCCACATAGAGAATAATGGAGCCTCCGGGACCGACCTCCACCCGCAGAGCCGCACTCCACATAGAGAATAATGGAGCCTCCGGCACCGACCTCCACCCGCAGAGCCGCACTCCACATAGAGAATAATGGAGCCTCCAGCACCGACCTCCAACCGCAGAGCCACACTCCACATAGAGAATAATGGAGCCTCCAGAACCGACCTCCACCCGCAGAGCCGCACTCCACATAGAGAATAATGGAGTCTCCAGCACCGACCTCCACCCGCAGAGCCGCACTCCACATAGAGAATAATGGAGCCTCCAGCACCCACCTCCACCCGCAGAGCCGCACTCCACATATAGTGAATAATGAAGCCTCCAGCACCGACCTCCACCCGCAGAGCCGCACTCCACATAGAGAATAATGGAGCCTCCAGCACCGACCTCCACCTGCAGAGCCGCACTCCACATAGAGAATAATGGAGCCTCCGGCACCGACCTCCACCTGCAGAGCCGCACTCCACATAGAGAATAATGGAGCCTCCGGCACCGACCTCCACCCGCAGAGCCGCACTTCACATAGAGAATAATGGAGCCTCCGGCACCTACCTCCACCCGCAGAGCCACACTCCACATAGAGAATAATGGAGCCTACGGCACCGACCTCCACCCGCAGAGCCGCACTCCACATAGAGAATAATGGAGTCTCCAGCACCTACCTCCACCCGCAGAGCCGCACTCCACATAGAGAATAATGGAGCCTCCAGCACCGACCTCCACCCGCAGAGCCGCACTCCACATGGAGAATAATGGAGCCTCCAGCACCTACCTCCACCCGCAGAGCCGCACTCCACATAGAGAATAATGGAGCCTCCAGCACCTACCTCCACCCGCAGAGCCGCACTCCACATAGAGAATAATGGAGCCTCCGGCACCGACCTCCACCCGCAGAGCCGCACCCCACATAGAGAGTAAAGGAGCCTCCAGTACCGACCTCCACCCGCAGAGCCGCACTCCACATAGAGAATAATGGAGTCTCCAGCACCGACCTCCACCCGCAGAGCCTCACTCCACATAGAGAATAATGGAGCCTCCGGCACCGACCTCCACCCGCAGAGCCGCACTCCACATAGAGAATAATGGAGTCTCCAGCACCGACCTCCACCCGCAGAGCCGCACTCCACATAGAGAATAATGGAGCCTCCGGCACCAACCTCCACCCGCAGAGCCGCACTCCACATGGAGAATAATGGAGCCTCCAGCACCTACCTCCACCCGCAGAGCCGCACTCCACATAGAGAATAATGGAGCCTCCAGCACCTACCTCCACCCGCAGAGCCGCACCCCACATAGAGAATAATGGAGCCTCCGGCACCGACCTCCACTCGCAGAGCCGCACCCCACATAGAGAATAATGGAGCCTCCGGCACCGACCTCCACCCGCAGAGCCGCACTCCACATAGAGAATAATGGAGTCTCCAGCACCGACCTCCACCCGCAGAGCCTCACTCCACATAGAGAATAATGGAGCCTCCGGCACCGACCTCCACCCGCAGAGCCGCACTCCACATAGAGAATAATGGAGTCTCCAGCACCGACCTCCACCCGCAGAGCCGCACTCCACATAGAGAATAATGGAGCCTCCGGCACCGACCTCCACCCGCAGAGTCGCACTCCACATAGAGAATAATGGAGCCTCCGGCACCGACCTCCACCCGCAGAGCCGCACTCCACATAGAGAATAATGGAGCCTCCGGCACCGACCTCCACCCGCAGAGTCGCACTCCACATAGAGAATAATGGAGCCTCCGGCACCGACCTCCACCCGCAGAGCCGCACTCCACATAGAGAATAATGGAGTCTCCGGCACCGACCTCCACCCGCAGAGCCGCACTCCACATAGAGAATAATGGAGCCTCCGGCACCTACCTCCACCCGCAGAGCAGCACTCCACATAGAGAATAATGGAGCCTCCAGCACCGACCTCCACCCGCAGAGCCGCACTCCACATATAGAGAATAATGGAGCCTCCAGCACCTACCTCCACCCGCAGAGCCGCACTCCACATAGAGAATAATGGAGCCTCCAGCACCGACCTCCACCCGCAGAGCCGCACTCCACATAGAGAATAATGGAGCCTCCAGCACCGACCTCCACCCGCAGAGCCGCACTCCACATAGAGAATAATGGAGCCTCTGGCACCGACCTCCACCCGCAGAGCCGCACTCCACATAGAGAATAATGGAGCCTCCACTCCAGCACCGACCTCCACCCGCAGAGCCGCACTCCACATTTATATATATAGAATTGAATGTGTGTGTATCACCAACCAATTTTCAGCATATTTCATTTCTCCAGAGCTGTTTAAAAGAAGCTGAGCTGTGATTGGTTGCTATGAGCAACAGTTTTCTCACTCCACGACAACACTTCAGCAGACACTGACATGGTGGGAGAAATCTAGCATCCCCGGGAACATAAGCTCCCAGCCATTGTCTGCCCCCCAGAAAGCAGCAGAGAGCACATGACAGAAATGAATCCCCCCTCCCGTGCCCATATACCAAAACATCCTCCATCCCATAGGCACATCTTCCCTCTTAAAGGGATCTCCTGCATGGAAGTTAGGGCAAATCCCTCAGCGCTGTTTCTGACCCCAGGCTTCTATTAAAGGGATCATTGGTATGGAAGTTAGGGCAAATCCATCCAGCTCTTTGGCTCTGATGCCAGGCCTCTCTTAAAGGGGTCCCCGGTATGGAAGTTAGGGCCATTCCACTCAGCGCTCTGGTTTTGACCCCAGGCTGATGGGATGATATGGGATATTAGGGGTAGTTGTCCATTGGCTATGACTGATGTGATGATGTGGGATATTAGGGGTATCAGCTCTGGCACTTACCTCCACCTGCAGAGCCGCACTCCACATAGAGAATAATGGAGCCTCCGGGACCGACCTCCACCCGCAGAGCCGTACTCCACATAGAGAATAATGGAGCCTCCGGCACCGACCTCCACCGGCAGAGCCACACTCCACATAGAGAATAATGGAGCCTCCAGCACCGACCTCCACCCGCAGAGCCGCACTCCACATAGAGAATAATGGAGCCTCCGGCACCGACCTCCACCCGCAGAGCCGCACTCCACATAGAGAATAATGGAGCCTCCAGCACCGACCTCCACCCGCAGAGCCACACTCCACATAGAGAATAATGGAGCCTCCACTCCAGCACCGACCTCCACCCGCAGAGCCGCACTCCACATTTATATATATAGAATTGAATGTGTGTGTATCACCAACCAATTTTCAGCATATTTCATTTCTCCAGAGCTGTTTAAAAGAAGCTGAGCTGTGATTGGTTGCTATGAGCAACAGTTTTCTCACTCCACGACAACACTTCAGCAGACACTGACATGGTGGGAGAAATCTAGCATCCCCGGGAACATAAGCTCCCAGCCATTGTCTGCCCCCCAGAAAGCAGCAGAGAGCACATGACAGAAATGAATCCCCCCTCCCGTGCCCATATACCAAAACATCCTCCATCCCATAGGCACATCTTCCCTCTTAAAGGGATCTCCTGCACGGAAGTTAGGGCAAATCCCTCAGCGCTGTTTCTGACCCCAGGCTTCTATTAAAGGGATCATTGGTATGGAAGTTAGGGCAAATCCATCCAGCTCTTTCGCTCTGATGCCAGGCCTCTCTTAAAGGAATCCCCGGTATGGAAGTTAGGGCCATTCCACTCAGCGCTCTGGTTTTGACCCCAGACTGATGGGATGATATGGGATATTAGGGGTAGTTGTCCATTGGCTATGACTGATGTGATGATGTGGGATATTAGGGGTAGTTGTCCGGTAGCTCTGGCACTTACCTCCACCCGCAGAGCCGCACTCCACATATATGGCTGCTCTGTGCGCACAGAACCTGTGATGAGGTCACAGGAGGGGAGGAGTCAGGGGTCACATGATCAGGGGCCTCAGTGTATGCAGGACTCAGTATTCGGTCGTCTGCTGCTGCTCCTTTAAGAACAGGTAACGTTGCAAAAATTAGAATTCTCCCCCCCATTAAGTCATTGGCTCCTTCCAAATATTTGAAGGATCTCAGTGATATTACAGATGGGAGTTTCCATGAGCGCTAGATTCAGGGGCGATCCTGGTGCTGAATGAGCCGTGCGGCCTCCATCTGAGGGTTTGTGCACATGTTGCGGAGTATCCTTCGGATTTTTCCGTGCGGATTTAGTGCGGATTTCCTGCGGATTTTGTGCGGATTTCCCCTGCGGATTCCTATAATGGAGCAGGGGTTAAAACACTGTGGATCCGCACAAAGAATTGACATGCTGCGGATTTAAATCCGCAGAAAATCCGTGCGGAAAAATCCACAGAATGTGCACAGCGTTTTTCATTTCTCCTAGACTTTAAAGGGAATCTGTCACCCCTTTTTTCGAATATGAGCTGCCGGCACCGACATCACGTGTTTATCTGCAGCATTCTGTAATGCTGTAGATAAGCCCCCGATGTAACCTGAAAGATAAGAAAAGCAAGATTTACTATACTCACCCAGGGGCGGTGTGGTCCGATGGGTGTTGCGGTCCGGCGCCTCCCATCTTCATACGATGACGTCCTCTTCTTCCCTTCCTGTCGTGGCTCCGGCGCAGGCGCACTTTATCTGCCCTGTTGAAGGCAGAGCAGAATACGGCAGCGTGCAGGCATCGGGAGAGGTCCGCAGGGCAGGACTCTGCTCTGCCCTAAACAGGAGAGAGCAGTGCGCCTGCACCGCAGCCACGACAGGAAGGGAAGAAGAGGACGTCATCGTATGAAGATGGGAGGCGCCGGACCGCAACACCCATCAGACCACACCGCCCCTGGGTGAGTATAGTAAATCTTGCTTTTCTTATCTTTCAGGTTACATCGGGGGCTTATCTACAGCATTACAGAATGCTGCAGATAAACACGTGATGTCGGTGCCGGCAGCTCATATTTGAACCCTAATGCTATTAGAGCTTTCCTATTGATACATTCGCTCCTTTCTTCTGGAGTCAGGAGGACTTTGGGGAATATGTCGGCAGTGACATTTATGTCTCAGTCCGGATTACCTCTTCTCTGCTCTCTATGCATATCTTCTCTAGGACATTCTCTGCATTTGTCCCAAAGAGCCCGGGGATTGGAAGGAGCACAGGATGGAGTTATTATAGGGACCAGGCTTCGAGGGTGAGGTGGGAAGTGAGTGAGGGACGCCTCCTGCATTGTCCCGGTGTGGACCATCCTCCATCAGACCTCGCTTCTGGCCTCCCTGTAAGTTGTTGTTGGTTCAGTTGTACAGAAGACGCTCGCTTTCCACCTTGCCATACATATCTACTATACATTGATGAAAACGTTTCCTACATTGTTGTCTCATCATTATGTGGTAGGTGTAGAAGTCCATAGCTGATATTTTTATTGGTTGGTTTATTGGTTGTCCTAGCAGTGTTGGGATCAGTCTGTGTTAGATTTGATTATAGTGATCGCCGTCTTGGCCATTCCACATTTTAGAATCACAGAATCATAGAATCGTAGAGTTGGAAGGGACCTCCTGGGCCATCTGGTCCAACCCCCTGCTCAAAGCAGGATTCGCTAAATCATCCCAGACAGATGTCTGTCCAGCCTCTGTTTGAAGACTTCCATTGAAGGAGAACTCACCACTTCTTGTGGCAGCCTGTTCCACTCATTGATCACTCTAACTGTCAAAAAGTTTTTCTAATATCTAATCTGTGTCTCCTCCCATTCAGTTTCATCCCATTGCATTTAGTCATTCCTTGTGCAAATGAGAATAAAGATGATCCTTCTACAATGTGACAGCCCTTTAGATATTTGTAGACAGCTATTAAGTCTCCTCTCAGTCTTCTCTTTTGCAAGCTAAACATTCCCAAATCCTGCAACCTTTCCTCATAAGACAGGGTTTGCAGACCGGTCACCATTCTGGTTGCTCTTTTCTGAACTTGCTCCAGTTTGCTGATATCTTTTTTGAAATGTGGTGCCCAAAACTGGACACAATATTCCAGATGAGGTCTGACCAAAGAGAAGTAGAGGGCAATAATGACTTCACGTGATCTAGACTGTATGCTTCTGTTAATACATCCTAGAATTGCATTTGCCTTTTTTGCTGCTGCATCACTCTGTTGACTCATATTCAGTTTGTGATCTATTAGTATACCCAAGTCTTTTTCACATGTGCTGTTGCTTAGCCCTATTCCTCCCATTCTGTATATGCTTTTTTTTAATTTTTATTGCCCAGGTGTAGTACTTTGCATTTTTCCCTGTTAAAAACCATTCTGTTAAGTTGCTGCCCACTGCTCCAGTTTATTTATATCTTTTTGAATCCTCTCTCTCTTCTCTAGTATTAGCTATCCCTCCTAGCTTTGTGTCATCAGCAAATTTAATCAGTTTACCCTCAATTCCTTCATCTAAATCGTTGATAAAGATGTTGAACATTACAGGGCCCAGGACAGAGCCCTGTGGTACCCCACTTGAGACATTCTTCCAACTGGATGTGCAGCCATTTATGACCACTCTTTGGGTCTGATCACTAAGCCAGTTATGAATCCACCTAACAGTTGCCTTGTCCATTCCATACTTAGTCATTTTTTCAATAAGGATTGTATGAGATACTTTGTCAACTGCTTTGCTGAAGTCAAGATATACTATATCTACAGCATTTCCCTGATCCACCCAATCAGTGATTCCGTCATAGAAGGAAATTAAGTGACTTATTAGTTACAAACCCATGCTGACTCTGTTTAATCACTTCATTCTTATCCAGGTACTGACATACATGTTGTTTAATAATTTGTTCAAAGATCTTTCATTGTTGCCAAAAAGTTCGATTTTGGTTTCATCTGACAAGAGCACCTTCTTCCACATGTTTGGTGTGTCTCCCAGGTGGCTTGTTACAAACTTTAAACGACACTTTTTATGGATATCTTTGAGAAATGGCTTTCTTCTTGCCACTCTTCCATAAAGGCCAGATTTGTGCAGTGTACGACTGATTGTTGTCCTATAGACAGACTGTCCCACCTCAGCTGTAGATCTCTGCAGTTCATCCAGAGTGATCATGGGCCTCTTGATTGCATCTTTGATCAGTCTTCTCCTTGTTCGAGAAGAAAGTTTAGAGGGACGGCCTGGTCTTGGTAGATTTGCAGTGGTATGATACTCCTTCCATTTCAATATGATCGCTTGTTCAGCTAAGTTGTTCATTTGCTATTCTGTTTGCATTTGATCTGGTTTTATCTCTGCTTTGGCGGGTCAGCTAGCTCCGGCTGGGGCTGTGCTGAATCACCGCCCATATGTTACTGCATATGCCAGTTTGTTTTGTCCCCTTTTATATTGGTCTCTTTTTGCTTTGCTTTCAGAATATACTAGAGTGCTGATATAGTGGGAGGCGAAGTCGTGCAACTTCAGTGTTTTTGAGCATCATATGTGTTGGACTTTTTGCAGGGTTTTTGCGTGATTGCAGACAGTATCTTTTCTTTCCTGTCCTGTCTAGTCAGTGTGGGCCCCATCGTTTGCTCATTCTATTTTTCTGCCTGAGTTTGTGTTTTCATCTTGTCTCACCGACAATATATGTTTGGAGGCTATCTATTCCTTTGGGGTCTGCTCCGGGGCAGTTTAGATTTCCCCTTTCTTGCTTTAGGCTTAGTTAGCTCTCCGGCTGTGCCGAGGCATCTAGGATCATCGTAGGTACGCTCCATGGCTACTGCTAGTTGTGTGGACAGGATCAGGGGTCTGTATCCGCTTAGTTACCAATCTCTCTGGTTTTCTGTGGCTTAGCCTGAGCCTGCTATCCTCCTCGGTGACCCATTCATAACAGAATCACCAGCCGGGATAGAGGGAGTCAGCTGTCTTATATCCCAATCAGAAACCCCAGATCTCCAATCGTCTTCCTCATCATCAGGTGGCAAGCCTCTGTCAATCAGATCAGCTCCACTACCTCCAGTAACCACCAGAGGGAGCCCAGAAAGAGAAGTCTCAATCTTATCAGCTCCACTATCTTCAGTAATCACCAGAGGGAAGCCAGAGAGAATTCACAACAGGTTTTATTAGTAGATGCCAGAAAATAAAGCTGAATGTTGTAAAATAATAAAAATACTATTGGTGCTTGGGTTCCCGCCAGTCTCTGTATTTCCTGCTCAGTCCCAATGAACTTGTAATTCCTAAAGCTAGTCAGTTGCTGAAGCAGTGAATAACATAGCCAGTGATTGGGAGCATGGAGGAGATGTCTTAGTCAGAAATTCAACTTATGTGCCAATCCATACAAGACTAGAGAATACGACATCTACATGTTTAATCTTCTGATATGTTTTCCCTTTTTATCTCCAGTAATTATATTATTACACAGAATTCTTTATGATGTTACATTGGCTCTTCTTTTTCTCATTCAGGTCTCTACAATATCAGATCCTTTCGGTGGAGATCTTCTATATTAACAGAATTTTCCTGAATTACCCATCAAAGATGGATATGAACAGGGACCAGATGATGGAGAGGATATTACACCTCACCCTAGAGATCCTCTTCCGGCTTACTGGAGAGGTGAGAGATTCTGATGACGTCACATTACATCATTCTTATCTATGGGAATAACAGATGGACAGAACTGGAGAGGTGAGGACTCTGGAAATGTCTGTAGTGAGATTTATTAATGTGTCTCTCCATAACCAGGATTACACAGTAGTGAAGAAGACCTCTAGTGAGCGCTGTCAGGACCCTGTGTCTGAGGGATGGAAAGGACTCATGAGCCTAATCACAAGGCATCCACCTCACCCCCTGATACATGAGGACATCAATTACCAAAAGATCCTAGAACTCATCAACAAGATGATTGAGCTGCTGACTGGAGAGGTGACACTGCTGGGAATGCTGGGACATTATACAGTAATGCTATGATGGGATCGGGGGAATGACGGTATCATTGTATGTGTCAGGTTCCTATAAGGCATCAGGATGTCGCCATCTATTTCTCCATGGAGGAGTGGGAGTATTTAGAAGGACACAAAGATCTGTGCAAGGATTTCATGATGGAGGTTCCCCAGCCCCTCACATCACCAGGTAATAGACAGGACTAAATACACACGGCCTATAATTATCTGTATGTAAAGAATGAATTCAGTCCCTATATGTGTTTCCTCCAGATCTGTCCAGTAAGAGGACAGCACCAGAGAGATGTCTCCGTCCTCTTCTTCCACAGGACTGTAAACAAGAAGATCCCAATGTTCCTCAGGATCATCAGGTAGATGGAGAGAAGGTGTCATGAGATCTCCCCTATGATGTGTAGACGGCTGTGAAGGTCTTGCGTTGAGTCTTGTTTAATCCACCAGTATTACAGTTGTGGCCAAAAGTATTGATACCCCTGCAATTTTGTCAGATAATACTCAGTTTCTTCCTGAAAATGATTGCAAACACAAATTCTTTGGTATTATTATCTTCATTTAATTTGTCTTAAATGAAAAAACACAAAAGAGAATGAAGCAAAAAGCAAAACATAGATCATTTCACACAAAACTCCAAAACTGGGCCAGACAAAAGTATTGGCACCCTCAGCCTAATACTTGGTTGCACAACCTTTAGCCAAAATAACTGCGACCAACCGCTTCCAGTAACCATCAATGAGTTTCTTACAATGCTCTGCTGGAATTTAAGACCATTCTTCTTTGGCAAACTGCTTCAGGTCCCTGATATTAGAAGGGTGCCTTCTCCAAACTGCCATTTTTAGATCTCTCCACAGGTGTTCTATGGGATTCAGGTCTGGACTCATTGCTGGCCATCTTAAGAGTCTCCAATGCTTTCTCTCAAACCATTTTCTAGTGCTTTTTGAAGTGTGTTTTGGGTCATTGTCCTGCTCAAAGACCCATGACCTCTGAGGGAGACCCAGCTTTCTCACACTGGGCCCTACATTATGCTGCAAAATTTGTTGGTAGTCTTCAGACTTCATAATGCCATGCACACGGTCAAGCAGTCCAATGCCAGAGGCAGCAAAACAACCCCAAAACATCAGGGAACCTCCACCATGTTTGACTGTAGGGACCGTGTTCTTTTCTTTGAATGCCTCTTTTTTTCTCCTGTAAACTCTTATGTTGATGCCTTTGCCCAAAAAGCTCTACTTTTGTCTCATCTGACCAGAGAACGTTCTTCCAAAACGTTTTAGGCTTTTTCAGGTAAGTTTTGGCAAACTCCAGCCTGGCTTTTTTATGTCTCGGGGTAAGAAGTGGGGTCTTCTTGGGTCTCCTACCTTACAGTCCCTTTTCATTCAGACGCCGACGGATAGTACGGGTTGACACTGTTGTACCCTCGGACTGCAGGGCAGCTTGAACTTGTTTGGATGTTAGTCGAGGTTCTTTATCCAACATCCACACAATCTTGCGCTGAAATCTCTTGTCAATTTTTCTTTTCTGTCCACATCTAGGGAGGTTAGCCACAGTACCATGGGCTTTAAACTTCTTGATGACACTGCGCACGGTAGACACAGGAACATTCAGGTCTTTGGAGATGGACTTGTAGCCTTGAGATTGCTCATGCTTCCTCACAATTTGGTTTCTCAAGTCCTCAGACAGTTCTTTGGTCTTCTTTCTTTTCTCCATGCTCAATGTGGTACACACAAGGACACAGGACAGAGGTTGAGTCAACTTTAATCCATGTCAACTGGCTGCAAGTGTGATTTAGTTATTGTCAACACCTGTTAGGTGCCACAGGTAAGTTACAGGTGCTGTTAATTACACAAATTAGAGAAGCATCACATGATTTTTCGAACAGTGCCAATACTTTTGTCCACCCTCTTTTTTATGTTTGGTGTGGAATTATATCCAATTTGGCTTTAGGACAATTCTTTTTGTGTTTTTTCATTTAAGACAAATTAAATGAAGATAATAATACCAAAGAATTTGTGTTTGCAGTCATCAGGAAGTATTATCTGACAGAATTGCAGGGGTGTCAATACTTTTGGCCACAACTGCATATGTTTTATACTTGTGTAATGAGAACGGTGGAGATGGCAGGATTAGAGCTGATCATAGATGTGACTTCTCCATCTGTCTGTGACTTTTACAATATTTGTTTCAGGGTGAAGATCTGACCCATATTAATACTACAGAGACATATGTGATGGTTGATGAGTGGTGTAAAGAGGAGATTCCTACATATGACTACCCAGGTGAGTAGTAGCAACTCAGTGCAGAGAATTCACAGATTCTTCTCTGTCCCCGGCTGTGGCTGCTTTATCAGTGGTGTAGTCTGGCCTTATTACAATTGTTTGATCACCATTTTGCTTCTCGATCACAATATATTCAACCACCCAAAAGTGTTCCAATGACTTTAGGCAGTGAAAGCTCTTTTCTATAGAACTTACAACCTTGTAGATCCAACTACCAACTGAAATAAAAAGATGCTGACCATTACCTGCCTAGATCTGTAAACTACAAAGCCAATTAACAGGGTATGTAGAATGTGCTGATAAATTAGAAATTCACTTGAATAAAAATATGAAGATGACCTGTAAGATAAAGTGGAGGGTAATGATGCTATTGGCTTCCTACAGTCCTGGTATCTTGTCGGATGAATCTACCTTCTCTCCCTTCTGTGCTGCTGAATGTGCTCATATGGTCCCTACAAGACCAGGTCCAGTCTTTCTGACCAAACTTACAATGTTGTCGATCATAAAAGTTATGTGTAGTAAGGATCAAGTGTGAATTTCTGTACAATCGCAATAGAGCTTCCCATTATCCTGACTTTTCAATTTTTTTTAAACCGACTAAGTTCAAGAAGGATTGCGATAAACTATACAAAAAACATTCCACCTGTGCCATGATATATCTCTAAGCTGTGCGTGGCTGATGGCTGTAATATACATTTATTCACACCTGCAGGAGATGTGTTGGCATGGCTCGAGCCCTGGTTTCATGGATTCACTCCACGTCATAAATTCCATTATGTTTTCAATCCTATGGAATTTAGATTACTGCACAATCTCTCCTGAAATGTGAAGCAATAAACTTTCCCTACTATTCTAGTCGGGACTCACAGTAGCTCCAATGGTCCACCATAAATGAGTGCAACTCTGGTTTAGTGTTCGAGCTCTCCCCTCAAACATATGTTGTTGTTAAGAATGCAACATAGAATAAAAAAGTATTTTTTACAGGTTCATACTGTATAATAGTTTGATTTTGGTGGGATTGGCCTGTATCACTTATGTGAGTCTACATCTCCCTGATATCTTTAAATAAATGGTCTCTATTTCCTCTGCCAAATGCCCGAGATCTAAACGTAAGATTACTTAGCTCTTCACTGTTATAAAAAGTTCCCTTTAAATGTCTATTATTTCTTCTTGAAGTTCAACTGACAGAATATACAGTATTGACACTTCCGATTGTTACGATTGCCAAGAGCCACCGAGCTCCATACTCGAATTACCCCAGAGAGGTTTCACCACTAGTTACTCATTTTTAACTGATGAAGACTGTTGAGTTTGCTCATTCCAGTAGATGTGTTATTGTCTATAATCACAGCTTTATTCTACAGTAGTTTGTGCCCTACGGTGCTCAAATTTTTCCCCTCTAGGACATTATTGCAAGAAAGCTTGGATGATTGAGTAGATTGTACAAGAAGGTTATAAACAGTAGATTACACAAGAAGGAAGACAAACAGCAAGTCAGCAGGATCTAGGAGCAACATGGCAGATGTGACAACCTCCTTGGTGAGCTGCAAGATGTGCTACATGTTCACAGATCAACCAGAAGAATCCAACTTCACCTGCCAGAAGTGTAGACTACTGTAGCAATATGTTAGATGATGTGGCCTCTAGGGGTCTCACTACGTTTATGTGTGTACTATAGTCATGTTTGAAACCTGTTGGTTATTGTGAGAGAACTCTTGTAATGGAGGATTGCACATCATGACATAAACAGCCTGCAGATACCTACAGAGTGTGATCCATGACAGGAAACAACTAGCAGAACATGGTGGCAGCTGGGCACAGAACCTGCAAATCCTCAGAGCTTGTGTGAGGCTGGGACTGTACAGAGGATCACAGCACCTGTAAGTACAGATTCCCTGATATTACTGCAAAATGGAGACTGGCTTAAAGCCCCTTCAGAGACTGGATGTCACTTCATGTAATCTGTCCTAGACTTGGAGACATTGGAAGGAAGAGTTTACACTGTATGTGGATCTGACAGTGGCCCCCACTGATGACAAACGAAAAGTGAAGCTGTTTTACTACCTTATTGGGGAAAATAGCAGAGAATTAGCCCACACCTTACTCCCTGACACAGACAACCTACTTCTAGCAGATATTGTGCAGGCATTTGATAAACACTGTGACCCAAAGAAGAATGAGACAGTGGAAAGATATAACTTTTTCACAAGACATCAAGAGGATGGTGAAAAAGTGGACAGATATCTGACAGAGCTGAGAGACTTGCAGCAACATGTAGCTTCAGAGAGATCAGGGACAGTCTAATCAAAGACAGAATGGTGTGTGAAATAAAAGACAGTCATCTTAGAGAAAGATTACTGTGAGAGGAAGACATAACTTTAGAGAAATGCTTGCAAATCTGCAGGGCTGCTGCGCTGTCAAAACACACCCTGAAGATGATGGCAGGCACCAGTGAGCATGATGATGATAAGGTACATGTAGTATCTATGAAAGGAAAGACAGGGCTAAGCTCCCCTATAAGCACTGTCCACTGCAAGTATTGTGGGAAAAGACATGAGAGAGAAAAAACAAGTGTCCAGCATATGGGGAAACTTGCAGATCATGTGGCAAGAAGAATCAATTCTCAGCTGTCTGCAGGCAGGAAACAGGCAAACAGTACAGACAGCTCCACACTGTGACACCAGACACTGACAGTGCAGAGGACATTACATGGCTGCAACTGCAGCCTGCAGCAGAGAAAGTCAATGTAGTCAGGCAGTCAGTAGTCAAGGAAGCCAAGCAGCTCTTTGCAACATTCTTGTTGGATGAGAAGCCCATTAGATTTCAGCTGGATTGTGGAGCAAGCTGCAATGTAATTCCATCTGCTCTACCGAATAAACAGGTTTCTATTGATTCAACTGACAAGGTACTGGTGTTGTACAACAAAAGTGTTCTGAAACCGATGGGGACATGTAAGCTCAAAATATGGAACCCATGTAACAGAAAGAGTTATAGAGTTGAATTTACCGTGTTGCGTGGTGGTAACCATATACTATTATTGGGAGTAAAAGCAGTTCTGGCAATGGACTTAATAAAAGTACAGTCTAAGAACATTATGTTTGTTGGTTGCAGTTTCCCAGGATATACCAAATCCCAAACTAAACACAGAGCACAGCTTGGATATTCAGAAAATAAAAGCGAAGTATGCTGAGTTATTTGAAGGTGATGGGTGCTTTGAAGGTAAATATAGGCTAGAAATTGACAACACCGTTCAGCCTACCAGATTACCTACAAGGAGAGTGCCTGTTAATGCAACCACTGAAAGTAGAACTGCAAGATTTACAGAGAAGAGGCATGATAGCACCAGTCCATAAGAGCACAGATCAGCAGTTTGGTCATAGTGCAGAAACCATCTGGCAAGTTAAGAATTTGTACACAGGTTATATGCAAAGTATCCAGCTAAAACAAGTACAATGACCCCATGAGAGGGCGAATTACCTTGAATAAGCTTTAGTTGGCAAGGGAGGAATTATACCGAGGAAGAGATTCTTCATGAGTGAATCCAAGGAAAAAGTTCCTTTCCACTGATAATCAGTCGCTCTGAGATAACAGTTGTCTCTGATGCAAACAAGAGGGTCTAATCTCCCTGCACGCCGCTGTCCCAGCCGGAAACTAGGGTGCGGCTGGAGATATGAAGCGCCGACCTATGCAGCTTACAGATGCTGCATAAGGGGCAAGCCTGTAAGGTCCAAAAACGCTGCAGGACCTTGCGTGATGTCACAGTCATGTGATGTGTCACGTGACAGGCAGAGAATAGCCAAGGAGCGCTGTGAGAGCCAAAAACAGGCAGAAATTCTACGCGTTACGGAATTCTCGGATTCCTTCTTCAGGGATGGCTCCAGAGAGTGAAAGTAACCCTTATATAGCCAACAGAGACATATCATCACACATTAAACATGACAGGGGATAACTTTCAGTCACAGTAGCAGTTAAAGGGTTTTTTCCTTGCAGAAAATGTGCACCTTGTAGGAAATTAGGCAGTAGGAAACAATTTACAATCATGAATAAATCTACAGAGATTCAAATTCATGATTTTATTACGTGTGACACGAAGGGTGTGATATATGGCATCACGTGTCCCTGCGGCAAATTATATATAGGACGAACAATAAGTCCATTAAATGTCCGGATTAGTGAACACCTACGTAATATCTGCAAAAAATTTACAGGTCATCCCCTCTCTAATCATTATTTGATACATCATGGGGGTTCTATAAAGAACACTATAATTACCGGCATTCAAGTAGTTAAAAGGAGTTGGAGGAAGGGAAATTTTATTCATCAAATGTCCAGGACCGAACGTAAACAGATTTTTGAATTAGACACTCTGATTCCAAATGGTCTCAATAGTGAGATTGAATTGTTCGCTTTTAATGTGTGATGATATGTCTCTGTTGGCTATATAAGGGTTACTTTCACTCTCTGGAGCCATCCCTGAAGCAAGAATCCGAGAATTCCGTAGCGCGTAGGATTTCTGCCTGTTTTTGGCTCTCACAGCGCTCCTTAGCTATTCTCTGCCTGTCACGTGACACATCACGTAACTGTGACGTCGCGCAAGGTGTGTACATTCGACCTGAAGAAGAGATCACTGAATGGACCTCGAAACGCGTTGTCTCTGTATGCACCATAAATAAAGTTCTGATATTGGAACCAATTTCTACAATCTGCTGGATTTCCTCTATTTGATGGTTGAAATATAGCAGCGTGGGAATCTGGTGTTTTTTTTCCCTCTTGGGAACCCCTCTCACTTAGGCATGGAAGGATGTCTACGTTGAGCATGAGAATCTGTTTATTGGCCAGCCATGAATGACCACATAAAAAATTATATAGCACAATGTGAAATATGTGTATCCTGCTGTGATAAGCAACCAAAGGAGACATTGAAACCTCATGAAATTCCATATAGGCCATAGTCATGGAATGACAAAGAATACCTGATTACAGTGGACTATTTCTCTAACTTCTGGGAGGTTGATTTGTTGCAGGACACAAATGCAAGAACAGTGATTAAAAAACTCAAGGCCCATTTTTCCAGGTATGGCATTCCAGATATAATTTTCTCTGACAATGCAGTGCAGTTTACTTCAGAAGAGTTCAAAGCCTTCAGCAAGAAATAGGAATTTGAACACCAGACGTCTTCTCCAAGATATTCTCAGAGTAATAGGAAAGCAGAGTCAGCAGTAAAAACAGCCAAAAGACTCATGCAGAAAGCAAAACAGGCAGGTACGAATGTACTGGATATCTGTCTATACTGTATCATAGAAACACACCCACCCAAGGCCTAGAGAGTAGTCCGACCCAAAGGCTCATGAGTAGGCATAGAAAGGCACTGCTAGTCATCTGATAAAGCCAAAGTTGCTGGGAAACATCAAAGCTAAATTACAGAAGAATCAAGATAGGAAAGCTTTCTATTACAATGAATCTGCAAAGGATCTGCCTGAGCTCCAGAGAAATGACATCATTCGGCTGCAGCCAAGCAGCACATTTTACAAACACTGGCAAAAGGCAAAGGTTGTCTAGAAACAAGGACCTCAGTCCTACGAAATTCTAACAGAGGAAGGAAGAAGACTAAGGAGAAATCTGAGATATCTGAGGAAAATGCAAGAAAGAGATGATTCATGGCCTTTTCAACAGTATCCTGACACCCAAGACAACAAGGCAGCAAGTACAAATCAAGTACCAACAGTGACAGCTGACCATCAGGGTGAGGATTCGGGCCAGAGACAGGCAATACCAGAAGGCATATTAGCAGAATCAGAAGAACTACCAGATGTAGACAGTGACACATCTTATGTTACTAGAGCTGGCAGAATTAGCAGAAAGCAGCTGCACCTCAAGGATTATATCTAACTGGACTTATTATGTTATATCTCTAACTTGGTCATGTTATTCATTATTTTATTATCTTTTATTGTTCCTCCAGTTAAAAGACAAAGGATGTAGTAATATGTTATATGATAATGTGGCCTCTAGGGGTCTCACTATGTTTATGTGTGTACTATAGTCATGTTTGAAACTTGTTGGTTGTTGTGAGAGAGAACTCTTGTAATGGAAGATTGCACATCATGAAATAAACAGCCTGAAGATACCCACAGAGTGTGATCCATGACAGGAAACAACTAACAGAACAACTACTGGCCCTTTTAGAAGAAAAGGTGCAGGGTCTGGAAGAAAGAATTGCAACTTTGAAACTCACCAAAGAAAATTAAAACTTCCTAGACAGAACAGAAGCATCTCTACTAGTTACAGAAGGTGAAGAATGTGTCAGAGAAGCTCCAAAAGCAGACGAGTGGAAGCATGTGACCAAAAGAAGCAAGAAGACCATGGAGACATCACCAACCACACAACTGAGAAACCGATACCAAGGCCTTGTGGAGGATGAAGATAGCACAGAACAGAGCCTTGGGGGACTCCAACAGAGAGAGGATGGGATGAGGAGGTAGTGTGGGAGTGGAAGATACTGAATGTGCGGTTGGAATGGTATGAGGAGATCCAGGATAGGGAAAGATCTTTGATGCCAAAGGAGGAGAGGATCTGTAGTAGGAGGCAGTGGTCAACTGTGTCGAAAGCAGAGGTCTAGAAGCAGGAGTATAAAGTATTGTCCGTTCGCTTTGGCTGTAAGTAGGGCGTTAGTAATTTTGGTCAGCGCTGTCTCTGTGGAGTGGTGGGGGCGGAAACCAGCTTGTAGATTTTCAAAGAGCAAGTTAGATGAGAGGTGGGAGGAAAGTTCAGCGTGGACGTGCAGCTCCAGAAGTTTGGAAGCGAATGGGAGCTGCGATATTGGGCGATAGCTGGAGATAGCGATTGGGTCGAGGGTTGGCTTTTTAAGGATAAGCGTGAATGTGGCTTGTTTGAAAGCAGAAGGGAAGGTACCGGAAGTTAGCGATAGGTTGAAGAGGTGGGTTAGGGATGGGATAATAGTGGTGGTGAGGTTGGGGAGGAGATGGGATGGGGTCGAGTGCACAGGTTGTGAGATGTGATTTGGAGAGGAGACATTTAAGCTCCCCTTCAGTGATGTTGGAGAGGGAGGTTATGGCGTTTGGGCATTGGTCTGGTATTCAAAGGGGTTGTGATGGTTGAACAATGAAAACTTGCCTTGTTTGGTCGATCTTATTTTTGAACTGTGTGGAAAAGTCCTCAGCAGAGACGAGGGAGGTTGGAGGAGGCAGTGGTGGGCAGAGGAGGGAGTTAAAAGGTTTAAATAACTTTGGAGTTATAGGATAGGGAAGATATGAGGGTTGTGAAGTAGGCCTGTTTAGCAGAGGTGAGGACAGATTTGAAAGCGAGTGTTGCCTGTTTGAATTCAGTGAAGTCGCCTTGCAAATTTGTTTTCTTCCAACGTCGCTCTGCAACCCTGGACAATTGCCAGAGTTTTTTAGTGGTGTTATTGTGCCAAGGTTGTCTGTTGGAACGTCATACTCTGCCATGAATGAGAGGGGAGACGTGTCAAAAGCTGATGCGAGAGTGGCATTGTAGAAAGCTGTGGCACCGTTTGTGTCGTGGAGTGAGGATATGGATGCCAGTGATAGAATACAGTCAGAGAGCGTGTGGGTGTCTAGGTGTGCAAGGTTTCTACTGGGGGGCGCATGTTGCTGGACATGGGTGACAGGAGAGGAGGACGGATGAGAAAGTGTGTAGATGGTGGTCGGATAGAGGGAGAGCGGAGGTGGTGGAGTTAGATAGAGAGCAGAGGTGGGTGAAGACCAGGTCTAATGTATGTATGTCTGTGTGGGTGGCTGAGGAGGACCACTGAGTAAGTTCAAAGGATGAAGTAAGGGACAGGATTTTGGAGGCTGCTGACTGAAAGTGAAGAAGCCAGGTAGAGAATTGGTCAATGAAGGCAGTGGTCGGGCCTGGAGGTTGGTATATTACGGCCACTTAGAGGTGGGAGGGAGAGTAGATGCGGACAGAGTGAACTTCAAAAGACGGGAGGATTAGGGAGGGAAGTGGGATTGGGTTAAAGGTGCAGTTAGAGGAAAGGAGAAAATCCACTCCTCCACTATGTCGAGGCGGTGTCAGAGGGTGTCAGCCATGTTTCTGTGAGGCCGAGGATGGCAAGATTGCGAGAGAGAAAGAGGTCATGAATCACATGAAGCTTATTACAGATGAAGGGGGCATTCCAGAGTGCTGAATATGTTCAGTTTGTGATTATCCACCATTTTCTTGTAGTGTTCTGACTGCTAGTCTTTTTCCCCTGGTGCTGGGTTTGCCTTTGATCAGGTGATTGTATCACCCTTTATTAACCTGCACCTGACTCCAATTCCTTGCTGGACAACAGTGTTAATCCGCTTGAAGTCTGGCTTGGAGCCTTGCTTTGCCTTCTGTGTGTTTAGTTAGTGCAGTTCTGGGACCTCTTGTTCTGCTAGTCTTAGTTTCTGTTTTCAGTTTGTTTCTGCAGCCTTCTCAGCGTTTCTATTAGGAGGTGACCTGCTTTTTTACCCAGTCCTTAGATCTTTCAGGGACCACCTTCCCCCTATCTATAGGTCTTCGCTGAGATTAACCTAGGATCGTTGGTGGGTCTATTCACAAGGAATGGGTCGCCCACTCCATCGTAGGGTATCGGCCTGTGATGAGGTCAGCTTACGCTGAGTCGTTTTTCTTTAAGAGTGGACCCTCTGGGTCATGGCACCCACCCACCTAGGGCGAGCTGACCTTGTGAGGAACCACCCCCTATACAGGGAGTTTCAGGGGCCAGACCAAGGGGGTGAGCCACCACGACTGCTGGCACCAGATGGCCAGCTCAGTTAGACACTAGGTACGAGTGTCTGACGACAAGGACGTGCAGGAAGCAAAACAAGACAAGACGTAAGTTCAAGGTATCTTCATTAAGACAACTTCAGGATAACATTCAATGCAGAAACGTGATAACAAGCAAACACGGCAAGGTGCGTGCGTGGGCACGCCAAGGTCCATAGCATGGTACGTGGCAGGTGGCACGCCTGGGTACAGGCAAAGGCACAAAGGCATCGGACTCCGGACAGCTGGGAACGATCAACAGGGTCATCAGGTTCCGGAGCTCTGATGGCGATCGGCAGGATCCGGGCATCCGGCAGGCAAACCAGGGTACAGGCAAGGAGGCACGATAGATCTCCAGACATGATGCGTGTTAGGGAACACGCCAAGGTCTGTAATGTTTTAGCAGAAACTACGTCAGAGAGTGGACCCTCTGGATCGCGGATCCGGAGCCCGTGGGCCGAGCACGCCAGGTGAAGACCGACCCCTATACAGGGACCGTTTGGGGCAGGACCACAGAAGACGGAGGCGCGACAGCCGGAACCAAGAGGGACGGCTCCACGGACAAAAGGGGCTGGGAAGACAGAGGGCTGAGATACGAGCAGGGACCGGAGGCACAGGGGAAGACACAATACGGGGAATGGCAAGAGGACGGGCCAGGGCTGACTGGAGACAGAGGGAAGGGCACAGAGGAAAGCAAGGAAGCAGCACCTGGACAGACTGGAGAGGGTGAGGCCGACGAGACCGCGGACGGCAGGGAGGCAGAGCCTGGTGGTCCTGGAGGAGGACAAGGCAGAGGACGGAAGAGCTACAGGAGAACTGTAGTGGCCAGAGGGTGCAGAATACTACACAATCATCAGGCGTCCTCCTAACAGCGAGGACGCCTGAAATACACCATCCCCCGGAAGTGCGTCCCCCAGTCCAGCCCCTCAGCGCCGCCCACCGCTGGTGAGAGAGAGCAGGAGGGGGCGTGCGCATGGCAGGGGACGGGTGCCAGGAGCCGCCGTGAGGGTGAATGTGCGACGGGCGCGCGCCCGGACGGGGGCGCGCAGGTAAGGGGACGCTGAGGCGCGCGCTGCCGCAGGAGGGGCATCGGCGGGCATAGCCGCCGATGTCACAGTACCCCTCTCCTTACGTCCTCCCCTACTGAGATTGGCCAAAAATTTTTTCAGAATCCGGGGAGCGTTGATATTTTCTCGAGGCTCCCAGGACCTTTCCTCGGGACCAAAACCCACCCAATCAATAAGAAAAAGGGTCTTACCCCTGACTCTTTTCATAGCCAAGATGTCCTTGACCTCGAAGACGTTGTCCGAGATAACAGGAGAAGGAGGGACGCTGGGAACTGGTTGGAACCGATTCAGGACTACGGGTTTCAAGAGCGAGACATGGAAAGCGTTGGGAACCCGGAGCGAAGCAGGCAACCTCAGTTTGTAAGCCACTTCATTAATGCGTCCAATCACTTCAAACGGCCCAATGTACCGAGGACTCAACTTATAAGAGGGAACTCTCAGACGGATATGTCGAGTTGAAAGCCAGACTTTGTCACCTGGATGGTACGGAGGCACGTCCTTCCGTCTTTTGTCTGCATGTTTCTTGATTCGGTTGTTGGCACCCTTGAGCGCTTCCCTGGTCTCTCTCCAAATCTGCGAGAATTCCTTTGCGAGGGAATCAGCTGCGGGTACTCCTGTAGACGTGGAAAAAGGTAACGGAATACCTGGGTCTCGACCGGTTACCACAAAAAATGGTGACTTGGCGGTAGATTCGCTGGGATGGTTATTGTGCGAGAATTCAGCCCAAGGTAGGAGCGCGACCCAATTGTCCTGATGGGCGTTGGAGAAGTGACGTAGGAAGGTGGTTAACACCTGATTAATTCGCTCCACTTGCCCGTTGGTCTGAGGATGGTAAGCGGAGGAGAAGTCGAGAGATGTACCCATAAGCCGGCAGAGAGCCCTCCAGAAGCGGGAGGTGAACTGGACCCCCCGATCTGACACAATCCGCTGTGGAAGACCATGCAGCCTGAAGACCTGGTGGATGAAGATCTCGGCCAACTTCGGGGCGGACGGCAGTCCCGGTAAGGGAATGAAGTGGGCCATCTTGGAAAAACGATCTGCTACGACTAAGATGGTGGTACATCCAGCTGAGCGGGGTAAATCAGTCACAAAATCCATGGCGATCTGCTGCCAGGGGGCCTCAGGAACTGGCAATGGGTGAAGAAGACCGGCGGGCAAAGTCCTAGCCACCTTGTTCTGGGCACAGATTGTGCACGAGGCTACATAGTCCATCACATCCTGGCGAAGCGTGGGCCACCAGTAATACCGGGACAGCAGCAAGAGAGTCTTTTTAGTCCCAACGTGTCCAGCAATTTTGGAGGAATGCCCCCAGTCCAACACCTCTGTACGTCTGCCTTGAGGGACGAAAGTCTTACCAGGCGGAGGAATAGCAAAATTCACAGGGGCCACGGTGATCATCTTAGTAGGCTCGATAATATAGGATGGGACTTCATCCCGCTCCGATGACTGTAACGACCTGGAAAGGGCATCGGCCTTGATGTTCCTATTACCAGGTCGAAAGTGAAGTTGAAAGTCAAAGCGGGAGAAATACAGGGCCCACCTGGCTTGCCGGGCATTGAGTCTTTGGGCAGACTGCAGGTAAGCCAGGTTCTTGTGGTCCGTGAGGATGGTGAAGGGATGTACAGCCCCCTCGAGTAAATACCGCCATTCAGCCAAGGCCATCTTAATGGCCAGTAATTCTCGGTCTCCAATGGAGTAGTTGCACTCCGCAGGTGAAAAGGCTTTAGAAAAGAAGCCGCAAGGGACCAGCCGTCCGGATGAAGCCTGCTGGGACAGGACCGCCCCAGCTCCAGTAGAGGAGGCATCCACTTCGAGGACGAAGGGCCTGCTGGTCACAGGCCGATGCAAAATGGGTGCTGACGCAAAAGAATGTTTTAGAGCCTGGAAGGTGTTTTCAGCCTCGGGGGACCAGCTGTTGGGCTTCGTTCCCTTACGGGTCAAGGCCGTGATGGGTTTGGTAATCGTAGAAAAATGAGGCACGAATTGACGGTAATAATTTGCGAACCCAAGGAACCGCTGGATGGCCTTTATCCCCACTGGACGGGGCCACTTGAGTACCGCACTGAGTTTTTCGGGATCCATCTGTCATGTCAGACACTGTTCACACCAGGGTGTCCGGCAGACAGCGGTAATACCCTGTTGGGTATTCTGTTCCAGTCGGGATAGGGTTAACCAGGTTGTCATGCTGGCTGAGGGCTGGGCCACGCCCTTGGTCTTTAAATAGTTCATCCTGACTATGGGCGTCGCCGACTATAGCTTTTGCCTAGTGCTAGCAATACCGGTCAGCAGTGGTGGTGTTGGAGCGTCTGATATCTGGTGCAGTATATCCCTCAGTGGTTCTTTCTCCAATCTGTTATATATATATTTGGTTGCCCTTGCACATTATTGTATTCCCTTGTGTATTAACTGTGTGGTGTTTCTTTTACCCCTGTCCATACGTATTTGTGGGGTCTGGTGTCTGGTCCCCTCACTGGGTGGAGGGAGGTGGGTTCAGCTTAGGGCTGGACAGGAGACAGGGACAGGGTGGAGGCTCAGGCAGGCACACCTTCAGTGTAAACCCTGGGTAGAGGGACAGACAGGGTTCCCCTAGTCTGAGGGACATCGCAGGGGTCCCGGGGTTTTTGCCTAAAGTAACCTAGGCATACCATGACATTATAGTCGGCCCAAATAATAAAGTGAGAGAGGAAAAAAAAAAAAAAAAAAAAAGTATAGATAGGGAATATAGGGGTTACTTACTATGGATCCTATACTTTCCCTAACCAAGCAGCTGGAGGCTCTATCCATACAGGTCACTGAACTCAGGGGGGCGGTCCAGCAACAAGGCCTGTCAGCTCCTGCAGTACCTGCTGAGGCTGCAGCCAGGGCAGCTGAGCCCAAGTTTCCCCTTCCTGAACGATTTGCTGGTGATCGTGGTAAGTTCGCGGTGTTTCGTGAATCATGCAAATTGTATTTCCGTATGCGTCCACATTCCTCAGGTAATGAGGCTCAACGCGTGGGCTTGGTGATTTCTTTGCTGAGTGGTGACCCACAGGCCTGGGCCTTTTCACTCCCTTCAGACTCACCGGCATTTGAATCTGTAGATTTTTTTTTCTCTGCTCTGGGTTTGATCTATGACGATCCGGATAGATTAAACTTAGCAGAGTCTAAGATACGCTCACTGCTACAGGGTGATCGACCAGCTGAGGATTACTGCACGGAATTCCGGCGCTGGGCGGTGGACACGCAGTGGAATGACCCTGCGCTTAGAAGTCAATTTTTGCATGGGGTTTCTGGAAGGGTTAAACAGACTCTCCTAATGTACGAGACTCCCGCCTCTCTGGAGGCTGCGATGGCACTTGTAGTACGCATAGACCGACGTCTCCGTCAGGGGGCGCTGGTTTCGTTGCCTCCGGGAGGTGGGGGAGTGGTCGGTGAGGTTGCCGCGGGTGAATCCGTGGAACCCATGCAGATCGCTGGTATAGCACAGTCACCGAGTAACAAGCCTAAACGTCCTTGGCACAGAAGGCAGTGGCTCTGTTTTTTTTGTGGCAAAGGAGGACATTTTATTAACGCTTGCCCCCTGTTACCTAAGAAGGGCGCGCCGGCAGAAAACTGATAGGATCAGAGGGTTTGGAGGAGTCTAGTCTGAGCCTTTGTGTATCCTCCGTCATGGTTTCCCAGTGTATGCTCCCTGCTAGGGTGGTACTTGGGGGGCAAATGCTCTCTATTACAGTATTTATTGATAGTGGCTCAGCTGCCAATCTCATTGATGAGAGGTTCGCGCATACAGCGGGATTTCCGGTGGAGAAATTGCTGAACCCCATCCGGGTGGTTACCATCAATGCTTCCCCGTTGTCTCAAGGGGAGATCACAGAGTGTGTGTTGGATATACAACTCCACATCGGAGTATTACACTCAGAGCGGGTAACTTGTAAGGTGCTTAGTAACTTACCGGCTCAGATGGTTCTGGGCTTTCCATGGTTGTCAATGCATAATCCTGTTATTGCTTGGAAGACCCAGGACATAATTCAGTGGAGCAGGGAGTGTCAGGAGAGGTGCCTGGCTACATGTATTTCCGCTTTGACCCCCAGTATCCCGGAGCCGTTGCTGGATTATGCGGATGTATTTTCTGAGAAGGGTTGTTCGGAACTACCACTGCATCGCCCCTATGACTGTGCTATTAGGTTGAAACCAGGGGCCAAGTTACCTAAAGCTAGAATGTTTAATATCTCAGGTCCCGAGAGGCTAGCTCTCAAGGAATACATTGCGGATAGCCTGAGCAAGGGTCATATTAGACCTTCCTCTTCTCCTCTGGCTGCTGGCTTCTTCTTTGTTAAAAAGAAGGATGGCGGTTTACGCCCGTGTCTGGATTTCAGAGAACTCAACCAGATTACGGTCCATGATCCTTACCCTATGCCACTTATACCCGATTTATTCAACCAAGTGGTTGGTGCCAGGTGGTTCTCCAAACTGGACCTCAGGGGGGCGTACAATCTTATAAGAGTCCGTCAGGGGGATGAATGGAAGACAGCGTTCAATACCCCTGAGGGTCACTTTGAGAGTTTGGTAATGCCGTTTGGGTTGACTATGGCACCGGCGGTCTTTCAACACTTCATTAATGATGTCTTCTCTCAGTTGTTGGGGAGGTTCGTTATAATTTATCTTGACGACATCCTCATTTTGATTGCCAAACCACTGACTGACATGACTAAGAAGGGTACCGACTTTTCTGACTGGTCTGAGCCTGCGGTACAGGCGTTTGAATTCCTCAAGAATAGTTTTGCCTCAGCGCCCATTCTGGTGCAGCCCAATGTCTCCTTACCATTTGTCGTGGAGGTGGATGCGTCGGAGGTTGGAGTGGGGGCTGTACTGTCTCAGGGCCCTTCTTGGGCCAAGTTGCATCCGTGTGCCTTCTTCTCCAAGAAGCTGTCGCCTGCGGAGAGTAATTATGATATTGGCAACAGGGAACTATTGGCCATCAAATTGGCATTTGAGGAGTGGCGACACTTCTTGGAGGGGGCTGTTCATCAGATTACTGTGATAACCGACCATAAGAATTTGCTTTATTTAGAATCTGGCATACCATGACACCATCTTTAGACCGGAATCGGTGACGACATATCCCAAGAAGGGCAGTGAGGTCTGGTCAAAAAGGCATTTCTCAATCTTGGCGTAGAGTTGGTTCTCTCGAAGGCGGTGCAAGACCAAGCGTACGCTTTTGCGATGGGAGGACAGATCGGGCGAGAAAACGAGAATGTCGTCTAGATAGATGACCACACAGAAATAGAGTAGATCCCGGATCACCTCGTTGATAAATTCTTGAAACACAGCGGGGGCATTGCAAAGGCCGAATGGCATGACTAAGTATTCATAATGCCCGTCACGGGTATTGAAGGCCGTTTTCCACTCATCCCCAGCACGGATCCGGACCAAATTGTAGGCTCCCCGCAGATCTAACTTCGTGAAGATCCGAGCTCCTCTCAGCCGGTCAAAGAGCTCCGGAATCAACGGAAGGGGGTAACGATTTTTAACGGTGATATTGTTTAGGCCCCGGTAATCAATGCAAGGCCGCAGTGATCCGTCTTTCTTCCGGACGAAGAAGAAACCTGCGCCCGCAGGAGAGGAGGACTTCCGGATAAACCCCTTGGACAGGTTTTCATGAATATATTCCGTCATGGCAGAGGTCTCGGCAGGAGAAAGAGGGTACGTTCTACCTCTGGGAGGAACCGCTCCGGGAATCAGGTCGATAGGGCAGTCATAGGACCGGTGCGGGGGCAGGGAGTCCGCTTCCCTCTTGCAGAAAACATCAGCGTAGGCGTGGTATGGAATAGGAAGGCCCGGGAGATCCGTTGGCCTAGGCTGAGAATGGGAACGAACCAGGGTACGCAAACAGCTTGCATGGCAGGTGTGCCCCCAGCGCAAGATCTCCCCGGAACGCCAGTCGACAACTGGCTCATGCCGCCTAAGCCAAGCCAAGAGAATGGCGTGGGATAATTGAGGCAGGACATAAAAGGCAATCTTCTCGGAGTGAAGTGCGCCAATTTGTAGTTTTACTTCAGTGGTAACCGTGGTGATGAGCCCAGGTAGAGGTTTGCCATCGACGGATGTGATTGCTCAAGGATTACTTAAGATGACCACGGGAATCTGGAGTTTGTCAACCTCTTCCTGGTGGATGAAGTTGCCTGCTGCGCTCGAGTCCACATACGCCTCCACGGACCCACGCCCCCGACCTGTAATAAGCAGAGCTGAAAGAGTAAGTGGGAGAGAGGGGGTCTGAACACCTAGGGGGCCCTCTCCTACCTGGCCTAGGCGGATGCGTTTCCCGGTCTCTCAGGACAAGTGCGTACGAAGTGATTGGCCCCTCCACAATATAAACAGAGTCCCTTAGTCATCCTCTCCTTACGCCGTTGTTCGGACAGCTTGATGCGATCCACCTGCATAGGCTCGGGAGCAGTGTTACTAGGGAGAGCAACAGCGCGCGGAATGGGAGCTTGGTATAATCTAAAGGGCCTCTTCTCCCTGGCTGACTCTCTAGCGCGTTCCTGAAAACGCAGGTCAATACGAGTAGCCAGAGAGATGAGATCTTCCAGGGTGGTTGGGAGGTCATGCCCGGCCAACTCATCCTTGATTTTACTGGAAAGGCCTCTCCAAAAGGCACCTACCAGGGCTTCATTATTCCACCCCAGCTCCGAGGACAAGGTCCGGAAACGGATGGCGTATTGCCCTACCGTAAGGGACCCCTGGCAGAGGTTAAAAAGGGCCTCTGTAGAGGAAGCAAGGCGACCGGGTTCATCAAAAACCTTACGGAATGTTTCCAAAAAACTCTGGATATTAGTCACCACCGGGTCATCCCTCTCCCACAACGGATTCACCCAAGCCAATGCCTCCCCCTCTAGATGGGAGACTATAAAGGCCACCTTAGCACGGTCCGTGGGGTATTGTTGGGGCAGAAGATCAAAGTGCAGTCTGCACTGGTTTAAAAATCCCCTACACAACTTTGGGTCCCCACAGTACCTAGGCGGCTTACCAAGACGGGGAGGTGGGAAAGAAACGGCGTCCTGGGCTTGGGTAGAAGCGGCCGCAGAGGACTGCAAAGAAAGCAGCCGATCATCCACGGACGCCATATACCCCAAAATGTGAGATTGAGCATTGCGCTGCTGTGCGAGCTCCTGCTGGAGGCTGACTAAGAGAGGTGCATGCGCTGGATCAGCGGTTTACAGGGCGGAGAGTCGGGTGTCCATGGACTTCATGAATGACATAATTCGGGTCTGATTCTCTCTTAAGAAAAGCAGTTCCTTTTGAGTGGCAGCCGCGGCACCGGCGGGGTCCATGGCCTGATGATACTGTAATGTTTTAGGAGAAACTACGTCAGAGAGTGGACCCTCTGGATCGCGGATCCGGAGCCCCTGGGCCGAGCACGCCAGGTGAAGACCGACCCCTATACAGGGACTGTTTGGGGCAGGACCACAGAGGACGGAGGCCTACAGCCGGAACCAAGAGGGACGGCTCCACGGACAAAAGGGGCTGGGAAGACAGAGGGCTGAGATACGAGCAGGGACCGGAGGCACAGGGGAAGACACAATACGGGGAATGGCAAGAGGACGGGCCAGGGCTGACTGGAGACAGAGGGAAGGGCACAGAGGAAAGCAAGGAAGCAGCGCCTGGACAGACTGGGGAGGGTGAGGCCGACGAGACCGCGGACGGCAGGGAGGCAGAGCCTGGTGGTCCTGGAGGAGGACAAGGCAGAGGACGGAAGAGCTACAGGAGAACTGTAGTGGCCAGAGGGTGCAGAATACTACACAATCATCAGGCGTCCTCCTAACAGCGAGGACGCCTGAAATACACCATCCCCCGGAAGTGCGTCCCCCAGTCCAGCCCCTCAGCGCCGCCCACCGCTGGTGAGAGAGAGCGGGAGGGGGCGTGCGCATGGTAGGGGACGGGTGCCAGGAGCCGCCGTGAGGGTGAATGTGCGACGGGCAAGGTAAGGGGACGCTGCGGCGCGCGCTGCCGCAGGAGGGACATCGGCGGGCATAGCCGCCGATGTCACAAGGTCCAAGGCAGGATTCCAGGCAGGGTGCGTGCTAGGGGCACACCAGGGTCCAGGGCAAGGTGCAAATCAGGGTGCGTGTGTAGGGGACATGCCAGGGTTCAAAGTTCAACAAACAAGACAGGATGCGTGTGTAGAGACACGCCAAGGCAGAGACCTGCGCGTGCGGGGAGAAACATCAGGGTCAGGATTCAAGGCAGAGTCCTGCGTGTGCAGAGAGACACGCCAGGGTAAGGATTCAAGGCAGAGTCCTGCGCGTGCAGAGCGACACGCCAGGGTCAGGGTTAAAAGCAGAGTCCTGCGCGTGCAGAGGACACGCCAGGGACAGAGTACAGGCTAGGACTTGTGTGTGCGAGAGGGCACGACAGGGGACATAGCAAGACCTGCGCTTACTTTTACAGAAGCACGGGGAGGTATGCCACGGGGCAGGTGAGGGCCTGTGCGTGCTAAGAGAAGCATGGAGAGCACAGTGCAGAGACAGCGTGGGTGCAAGGAAGCACAGAGAGCATGGCTGGGGCACTGGCTAGCTGATCGGGCTGCAGCACAAACAGGCGGGCAAGACTCCAGTGAACCCGGCTGGGGCATAGCAGGCGACACAGCTGTCACTGACCGATGAGCACGGCTGAGGCACAAGCAGGCGGGCACGGCTAGGGCGGGCACGGCTGAGGCACAAGCAGGAGGCTAGGAAGGCCAGGCGCATGCATAGGGCACACGAAGAAACAAGGCAAGGCTAGTCGAGAAACAAGGCAAGGCAGGATACGGAACACGGAGCGGAACATAGGCAGAAACACAGAGCCAGGATACAGCGAAAACAGAGCTAGCAGCGGAGCATAGGCCGAAACCCAGAGCCGGGTCAAGGGAGAACCTTGAGATTAGCATAGAAATGTGCAAGAGAGCACGATAGGACAGAGTCTAGCAGCGGAGCGTAGGCCGAAGCCCAGAGCTGGGTCAAGGCAGAGCCTTGAGACTAGACATGTAAATGTGCAAGAGCGCACCATAGGGCAGAGTACGGAAAACCAGGCAGAGACAAGAAACATGAGAAGCACTGCAAGGCTCAGAATAGCAAAGACCAGACATGGCGAAACAGGCAAAGGCAGAGAACAGCGGAAGTACTACAAGGCAAAGCAAGGCAAGGACAAACACGGCACAAGAGACAACACAAGACATGGCACAAGACAAGAGGCAGAGTACAAGCACAAAGAGTGTGCAGAGACGCACGACAGGGCAGAGTGCAGGGGCACAGAATACAGGGAGCGACCGAGTAGACCAAGCAGCCATGCAGGGAAGCAACACGATACTCAGGCCCCGACCATAGGAAGGGGCGGTCTGATATAGCACCATAGCACCTGCAGTTCCGGGTCAGGATCAGGGAAGGACTTCCGGTTCAGATCCTCCAGGATCATAGAGAGAGTTGCTAGATCAGACTGGGTTGAACCATAGAGAAGGTCACATGATCAGGGGTTCCAGGAATACCTAGAGGATTGCAGAATCAGAGAGCGCTGGAACATAGGAAAGGTCACATGATCGGGGGTTCCAGGAATACAGAGGATTGCAGAGTCAAAGCAGAGACGGATGGTTACCTAGCAACGGCGTGCAGCCATGAGGTAAGGCGCGCGTGCACACCGCTCCAGGCGTCTTGCAGCACGAGACATAACGGGCATGAGAATTCAGTGAACGTGAACACCGCTCCAGGAGTCATGCGGCATAACAGACATGGCGGGCATGACAGGCATAACGGACATGACAGGCATAACGGACATGGCGGGCATGATACGGCCTAGTCGCAGTGCAGGGTCAGTTTCCCCATCTTACCCTAGTCCTGTACTGCAGTACCATAACACGCAGGATCCGTCGCTGTCCATCAAAAGGCGGAGTCCGTCGCTGGATTCCGTTTTTCAAATTTAGCATGCCCGGAACAATTTGTCATCCTTTAATTTACCCCCACAGCCTTTCTGGCACAAAAAATGTCTCTCTCTCCAGAATTCTGTTCCTTTTAATTTCCTACAACTCCTGCTTTGACGGATCCGTAAAAAAAAAAACGGATCCGGTGCATCAGTTTTTTGCAATCTGCACAGGATCCGTTTTTTCAATACCTTGATGGATTGTGACTGATTCTAAAAGACTGAAGTGTGAAAGAGGCCTTAGACAATCAAAGTCACAGGGCCTGGCTACATCCTTTTGCTGGTAACACCTTCCACCTGATAACATCTCTACGGGCCCCAACATGGATATACAGCAGTAAGTATTGAGTACAATGCAACAGATGAATTTAGCAAACATTCATCAGGCACTGTTGTATACCATTAAAGGAAATGTTGCAGCAGATGACAGCAAGCAGGGATTGTAGCAGAGATTGTACCATTAAAGGAAATGTTGCAGAGTGGTAAAAATCAAATGACAGCAAGCAGAGATTGTACCATTTAAGGAAATGGTAATAATGTGGAAACTTCTGTTTTTCCACTGACAGATTATTATGGATCTGAGAGGGACTTGTTTTTTGTGAGATGAGTAGAAGTTTTTATTGGTATTATTTTCACCTACATAACATTGTTTGGTGGCTTTTAATTCCATATTTGGGAGGCAGAATAAATATTTAGTTGAACACCGCGCTCTAGTGGTTCATCCAATGAGGTTTTTAATTAGACTGTAAATTGTCATTGTCTTGGTTAATAATTCAATATTTTTAAATAACTTGCCATTTTGAAGGACAGTTAAAGTAAAAAATGTTCAAAAATATAAAATTCAAGGATATTTTATTAAAAAATAACAATTGGTTTTATTGTTAGCAGATTACTGTACCAGGAGATCAGAGGGACAACGGACATCTTCAATTTTTAAATCGGATGATCTTGAGATCCCACAGGATACAACTGAAGTGAATGCCATTACTCCAGATATACCATCAATCATTCATGGCAAAGATTTGTTATCTGATCCTTTGAAACAGATCCTGTCTCCTGATTCATTACCGACCACTGAGGAAAATCCAGGACACAAAATAAGCATTAACAAACAAACTGCTCCTAAATCAAAGAACATATTTTCACTTACAGATTATGAAAATAGTTTTCCCCTCAATATGTCTTTTCGTAAACATCAAAAAATTCACACAGCAGTTAATAGATTTTTTTGTTCAGAATGTGGGAAATGTTTTAACCAGAAATCAAATTTTGTTAGGCATCAGAGAACCCACACAGGGGAGAAGCCTTTTTCTTGTTCAGAATGTGGGAAATGTTTTACACAGAAATCAGATTTTGTTAAGCACCAGAGAATCCACACAGGAGAGAATCCATTTTCATGTTCAGAATGTGGGAAATGTTTTAAACATAAATGGCATCTTGTTAAACACCAGAGAAATCACACAGGGGAGAAGCCATTTTCCTGTTCAGAATGTGGGAAAAGTTTTGCAGAGAATTCATCTCTTGTTACACATCAGCGAACACACACAGGGGAGAAGCCTTTTTTATGTTCAGAATGTGGGAAATGTTTTAGCCAGAAATGGAATCTTCTTATGCACCTAAGAATTCACACAGGGGAGAAGCCTTTTTCATGTTCAGACTGTGGGAAATATTTTACACAGAAAGCAGATTTTGTTAAGCACCAGAGAACTCACACAGGGGAGAAGCCTTTTTCATGTTCAGAATGTGGAAAATATTTTAAACATAAATGGGTTCTTGTTAAACACCAAAAAACTCACACAGGGGAGAAGCCATATTCTTGCTCAGAATGTGGGAAATGTTTTACAGAGAATTCAACTCTTGTTACACATCAGCGAACACACACAGGGGAGAAGCCTTTTTTATGTTCAGAATGTGGGAAATGTTTTAGCCAGAAATGGAATCTTGTTGTGCACCATAGAACTCACACTGAGGAGAAGCCTTTTTCATGTTCAGACTGTGGGAAATATTTTAACCATAAATCTTATTTTGTTAAGCACCGGAAGAGTCACACAGGAGAGAAGCCATTATAATGTTTAGAATGTAGGAAATGTTTTAACCATAAATCAGATTTTGTTCATCCTCAGAGAACTAACACAGGGGAGAAGCCTTTTTCCTGTTCTTAATTTTGAAAATGCTTTACACAGAAATCAACCACAGAGAAGTCACTCAGGGTAGAGTTGGGCGAACCACTGGATATTCGGGTCCGGTGGGTTCAGCCAAACAGTTACAAAAAGTTTGGGGTCGGGTACCAGAGCAGTACTGAGACCTGAACGCAAACCCCATTCACTTAAATGGGGGGCACGAACATCCAGTGTTTTCCACACTGTCATGTGCATGACAGCGTGGCAAACACCGCTACTGATTGGCGTTTAAATCATCCCTGCCGGTCAGAGAGCCGCGGTTCCCACGCTGTCAAAAGACAGCATGAGCCCTCAGCTGTAATCAAAGGTATAAAGTTTATCTATGGTCACTGGTATCATCTGATGGGACTACTGATCCCATCATCCGACACCTATTGCCACTAATTACAGTGAGAGCAGGATGGGAGTATTCATCAGCCACTCCTGCGCTGTAAATAATTAGAAAAAAAATAGTGTGTGTTCCCCAGTATTTATGCTAACCAGCCAAGCAAAACTCACAGCCGGGGGCTGCAACCCTAAGCTGTCAGCTTCAGCAAGACTAGTTATCAAAAATAGAGGGGTCCCATGCTGTTTTTTTAATTATTTAAATAAATAATTTTAAAAAATGGTGTGGGGTCCCCCCTATTTTTGACAACCAGCCGTGCTAAAGCAGACAGCTGGGGGCTGGTATTCTCAGGCATGGCAGCGCGGCAAAAACCTGATGTTCGGGCAGCCGCAAAAAGGTGTCCGTGCCTGAACAGTAGGTGTTCGGTACAGACGCCAAACTTTACAGTTTGGGTTTGCCCATCTCTACACAGGGCAAGAAGCTTTTATCATGTACAGAATGTTGGAAATGTTTTAACAGAAAATTGTATCTTCTTAAAAGGGTTGTCCGCCACTAGGATAACCCCTTGTCACTGCTAGTGTTTGGGCTCGATAAAATAAAAACACTCGTGCTCTCTTTCAATGACGGCACTATTCCAGCAATGTTGGGACTCGCGTTCCCGGGCTCACATGAGATTAATACATCACACGAGCCCTGTGCCCAATCAGGGGTGCCTTCTCTGTCCTCGCCTTCGGATTTATTGAACATCAACATTAAGGAAGTGCAACAGCTGATCTCTGACTTCTGCTTAATGTTCTAGTTGTCCAAAAGCAGGGATAGTGACACCAGCACTGATTGAGTCTAGGGCTTATGTGGCGAAACAACGTCCCATAAGCTCTGAAATGCTAGTGCCAACATCGCTGGTATGGCGCCAGCATGGGAGGCTTATATAAGTGTTTTTATTTTAATTGAGCCAAACATGAGGAATGAGAATGGGTTTCCAAGTAGTGTAGTAGTTGTCCACTGATTGTTTAAACTTGACACTGGACCTCAAGCAGCTTGGATTGTTTGTCTCTCCACTCCTCCTCCAGACTCTGGGACCTTGATTCAATCTAGTCTAGTCTAGTGTGAAACAGTCAATGATGGTTTGGGGAGCCATGTCATCTGCTGGTGCAGGTCCACTGTGTTTTATCAAGACCAAAGTCAGCGCAGACATCTTCCAGGAAATTTTAGAGCACTTCATGCTTCCCTCTGCCGACAAGCTTTTTCAAGACTGATATTTCCTTCTCCAGCAGGACTTGATACCTGTCCACACTGCCAAAAGTACCAATACCTGGTTTAAAAACAACAGTATCACAGTGCATGATTCGCCAGCAAACTCGCCTGACCTTAACCCCATGGAGAATCTATGGGGTATTGTGAAGAGGAAGATGAGAGACACTAGACCCCACAATGCAGGCGAGCTGTAGGCTGCTATCAAAGCAACCTGGGCTTCCATAACACCTCAGCAGTGCCACAGGCTGATCGCCTCCATAATGCACTAATTGATGCAAAAGGAGCCCAACCAAGTATTGAGTGCATTTACTGAACATACATTTCAGTAGGCCAACATTCCAGATTTTATAATCAATTTTCAAGCTGGTGTTATGAAGTATTCTTATTTACTGAAATAGTGATTTTTGGGTTTTCATTGGCTGTAAGCCATAATCATCATCATCATCATTAACAGAAATAAATACTTGAAATAGATCACTCTGTTTGTAATAACTCTATATAATATGAATTTCACTTTTTTTATTGAAGAACTGAAATAAATTAACTTTTTGATGATATTCTAATTTTTTTGAGATGCACCTTTGTATATTTAGTGCATGTGTATACAAATGTGAATATGTAGCTGAGCTGTGTGTGTATGTAAATATGCATTTATGTGCCCTGTAGAGTGTTCATTAATGTTCATGCTGTGAAGCCTTATGTGAATAAAACTCTTTGTGCAGAGAAACAATAGATTTATTACTTCCATATTGTACTCTAATGGATTGAAAGTTGTAATATTGACCCCTCCATTTTACACCATTATTGAAGATTTGATTAAACCTTAGATGCGTCGTATTATTAGTTGTGTTTTATAGTCCGAATAATACTGAAAATTAGAATTAAACAAATATGTCAAACTAGATATGTTCTTGCATCTGTTACAATGATGTCATGATGGGTGTGGGTATTTGAGACAGGTAACACTTAAAGGAGTATTCCCATCTCCAAGATCCTATCCCAAAATATAGTTAGTGTAATAATAATAATATTAGCAAATTCCTCCAATGAGGCTGGTTTCACATTCGCGCTTTTTAAGCGCACGCACGGCCGGGGGTAGCTCCGCCCCCGAGCCGGCTCTCTGCCCGGCGTGCCCGCCCCTTCCTTGTAGCGCCGCCTCCTAGCGCACAGCGGCGCCTGCGATCGGCGCACCCTATCATTAGCATAGGGTGCGCAGATCGTGCGCAGGCCGTGCGCTAGTTGCGCTTTGACCTGCGCTGCGCACTTTTGATGGTGCGCCGTGCGCGCCAAAATCCGAAAAGTTTGATTTTGGCGCGCACGGCGCACCGTCAAAAGTGCGCAGCGCAGGTCAAAGCGCAACTAGCGCACGGCCTGCGCACGATCTGCGCACCCTATGCTAAAGTTAGGGTGCGCCGATCGCAGGCGCCGCTGTGCGCTAGGAGGCGGCGCTACAAGGAAGGGGCGGGCACGCCGGGCAGAGAGCCGGCTCGGGGGCGGAGCTACCCCCGGCCGTGCGTGCGCTTAAAAAGCGCGAATGTGAAACCAGCCTTAGAAGTGTAGTAGAGTTCTGCTGAGCTGATGCACCATGTCTCTGCATATAACCACATACTTTTACTTTATTGTGAGGCACATCGAAGAATCCACTGTTGTTCTATGGCTATGGAAATCGCTACCGCTACGGTAGATTCTGAGGCGCCGACGACCTCAAAGAGTATCTCGGCAGAGATGCTTTATTTATGGACTGTTTCTCCATGGACACCTTGCATATAATCAGTACCAAAAGACTGGAATTCCGCATCACCAACTTAGTGGAAAAAGAGGTCAGTTTTTTTTGGGACAATCAATTCAATAAAGTCCTATCTGGAATGTAACCGTGTCACTCGTCAACTACACATTTAAAGAATTGTCATATTACCAGGATGCTAAATCCTTCATGGAGAAATGGGAACAAGTCCATCTACAATGCTCCATGGAGTTATTCAATTTGATTTTGAGAAGCTATGGGACTGATTATGAAAACATTTATGCGGCATCGGAAAATGCTAAGGCTGAATTGAAGTCTCGTTTAACTGAGAGCCAATGACAGTTGTTCTTACAAAAATTGGATAAAAGATTAATGCCTGTACAAGCTGAGATGATACAAAGGAAGAAGGACACATTTATCAGGGACAAGGGTGATTTTGAGTCTGGACAGGTTTTCACATGGAATGAAACAAAAATCAAACAAAAAAGACAAAGGCTGCCAATGTCAAAAAGTAATTTTTCTAACCAGAACAGAAGACCTCATCGTTTTTATTGAACTACAGATTTGCATTCAAGCCTTTCAGATGATAGACAGATTCCAACGTCACGCTCCCTATAGACGGCACTCATGGATGGGTGGAGGAGGGCGGGGAAATCAAGGTCAGAAACAGGTCTCACTGAGACATTAGAAAGGGTGAAACCTCTTTCTCAAACAATAGTCAACTTCAAGGATCACGCCCTGGGCGACGACTGTGTATCTGTGTTATCCAAAGGATTGGGGTTCTTTCTCCCTGGAAAATCTGAATATACAGTGACCGTGAAGGGAGAAGTGCACAATATGGTAAAACCCTAAAAAAGGAGACAGTAAAAACAATGCTTTGCTCACCTTGGGTGGTTGTGTGGAGACGCAACCACTATGAAGGTTTAGAGACCCATCTGCAGCTGCCCCGAATGATCCTCCAGAGGGAAATTACCAAAGAAGAATAAGAACATGTTTAAGGCTGTGCTCACACGTTGCGGATTTATTGCAGATCCACAGCAGATTTGCCGCTTCGGATCCGCAATAAATCCGCAAGTTTGTATCAAAACAATGTTAACCTACGGAACAAAATTTTGCTGCGCACATGCCGCGGAAAAAAGTGTAGATTAGCAGCGTTTTATTTTCTGCAGCATGTCAATTGTTTTTGCGGATTTGCAGCGTTTCTGCACCCATTGACTTCCATTGAGTCAGGTACATCCGCAGTAAAACCGCAGATGTAAAAAAGATCTGCAGTTTTGCTGTGGATGTGGGTGCGAGAAACACTGCAAATCGGGAGGAGGGAAGTGTGTGGGCGGAGACTGTGTGCGTGTGTCGGTGTCTGTGTAGGATAGGTGAGAGAGTGTAACCAACAGGGACCCACTTCTTGCCGCCGACAGACACGAGACTGAGACAAGGGTTGTATTCAACAGGTCCGTCTTTATTGGCCACCTCACTGACGACCACCGCAATTCACCACAGGAATTTCACACTTCTTTTATTCACAGACCCGGGTACCTTCACTTCTTATTTACATCGTCATGGCGTCCTTTGTGGCTCTTCTCACTGTGGCTGCCCTAGGCCTATCCACCACAGCACTTCAACATTCCAAGTACGCCGTTCGCTTGGTACCCTCAGACCGTCTACGTCTGCGGCTACTGTCCTTTGGGCCACCCCCATGACCGTCTCAACTGTCAGTTCCTCTGTGGAGCCTTTCTACCATATCTCTCTCTACAGCAGAACCTCCTTACCCTTACTAGTGAGCTCTCCTGGCTGACTGGACTTTCCAGAACCTTCCCTCAACCTCTTACACTCCCAGTCCTGGTAGCTCCGCCCACGATTACCTGAGAGTTTCTTTGACCAATGGCAGATACACAGTCAAACTCCTACACTCCCCACTGCCCTCTAATGGTCAAAATACAACACAGCACCCCTTTCTCTTTATCTCAGCGCTTTTGTACCTACACTGCGCTATCCCTCTGCCTCTTCCTAGAGGCAGATCTATCCGTCAGTTCAACCTCCCTACATCTGCGTGAATCTGTGTGCGGGGGTCTGCGGGGCTGTGAGTGTGTGTGTTATGAACTCATTTTCTCCTTCACCTTTGATGTCTGATGAACTCCCTCTGCTGGTGAAAGGAGGTAGAGAAACTGATTTGGAAGGGAAAAACGTGTCATCTGAACAGGTGGAGTGTGATTGGACATCCAGAATCTCTGAGTGGATATAAGGCCGTCGACGCCCTGTAGGGTTGCTGGTGATCCTCTCTGCTCTGAGCTCTGGCCTCCAGTTTAGTCCTGTCTACTAAAGCTAAGTTTTTGCTCTGCTATTGTTCCATGAGATTTTGTCTGGTTTACTTAGTGTTTGTGTTCAGACAGACCTGGCTGGGACTGGCTGAACTCCATTTTTGTCTCTGATCAGTTGATCTCTTTGCTCTGTTTTCAGAATATACCTGAGTGCTGATATAGTGATTTTGAAGTCTAGTGACTTCAGGGCCTTTTCTATCAGACGTGTTGGACATTATTTTTGGCAGGGTTTTTGTGTGATTGCAGACAGTTGCTTTTCTTTCCTGTCCTATCTAGTTAGTGAGGGCCCCATCGTTTGCTCAGCCTGTCTTTCTGTCTGTGTTTGTGTTTTCATCTGTTTTCACCGTCAATACATATTGGGGGCTGTCTATTGCTTTGGGGTCTGCTCTGGGGCAGTTTAGATTTCCCCTTTCTTTCTTTAGGCTTATATAGTTCTCCGGCTGTGAACGAGGTGTCTAGGACCACCGTAGGAACACCCCACGGCTACTGTTAGTTGTTGTGAATAGGATCAGGGTTCTGCAATCCGCTAGCTACCAACCTCTCCGGTTTTCTGGATTTAGCTTGTATTTTTGTTTTTTCCTCCTCCGGTGACTCATTCATAACATGTGTGGGTCTGTGTATGTGCATGTGTATGTGTGTCCTGTGTGTGTGCTGCTGTGTAGGGTATCCATTGTCTGATAGGACTACTGCTCCCATCCAGCAACGAATGCTCACAATGACAGTATTGCCGCTGATGGGAAAGTAGTCCCATCAGACAATGGCTGTGATCAGTAGTAAAAAAAAAACACATACAGAACATACAACATACAGAACATACACATAACATACAACACATAACATAGAGTACATACTTACCAATCACCTAGTCCCTGACACCCTCGTCTCCTTTAATAAAAATAAAATAATAAACCAACCTATTCTTACCTTTCCGACGCAGTCCAGTAATTAACGAGTGTCCCATGATGATCTTCGGTGTAGAACACTGACATCGGGTGATGTCAGTGCTCTACAGGGGCCCCGCAATGCACTGACAGTGAAGGTTAACCTCTGTGGTGTATATCCCTCCGCCGCTGGGAGAGAGAGAGGTCACCTGACTTCATTCTCTCACCGGCAATGCTGGGTGAGAAAATTACCACGCAGCATTGCCGGAAAGTGAGAGCCTGAACTCAGGTAACCTCTTATCTCCTGTCAGTGCATCACTGGGAGGCCCTATAGAGCAGTGACATCACCTGATGTCACTGTTTTATTGTCGTGGGACACTCGTTATAAATTGGACTGCGTCGGACAGGTAGTATACTTTTGGTTTATTATTTTACTTTTTATTACAGGAGAACAAGGGCGTCTCATGGATTTTAGGCATACAATAATGATGGCAAACCATGCTGTCTTTTATTTCATTAAAATACTTTATTCTCATGTGTGTGTTTTTTAACCCTTTGATACTATAAGATTAATAATGGATAGGCGTCTTATTGACATCTCTCCATTATTATCTGGGCTTAATGTCACCTTACAATACAAAAGTGACATTAACCCCTTATTACCCCATATGCCACCACCACACGGCAGTGGGAAGAGAGAGGCTAAAGTGCAGGAATTGGCGCATCTTAGAGATGCGCCATTTCTGAGGCAGCTGCATGCTGGTGTTTGTAGCGGGGGGCAATATCCATGGCCCCTTCCTAGGCTATGAATATCAGCCCGCAGCTGTCTGCGTAGCCTTTCTGGTTATTACCGTATTTTTCAGACCATAAGATGCACTTTTTTCCACAAAACTATGGGGGAAAGTGGGGGTGCATCTTATGGTCGCAATATACCCACTCCTTTGGCGGGTGCGGCGGGGCTCTGTGGTGTGGTGGTGGCGGTGGGCTGTGCTCCGGTGCAGGGGCAGCGGCTCTCTGTTCTCTGTGGGGGGCTCCACTAGCATTTCCTCAAAGCCCGGAGGCCCCCACACATCCGTTGCTGCCATGTTGCAGTGGCCTCCCGGAACATGGATGCTGGGAAGATGGCCGCCGGTCCGGGGACGGCGCATGCTCAGGCACAGATCTCATCCTGAGATCTCGGGAGACGAGATTCAAATCTCAGCTACGAGATCTCGTCCCGAGATCTCATCTCCTGAGATCTCGGGACGAGATCTGAACCTGAGCATGCGCCATCCCCGGATCGGCAGCCATCTTCCCGGCATCCATGTTCCCAGAGGCCACCGCACCATGGCAGCAACGGATGTGCGGGGGCCTCTGGTCTTTGAGGAAATGCCGGCAGAGCCGCTGCCCCTGCACCTGAGCACAGCACCCCTGCCCCAGCACAGAGCCACCACCGCACCAGCTTGGGATGGGATTTCCTAGAGTCCACCGCACCAGCTTGGAACACCGAACGACCCCTGTGATCACTCCTCCACCTGTGCCAGATCCCTTCCCTGGTAAGCTGAATTCGGACTGTAAGACGGACCCCCATTTTACACATTATTATTTTTTCCCTATTTTCCTTCTGAAAATTTGGGGTGCGTCTTATAGTCCGAAAAATACAGTAATTATAGGGGGACCCCATGTCATTTTTGGGGGCCCCCTATTTTAATAGCCGGTAAAGGCTACGCAGACAGCTGCCGGCTGATATTCATAGCCTGGGAAGATCCATGGGCATTACTTGCTTTTCAGGCTATAAACACCGGCCCCCAGTCTCCGGCTTTCCCACTCTGGACTTGAAATTTGCAAGAAACTCGCACGAGTCTCGCACCTCAATACCCGGCACTGCCACCGACACTCGGGACCAGAGTGTGTGGCTGCATGTATTTCTATGCAGCTGAACGCTCCGGTCCAAGTGTCAGCAGCAGTGCCGGTTATGAGGTGCAAGATTCGTGCGAGTTACTCGTAAAGTGTGACCCCTGCCTAACAGATTTTTTTCTATGTATAGATCTATCTATCTATCTCATTCCTTCTATCTATCTATCTATCTATCCCATATCATCTATCTCATATCTATCTATCGATAGATAGAAGGAATGAGATAGATAGAATGAGATAGATCTATAGATAGACAGATCTATAGATAGATAGATAGATCGATAGATATTATCTATCGATCTATCTGTCTGTCTATCTGTGTGTGTAATGGAGTGTGGGTTGGAGAAATGTAAAATAGGAGGTTGGACAGAAATGACATCACAAATCTTTTTTGTTGTGGTCAAATAACATATTTTTATTTAACTTAAAAAATGCATACAAATCCGCATGAAAATCCGCATCAAAAACACATCAAAACGTGTGGATTTTTACCTGCGTTTTCTGCCAAGAGGTGCAGATTCTGTGCAGAAAACTCTGCACGCAAATCTGCAACGTGTGCACATACCCTAAAAATGGTCTGCGCTGCTGGAAAGAAGTCTCTTGCTGCGATATTCATTAGAAGGTTCTTTATTGTCCTCGGCTCATTTCAATACTGGCAGATGACCTGTTGTTTTTCTTACACTTGATAAAGTTGCCAGTACGGCATTGAAACACGCAGTGGACAATAAAGAACCTCCTAAGGAATATGGCAGCAAGAAACTTCTTTCCAGCAGCGCAGACAATTTTTTATTTTTTTTCCTGTTTTGGTAATTTCCCTGGAAAAATCTGACTTTGTTGACTTTAGAAGTGACATCTTTAAGGCTGTCCATAGAATTCATTTCTACAAATCTTTCGCTGTTAAAAGTCAGTCTAATGATGTCTCCACTGTAGCGAAAAGTCCTTGTACCATCGGCCCACTGGGTTTCAGGGTAGTCACTGTAGATGATGCTCCATGTCTAATGTTCGTGATGACGCAGAGGTCCTGCATAAGTTTAAATCCGATCCCACAGTCACCAGAGGATAGGGGCACAGAACCTTTCTCCATTTGGTGTACGGTACTCTTACATGATGCCTGTTTTACCTAGTCACATAGAATCATAGAATCACTGAATCGTAGAGTTGGAAGGGACCTCCTGGGCCATCTGGTCCAACCCCCTGCTCAAAGCAGGATTCGTTAAATCATCCCAGTCAGATGTCTGTCCAGCCTCTGTTTGAAGACTTCCATTGAAGGTGAAATCACCACTTCTCGTGGCAGCTTGTTCCACTCATTGATTACTCTAACTGTCAAAAAGTTTTTTCTAATATCTAATCTGTGTCTCCTCCCATTCAGTTTCATCCCATTGCTTCTAGTCTTTCCTTGTGCAAATGAGAATAAAGTTGATCCTTCTACAATGTGACAGCCCTTTAGATATTTGTAGACAGCTATTAAGTCTCTCAGTCTTCTCTTTTGCAAACTAAACAATCCCAAATCCTGCAACCTTTCCTCATAAGACAGGGTTTGCAGACCGGTCACCATTCTGGTTGCTCTTTTCTGAACTTGCTCCAGTTTGTTGATGTCTTTTTTAAAATGTGGTGCCCAAAACTGGACACAATATTCCAGATGAGGTCTGACCAAAGAGGAGTAGAGGGAAATAATGTCTTCACGTGATCTAGACTGTATGCTTCTGTTAATACATCCTAGAATTGCATTTGCCTTTTTTGCTGCTGCATCACACTGTTGACTCATATTCAGTCTGTGATCTATTAGTATACCCAAGTCTTTTTCACATGTGCTGTTGCTTAGGCCTATTCCTCCCATTCTGTATATGCTTTTTTCATTTTTATTGCCCAGATGTAGTACTTTGCATTTTTCCCTGTTAAAAACCATTCTGTTAGTTGCTGCCCACTTCTCCAGTTTATTTATATCTTTTTGAATCCTCTCTCTCTCTTCTCTAGTATTAGCTATCCCTCCTAGCTTTGTGTCATCAGCAAATTTAATCAGTTTACCCTCAATTCCTTCATCTAAATCGTTGATAAAGATGTTGAACAATACAGGGCCCAGGACAGAGCCCTGTGGTACCCCACTGGAGACATTCTTCCAACTGGCTGTGCAGCCATTTACGACCACTCTTTGGGTCCGATCACTAAGCCAGTTATGAATCCACCTATCAGTTGCCTTGTCCATTCCATACTTAGTCATTTTTTCAATAAGGATTGTATGAGATACTTTGTCAAATGCTTTGCTGAAGTCAAGATATACTATATCTACATCATTTCCTTGATCCACCCAATCAGTGATTCCGTCATAGAAGGAAATTAAGTTAGTCTGACATGACTTATTAGTTACAAACCCATGCTGACTCTGTTTAATCACTTCCTTCTTATCCAGGTACTGACATACATGTTGTTTAATAATTTGTTCAAAGATCTTTCCTGGTATAGAAGTCAGACTCACCGGCCTATAGTTGCCTGGGTCCACCTTCTTCCCCTTTTTGAAGCTAGGAACAACATTTGCTCTTCTCCAGTCTTCTGGGACTTCTCCTGTTCTCCAAAAATTTTCAAAGGTTATGGAGAGGGGTTCAAAAATTTCTTCTGCTGTCTCTTTCAGTACTCTGAGGTGTAATTCATCTGGACCTGGAGACTTGAATTCATTTAGGTTAGCTAAGTGTTTCCTCATTATCTTTCTGTTTATAGATATCCTGGATTCTTCTATTCCCTTAATAGGACAGTGAAGAACAGTTGATGTTACATTTCCTTTCTGAGAGAAAACAGATGCAAAATAGGAATTTAAAAGTTCGGCCTTCTCAACATCCTGTCTTACCATTTCATCATTTTCATCCTGTAAAAATCCTATAGCATCTTTGACTTTTCTTTTACTTTTGACATATCCCCAAAATCCTTTATTATTGCTTTTGACATCTCTTGCAAGCCTCAATTCATTGTCAGCTTTAGATAATCTGATTTGTGCCCTGCAGGTTCTGCAGACAGCATTATACAAATGATTGACACTTTCCATGACCAGGTGATGTAAATACTTATGTCCCCCAAAAAAATTGGGAAAAGTATTCAAGGTGTGATACCTTTATTGGCTAACCAGAGAAATTATATTTGCAAGCAAGCTTTCAGGGTTCAGAAGGCCCCTTCATCAGGCTAATTACAAGTGAATTACTGAGAGAAGATGGCACCATTTAAAAAGGAATAACAACAGGACATGAGGTGATACAGGCCAAGGAAATCAATTTAAGGTTTTTGTTACACATGCAAATGAGGTGGAAATGTTCTATTAGAGATCTGAAGACCTTCTTGTGGAGGTGTGAACTGTGTCCATGTAATGAGTCATGAATCCAGGTGTCAAATTCAGTCCTATTGATAGAGATTGAAACATATTTATAAATTTGACCTCCAAAATTTTTCTTTCTCTGTCACTATTAAAATGACCTTTCAAAATTAGGACTTTTAGATCTGCCAAGCTGTGTCCAGGTCTAGAGAAGTGTATTCCTACAGGTGTGTCCAGCTCATTTTTTATTGTATGTCTATGCAGATTCATCCTTGTTTGTAGTTTTTGCTTAGTTTCCCCGATGTATGTCCCTGCATTGCACCTTGTACACTGTATCATGTACACTACATCGGAGGATGTACATGAAAAAGAGTCCATGATCTTATAGTCCTGATTTGTGTTGGGTATGGGGACTTTATCTGTTGGTGATAAGTGGGTGCAGGTCTTGCATTTCTTACTGTTACTGTGGACTGTGCCTGTCTCTGATGATGATGCGAGGGCACTTCTGACAAGGATATTCCTTAGGTTGGGAGACTGTTTGTAGGAGAGCAGTGGCAGTTCCAGGAATATTGCTTTCAGTCTGTGGTCTCTGTGGAATATGGGTTGGAGGTCACCACCAATATTCCTTAAAATGTTCATGTGAGGGTTGTACGTGACCACAAGCGGCACCCTGTTGTTGTCCTCTTTCTGTTTCTAATCCAGGAGGCTGCTTCTTGGGATCCTTTAGGTTTAGTGGGCTTGTTACTGCTGTTGGTAAACTAGGTAGTAGCCATCTGCAAACTCTTAGACTCACTGTGGGCAAGACAGATTCAGCACTGGCAGGGCGAGGATTCTCTGGCTCCACTGCTGGTGTGGCATCCGCTGCCTGAACTTGCTGATTTTCAGGGTTGTCTTGAGTCTCTGCTACTTTAGTTGCAGTAGGCTGGGGAAAAGATTAGGACGGGAACTACGATGGCTTGTTTCACTCTGGTCCAATTTGCTGGAAATTCTCCTAGTATAGTGCTGACCTTTTCTTCTATGGGCTGAAGGTTGTTTTGCTCTTCCATCCTGTCCTTTAGTTGGTCAGGGCACAGCTTCAGATGATCCCTCAACACTGCTAATGAGGTTTTTCCTCCATCCTTGCTGATAAGGCACACCTTGGTGTTGTCGAAGTTTGATGGTAGGACGGTGTAGGGTTCAGCCTCCCATTGGTCATCCAATTTGTGCATCCTCCTTTTCCTCTTTAGGACCTGTTCTCCTGGTGACAAGGGAACTGCAGGTGCATGTTGATTGTAGTTCTTTTCCTTCTTTTGTCTTGCCTGAGCTAGACTCTTTTCTACACATTCCTGCACTCAACGGTATTGCTGCTGCCTCTCTGCATCTAACTTCTTCCATCCGAAGTGTCCTGCTATATTGTGGTACGCTTCCAAGACCATTGAGGCCTCCCTCATTGGGACTACCACCTGCCAGAGCAGCTCGTGATTGCGGGCATTGATACTCTTCCGGCACAGCTTTCCTTCATAGTTGAACAGTCTGCCTCTTTCCTTCCACAACTGCTGGGTTTCTTCAGGAGCATCTGGACCTGGGCGTGAGTCAGCTTGTGTCAGTAGCTCCTTTACCAGATGGACTGCGGGGTCGCTATCCTGCGTTTCTGCCCACTCATGATGAGGCAATGGATTTAGAGTGGCCTCTTTCATGATATAGCGTTTGTTCTCACTCCTTGGGCGCGTTGGGCTGCAATTGGCCGGTGAAAGGCAGGAAACTCAATTTCTTCGAGTGCCTCAGGATCTTCTCCCCATCTGGCAGATTGGGCATTCTGGACAGCGCATCAGCATTGGCATTCTTGTGCCCTGCTCGGTACTTGATAGTAAACTTGTAGTTGGACAGCCGGGCCATCCATCTCTGCTCCAGTGCACCTAGTTTTGCGGTTTCCAGGTGAGTCAGCGGGTTGTTGCCCATGAAGATGGTAAACTTGGCTGCAGCTAGGTAATGTTTGAATTGTTCAGTCACAGCCCAGACTATGGCGAGGAACTCCAGTTTGAAGGAACTGTAGTCAGGGTTCCTTTCAGTGGGACGAAGCTTCCTGCTGGCATAGGAGATCACTCTTTCTTTGCCATTCTGTACCTGCGACAGTACCGCTCCCAGTCCCATGTTGCTGGCATCAGTATAAAGAAAAAATGGTTGGTCATAATCTGGGTAGACCAGAACTTCATCTCCTGTGAAAGCCATCTTCAATCGAGTGAAGGACCTCTCCAGTTCCTCATTCCATTCAAATGTAGGACTCTTCTTTCTGGCTTTCTTGGGCTGGCCTACTAGAAGATTTTGCATAGGTGTGGCTATCTCAGTGAAGCCTTTGATGAACCTTCGGTAGTAGCCTACCAATCTGAGGAATTGACGTACCTCATGGAGGTTGCTGGGCTTCTGCCAGTCCCGGATGACAGTGAGTTTGTCAGGATCTGGTGCCACACCTTCTGCATTCACTACATGACCGAGGTACTGCACCTTGGGTTTCAGGAGGTGGCATTTGGATGGCTTCACTTTCAGGCCAAAGTTGGACAAGGCTTCAAACACCTCAGCCAAGTGCTCCAAATGGTCTTCATAAGTCTTGGAGAAAATAATGAGGTCATCAAGATACAACAGAACTGTCTCAAAGTTTTGTGTCCAAGACAGTACTCCATTAACCGTTGAAACGTCCCTGGGGCTGTGCAGAGCCCGAACAGCATTTAAACTCACAGAGGCCCATTGGTGTAGTAAACACTGTTTTCTCTTTGTCTGCCTCTGCTACGGGAACCTGCCAATACCTATTAGTGAGATCCAAGGTGGAAAAATAGCAGTTTTCAGTGCAGCTAATGACTCTTCAATTCTGGGTAATGGGTAGGCATCCTCATGTGTAATGCTGTTAATTTTTCTGTAATCAACACACATTCTCATGGTCCAATCTTTCTTTTTCACAAAGACTATTGGAGCTGCCCAGGGGCTACAACTATCTCTGATTACCCCAGCTTCCTTCATCTCCCGCAACATACTCTTGGCTCATTGATACTGTGTTGGGGGTATAGGCCGGTACCTTTCTTTAATGGGTGGATGATCTCCAGTGGGGATGTGATGTTGAACCCCTTTTGCCTTCCCAAAGTCTAGAGGGTGTTTGCTGAATACCCGCTCATACTCCTGAGCCACTAGGTAAACCCCATTCTTTTGGTGTGAAGGGGTGGAGTCAGTTCCCACATGCAGCTGCTGACATCACTCCAGCTGCTTTACAGAGCCATTGTCCTCCACCTGGTCGGATGAGACCAAGGGCTCTGCTGCCCGTATTGCCCTGTTATTGACAGTAAACAGCTTAGTAACTGTGGCATACCGAGGTATTGTGGCCTCCTCCTCCCCACAATTCAAGATGCGTACAGGTACTCTCCCCTTTCGGACATCAACTACCCCTCTGGCAGTCAGGACAGTGGGCATGGCTAGCAGAGTACACTGGTTCTACCAAGCCTTGGTAATCCTTCCCTCTGAGGCCTATGGCTGCCCAACACCAAATTAACATTTCACCCCTGGGGGGTATTGCAATGGGGAAGGAATCACTTTTGCAGGACTTGTTCACTGGAACCAGCAGTCTCAGCTACCTGATGCAACAAAAAAATGACATCGGCAAGACAATTTTCAATCACATCAGTACCTAAGGTCATCATTGGGTTACATTCCCGTCGATCAATGTCTACAACTGTCAGACCTTGAGATTTTAACTCTACTCGCCCCACCTTAATGGAAATCTATTTACATCCCAGTTGTTCCAAAAGCTGACGATTGCTGGCAACTACTGTCAGCTCATCACTTGGGCCGCGAGTAAGTTCAGAATCAGTCCAATACCTTTTGTAAAGAATATATGGCATAGTTGTCACCTGAGAGCCAGTGTCCAGCAAAGCGTTCATGGGGATGCCGTCAATCACCACTGGTAGGACCGGTTGCCCTCCAACATACTTGGCTCGCCAATTCTTTGGGCCAGCTCATTGTCCTACTCCTGGGGGTTGGCCCTCTGCCCGAGGGGTTGCTCGTTTAAATAACAGAATCTTGCGATGTGGCCTGCCTTGCTGCAGCGGCGACAGATAAGACATCCATTCTGGTCATAGCGATCGTTGTCTCTCCCTCGGAGTGGTGGGATCCTCTTCTTCCATAGCCAGGGGACGTCCTCTGGACTGGAGGCCAGCTGGATCTTCTCCTTTGAGGACACTTGCATGGACTGCACGGTTTTGGCAAGTGCAGCCATATTTCTGGTCAGTTCTTGGACCTGAAGGCACAATTCTGCAGATGGATCACTATCTAGAGTCTGTGCGTCAGCCTTCACATGGCTCTGAGGGAAAGATGCTGCCTCTTGGTGGTATATAATTGCTGGACGCCTAGGGGGCGCTGGACAGCTGACATTTGGCTCATGCAGCACCCGGATAGCCCTGTCTTTAAAGTCTGCAAAGTCTAGATCAGGGTTTTGTAGGGCCATGATGCGCAGCTGTGCTCTGTGGGTACTGGATAGGAGTCCCTCAATAAATTGCTCCTTTAACAGTCTGTCTCCATCTTTCACACTGTCTGAGTCAATCTGCTTTATGGCCTGCAGCGCCTCTTGCAGGTTAAGAGCAGAGTCCCTTATACTGTCTTGCACTCTTTGCTTGCACCCAAAGAATCTCATTTTTATTTCAGCTGCAGTGTGGGTGTCAAAGGTGCTCCTCAGCTTAGCCAGAACTTTTTTAACAGTCTCTTTTATCAGTGTCCTGCCAGGACTTACTTCTCTTTGTGCTGCCCCAGTTAGCTGTCCGATAAGGATGTTCACTTTTTGGCTTTCAGACAGAGGATACACTTCAAACAAACTGCACAGTCTCTCTTTGAAGTTGCTCAGGGTATGTGACTCCCTTGAGTATTGCGGTAGCCAGGCCGCTTCTGGTATATATGGCATGGATAGCAGCATTATGGGGACCGCTGCGGCGATTGCTTGCTCTTGTGCTCTGGAGGCGGTGCTGGTCGCTGGATTCTGCGGGGCCATTGAAGCCGCAGCTGCACTTGCCCCTGCATCTTGCGGCGCTGTGGGGGGTATGGTGGCGTCCACTGCTGCACCTTCTCCTGCCTCAGACATTCTCTCCCCCCCAGTTAACGTTGGCCAGGCTCCGTGTTCCACTAGCTTACCAGGTTGCAGCTCCGCAGGCTGGGCGATCAGGGCAAGCCGGGATTGCAGGCCTCAGCTCCTCACTTCCCACCAGCTGATATCTTCACGTGCAGCACTTCACTTTTCACGCTCTTTCGCAGGCTCCGCCCCTGATGGCATGCCCCTTCTGCTTCCCACGCGTGCCGTGTGGCGGGGTAATGGCGGCAATTGCACAATCAGTTTATGGTACACAGTACAGTCTCTGGCACTCAGGACGCGGTGGCACCGGGCTTCAGAATCCTGTTCGTAACACCAAAATGGATCACCCCCAGGGCAGGTGTGAGGATTACTCGGTACGGGCCGGTGTCTTAAAGGGATGTGTCACGGTGGCAGTGACCCGATCCGTGGCCCTGGGTGTCCATGTAAAATAGGTGGAATGAAGCTGAATAAAGTTTATAGGTAGATAATTCGTGACGCCACCTGTGGTACTCAGCAATGAAGGTATTAAGCCGACGCTGCGGTGCAGATCCTCTGGGACAGATGGTATAAGGCAGCAAAGATGGAATAGCTCTCCACAGGCAGAGCTGTAGTCCCAGGGCAGTAGTAATAGGTGTTGAGGTAGATGGTGTAGTGTTAGGCACAGAGATGTAGCAGTGCTGAAGGGGTTGCAGGAAGGATTCAAAGAACACCACAGAGTGCAGTTTCCTTTACCTTTTACTGTAGGTACAGTCCAGGATTCTGATCACAGATGATACAGGAGTTGGTCAGCCTGGAAGCAACTTGGGAATCTCTCTATGCAGATGGGTTGTGTAGTCTCCTTTCTAGCGCTAATCCGAAGTACTTGCAGTTATGAATTACACTCAAGTTCCTCTTTCTTGCTCTCATTTAGAACTCCACTCGTATGGCAGGCAGCTGTAGCCCTCTCTCTCTCTGGCTCACACACGTTGCTGCTGTGTCTCCGAGTCTTAGGTGGGAACAGAGCATTTACAGCCTCTTGTTCCTCCGGTTTCTGCTGTGGGACCTTTAGAATCCACACAACCTCGGAATCCGGCATCCAGTCAATGCGCTTCAGCTTAGGGGTGAGCTCTGCTCTATAGCTCCAAGACCCCAGCTCATCTTCCACATCTTCACTCTTCCCTCTCTCTGCACCAACTCCCTAACTTCCTTCCTCCCGACCACAGAGAGCAGCTCCTCAGCAGTTAGGTTCAGAGCTCCCTCTGCTGGCCTTGAGTAGGAACTGTGCTGTGTGCTGGAATTACCTGATAGAGAGATCCTTTCATTGCTTCCAAGCATGACATCACACTCCCTAGGAGGGAAGTAATGCCATTGTGGTGACCGTACTCCTGGGGGTGCCACATATACAGTGTACAGAGAGGGGTCTCTTACCAAAGCTGGGGGTACACGGGTGTATACAGTGTACACACAGAGGGGTCTGAGACCGAAGCTGGGGGTATATGGGTGTATACAGCGTACACAGAGGGTCTGCGACCAAATCTGGGGGTATACGGGTGTATACAGTGTACACAGAGGGGTCTGTGACCGAAGCTGGGGGTATACGGGTGTATACAGTGTACACAACAAGGGTTTGCTCCAGACACCTCATACACATGAGGCTCCACTCCGTACACACACGGCTCTACTACATCCACACTATAAACCCCTCCTGACCCCAAACATAAACTTCCCCTCAACCAGCACCATGACAACCAGCACAGCAGAGTCCTGCATACACTGAGGGCCCTGATCATGTGACACCTGACTCCTCCCCTCCTGTGACCTCATCACAGGTCCTGTGCGCACAGAGCAGCCATATATGTGGAGTGCGGCTCTGTGGGTGGAGGTCGGTGCTGGAGGCTCCATTATTCTCTGTGGAGTGCGGCTCTGCTGGTGGAGGTCGGTGCCGGAGGCTCCATTATTCTCTATGTGGAGTGCGGCTCTGCGGGTGGAGGTCGGTGCCGGAGGCTCCATTATTCTCTATGTGGAGTGTGGCTCTGTGGGTGGAGGTCGGTGCTGGAGGCTCCATTATTCTCTATGTGGAGATCGGTGCCGGAGGCTCCATTATTCTCTATGTGGAGTGCGGTTCTGCGGGTGGAGGTCGGTGCTGGAGGCTCCATTATTCTCTATGTGGACTCCGGGTGGAGGTCGGTGCTGGAGGCTCCATTATTCTCTATGTGGAGTGCGGCTCTGCGGGTGGAGGTCGGTGCCGGAGGCTCCATTATTCTCTATGTGGAGTGTGGCTCTGCGGGTGGAGGTCGGTGCCGGAGGCTCCATTATTCTCTATGTGGAGTGCGGCTCTGCGGGTGGAGGTCGGTGCCGGAGGCTCCATTATTCTCTATGTGGAGTGCGGATCTGCGGGTGTAGGTCGGTGCTGGAGGCTCCATTATTCTCTATGTGGAGTGCGGCTCTGCGGGTGGAGGTAGGTGCTGGAGGCTCCATTATTCTCTATGTGGAGTGCGGCTCTGCGGGTGGAGGTCGGTGCTGGAGGCTCCATTATTCTCTATGTGGAGTGCGGCTCTGCGGGTGGAGGTCGGTGCTGGAGGCTCCATTATTCTCTATGCGGAATGCGGCTCTGCGGGTGGAGGTCGGTGCTGGAGGCTCCATTATTCTCTATGTGGAGTGTGGCTCTGCGGGTGGAGGTCGGTGCTGGAGGCTCCATTATTCTCTATATGGAGTGCGGCTCTGCGGGTGGAGGTCGGTGCCGGAGGCTCCATTATTCTCTATGTGGAGTGCGGCTCTGCGGGTGGAGGTAGGTGCCGGAGGCTCCATTATTCTCTATGTGGAGTGCGGCTCTGCGGGTAGCGGTCGGTGCCGGAGGCTCCATTATTCTCTATGTGGAGTGCGGCTCTGCGGGTGGAGGTCGGTGCCGGAGGCTCCATTATTCTCTATGTGGAGTGCGGCTCTGCGGGTGGAGGTCAGTGCCGGAGGCTCCATTATTCTCTATGGGGAGTGTGGCTCTGCGGGTGGAGGTCGGTGCTGGAGGCTCCATTATTCTCTATGTGGGGTGCGGCTCTGCGGGTGGAGGTCGGTGCTGGAGGCTCCATTATTCTCTATGTGGAGTGCGGCTCTGCGGGTGGAGGTCGGTGCTGGAAGCTCCTTTATTCTCTATATGTAGAGTGTGGCTCTGCTGGTGGAGGTCAGTGCTGGAGGCTCCATTATTCTCTATGGGGAGTGTGGCTCTGTGGGTGGAGGTCGGTGCCGGAGGCTCCATTATTCTCTATGTGGAGTGCGGCTCTGCGGGTGAAGGTCGGTGCTGGAGGCTCCATTATTCTCTATGTGGAGTGTGGCTCTGCTGGTGGAGGTCAGTGCTGGAGGCTCCATTCTCTATGGGGAGTGTGGCTCTGCTGGTGGAGGTCGGTGCCGGAGGCTCCATTATTCTCTATGGGGAGTGTGGCTCTGTGGGTGGAGGTCGGTGCCGGAGGCTCCATTATTCTCTATGTGGAGTGTGGCTCTGCGGGTGGAGGTCGGTGCCGGAGGCTCCATTATTCTCTATGTGGAGTGTGGCTCTGCGGATGGAGGTCGGTGCCGGAGGCTCCATTATTCTCTATGTGGAGTGCGGCTCTGCGGGTGGAGGTCGGTGCTGGAGGCTCCATTATTCTCTATGCGGAATGCGGCTCTGCGGGTGGAGGTCGGTGCTGGAAGCTCCATTATTCTCTATGGGGAGTGCGGCTCTGCGGGTGGAGGTCGGTGCCGGAGGCTCCATTATTCTCTATGTGGAGTGCGGCTCTGTGGGTGGAGGTCGGTGCTGGAGGCTCCATTATTCTCTATGTGGAGGTCGGTGCCGGAGGCTCCATTATTCTCTATGTGGAGTGCGGTTCTGCGGGTGGAGGTCGGTGCTGGAGGCTCCATTATTCTCTATGTGGACTGCGGGTGGAGGTCGGTGCTGGAGGCTCCATTATTCTCTATGTGGAGTGCGGCTCTGCGGGTGGAGGTCGGTGCTGGAGGCTCCATTATTCTCTATGTGCAGTGTGGCTCTGCTGGTGGAGGTCGGTGCCGGAGGCTCCATTATTCTCTATGTGGAGTGCGGCTCTGCGGGTAGAGGTCGGTGCCGGAGGCTCCATTATTCTCTATGTGGACTGCGGGTGGAGGTCGGTGCTGGAGGCTCCATTATTCTCTATGTGAAGTGCGGCTCTGCGGGTGGAGGTAGGTGCTGGAGGCTCCATTATTCTCTATGTGGAGTGTGGCTCTGCGGGTGGAGGTCGGTGCTGGAGGCCCCATTATTCTCTATGTGGAGTGTGGCTCTGCGGGTGGAGGTCGGTGCCGGAGGCTCCATTATTCTCTATGTGGAGTGCGGCTCTGCGGTGGAGGTCGGTGCCGGAGGCTCCATTATTCTCTATGTGGAGTGCGGATCTGCGGGTGGAGGTCGGTGCTGGAGGCTCCATTATTCTCTATGTGGAGTGTGGCTCTGCGGGTGGAGGTCGGTGCTGGAGGCTCCATTATTCTCTATGTGGAGTGCGGCTCTGCGGGTGGAGGTCGGTGCTGGAGGCTCCATTATTCTCTATGTGGAGTGCGGCTCTGCGGGTGGAGGTCAGTGCTGGAGGCTCCATTATTCTCTATGCGGAATGCGGCTCTGCGGGTGGAGGTCGGTGCTGGAGGCTCCATTATTCTCTATGTGGAGTGTGGCTCTGCGGGTGGAGGTCGGTGCCGGAGGCTCCATTATTCTCTATGTGGACTGCGGCTCTGCGGGTGGAGGTCGGTGCCGGAGGCTCCATTATTCTCTATGTGGAGTGCGGCTCTGCGGGTGGAGGTCGGTGCCGGAGGCTCCATTATTCTCTATGTGGAGTGCGGCTCTGTGGGTGGAGGTCGGTGCTGGAGGCTCCATTATTCTCTATGTGGAGGTCGGTGCCGGAGGCTCCATTATTCTCTATGTGGAGAGCGGTTCTGCGGGTGGAGGTCGGTGCTGGAGGCTCCATTATTCTCTATGTGGACTGCGGGTGGAGGTCGGTGCTGGAGGCTCCATTATTCTCTATGTGGAGTGCGGCTCTGCGGGTGGAGGTCGGTGCCGGAGGCTCCATTATTCTCTATGTGCAGTGTGGCTCTGCTGGTGGAGGTCGGTGCCGGAGGCTCCATTATTCTCTATGTGGAGTGTGGCTCTGCGGGTGGAGGTCGGTGCCGGAGGCTCCATTATTCTCTATGTGGAGTGCGGCTCTGCGGGTGGAGGTCGGTGCCGGAGGCTCCATTATTCTCTATGTGGAGTGCGGATCTGCTGGTGTAGGTCGGTGCTGGAGGCTCCATTATTCTCTATGTGGAGTGCGGCTCTGCGGGTGGAGGTAGGTGCTGGAGGCTCCATTATTCTCTATGTGGAGTGCGGCTCTGCGGGTGGAGGTCGGTGCTGGAGGCTCCATTATTCTCTATGTGGAGTGCGGCTCTGCGGGTGGAGGTCGGTGCCGGAGGCTCCATTATTCTCTATGTGGAGTGCGGCTCTGCGGGTGGAGGTCAGTGCTGGAGGCTCCATTATTCTCTATGTGGAGTGCGGCTCTGCGGGTGCAGGTCGGTGCTGGAGGCTCCATTATTCTCTATGTGGTGTGCGGCTCTGCGGGTGGAGGTCGGTGCTGGAGGCTCCATTATTCTCTATGTGGAGTGCGGCTCTGCGGGTGGAGGTCGGTGCTGGAGGCTCCATTATTCTCTATGTGGAGTGCGGCTCTGCGGGTGGAGGTCGGTGCTGGAGGCTCCATTATTCTCTATGTGGAGTGCGGCTCTGCGGGTGGAGGTCGGTGCCGGAGGCTCCATTATTCTCTATGTGGAGTGCGGCTTTGCGGGTGGAGGTCGGTGCCGGAGGCTCCATTATTCTCTATGTGGAGTGCGGCTCTGCGGGTGGAGGTAGGTGCCGGAGGCTCCATTATTCTCTATGTGGAGTGCGGCTCTGCGGGTGGAGGTCGGTGCCGGAGGCTCCATTATTCTCTATGTGGAGTGCGGCTCTGCGGGTGGAGGTCGGTGCCGGAGGCTCCATTATTCTCTATGTGGAGTGTGGCTCTGCGGGTGGAGGTAGGTGCCGGAGGCTCCATTATTCTCTATGTGGAGTGTGGCTCTGCGGGTGGAGGTCGGTGCTGGAGGCTCCATTATTCTCTATGTGAAGTGCGGCTCTGCGGGTGGAGGTAGGTGCTGGAGGCTCCATTATTCTCTATGTGGAGTGTGGCTCTGCGGGTGGAGGTCGGTGCTGGAGGCCCCATTATTCTCTATGTGGGGTGCGGCTCTGCGGGTGGAGGTCGGTGCTGGAGGCTCCATTATTCTCTATGTGCGGTGTGGCTCTGCTGGTGGAGGTCGGTGCCGGAGGCTCCATTATTCTCTATGTGGAGTGTGGCTCTGCGGGTGGAGGTCGGTGCCGGAGTCTCCATTATTCTCTATGTGGAGTGTGGCTCTGCGGGTGGAGGTCAGTGCTGGAGGCTCCATTATTCTCTATGTGGAGTGCGGCTCTGCGGGTGGAGGTCGGTGCTGGAGGCTCCATTATTCTCTATGCGGAGTGCGGCTCTGCGGGTGGAGGTCGGTGCTGGAGGCTCCATTATTCTCTATGCGGAATGCGGCTCTGCTGGTGGAGGTCGGTGCTGGAGGCTCCATTATTCTCTATGTGGAGTGTGGCTCTGCGGGTGGAGGTCGGTGCCGGAGGCTCCATTATTCTCTATGTGGAGTGTGGCTCTGCGGGTGGAGGTCGGTGCCGGAGGCTCCATTATTCTCTATGTGGAGTGCGGCTCTGTGGGTGGAGGTCGGTGCTGGAGGCTCCATTATTCTCTATGTGGAGGTCGGTGCCGGAGGCTCCATTATTCTCTATGTGGAGTGCGGTTCTGCGGGTGGAGGTTGGTGCTGGAGGCTCCATTATTCTCTATGTGGACTGCGGGTGGAGGTCGGTGCTGGAGGCTCCATTATTCTCTATGCGGAATGCGGCTCTGCGGGTGGAGGTCGGTGCTGGAGGCTCCATTATTCTCTATGCGGAATGCGGCTCTGCGGGTGGAGGTCGGTGCTGGAGGCTCCATTATTCTCTATGCGGAATGCGGCTCTGCGGGTGGAGGTCGGTGCTGGAGGCTCCATTATTCTCTATGTGGAGTGTGGCTCTGCGGGTGGAGGTTGGTGCTGGAGGCCCCATTATTCTCTATGTGGAGTGCGGCTCTGCAGGTGGAGGTCGGTGCTGGAGGCCCCATTATTCTCTATGTGGAGTGCGGCTCTGCGGGTAGAGGTCGGTGCTGGAAGCTCCGTTATTCTCTATGTGGAGTGCGGCTCTGCGGGTGGAGATCGGTGCTGGAGGCTCCATTATTCTCTATGTGGAGTGCGGCTCTGCGGGTAGAGGTCGGTGCCGGAGGCTCCATTATTCTCTATGTGGAGTGCGGCTCTGCGGGTGGAGGTCGGTGCCGGAGGCTCCATTATTCTCTATGTGGAGTGCGGCTCTGCGGGTGGAGGTCAGTGCTGGAGGCTCCATTATTCTCTATGTGGAGTGCGGCTCTGCGGGTGGAGGTCGGTGCTGGAGGCTCCATTATTCTCTATGTGGAGTGCGGCTCTGCGGGTGGAGGTCGGTGCTGGAGGCTCCATTATTCTCTATGTGGACTGCGGCTCTGCGGGTGGAGGTCGGTGCTGGAGGCTCCATTATTCTCTATGTGGAGTGCGGCTCTGCGGGTGGAGGTCGGTGCTGGAGGCTCTATTATTCTCTATGCGGAATGCGGCTCTGCGGGTGGAGGTCGGTGCTGGAGGCTCCATTATTCTCTATGTGGAGTGCGGTTCTGCGGGTGGAGGTCGGTGCTGGAGGCTCCATTATTCTCTATGTGGACTGCGGGTGGAGGTCGGTGCTGGAGGCTCCATTATTCTCTATGTGGACTGCGGCTCTGCGGGTGGAGGTCGGTGCCGGAGGCTCCATTATTCTCTATGTGGACTGCGGCTCTGCGGGTGGAGGTCGGTGCTGGAGGCTTCATTATTCTCTATGCGGAATGCGGCTCTGCGGGTGGAGGTCGGTGCTGGAGGCTCCATTATTCTCTATGGGGAGTGCGGCTCTGCGGGTGGAGGTCGGTGCCGGAGGCTCCATTATTCTCTATGTGGAGTGCGGCTCTGTTGGTGGAGGTCGGTGCTGGAGGCCTCATTATTCTCTATGTGGAGGTCGGTTCCGGAGGCTCCATTATTCTCTATGTGGAGTGCTGCTCTGCGGGTTGAGGTCGGTGCCGGAGGCTCCATTATTCTCTATGTGGAGTGCAGCTCTGCGGGTGGAGGTAAGTGCCGGAGGCTCCGTTATTCTCTATGTGGAGTGCGGGTGGAGGTCGTTGCTGGAGGCTCCATTATTCTCTATGTGGAGTGCGGCTCTGCGGGTGGAGGTCGGTGCTGGAGGCTTCATTATTCTCTATGTGGAGTGCGGCTCTGCGGGTGGAGGTCGGTGCTGGAGGCTCCATTATTCTCTATGTGGACTGCGGCTCTGCGAGTGGAGGTCGGTGCTGGAGGCTCCATTATTCTCTATGTGGAGTGCGGTTCTGCGGGTGGAGGTCGGTGCTGGAGGCTCCATTATTCTCTATGTGGAGTGTGGCTCTGCTGGTGGAGGTAGGTGCCGGAGGCTCCATTATTCTCTATGTGGAGTGCGGCTCTGCGGGTGGAGGTCAGTGCCGGAGGCTCCATTATTCTCTATGTGGAGTGTGGCTCTGCGGGTGGAGGTAGGTGCCGGAGGCTCCATTTTTCTCTATGTGGAGTGCGGCTCTGCGGGTGGAGGTCGGTGCTGGAGGCTCCATTATTCTCTATGTGGAGTGCGGCTCTGCGGGTGGAGGTCGGTGCCGAAGGCTCCATTATTCTCAATGTGGACTGCGGCTCTGCGGGTGGAGGTCGGTGCTGGAGGCTTCATTATTCTCTATGTGGAGTGCGGCTCTGCGGGTGGAGGTCGGTGCTGAAGGCTCCATTATTCTCTATGTGGAGTACGGCTCTGCGGGTGGAGGTCGGTGCTGGAGGCTCCATTATTCTCTATGTGGCTCTGCGGGTGGAGGTCGGTGCCGGAGACTCCATTCTCTATGTGGAGTGCGGCTCTGCGTGTGGAGGTCGGTGCTGGAGGCTCCATTATTCTCTATGTGGAGGGATGTGGAGTTTCCCCTTTACTGGGGACATCTAGTGGGTTGGGATCGGGGAGAACCAACCTTCTGAGTGGCCCCATACCCAGGTAACCCTGATTACACTATGGTGGCGCCCCCTCAGGCCGGAGTCACAACAAACGGGGGGACCTTTTTTTATTATAATCTAGGAAAGTCTAAGGCCAGAAATAATCCCCATAAAACACTGTACATGGAGACTTTGGGATCAGATCATTTCTGTCCGCGGTGTTTGTGCAAACACACAAGCTTTTCTAAAAGCCTCAAACTTCTGTGTGTGAATCAGACCTGAGATCTAACGTGATAGAAGATTATAGTGCGGGGAAGACGGGAAACCTTCATATAGACGGCCGGTGGGGATGGAGTCAGTGACGGATTCTGGCCAAATATGTGTCTAGAGCCGTAGTAGAAGATGAAGATGTCGTCCTCATCATGAAGTAGTTATTTCTCCTGTCCCGTGTAATGAATATCTCCTGCAGTATTGCTAATGCCGATTCCAGTGTCGGGAAATGAGACGAGAATTAGCGTTATGGAAGATGAGTCTATGAGAAACGTATTCAGCTGCCGACTCCGAGGAAGAAACTGCTTGTTGTCTGTGGCCTAAATATATAGGTTTTATTAGTAGATGTAAAGATGGAAACGAAATACTGTAAAATAATAAATCTCATATGTTTCCCTTTTTATCTCCGGTAATTGTATTATTACACAGGATTTTTATGATGTTACATCGGCTCATCTTCTCATTCAGGTCTCTACAATATCGGATTCTCTCAGTGAAGATCTTTTATATCAGAGAATTTTCCTGATTTACCCATCCAGGATGGATATGGACAGAGACAAGATGGCGGAGAGGATATTACACCTCACCCTAGAGATCCTCTTCCGGCTTACTGGAGAGGTGAGAGATTCTGATGACGTCACATTACATCATTCTTATCTATAGGATTAACAGATGGACAGAACTGGAGAGGTGAGGACTCTGGGAATGTCTGTAGTGAGATTTATTAATGTGTCTCTCCATAACCAGGATTACGCAGTAGTGAAGAAGACCTCTAGTGAGCGCTGTCAGGACCCTGTGTCTGAGGGATGGGGAAGACCCCTGAGTCCAATCACGGGGTCTCCACCTGTCCCCTTGATGCATGAGAACATCAATGACCAAAAGATCTTAGAACTCACTTACAAGATGATTGAGCTGCTGACTGGAGAGGTGACACTGCTGGGAATGCTGGGAAATTATACAGTAACGCCAAGAAGAGATCGAGGCGATGACTATATCATTGTATGTGTCAGGTTCCTATAAGGTGTCAAGATGTCGCCGTCTATTTCTCCATGGAGGAGTGGGAGTATTTAGAAGGCCATAAAGATCCATACAAGGACGTCATGATGGAGGTTCCCCAGCCCCTCACATCACCAGGTAATAGACTGCACTAAATACACACGGCCTATAGTTACCTGCATGTAAAGAATGAATTCAGTCCCTGTATGTGTTTCCAGATCTATCCAGTAAGACGACAGCACCAGAGAGATGTCCCCATCCTCTTCTTCCTCAGGACCTTAAACTAGAAGATCCCAATGTTCCTCAGGATCATCAGGTAGATGGAGAGAAGGTGTCATGAGATCTCCCCTATGATGTGTAGACGGCTGTGAAGATCTCGTGCTCAGTCTTGTTTTACCCACCAGTATTATGTTTTATACTTGTGTAATGAGACCGGTGGAGATGGCAGGATTAGAGCTGATCATAGATGGGACTTCTCCATCTGTCTGTGACTTTTACAATATTTGTTTCAGGGTGAAGATCTGACCCATATTAATACTACAGAGACATCTTTGAGGGGTGATGAGCGGTGTAAAGAGGAGATTCCTACATATGACTACCCTGGTGAGTAGTAACCACTAAATGCAGAGAAGTCACAGATTCTTCTCAGTCACCGGCTGTGGCTGCTTTATCAGTGGTGTAGTCTGACCGTATCACAATTATGTGATCACCATTTTGCCTCTAGACCACAATATTCTCCTCCACCCAAAAAAACGTCTGAATGACTTTGGGAATTGAAAGCTCTTTTTTTATAGAACGTATAACCTCGAGGATTCACCTACCCCATGAGGTTAGAAGACGCTGACCGTTACCTGCCCAGATCTTCAAGCTACAAAGCCCAATGACAGCATATGTAGAATGTGCTGACAAGTTAGAATAATATTATGATGCGCGTTTTAGAGAAAGTGGAGGGTAATGATGTTGGCTTCTAAAATCCCTAATATAGGAAGAAGGAAAAAATCAAGGCTTTGTAAAGCGCTGCCAAGTGCTGAGCCATAAAGTTGGGTATCAAAACAAATGAACGTAAAAAAACAACTATTTTCATTTTAAAATTCTACTTCTTTCCGATGTGAACCAGCTCCTTCCTCAGGCTTATACAAATAATACATTGTGGATCTTTTATATCCTCCAAAACAGCGTCACTAATCCAATTGCTTAATTCATTAATTAAACTGCACCTATGGTACGGTTTTGGTTTTTTTGTTTTTTTTATAGGAACCTTTCTTCTGATACAAAACAATACAAAAAGATGTTAAAATGCATATTTGATGTACAATAAAATGCATATAAAGAAAAATATACGTACATGGAAAATCCTCCAGTTTAATTGTGGATAGTTTAAAAATCTAATAGGATTCCTTATTCACAAGTCTTTGGAACCTATTAAACTTATTTTCTGATATTTGTTCTAATATAATGAGTCTTAAACTGGTGGGATCTCGCTTACATTCCTAAACGAAATGCCTAAACAAAATTTGACAGATTACACCTTTCCTAATATTATGTCTATGGCTTTTCATCCTACTATGGATTGCTTGGGTCGTTTTTAGATCCCTGATATTGGATGAATCTACCTTCTCTCCCTTCTGTGCTGCTGAGTGTCCCTACAAGACCAGGTCCAGTCTTTCTGGCCAAACTTTGCTTTTATGATCGACAACATTAAATGTGCAGTGAGGCCAAGTGTGAATTTCTGTACAATAACAAGAGTATTTCCTTTTATCGTGATTTTTCAGTTTCTTATAATACCAACTAACTTCATACAGGATTGCGAAAAACTACATAAAACCATTACACCTGTGCCATGATATATCTCTAAGCTGTGCGTGGCTGATGGCTGTAGTATACATTTATTCACTCCTGAAGGAGATGTGTTGGCATGGCTCGAGCCCTGGTTTCATGGATTCACTCCACATCATAAATTACATTGTTTTCGACCCTAAATAACTCAGATTATTGCACAATCACTCCCAAAATGGGGGCGCTAACACTTTCTCTACTGTTGTGGTCAGGACTCCTAGTAGCCCCAATGGTCCACCATAAATAAATGAAACTCCGGGTTAGTGTTGGCATTCTCCTCTCAAACATACGTTGTTGTTGAGGATGTAACTTTTTTTTCTTTACAGATTCATTTTGTATGATAGTTTGCTTGTGGTGGGATTGGCCTGCCTCACTTCTGCGAGTCTACAACTCCCTGGTAGTGTTTACAGAAAGGTCTCCATTACCTCTTCCAAGTGGCCAAGATCTAACTTTAAGATTCCTTCCCTCTGCACTGTTATAAAAAGTTCTCTTTAAATCTGTCAGAAAATATTGGTCCTTATGATAGTTTTTCTTGCTTAGAGCCACCAAGCCTTGTACTCTAATTACCCCAGAGAAGTTTCACCACTACTCATTATTATTTTTTTTTTTTTTTTCTGAGGATGATTATTCAGCTTGATTATTTCAGTAGATGTGTTATTGTCTATAGTCACCGTTTTGCCCATTACCCTTTAACTTCTTTAACCCCTCTACATGGATCTGGACACAGACCCCTAGGCTTGGGGCACAGTGTGACCTGCTGTTCTGTGAAGTAAGATGGGAAGGAGAATAGTCACATAACCGTCAGAACCAAGGGGCCAGAGGAAATACTAACGCAGGAGACATAACAGTAGTCAGTAAACAGGCCGGGGTCACAACAGGAAACAAATACACAAGCTGGGAGCTGAGGACAGAACCAGAGGAGAACATCGCTGTATCTGGCAGCTTCTGGCAATATGCTTCAAGCTTTAGTAAGATGTGGTGCTTTCCAGTTGGCTGAAACAGGGAGTAGATTACTGCAGCTGACAGCACAAACACCCATACTGCCAGACTTGATGGTACTACAGGCACCCTAATCTTATTGGTTGGACAGAGCCTGCTGCTGAGAGCTTCTGGTTCCAACACCACCTCTGTTACGAGCGTTGTCTGCAGAATGAGTAAGGCCGTGTTTGGTATCCGAAGCAGATGTCGCAGGAGCAGATCCCTAATATGACAAAATTGCAGAAAACCAGAGCAGATGAAATCACTATAAAGTCAATCCATCTTGTAAATTATAACCCTTAATTAGTTAATCTATACAAATAGTGACTATTTTGACTTCACAGGCAGCTTCCAGATATTAGCACGTGCAGTGTACGTTGGAGAGTGAAAATTGCAAATATCCCAATTTATTGCCCAACACATGCCCAGATTGTGCTCCAGGAGATAAACATGTCATAAAACAAGTGGTTTCTTCTCACTATAGTAATGCCAAATACATGGATGCTTAAGGTGGTTTGAACACAGTCTAGTAAACTGTTATTGTCTTGGTGAATAATTCAATAATTTTACACAACTTGCCATTTTTACAGACAGTTTAAGTAGAAATGTTTAAAAATATAGAATTCAAGGATATTTTATTCTAAAATAATTTGTTTTATTCTTGGCAGATGACTGTACCAGGAGAGCAGAGAGACAGCTGCCATCTTCAATTTTTAAATCAGATGATCTTGAGATCCCACAGGATACAATTGAAGAGAATGCCATTACTCCAGATATACCATCATCCCTTCACAGCAAAGATCTGTCATTTGATCCTTTGAAACAAGTCCTGTCTTTTGATTCATTAGCGACTACTAAGGAAGCTCAAAGTCACAAAATAAGCATTAAAAAGCAAACTGCGCCTAAAACAATGAATGCATTTTCAGAATATGAAAACAGCTTTCCTCTAGAAAAGTCCTTTCTTAAACAACACAACCTTCACAAAGCAGACAATAAATTTTCTTGTTCCAAGTGTGGGAGATGTTTTAACCAGAAATCAGGTTTTGTTAGTCACCAGAGAATTCATACAGGGGAGAAGCCAGTTTCATGTTCAGAATGTGGGAAATGTTTTAAGCAGAAAGTGCATCTTGTTACCCACCATAGAACTCACACAGGGGAGAAGCCTTTTTCCTGTTCAGAATGTGGGAAATGTTTTGTAGATAAATCAGCCCTTGTAAAACATCAGAGAACACACACAGGGGTGAAGCCTTTTTCCTGTTTAGAATGTGGAAAATATTTTAATCGGAGAGCGCATCTTGTTATCCACCAAAGAACTCACACAGGGGAGAAGCCTTTTTCATGTTCAGAGTGTGGGAAAAGTTTTAGCCAGAAATCATATTTTGTTAACCACCAGAGAACGCACACAAGAGATGAGCTATTTTCATGTTCAGAATGTGGGAAATGTTTTCTAGGTAAAGCAGCCCTTGTTAAACATCAGAGAACTCACATAGGGGAGAAGCCTTTTTCTTGTTCAGAATGTGGGAAGTGTTTTAACCAGAAAGCGCCTCTTGTTATCCACCAAAGAACTCACACAGGGGAGAAGCCTTTTTCTTGTTCAGAATGTGGGAAATGTTTTGTAGATAAATCAACCCTTGTTAAACATCAGAGAACTCACACAGGGGAGAAGCCTTTTTCTTGCTCAGAATGTGGGAAATGTTTTGTAGAAACATCAGCCCTTGTTATACATCAGAGAACTCACACAGGGGAGAAGCCTTTTTCTTGTTCAGAATGTGGGAAGTGTTTTAACCAGAAAGCGCATCTTGTTAGCCACCAAAGAACTCACACAGGGGAGAAGCCTTTTTCTTGTTCAGAATGTGGGAAATCTTTTGCAGATAAATCAACCCTTGTTAAACATCAGAGAATTCACACGGGGGAGAAGCCTTTTTCATGTTCATAATGTGGAAAATGTTTTGTGAAGAAACCATCTTTTTCTAGTCAACAAAGACTTCACACAGGGGAGAAGCCTTTTTCATGTTCAGAATGTGAGAAATATTTTAATCAGAAATCTGATGTTATACACCAGAGAACCCATACAGGGGAGAAGCCAGAATGTAGAAAATGTTTTGTGAAGAAAACATCTCTTTCTAGCCACCAAAGAATTCACACAGGGGAGAAACTTTTTTTTTATGTTCTTAATTTTTTTTTTACATAGATACATTCAAGGTCTTCTCACTAAATTAGAATATCATCAAAGTTAATTTATTTCAGTTCTTCAATGCAAAAAGTGAAACTCTTATATAGAGTCATTACAGAGTGATCTATGTCAACTGTTTATTTCTGTTGATGACTATGGCCTACAGCCAATGAAAACCCAAAAATCATTATGTCAGTAAAATTGAATAAAAACACCTGCAGTGGCTTCCTAAGCGTTTAACAAGGTCCCTTAATCTGTTTCAGTAGGTTCCACAATCATGAGGAAGACTTCTGACTGGACAGATGTCCAGAAGGCAGTTATTGACACACTCCCCAAGGAGAGTAAGCAACGAAAGGTCATTGCTAAAGAAGGTGGTTGTTCACAGAGTGCTGTATGCAAGCATATTAATGGAAAGTTGAGTGGAAAGAAAAAGTGTGGTAGAAAAAGGTGCACAAGCAACCAGGATAACCGCAACTTTGAAAGGATTGTTAATAAAAGGCCATTAAAAAATTTGGGGGAGATTCACAAGGAGTGGACTGCTGTTGGAGTCATTGTTTAACCCCTTTCTGACATCTGACGTACTATCCCGTCCACAGTACCCGGGCCCGTATGACCGGGGACGGGATAGTACGTCATTGTAATCAGCGGCACGGGGGGGAGCGCCGCTGATCGCGGCCGGGTGTCAGCTGATTATCACAGCTGACCCCCAACTCTATGTGCCAGGAGCGGTCACGGACTGCTCCCGGCACATTAACCCCTGGCACGCTGCCATCAAACATCGCAGTGTACCGGAGGCATAGGGAAGATTCACTCAGGGAGGGGGCTACCTGCATGTTTCCCTGAGACCCTCAGCAGAGCGATGTGCTCGCGTTGCTCCGAGGGTCCTCCTCTCTGCAGGCCCCCAAATCCAAGATGGCCCCGGGGGTCTGCAGGGAGGCGGCTTCCTCAGTGCCTGCTGAGAGCCTCTGCAGCGCCTGTCAGATCGCTGATCTGACAGCGCCGTGCAAAGTGTCAGATCAGCGATCTGTCACTTTATAGTAATGTCCCACACTGGGACATCACTATAAAGTAACAAAAAAAAAATGTAAAAATAATTTAAAAAAAATTTCCACTTAAAAAACAAAAAAATTCCCTAATTCCCCCCCTGTGAGTGCCGCTGATCGCAATGACGTACTATCCCGTCCCCGGTCATACGGGCCCGGGTACCGTGGACGGGATAGTACGTCAGATGTCAGAAAGGGGTTAAACAATGACTCCAACACCTAAAGACTGAAACACAGTATGACAAACATGCAAAAATACTCTGCTGTAAAAAATATATAACAGTAGACAGCCAATGCTAGTAAAAAATGTGAATCCTGCTTATGTAGGTATTGTTCACATGATCAGGTGTTAAATACATTATAGGACAGCTCCAAGAAGCGTTACCATGACGTGGTGGGGTGGCTTCGTATACATTTTTTTGCAAAAAACGTATCGTCTAGATACCCTGTTTTTATCATTTTTTACTAGCACTGGCTGTCTACTGTTATATATTTTTTACAGCAGAGTATTCTTGCACGTTTGTCATACTGTGTTTTTTCTTTGTGTTTCAGTCTGTAGGTGGTGTGAACAGTTTCTTATTGACCTGTTCATTCTTGTGCATGTCTCATGTGTTTTTAACACGCATAAAGTAGTGCGGTAAGCTAAGTGCAGCTGCACCCTTGAAACATTCATCTATTTTGTACAGAACTCTTTCCAATCATTAAGAAATGATATTGATAGGGGTACTTTGTTTTAACCTTCCAACCTTACAATTGAGGAACGACATGCCTTTCAGTCCTTACAGGACTCCAAAGTCATAAAACCGGCTGACAAGGGTGGGGCCCTAGTAATCATGGATAAATCCATGTATTTGTCCGAAATCATGCGACAATTGAATGACACTTCCATTTACCATATGCTGCCGTGGGATTCCACTTTTGATATTAGCTGCCAAATTAATACCATCCTCCAGAAATACTCTGATCTGGGGGTTCTTGATCAGAAAACTTGTGATTTTCTCAGTAATAAAAACCCCATCACTCCTGTTTTTTACACTCTCCCAAAAGTCCATAAAAATCTGGAGAAACCACCTGGTAGACCAATTGTGGCATCCACAGATTCGATTCTGTCACCCCTGGCAGTATTTTTAGAAAAAATATTAACACCTTTGATTCAGAAGTCTAAGTCCTTTATTCTGGACACAGGGGCCTTTCTATCAGATATCCAACATCTCCAAAAAGTCCCACAGGAGGCACTACTCGTGACACTAGATGTAAAGGATCTTTACACTTCTATTCCCCACTCTGATGGTATTAATTCCACAGCCCGATTACTCACTTCCACAGGAATGGATGTAGATCAAATACACCTATGTATTGATCTTCTCCACTTGGTACTCATTTCTAATTTTTTTCTGTTCCAAGATGACTTCTACCTACAGGTACGTGGGACCGCAATGGGCTCCAATGTAGTGCCCCCATGTGCAAATGCCTATATGGCGGATTTCGAGGAAAGCATCATCTATAAAAACGACCTGTTCCGCAAGTACGCCATCATGTGGAAGCGCTATATCGATGATGTCTTTTGCATATGGGGCAGCTCATTGGAGTCCTTGCTCTCTTTTTTTGACATCCTGAATTCATCCTGGCCCGGTATCCAATTCACCATAGGACATGATCTTTGGCGCATGAATTTTTTGGGCACCATGGTCATTAAGGATCCCAATGGCTTCCTATCCACTGACCTGTATATCAAAAGTACCGACCGGAACAGCCTCCTCCATTTTGAAAGTCTCCATCCTCCCTCCACCAAATGGGCAATACCTAAATCACAATATCAAAGAGTGAAACGTATTGTTACCAACACCGATACTAGAACTCAACGCCTGGATGAGATGACCAACAAATTTGTAGAAAGGCTATCCCCCCTCTTTACTAGAAGCATCAAGAGATACCCCCACACGATCACAAGAGGGAATTACGAACCGCATTCCGTTTGTACATACGTTCCACCCCTTTGCCTATATTATCCACAAGTCCATCCGTAAAAATTGTCTTTTACTTTCCACAGCTCATCCTGATGTTTGAGAATTTCAAAAACCGTTTCTCCCCTGCTTTAAACGAGCATGCAATCTGAAGGACTCCCTGGTCAAAGCAGACATTGGCCCTAAATCCACTATTCACAAACAACGTTTTCTACATAAACCTAAAATGGAAACTTTCCCATGCTTACATTGTGTCCAAATTAACAATTTTCTCAAGGGAGATAAATTTGTACACCCCCATTCTGGCAAAGAATTTAAAATCTCCAATTTCTTTACCTGTGATTCTGCCTATGTGATATATCTCATTAAATGTCCCTGCGGTCTCTTATATGTAGGGGAAACTTCACAACCTATACGAGATCGAATATCAAAGCACAAATCAACAATTAGGTGCAAAAATCTTCTTCCCATTCCCCACCACTTCATTACCCAGGGTCATAACATCTCACAACTTCGATTTCAGGTAATTGAACAGGTGCCACCCCCCCGACGGGGTGGTAACAGGATCCTTCACCTCAAAAAACGAGAGGCATTTTGGATCCATACCCTTGAAACTATGAGCTCGAGAGGTTTAAATAGGGATTACGAAATATCAGCATTTTTGTAAAAAACTACATCTCACATAAGTCAACACTCAGTGTATGTAATGGTTCCTTTATTTGTTGTTTGGTCTAACCTCTTTATTATGCTACTTTCATGTGTATATTCGTTTTTCTAGGAGCCTTCTTGATGCCACAATATACTAACGTATTCCTCTCTTTCTCACAGAGTCGATTATATTACTGTGTTGGAATTGGACGCCACTGCTACAAGCCTATTCCTATCTATTTGGGATCATATAGCGTTATTTCTCCCACAAGTCTGCACAGCACAAATACTATCGATCTCAGCTTCTTTTGCCTCTCTCTTTATAGTTCTCCTTGAATATACTGCCTTTGTATGAATTATCACAATAAAGTTATTTAGCATATTTCTGTCGGCGCGCGAATTTTGGCTCATCTTTCATCTTTTTAAGAAATCTCAAGATGGAAGAGGCCAGGAGCCATTTGGTGAGCTGCATTTCTTGCTACATGTTCACAGATTTACCAGTGGAAAAGCCAAACTTCACATGCCACAAATGCAAGCTTGTGACCCTGTTGGAGGAAAAGTTGCAAAATCTCGAAGAGAGGTTAGCTACGTTGAAGATCATTAAGGAAGGTGAAGAGTTCTTGGACAGAGCAGAATTATCTCTTCATGTTACAGAAAGAGAAGAAATTCGAAGTGCACCTGAAGAAACAGAGGAATGGAGACATGTGACCCAGAGAAGCAGGAGGATCAGGAGGCAGTCAGCACCCATACTGCTCAGAAACCAGTACCAGGCTCTCACGCAGGAAAACGATGAAGAAATACATCAGGATAAGACTTTGCCAACAAACAGCAACCTTGTACGCCTTCAGAGTCCTCCTGGATGGAGAAAGAAAAATTGTGAAGAAACGGAGAGTGGTGGTCATGGGGGATTCCCTGTTGAGAGGAACAGAGGCCGCTATCTGCAGACCAGATATAACTTCAAGAGAAATGTGCTGTCTTCCAGGTGCAAAAATTAAAGATGTGTCTGACAGGATATCAGGACTCTTCAGACCTACAGATGACTACCCATTCCTGCTACTACATGTGGGGACAAATGACACCGCAAGAAACGACCTGGAAACCATCTGCAGAGACTTTGAAGACTTAGGCAAGAAAGTGAAAGAACTGGGAGCGCAGGTGGTCTTCTCTTCCATCCTCCCAGTGGATGGCCATGGAACAAGGAGGTGGAATAAGATTCTGCAGGTGAACAACTGGCTACGTCGATGGTGCCGTCAGCAACGATTTGGATTTCTGGATCACGGAGTGAACTACTTATACGATGGACTACTTGCTAGAGATGGGGTGCACCTTACGAAGACTGGAAAGCAGGTATTTGGAAGTCGCCTTGCTACACTTGTAAGGAGAGCTTTAAACTAGAACAAAATGGGAAGGGAAGCAAAAGACCAGAAAAAGCCATACACCTGACAAATGCTACTGAGAACTCTGCTATTAGAAGTGGAAAGGAAGAACAAAGACGAAAGAATCTAATTAAAAAAAATATTGGAGAAAGAGAAACCAATCACAAACTAAAATGTTTCTATACTAATGCACAAAGCATGGGCAACAAACAAGGAGAATTGGAACTACTAACACAGGAAAAGAAATATGATGTCATTGGAATCACTGAAACTTGGTGGGACAATACACATGATTGGAATACAAGACTAGAAGGATACAACTTATTTGCAAGAAACAGACTTGATAAACGAGGAGGGGGTGTCGCATTGTATGTTAGAAACGTGTATATCTGCACAGAGATTGAAGCTTCAGAGACTGGGAGTTCTGTGGAAACTGTTTGGGTAAGAATACAAGGACAGAACAATGGAAAGGACACCATTGTAGGCATTTACTACAGGCCGCCTGTGCAAGCTGAAGATATGGATGAACTCTTTATGCATCAAATGGCCAAGTTCTCCAAAAAATATGACATAGTTGTCATGGGAGATTTCAACTATCCAGACATTTGTTGGGAATCTCTCTCAGGCAAAACTAACAGGTCAAGGAAATTCTTATCCTCTCTTGCTGACAACTTTATCTTCCAAAAGGTAAAGGAGAAAACAAGGGGAACTGCTACCTTGGATCTAATCCTTATAAACAGGGAGGAAATGGTTGAGGAGGTAAAAGTGGCTGGGACCCTAGGAGGTAGCGACCATGCTATTTTAGAATTTTGGATAACTAGAGGAGGAAGACCTGTGAAGACTCAGACGTCAAGGTTAGATTTCAGAAAGGCAGATTTTAAGGGATTCAGAAAAAGAATTGGAGGGATCCAATGGCTGGATATCCTTAAAGACAAAAATGTCCAGGAAGGATGGGAAATCTTGAAAAATGAAATTCTCAAAGCACAGTTGTTAACAATTCCGAAAAGAGGGAAGAATAGGAAGCATTTAAGGAAACCAGGATGGGTGAACACAGAACTTAAGCACATGCTAAAAAGGAAGCAAAAAATGTTTATAAAATGGAAAGAAGGAGGCATATCTAAAGAAGAATATAATGCTGTCTGCAGAACCTGCAAGGCACAAATCAGATTATCTAAAGCTGAAAATGAATTGAGGCTTGCAAGAGATGTCAAAAGCAATAATAAAGGATTTTGGGGATATGTCAAAAGTAAAAGAAAAGTCAAAGATGCTATAGGATTTTTACAGGATGAAAATGATGAAATGGTAAGACAGGATGTTGAGAAGGCTGAACTTTTAAATTCCTATTTTGCATCTGTTTTCTCTCAGAAAGGAAATGTAACATCAACTGTTATTCACTGTCCTATTAAGGGAATAGAAGAATCCAGGATATCTATAAACAGAAAAATAGTGAGGAAACACTTAGCTAACCTAAATGTATTCAAGTCTCCAGGTCCAGATGAATTACACCCCAGAGTACTGAAGGAGATAGCAGAAGAAATTTTTGAACCCCTCTCCATAATCTTTGAAAATTCTTGGAGAACAGGAGAAGTGCCAGAAGACTGGAGAAGAGCAAATGTTGTTCCTATCTTCAAAAAGGGGAAGAAGGTGGACCCAGGCAACTATAGGCCGGTGAGTCTGACTTCTATACCAGGAAAGATCTTTGAACAAATTATTAAACAACATGTATGTCAATACCTGGATAAGAATGAAGTGATTAAACAGAGTCAGCATGGGTTTGTAACTAATAAGTCATGTCAGACTAATTTAATTTCCTTCTATGATGCTATTACTGATTGGGTGGATCAAGGAAATGCTGTAGATATAGTATATCTTGACTTCAGCAAAGCATTTGACAAAGTCTCTCATACAATCCTTATTGAAAAAATGACTAAGTATGGAATGGACAAGGCAACTGTTAGGTGGATTCATAACTGGCTTAGTGATCGGACCCAAAGAGTGGTCGTAAATGGCTGCACATCCAGTTGGAAGAATGTCTCAAGTGGGGTACCACAGGGCTCTGTCCTGGGCCCTGTATTGTTCAACATCTTTATCAACGATTTAGATGAAGGAATTGAGGGTAAACTGATTAAATTTGCTGATGACACAAAGCTAGGAGGGATAGCTAATACTAGAGAAGAGAGAGAGAGGATTCAAAAAGATTTAAATAAACTGGAGAAGTGGTCAGCAACTAACAGAATGGTTTTTAACAGGGAGAAATGCAAAGTACTACATCTGGGCAATAAAAATGAAAAAAGCATATATAGAATGGGAGGAATAGGGCTAAGTGACAGCACATGTGAAAAAGACTTGGGTATACTAATAGATCACAGACTGAATATGAGTCAACAGTGTGATGCAGCAGCAAAAAAGGCAAATGCAATTCTAGGATGTATTAACAGAAGCATACAGTCTAGATCACGTGAAGTAATTATTTCCCTCTACTCCTCTTTGGTCAGACCTCATCTGGAATATTGTGTCCAATTTTGGGCACCACATTTTAAAAAAGACATCAACAAACTGGAGCAAGTTCAGAAAAGAGCGACCAGAATGGTGACCGGTCTGCAAACCCTGTCTTATGAGGAAAGGTTGCAGGATTTGGGAATGTTTAGTTTGCAAAAGAGAAGACTGAGAGGAGACTTAATAGCTGTCTGCAAATATCTAAAGGGCTGTCACATTGTAGAAGGATCAACTTTATTCTCATTTGCACAAGGAAAGACTAGAAGCAATGGGATGAAGCTGAATGGGAGGAGACACAGATTAGATATTAGAAAAAACTTTTTGACAGTTAGAGTGATCAATGAGTGGAACAGGCTGCCACGAGAAGTGGTGAGTTCTCCTTCAATGGAAGTCTTCAAACAGAGGCTGGACAGACATCTAACTGGGATGATTTAGCGAATCCTGCTTTGAGCAGGGGGTTGGACCAGATGGCCCAGGAGGTCCCTTCCAACTCTACGATTCTATGATTCTATGATTCTCTGGACCTCTGCACAGTGTCTCAATTAGCATAATCCCGACACCCAGGGACCATTGTCTGCTCACTCCCACCCATTCAATGTATTTCTATTGACCAGGCTATGGTCATTTATATGTTAATTTCTATCTCTTGAATTCTGCTCTCCAATCTCCCTACCAACAATATATAGCATCCCCACACATAACCGCTATCATTAGCATGTGTTTCTCCACATTTTGAGCTGGTATTATTTTTTTTTTCCTGCTACATGTTTCACAACTACTATCATACGCTCCTTTCACCGCATCTTGTTTTTTAGACACTTAAAGTACCATCGTCCTTTCTGATAGATGCCTATAAGCTCTACACAATCTATATACCACACGGTATGTTTCACATTCTTATGGATTGCTGCTATATATTTTCTATGGCTCCTAAATTATTTGGCGTGATATGGGTAGTGTGGGATACCTGGCGTCATCTGCGACCAATTTATCCTATTTTTGTTATGACCATTTTGATTATTGTATGTATATACTTCTGTTTTCCTTTATTTTTTTTGTTTTTTTTTCCTTTGTTATCTTTTCTGTTTTATATGACGTTTTGTTTTGTAATTATATTTACCCTTGTAGTAACTGAAGAAGGTCACATTGACCGAAACGTCTTTTTTCGTGTACTACAATAAACCGCCTTGCAAATACCTTTAAGTTGAGTGCTAGGTTTATATTTGTTGTTTTAACGGTTTGGGAACCTAACCTTAGCACCATCTTGAGTTGTGCTCACGGTGTTCTTTCTCTACAGCTGCACCCTGTGACTGCTAGCCGGGCACCGCATTCTATTAGTGTCTGTCCATGCATCGCTGTTGCGGTGCTGAGCGCTAGTGTGACTAGAGGGGCTCTAACCCTGTGTCCTTTGGGCAAAGTCCTGTGTCTTAGCACTAGCGCTCTTCTTCCGAGTCCTGTGAGGATAAACAGGCTCTCGCACTTGTCCCAGTGGCTCAGTGAGGTAACTGAGTTCGCTCCTGTACACACCGGCTCAGCAGTTATCCCGCCGGTGTCTAGTTGGTGCTCCGCCATTGCTAAGCAGCAGTTAACATCTCGGCACAGTTGACCCCAGGCTGCGAACGCACCTCTATACCATCTTATATTAGTTGGTGCATTCTGCAAGCCAATAACGGGAGGAATATGAAATGGATCACATCAGCTTGGCTGCCCCTCAATGTGTGAACAACATTCTTTGTGTAAGGCCTAATTTATAAATTTAGCCTGGAGATCAGATTTCTAGACTAACCTCCATGCTAATATTCTAAATCCTAGTTTGTGACTGGACCATGGCTACTTTACAAGTGATGAGCAAGTATACTCATTGCTCGGGTTTTCCCGAGCATGCTCAGGTGTCCTCTGAGTATTTTGGTGTGCTCGAAGATGAAAACTATTTTCATCACCTCAGGCTGGTTTCACATTTGCGTTTTTTAGCGCTGGAAAAAAACGCACATGTGCGCATGCGTTTTTTCCCCTATATTTAACATGGGTGCGCATACCTGCGCGCTTGTAAGCGCATGTATGCGATTTTCATGCGCTGCGTTTTTTTGGGGTGTGCGATTGGATTTTCCAGACGCAGCATGTTGCATTTTTTGGCCCTGCAAAAAAGCGCATGCGCACATATGCGCACGTTTTGCGCTAAAAATGGCCATTATAGCCTATGGATGCGCATATGTGCGCACTGGCATGCTCATGTATGCGTTTTTTTGCATAAGCGTTTTTTTTTTTTAACCATGGAATTTAGGGGTTTGGGTTAGAGTTAGGGTTAGTTAAGGGGGGTTAGGGTTAGGGTCAGGGTCAGGGTTAGGGTTGGGTTTTGGGTCAGGGTTAGGGTTAAGTATGGTTTGGTTAAGGGTTAGGGTCAGGGTTAGGGTCAGGATTAGGGTTAAGTATGGTTTTGTTAAGGGTTAGGGTCAGGGTTAGGGTTAGGGTTAGGGTTAGGGTCAGGGTTAGGGTTAGGGTTAGGGTCAGGGTTAGGGTTAGGGTCAGGGTTAGGGTTAGGGTCAGGGTTAGGGTTAAGTATGGTTTTGTTAAGGATTAGGGTCAGGGTTAGGGTCAGGATTAGGGTTAAGTATGGTTTGGTTAAGGGTTAGGGTCAGGGTTAGGGTTAGGGTTAGGGTTAGGGTCAGGGTTAGGGTCAGGGTTAGGGTTAAGTATGGTTTTGTTAAGGGTTAGGGTCAGGGTTAGGGTCAGGATTAGGGTTAAGTATGGTTTTGTTAAGGGTTAGGGTCAGGGTTAGGGTCAGGGTCAGGGTTAGGGTTGGGTTTTGGGTCAGGGTTAGGGTTAAGTATGGTTTGGTTAAGGGTTAGGGTCAGGGTTAGGGTCAGGATTAGGGTTAAGTATGGTTTTGTTAAGGGTTAGGGTCAGGGTTAGGGTTAGGGTCAGGGTTAGGGTTAGGGTCAGGGTTAGGGTTAGGGTCAGGGTTAGGGTTAAGTATGGTTTTGTTAAGGATTAGGGTCAGGGTTAGGGTCAGGATTAGGGTTAAGTATGGTTTGGTTAAGGGTTAGGGTCAGGGTTAGGGTTAGGGTCAGGGTTAGGGTTAGGGTCAGGGTTAGGGTTAGGGTCAGGGTTAGGGTTAAGTATGGTTTTGTTAAGGGTTAGGGTCAGGGTTAGGGTCAGGATTAGGGTTAAGTATGGTTTTGTTAAGGGTTAGGGTCAGGGTTAGGGTTAGGGTTAGGGTTAGGGTCAGGGTTAGGGTCAGGGTTAGGGTCAGGGTTAGGGTTAAGTATGGTTTTGTTAAGGGTTAGGGTCAGGGTTAGGGTCAGGATTAGGGTTAAGTATGGTTTTGTTAAGGGTTAGGGTCAGGGTTAGGGTTAGGGTTAGGGTCAGGGTTAGGGTTAGGGTTAGGGTTAGGGTCAGGGTTAGGGTTAGGGTCAGGGTTAGGGTTAGGGTCAGGGTTAGGGTTTGGGTTAGGGTTAAGTATGATTTGGTTAAGGGTTAGGGTCAGGGTTAGGGTTAGGGTCAGGGTTAGGGTTAGGGTTAGGGTCAGGGTTAGGGTTAGTAAAGTCATGGTTTGGGTAGTGTGAGGGGCCACCTAAAAATGTTGGAAAAAAACGCAAACGCGGTAAAAACGCACTAAAAACGCATACAAACGCTTAAAAACGCTGCGTTTTTTTCATGCATGCTCATAAAAATGCTTGAAAAAAACGCAGCAGTTGTATGCTTTTGTATGCGTTTTTCCAATGCGTTTTTTTGCGGGAAAAACGCGCTGCAAAAAAAAGCAAGTGTGAAACTAGCCAAGCTGCATGATTTGCAGCTGCTGGACAGCCTGAATACATGTGGGAATTCCCTAACAAACAGGCATTCCTCACATGTATTCAGCCTGTTCAGCAGCTGCAAATCATGCAGCTGAGGCGATGAAAACGAAATCTCCGAGCATGCCAAAATACCTGGAGGATACCTGAGCATGCTCGGGAAAACCCAAGCAACGAGTATACTCGCTCATCACTATACTTTACCAATGAATATATTATTTTAGCTCTAAAAACTCTTTGTGTAACCTTTCTTTCTCATAGTAAATAGACAGTGTCAGGCTGCAATTTGGCTTCTCCCTTCAACATGCACCAGAAAGTGTAAAATATTTCCAGTTCTGTGTGTTCTCAGGAAGGTCCCCTGGGGTCTGAGACTCTGCGACCAGGAAAACTGCCTTTTCTCAGGATAACAAATGCCATCACCTTTGTGACACCTGCCGGGAAGAGTGCATCAGGCACATTACCAATATATCAATATACAGGGGTGCCAAAGTCAGGCGTCAGCTGAATATGCAGAAGAGAAGAAAAGGGACAACTGCACATTACGCATACCATAAATAATAATTATATAAAAGGGAAAAACTTTATTGACAACAGTGGGTTAAAATATAAGTAAAAACATTGAGTCCCCTCCCCACATGCTCACGGTGTTGATACCAAAAAGATATTGCCTAGGAAAAATATTGGCACCCTAATACAAGTAGTAATAGCAATCGTGGACAACAAAAGCGTAAATGACCCTGTTCCAAATGTAATAGTATAACACATACAGGTGCTGATAGAAAATACTACATGTAAACAGAATATCAACTAATGACATGAGGTAGACCGCACACTACCAAAAATAAATGGAAGCCACATGGCTAGAACTATCCACAAAAGAAGCACTAAATGAACCTATGTAATACCTGTAAAATGCTACACAGAGATCCACCCAGAAAGGTAAATCAAGAGGACTGCTAGTACAATAAACAAGGGATCACCTAAAACATGTCCAAAAAGGAGGGCAGCATGGGGAGGGAGGGGAGGGAATAGACACCCAACGTGTGTCGCCGTTACCCGGACGGCTTCGTCAGGAGAAGTAAACAATTGTGTCAATGGGTGCTTTAAATACCTTAATTATTGGTGGCCAGTGTATACTAGACAGGACAGGAACCAGAAGTGGAAGGAAAAAAGCGAATACTAAGGGCAGACGTCTCTGCCCATAGAAGACCAGTGCACCTGCGCTGGTAAATTAAGCCAGCACGTCGCACGGGAACTGAAATTGAAAAGAGCACATGCGCAGCTTCCGGGAGCCAGGACATGGAGCAAGGAGGATTTCGTGATCATGACGGACACTTAAAAACACAAGAGAAAATGGAGAAACTAATTATATGAGAAGAAAAGGGGGAAATGAATAAAAGTGTGTAATTAGAGGATGAATGTACAATGTATAAAAGGGAAATGTATGAAAAAGGGAAAATAAAAAGTGTGCAATTAAAGAATGAATAAAAAAGTGTATTATGTATGGGTGTGAAAGATGAGAACCAGATTAATTTTATAACGTGAAAGGAAAGGTGAAGGACAGCTTACTCATTTACTTTCTAAATCACACCTCACCACCTGTGCACTTGACCCCATCCCTTCCCACCTGCTCCCCAACTTCACTAACACGATCATTCCAGCCCTAACCCATCTCTTCAACCTATCGCTATCTTCTGGTACCTTCCTCTCTGCCTTCAGACATCCCACCATCACACCTATCCTCAAAAAATCAAACCTTGACCCAACTGCTATGCCCAGCTATTGCCCCATATCACTGCTCCTATTTGCTTCCAAACTCCTTGAACAGCAGGTCCATGCTCAACATTCCTCCCACCTCTCATCTAACTCCCTCCTTGAGATCCTCCAATCTGGCTTCCGCCCCCACCACTCCACTGAAACTGCCCTGACCAAAATTACTAATGACTTACAGCCAAAGCTAACAGACAGTTCTCCATCCTTCTCCTTCTCGACCTGTCCTCTGCCTTCGACCCAGTCGACCACTGCCTACTGCTACAGATTCTTTCTTCCCTTGGCATCAAAGACCATGCCCTGTCCTGGATTTCCTCATACATTTCTGATGGCACATTCAGAGTTTCCCACTCCCACACTACCTCCTCATCCCACCCCCTCTCTATTGGAGTCCCCCAAGGCTCTGTCCTGGGGCCCCTACCTTTCTCCATCTATACCCCTTGGCCTAGGACAACTCATAAAGTCCCATGGCTTCCAGTACCACCTGTATGCAGATGACACTCAGATCTACCTCTCTAGCCCAGATGTCACCTCTCTGCTGTCCAGAATCCCAGAGTGTCTATCAGCCATATCCTCCTTTTTCACCTCTCGCTTCCTAAAACTCAATGTAGACAACACTGAACTCATTATCTTTCCTTCATCTCACGTATCTTTCCTACCCGATCTATCTATTATGGCAAACGGCATCACACTCTCTCGCGCACCTGAAATCCGCTGCCTCGGAGTAACTCTCGACTCTGCCCTGTCCTTCAAACCACATGTCCAAACTCTTGCCACTTCCTGTGTCCTCCAATTTAAAACTATTGTCACGGTCACGTGTGCCTGGACACAGCGAGTACCACAAGGCGAACCCATATGACACACGTGACCCTGGATACACCGCCTCCAGTGGGGCGAATTTAAATAATAAACACGTGCAGCTGGATACACCGCCTCCAACTGGCGAATTTAGACATTATACGTATATACAAGTCTGGAAACCCCGCCTCCAGTAAGGCAAATTTAAACAATAAGGGAAACCTGGGAAACATTAACAATGGTGGGCCCTGCGATAGGGAATAGGTCAGGGCGAGCTAGGGTTTTTACGTTCCTGTTGCGCGCCCGGTGCGGAACCGGCATAGGGAACGTTAGGAGTGCAGGGACACTGGCTCAGGGGAGCTCAGGAGGTCTCCACTACCCTATTCCCTATCGCAGGGCCCACCATCGCTCCACTGGAGGCGGTGTATCCAGGGTCACGTGTGTCACATGGGTTCGCCTTGCGGTACTCGCTGCGTCCAGACACACATGACCATGACATTATCACCAACCCCCCAGCAGCGAGTCTAGGGGCTGTTTGCCAGACCGCAGCCGCCATTTTGATTTCCTGGTTTATCTGAGCAGAGGCCCCAGACCCTGATAACTGCTGCTGCTGCAGCAGCTCTAACACACCATGTCGCTCCTCACTCACCTCAGTGAGGCCCGGCAACAATTACTCAGCGGTCTCCACATGGCCAAGGCTCACCAGGAAAAAAAAAGTAAGGTTGGTGATAATGTCACGGTCACATGTGCCTGGACGCAGCGAGTACCGCGAGGCGAACCCATATGACACACATGACCCTGGATACACCGCCTCCAGTGGGGCGAATTTAAATAATAAACACTGTTATGAATGGATCACCATAGGAGGCAAAAACAGAAATACTAGCTAAGTCCAGAAAACCAGAGAAGTTGGCAGCTATCGGATTGCAGACCCCTGAACCTAACAACAACAACTAGCAGTAGCCGTGGGGGGTTCCTACGGTGCCCTAGACCCCTCGATCATAGCCGGAGAACTACATAGCCTAAAGACAGAAAGGGTAATCTATACTGCCCCAGAGCAGACCCCAAATCAATAGGCAGCCCCCAACATATAATGACGGTGAAGCAAGATGAAAAAACACTCACACAGATAGAAAGATAGGCTGAGCAAATGATGGGGCCCAAGCTAACTAAATAGGACAGAATAGAAAAGCTGCTGCCTGCAATCCGCCAAAACCCTCTCAAAAACAAGAGCCAACAGACTGATAGGGAAAAAAGCCCTGAAGACGCTAGGCTTCACAAAGACTATATCAGTACTCAAGTATTATCTGAAGACAGCGCAAAAAGGAATTCAGCTCACCCAGCAGGGAAAGGCAGAAATCCAGAAAAACAAGGCAAAACAAAACCAAAACACAAATGCAAAAAGTAGAGCAGAAAACTTAGCTTTTGAGGAGCAGGAATCAGACTGGTCTCCAAGAATCCCTCAGAGTAATCACCCGCAAGGCAGAAGGGCGTCGGCTGCCTTATATCCAGTCAGCAATCCCAGTCACCCAGTCATCATCATTCTGCTCAGGTGCTTGGTAATCAGCCTCACTACCTTCCTTCACCAGAAGAGGGAGTTCATCAGACCTCAATGGTGAAGGGGAAAATGAACTCACAACAGTACCTCCCCCTTGAGGAGGGGTCACCGAACCCTCATCCACACCACCAGGGTGATCAGGGTGAGCCCGATGAAAGGCATGCACCAATCTTTTGGCATGAATATCAGAGGCAGAGACCCAGGAATTATTCTCCTGACCATAACCCTTCCACTTAACCAAATACTGGAGTCTCCGTCTAGCCAGATGGGAATCCAGCATCTTCTCTACCTCATATTCCATATTACCTTCAACTAATACAGGGTCCAGAGGTGCCACCCCAGGAACAACTGGTTCAACAAACCTCTTCAACAAGGACTTATGAAACACATTATGAATTTTAAATGTGACAGGAATTGCCAAACGAAAAGAGACCGGATTAATAATCTCCAAAATCTTGTAAGGTCCAATAAATCTAGGCTTAAACTTAGGAGAAGCCACCTTCATAGCGATATTTTTTGATGATAACCAAACCATATCACCAACCTTAAACTGGGGACCAATGGTCCTATGTCGGTAGGAAAACCGCTGGGCCTTTTCCTGGGAGAGAGATAACTTATCCACCACTTGGTCCCAGATCTGGTGCATTCTCTCCACCACAGTGTCAACACCTGGGCAGGCAGAAGGCTCCACCTGCCCTGAAGAAAATCGAGGATGAAAACCAAAGTTACAAAAAAAAAGGTGACATCAAAGTGGCAGAACTAGCTCTATTATTTAAAGCAAATTCGGCCAAGGGCAAAAATGAAACCCAATCATCCTGATCAGCGGAAATAAAACATCTCAAATACGACTCCAAGGTCTGGTTTGTTCTCTCCGTCTGCCCATTGGTCTGAGGGCGAAAAGCAGAGGAGAAGGACAACTGAATTCCCAGCTTGGAACAGAAAGTCCTCCAAAATCTAGACACAAATTGAACTCCTCTGTCAGATACAATGTTCTCAGGAATCCCATGCAAGCGAACCACCTGTTGCAAAAACAGGGGCACCAACTCAGAGGAAGATGGCAACTTAGGGAGTGGTACAAGATGAACCATCTTAGAGAACCTATCACAAATCACCCAAATAACAGTCATTCTCTGAGAGACAGGCATATCAGAGATGAAATCCATTGAAATATGGGTCCATGGCCTCCTGGGGACCGGCAAAGGCATCAACAACCCACTAGAGCGAGAACAAGGTTTAGACCGGGAGCAAGTCCCACAGGACTGCACAAAATTCCTGACATCACGAGACAAGGTGGGCCACCAAAAAGACTGACTCACCAGATCTCTAGTACCAAAAATACCTGGATGAAAAGCTAATGCAGAGCAATGAACTTCAGACATCACTCTCTTCTTCCACTGGTCAGGAACATACAACTTTCCACTGGGACAACGCTCGGGTTTGTCCTCCTGGAACTCTTCCAGAGCACGTCTCAAATCGGGCGAGATGGCAGAAAGAACTACCCCTTCACCTAAGATGGTAGCAGGCTTGGTTGCCACAGGAGAATCAGCAAAGAAGCTCCTAGAGAGGGCGTCTGCCTTGACATTCTTAGTGCCAGGAAGAAAAGAGACCACAAAATCAAAACGTGTAAAAAACAAGGCCCACCTAGCCTGTCTAGGGTTCAAACGTTTGGCCGACTCCAGGTAAATCAAATTCTTGTGGTCAGTGAGGACCACGACTTGGTGTTTAGCTCCCTCGTCTCCACTCCTCAGATGCCCATTTCATGGCTAACAGTTCCCGATTCCCCACATCATAGTTACGTTCAGATGGAGAGAACTTTCGGGAAAAGAAAGCACATGGATTCGTTTTAGATGTTACAGGATCCTTTTTGGACAAAACAGCTCCTGCACCAATCTCAGAAGCGTCCACCTTTACCTGGAACGGGAGTGAGACATCAGGTTGCCGCAAAACCGGGGCAGAAGTGAATCTTCGCTTCAGCTCCTGAAAGGAAGAAACAGCCTCCGGAGACCAATTCAAAACATCAGCACCCTTTTTAGTCAGATCAGTCAATGGCTTGGCAATACTAGAAAATTTTGCTTTAAATTTCTGATAAAAATTAGCAAAACCCAAAAACTTCTGGAGGTCCTTCAAAGAAGTGGGCTGAACCCAATCATAAATGGCCTGTACCTTGGCCGGGTCCATTTCAATAGTTGACGGAGACAAAATAAATCCCAAAAATGAAATCCTCTGTACCCCAAAAAGGCATTTCGATCCTTTGACATACAGGGAACTCTCCCTCAAGATCCGGAACACAGTCCGAACATGTTCCACATGAGAATCCCAATCCTTGGAGAAGATCAAAATATCATCCAGATAGATAATCAAAAATTTATCCACAAAGTCCCGGAAAATGTCGTTCATGAAGCAAAGGAAGACAGAAGGGGCATTAGTGAGCCCAAAAGGCATCACCAGGTGCTCAAAATGTCCCTCCGGAGTATTAAACGCCGTCTTCCATTCATCCCCATGCTTAATGCGGATAAGATTATACGCCCCCCTGAGGTCAAGCTTGGTAAACCAGCAAGCACCTTTAACTCTGGAGAATAGATCCGAAATCAGGGGTAACGGATACTGATATTTAATAGTAATTTTGTTGAGGGCACGATAATCAATACAAGGCCTTAATGAACCATCCTTTTTGGCCACGAAAAAAAAACCGGCACCTAAGGGTGAAGAGGATGGTCTAATATGACCCTTCTCCAATGCCTCCTTAATATAGGATCGCATAGCCTCGTGCTCGGATAGAGATAAATTGAAGAGCCGACCCTTGGGAAATTTACACTCCGGGCTCAGTTCAATTGCACAGTCATAACTCCTATGAGGAGGCAAAGACGCAGACTCATTCTCACTAAATACATCATAAAAGTCCGCCAAATAGTCAGGAACATCATGCGACTGAGGAGAGGTGGAAAAAACCGGAGCCTCACTAAGGGCACACCGACAACCCCAACTCACCACAGACACAGATTTCCAATCCAAAACTGGATTATGAATTTGCAACCAGGGAAACCCCAGAACAATGGTATCATGCAAATTATGCAACACCAAAAATCTGCAGTTTTCTTGATGGTCTGGGGCGACCCGCATTACCACCTGGGTCCAAAACTGAGGTTTATTTTTCGCCAAAGGAGTAGCATCAATCCCCCTCAAAGGGATAGGCGTCCGCAGAGGTGTCATCGGAAATCCACAACGTTTAGCAAAATCCAAGTCCATTAGATTCAGGGCTGCTCCCGAATCCACAAAAGCCTTGGCGGAAAATGTGGACAGGGAGCAGATCAGAGTAATTGCCAGAAGAAACTTAGGTTGAACACCACCCACAGAAAACGTTTGTGCAAAACGTTTCTCTCGTTTAGGACAGACAGAAATAATATGCGAGGCATCTGCACAAAAAAAACACAGCGTATTACGCCTTCTGAACTCCTGATGTTGCTCCCTGGACAAAACTCTATCACATTGCATAGGTTCAGACACTTGTTCAACAGGTGGCAACACCTCTCGTGCAGTCTCGTGCGTTCACATTAGTCAGAATAGGATCATCTGGTTTCAAAGAAAACGCCCAATCCTGGGGATCGTCACGCAGCAAAGAGATGACAATTTTAACCTGCTGCGCGGAGCTCCCTGACAAGTTAGGCTTCAAGGCAAAAAATAATTGACAATTATTTTTGAAATTCAAAAATTTAGACCGATCCCCAAAAAACACATCAGGAGTAGGGATCTTTGGTTCAGCAGCATGTGAATGAGCAAGGTAGGTGGAAATTCCCCGCACTTCCACAGCGAGCTGCTCCACATGATCAGACAATTGCTTTATCTCCATTGAGAGAAAAAAAATTTCCCCCTACGGCCTCAGAGATATAGAGGAAAAAATATACACACTTTTTTTTTTTTTTAACAATTCTTTCCTGCTATTGAGTGCCCTAGGATCTGCGGTAAAGCGGGTGATTCTGTTATGAATGAGTCACCGTAGGAGGCAAAAACAGAAATACTAGCTAAGTCCAGAAAACCAGAGAAGTTGGCAGCTATCGGATTGCAGACCCCTGAACCTAACAACAACAACTAGCAGTAGCCGTGGGGGGTTCCTACGGTGCCCTAGACCCCTCGATCACAGCCGGAGAACTACATAGCCTAAAGACAGAAAGGGAAATCTAAACTGCCCCAGAGCAGACCCCAAAGCAATAGGCAGCCCCCAACATATAATGACGGTGAAGCAAGATGAAAAAACACTCACACAGATAGAAAGATAGGCTGAGCAAATGATGGGGCCCAAGCTAACTAAATAGGACAGAATAGAAAAGCTGCTGTCTGCAATCCGCCAAAACCCTCTCAAAAACAAGAGCCAACAGACTGATAGGGAAAAAAGCCCTGAAGACGCTAGGCTTCAAAAAGACTATATCAGCACTCAGGTATTATCTGAAGACAGAGCAAAAAGGAATTCAGCTCACCCAGCAGGGAAAGGCAGAAATCCAGAAAAACAAGGCAAAACAAAACACAAATGCAAAAAGTAGAGCAGAAAACTTAGCTTTTGAGGAGCAGGAATCAGACTGGTCTCCAAGAATCCCTCAGAGTAATCACCCGCAAGGCAGAAGAGCGTCGGCTGCCTTATATCCAGTCAGCAATCCCAGTCACTCAGTCATCATCATTCTGCTCTGGTGCTTTGTAATCAGCCTCACTACCTTCCTTCACCAGAAGAGGGAGTTCATCAGACCTCAATGGTGAAGGGGAAAATGAACTCACAACAAGACAGAGTGTTACGGATTGTGCTAAGATGGCAGATAATGAGATAATAACCTGGAGTGGACCCTCTGGGTCACGGCTCTAGAGCCCCTGCGGGCAAGCTGGCCAGGTGGAGCCACCCCCGAAACAGGGAGTGTTAGGGGCAGGCCCACAAGGGATGGAACCGTGACAGCCGGAGCCAAAGGGGCAACTGGGTGAGCACCAGGGAGACTTGGGTGAGAGTCAGCGGAGCAGCGGTACGGGATAACAGTGTATACGGAGCCAGAGGGAGACACAGACGTGGAGGGTTCAGGACCGGTGGAGGCTGACGGCTGCAAGAGAGAGGGAGAGGTAAGAACCTAAACGGACAAGGAGACCAAAGGACAGCAGGCACACTGTAAGGATAGGCAGAGACAAAGGCAAGGGGAAGGCGCCAGCGGCGAGACAGAGATGGGCGCAGAGGTAGCAAGCACAGAAGCAGTCAGCAAAAGCACAAGCAGGGAAAACGAGAAGATATAGGGCCCGGAGCGTAATGAGCGCGGACCAAACGGACAGCGACAAGAGAACGATACACAGGCGTCTTACCTGGGAAGAAATAGGAGGTGGGCGCCGCCATGTTGGGGGCGGGACCACCGCGTCACATGATGCAGTCAGAGCGCCGGCCGTAGGAGTGTAGGACTGATGTCGGGGAGGCCGGATGTCAGGAGCGGGGGCGCATCGTGGAGCAGGTGCGTGCTGGGAGGTGCACACAGAATCACGCAGGTGAGTATTGGCACTGGTGGCGGGCGTGATACAGAGACAGGTACTGGATGATAATGGGTATGGCACCAGAGATCGCAATCTCCGGCGCCATACTTACATATTTACCTCACCGGGAGGAGTGTTGCTGCGGCACTTCTCTTCTTATGGTGACCGGGGCATGAGGCTGGGGGAGGAGTGTGGCACTGCTGTGTGTCTTCAGGAAAATGGTGCCGGACAGCGCGGTATGGGCATGTGCGTTCTCTGGCGCCAGTGCCACAGTCCTCCCCCAGCCTCCGGCAGAACGGGACAGCGCTGGACCACAGGAAAGATGGGTGAGTATAAATGTTTTTTTTTGTGTGTGTGCGGTTTCCTAGGGTTGAGGGGGACCATACATACCAGGAAAGGGGGGTTAGGGGGACCATGCATACCAGGATAGAGGGGTGAGGGGACCGTGCATATCAGGATTGGAGGGTGAGGGGTACCATGCATACCATGAAAGGGGGGTGAGGGGTACCATGCATACCACGAAAGGGGGGGTGAGAGGACCATGCATACCAGGAAAGGGGGGTGACGGGTCCATGCATACCAGGAAAGGGGGGGTGATGGGGACCATGCATAACAGGAAAGGGGGGTGAGCGGGACCATGCATACCAGGATAAGGGGGGTGAGGGGACCATGCATACCAGGATTGGGGGGTGAGGGGACCGTGCATACCAGGATTGGAGGGTGAGGGGTACCATGCATACCACGAAAGGGGGGTGAGGGGTACCATGCATACCACGAAAGGGGGGGTGACAGGACCATGCGTAACAGAAAGGGGGGTGAGGGGGACCATGCATAGCAGGATAGGGGGGTGAGATGACCATGCATACCAGGATAGGGGGGTGAGGGGGACCATGCATACCAGGAAATGGGGGTGAGGGGGACCATGCATACCAGGAAAGGGTGGTGAGAGGACCATGCATACCAGGAAAGGGGGGTGAGGGGGACCATGCATAGCAGGATAGGGGGGTGAGATGACCATGCATACCAGGATAGGGGGGTGAGGGGGACCATGCATACCAGGAAATGGGGGTGAGGGGGACCATGCATACCACGAAAGGGGGGTGAGAGGACCATGCATACCAGGAAAGGGGGGTGAGGGGGACCATGCATAGCAGGATAGGGGGGTGAGATGACCATGCATACCAGGATAGGGGGGTGAGGGGTACCATGCATACCACGAAAGGGGGGTGAGGGGTACCATGCATACCACGAAAGGGGGGGTGACAGGACCATGCATACCAGGAAAGGGGGGTGAGAGGACCATGCATACTTTATATCTCCTGTTTTTATTCCAGGAATGTAATGCGCTGTTAGCTCTTTATTTTCTTACTATTTATTCCCTTTGCTCTGTGTCCTCTCATTATATAAGCTATTCATTCATAAGTGCACAGTATCTATTGACCTTATACACTGATATCAAGTGATATATCTACAATTAATTTATATATAGCTATGTATTTATCTTATATTCAATAAATACGGTGCAGTTACCCTCATTTCCACCTTGATAGTGACACTCTCATAGGGTATGTGCACACGCTGCGGATTCTGCTGCTGATCCGCAGCGGTTTTGGCTCTGCGGGTCCGCAGCAGATTTTCTGCGTTGTACAGTACCTTTATTTCCTATGTAAAAAAAAAAACCGCAGTGCACATGCTGCGGATTTTTCCGCGGTTTACAATCCACAGCATGTCAATTCTTTTGTGCAGAAATGCTGCGGTTTCACATCTCATCCATTATGAGGTGTAAAACCGCAGGGCAAAACCGCAGGCAAATCCGCAGATAAACCGCAGGACTTTAGTCTTGCGGATTTATCTGTGGATTTTACTAGAAAATCCGCAGATCCAAAAATACTCTGTGTGCACATACCATAAGGATACATTTTACACTATGATGGCACTTTTGCACATAGCCACTAGATGGAGCTATAACATGACATTTGCCTGAATTTTTATATCTAGACATGGTTTACACAAATTTTATTTTCTTCTCTTAACTATATACTATTTAACATTATAAGCTGTGTATTTTTGTAATTATTTGTATGTATACATGATTGATTACCACTTCGGTCTCTGTAAAAACAATCCCCTTTAACCCCTTTCCAGCATCAAGCGTAAATGTACGCCGATGTTGGACTCCCTCCCTTTGATGTGGGCTCCGACGCTGAGCCCACATCTTTTCTGGCACATGTCAGCTGTTTCGAACAGCTGACATGTGCGCCTAACAGCCTCTGACAGAGACATTTAACGTGCACGTCCGAAATCCCACCCATCAGTGACCCCATCACATGATTGCGAGTCACCAATGGGTTGGTATGACAACCAGAGGTCTCCAGCAGACCACTATGGTTGTCACTGCTGGATTGCTATGAGCGCCACCCACTAGCTGAAACCGCATGGATCAGGGATCACCCCGCCAAACTCCCGCTCTCCTTTTAACATGGGCAAACCGCTAGTCAGACAACACATGGTGTGGGTAAAACAGTGTGGCAATGCTTTATGGAACCACAAAACAGGCAGATAACACATAGAATAGTCCCAGCAAAATACTCAAGATGGTGCACATTACAGAGTCTCACCCTTCCACTGACTCGCCGAGGTAATAGCAGCCGTGACTTCAGATCTTCCAGGGTCACTAGCCCACCTGTGGAATGTACACAGAGGAGGTAACGACAAGCGTAGGAAGATGACAGTCCATTCAAGGCCAGTTGATCCGAGGATCACAACCTGGCTTCATATTCCAGGGTCTTTTACACCACCTGTGGCACGCACACAGAGAGGAGGTAACAACAAGTATAGGAAGGTAATAATTTTATTTCTATAGCGCCAACATATTCCACAGTACTTTACATTATAGAGGGGACTTGTACAGACAATAGACTTTACAGCATAACAATAAACACAGATCAAAGTAGATACCAAGAGGAATGAGGGCCCTGCTCACAAGCTTACAAACTACGAGGAAAAAAGGGAGACATGAAAGGTGGATGGTAACAATTGCTTTCATTGTTCGGACCAACCATAATCTTCGAATCGGGTGTTCATGTAATTCTGCATGAACCAGTTAACAGCCAAAGTATGTAACAGTACAGACATAGAGGGCTATTAAATAAGGGATATTAAACATGACAGTCCACTGAGTCCATACAAGGTACAAGGCGAGTTGATCCGAGCATCACAACCTGGCTTCATCAAATGTATCCATGGTTCAGCGATAGTCAGTGAGCAGATCTGTATTCTTCCAACCGAGGCTGAAAACACCTAGTTTGATTCCTATAGAATGATAGATCCATGTCCCTCATGATGGAGCCATGATGTAAAATGGCTGCTGTCCTGTCTCTGGTCCTTTTGGGATGAATGGATGTCTTGGCAGAATCTCTCTGGCTGTTTCTCTCTCTCAGTCTCTGTATACAGAGGCATGTAACCTATTTTTAGACTTAGCAAGTGTCCCTCATTCAGTATTTACATAAAGGGTAAGAATGGAGATGAGATCAAGTAGCATTACTTGCTTATTTAACCCCTTCCCGACCAGTGACGCCTATGTAGGCATCATGAAAACCTGTGCCAATACGACCAGTGATGCCTACGTAGGCGTCATGGTATAAATCACCCTCCTGCGGGTCGGGTGACTGGGGTCACCGAAATGTGACCCGACCCGCAGATATAGGATGACCTGCAGTTAGTCCCAGGGGGGTGGCTTTTCCCCCCCATGGTTACGATTGCTCTGATTGGCTGTTTCACTTTCAACAGCCAATCAGAGCGATTGTAATATTTCACCAATGAAACTTGGTGAAATATTACAATAAGAAAAAGATTTCCAGCTCACCGTTTCTGCATCTTTGTAATGCCAGGAGCACGGACCCACTGGGTCAGGGCGTGAGGAATCCAAATGAAGTAAATTGTCCAGCTCAACAGCGTAGTGAAAAGCAAAGATTTCATTCACTACAAAAACATTCCAGAGAGAGGATAAAACAATAACATGACAAATTACAGGTTTGCTTTTCACTACGCTGTTGAGCTGGACAATTTACTTCATTTGAAATATTACAATCCAGCAATGGCTGATGCTGCAACAGCATCAGCCATTGGCTGGAGCTAGGTGACCTCTGAGTCACAGAGTGACGCTAGCCCTCCAATCAGATGTGGAGGGGCGGTGTCAAAGAATGGCTGCCCTCACTCGTCACCCTCATCCCATCCGTGGAAGGTGAAGCGTGAGGTGCTGCCTGCTGCCCTGACACCAGACAGGTCCATGCTTGCTGCTGCTGCTGATCGCCACCTGCTGCTGATCACCGCGCCTGCTGCCGCCAATCTACCCTCTGGTACTGTGCACCGCTCCCCTCTGCTGCCTAATTCCACCCCTCCTGCCTCAGTAATCACCCCCCGCTCCTCTGATCGCCCCCCAGCCCTGTAATCACCTCCCTGCTGCTGCTGCCGCTGATCTCCCCTCTGTGCTGTTCTCTGCTCCCCTCTGCTGCCTGATTCTACCCCCCAGCCCTTTGATCACCCCCTGCACTAGTAATTGCCCCCCTGCGATCACCCTCTGCCCAGGTGATCACCCCCCAGCCCTGTAATCACCCACCTGCCCCAGTAATCACCCACCTGCCCCAGTACTCAATCCCCTGCTGCTGCCAATCTCCCCTCTGCTGTCCTCTGCTGCCTGATTCCACCCCCCTGCCCCGGTGACTGCCCCCTCCCACCCCAGTGATCACCCCCCTGCTGCTGCTGACTCCTGCTCCCCCCATGCCTGACAGCCCATTCCTGTTTCCCCTATGCCTGACAGTCCCTTCCTGCTCCCCCGCTCCTGACAGCCCTTTCCTGCACCCCCGCGCCTGACAGCCCTTTCCTGCTCCCCCACGCCTGACAGCCCCTTCCTGCTCCCCCGTACCTGACAGCCCCCTCCTGCTCCCCCGAGCCTGACAGCCCCCTCCTGCTCCCCCACAGTAGAAAGTTTCACCAAACACTCGCACATACACACGCACGCGCACTATAATAAAGTTTAGATTTTTGCACACACCACATGCACAATGTCCCACTTATCCCAGTCACAAAGGGTCTACTCAGTTGAAGAGGCATATGAAATTATTGCCTCCGAAATGGATAGCGAAGGAGAGGACCCCACTTTTCTCTATTCCTCCCACTCTTCCTCCTCCAGCGACACAGACTTACCACCACCAAGATGTCGCAGGACGAGAAATCGTCCGGAGCCCAGGGAGGAAGAGTTGGAGGCCTTAGCGGAAGAGTCGGAGTCCTTGGAGGAAGTCACACAGCCAAGTGTGAGTTTCCCCCAACCTAGTGCTAGTCACGCCCAAACTAGCACTAGGGCCCCCTCCTGGTCTCCCATCCCTGAAAAATTTACTCCACGGATTCCTGATTTCGTTCCCCAATCAGGAATTTAGTTTGAGACTGCCAACTTCAGGGAAATAGACTTTTTCAAAGTCTATTTCTTGGAGTCACTTGTGAGTCTCATGGTGAAGCAAACAAACTTGTATGCCCTGCAATTGTTTGCTGAAAACCCTAATTCTTCATTTTCTACTTGGAGTCCCGTTGACTCTGTAGAAATGAAGAAATATTGGGGACTGGTCCTTCACATGGGGACTGTGAAGAAACCGGAAATTTGCCAATACTGGAGTACTGATATTTTATATCAAACTCCAGTATTTGGCATAGTTATGAGTCACAGATGTTTTGAGGCGATTCATAAGTTTCTCCACTTTGGGGACAACACTGAAAGCCTTCCCCGCGACGACCCGAATTTTGACAGACTGTTCAAAATTTGGCCAGTCATCGAACACTTCAGCAACAAGTTTGCTGAAGTGTACATTCCCCAAAGGGAAATTTGTGTGGATGAATCCCTCATCCACTTCAAAGGGAGGCTTCAGTTCCATCAGTACCTACCCAGCAAAAGGGCAAGGTACGGGATAAAACTATATAAGCTGTGTGAGAGTACCTCAGGGTACACTCACAGCTTTAGAGTTTACCAAGGGAAGAAGACCAGGATCCAGCCCCCAGAATGTCCACCTGCTCTGGGGGTGAGTGGGAAAATAGTGTGGGATTTGGTCCACCCACTGCTGGATAAAGGTTACCATCTGAATTCTGATAACTTTTATACAAGCGTCCCACTCTTTCAATCCCTCTCTGCCAAAGCTACCGCAGCCTGCAGTACTATGCGCAGAAGCCAGAGGGGTCTCCCTTTGTCGCTAATTGAGCAGCCTCTCTGAAAGGGTGAGAGCCGAGCCCAATGTAGCGGCAACATGCTTGTGGTCAAGTTCAAAGATAAGAGAGACGTCTTTTTTTTTTAAAACAATCCATGGTCCCGGCACCACGGCCACCACCGTTCGAGGTACCCCAGCACAGGTCCACAAACCAGACTGTGCCCTAGGGTACAACAAACACATGGGGGGAGTTGATGTTTTTGATCAAGTCCTCCAGCCCTATAGTGCCATGCGGAAGGCGAAGGTGTGGTATAAAAAACTGGCTGTGCACATCTTACAAATGGCACTGTATAACGCATGAGTGCTATCACGATGTGCAGGCCAGACCACCAACACCTTCCTTCAGTTCCAGGAGGCGGTGATAAAGACCATGATTTTTGGAGATGAGGACAAAGCGCGCCCCAGCACCCCTGGAACTCAAGTTTCCCATATGGCACCAGGGCAACATGCTCCCACTAGGCGAGAGCAAAAAAAAGGTGCTGGGTGTGCTATAAAAGGGGGATAAGACGGGAAACTCATTTCCAATGTGAAACCCGCACGGTGTTTGAATGAATGCTTTAGCATTCATCATGCATCCGGGGACTAAACACATCCTGACATTCCCCTACAGAACTCACCCACACCAATCTGATGTACACTACACCACACACACCAACCTGATGTAGTTTGTCAGGTTGGTGTGTGTGGCATAGTGTACATCAGATTGGTGTGTGTGTGGTGTAGTGTACTTCAGGTTGGTGTGTATGTGGTGTAGGTGGTGTGGTTTGTCAGGTTGGTGTGTGTGGCGAAGTGTATGTTAGGTTGATGTGTGTGTGGAGTAATGTACGTCAGGTTAGTCTGTGTGTGTGGCGTAGTGTATGTCAGGTTGGTGTGTGTGTGGCGTAGTGTACGTCAGGTTGGTCTGTGTGTGGCGTAGTGTACGTCAGGTTGGTGTGTGTGGTGTAGTGTATGTAACAGAAGTCTGTTTTCTTGACCAACCAGAGAAATCAACACTTAAATTTGAAAGCCAACATACAGATAAATTTCTATTCTTCTTTGTTTGCTAAAAATAGTCATCTGGTTAATTAAGATACAATGCTGTATATCTTCACAATGCCAAAAGTAAAAGAAAAAAAAAAAGTTTAAAAATATTAAAAAAAAAAAAAATAAATAAAACTTCAAATTACCCCCCTTTCACCCCATTTAAAAAAAAATAAAAATCAAACATACATTTATTTGGTATCGCCGCATTCAGAATCATCTGAGCTATCAATATAAAAAAAGAATTAACCTGATCGCTAAATGGCAAAATGAGAAAAGGCCAAATGCTAGAATTATGTTTTTTGGACGCTGCAACATTGCATTAAAATGCAATAATGGGCGATCAAAAGATCGTATCTGCACCAAAATGGTAGCGGCACTCAAAAAAATAAGCCCTCAGTCAACCCAAGATCGTGAAAAATGGAGACGCTACGGGTATCAGAAAATGGTGCAATTATTTTATACTTTACCTAATAAAGAGGAGTTATTTTTATTGATTAATGTTTGTTTTGGGTGGTTTATTTTCTGTTGGTATTTGGTTTATCCTAAAAAACGCTCATATAATATTCTCCAGTAATGAAGAGCAACATCCAGCGAATAATCAAAAGATAAAATTTAACTTTTACATGCAAACGATGGTTACAATTCCAGCACAATACACACACGTCGTCCTCACCTGATGAATCACCTTTGGTGAGGATGACGAAACTAGTAGAAATGAGAGGCTTGGTGAGTGAGGCTGGGAACACACTACCGTGTGTGATGTGAGAAACTTGCACGAGTCTCTCGCATCAACACCTGGTGCTGCCAACAGCACTTGGGATTGGAGCTGCAGCTGCATAGAAATACATGCAGCTGTTATTCCGGTCCCGAGTGCCGGCGACAGCACCGGGTGTTGATGCAAGAGACTCATGAAAGTTTTTCACATCACACATGGTAGTGTGATCCAGGCCTGAGTGTGTATACGTCACCTCACCTTATATACTGAAATGTGGGTTTTTTTCTATTAGTCACCTTCTGACTAACCTTCAGGGGGTGAATTAAGGGTATAGTTTTACATCTGGAAATAATAAAGTTTAATTTTTATCCTTTTGTCAGCAAATATGACAAGACACAAATCCAATTTTGGTTAAAACGATTCCAACATTCTGAACATAAAAAAAGACTTCTCCCCTATGTCGCATCTCTGATGTTTGTTATCAGTTGATTTCCAAGTAAAATATTTCCCACATTAAGAAAATGAAAAAGGCTTCTCCTCTGTGTGACTGCTCTGATGTCTAACAAAATACACTTTCTGGTTAAAACATTTCCCACATTCTGGACATGAAAAAGGCTTCTCCCCTGTGTGAGTTCTCTGGTGGCTAACAAGAGTCGATTTCCGGTTAAAACATTTCCCACATTCTGAACAGGAAAAAGGCTTCTCCCCTGTGTGAGTTCTCTGGTGGTTAACAAAATGTGATTTATGTGCAAAACATTTCCCACATTCTGAACATGAAAACGGTTTCTCCCCTGTGTGGATGAATCTCTGGTGCTTAACACAATCTGATTTACAGTTAAAACATTTCCCACATTCTGGACATGAAAAAGGCTTCTCCCCTGTGTGAGTTCTCTGGTGGTTAACAAAATGTGATTTATGTGCAAAACATTTCCCACACTCTGAACATGAAAAAGGCTTCTCTCCTGTGTGGATTCTCTGGTGCCTAATACAAACTGATTTAAGGTGAAAACATTTCCCACATTCTGAACAGGAAAAAGGTTTCTCCCCTGTGTGGATTCTCTGGTGCTTAACACAATCTGCTTTATGGTTAAAACATTTCCCACATTCTGAACAGGAAAAAGGCTTCTCCCCTGTGTGAATTTTCTGGTGGCTAACAAGAACCGATTTCTGATTAAAACATTTCCTACATTCTGAACATGAAAAAGGCTTCTCCCCTGTGTGAGTTCTCAGGTGGTTAACAAAATGTGATTTCCATGTAAAATATTTTCCACATTCTGAACAAGAAAATGACTTCTTTGTTTTTTAATGCCTCTTTTGTGAATTTGATTTTCCTTAGTAGTCGGTAACGAATCAGAAGATGGGACCTGTTTCATAGGATCAAATGATAGATCTTTGCTGTGAATGGATGATGGTGTTTCTGGAGTAATAGCAATCACTTCATTTGTATCTTGTAGGATCTCAAGATCATCAGATTTAAAAATTGAAGATGTCAGCTGTCCCTCTGATCTCCCAGTACAGTCATCTGCTAAGATAAAAAACAATTATTTTGTAATAAAATATCCTTGAGTTTTATATTTTTGGACATTTCTACTTAAACTGTCATTAAAAAAGTCAAGCTGTGTAAAAAACTTTCACAAGACAATGACAGTTCACAGTCTAATAGAAAACCTTGTTGGAAGAACCAGTAGTGTGTGGTGTCCAACTGTTTGTTCATTCTGCCTCTCAAATAACGAATAAAAAGAAACCAATCAATGTTATGTAGGAGAAAATAATACCAATTCTCCTCTCACAAAAAACAAGTTCCCACTCAGGTCCATCATCTGTCAATGGAAAAACAGATGTTCCCACATTATTAGTGGCTCAAAGGCTGTTGAAAAGCAACAAGGTTTCCATAAACCAATCCAGCAAAATCTGCTCTCACTACTAACTCTTGCAATGTACTCAAACAACATTTAGAATCCCTGTATTTAGCAATATTATAGTGAGAAGAACCCACTTACCATATCTTTCAGATTACAAGACGCACTTTTTCCCCAAAAAAATTTTTGGGGAAATGGGGGTGCATCATATAATGCCGATATACCTTACCGGTACCGTTGCTGCAGGTTGGGATGAGGGGGTGTCTGCCGATGGTGCGAGTGGCCGGGGGTGCTGTGGGGGTCTGCGGTGCTCTGTGGGGGTCACTGGTGCTGAGGGGGCTCTGCGGACAAGGCCAGAGCCCCCGCAGTTGCATGGTTTCCTGTGCGGTGGACTCCGGGAAAATGGTCAGCAGGGGTGGCGCATGCGCAGATGGAGATCTTGGCACCAAGATCTCGGGAGATAAGATCTCATCTTTCATTTATAAAATGGAATTACTTTATGGGGGATTTTGACTGTTCTGGTTTTCTGTCATTTCGTTATATTAGGGCTCCTGCATATGTTGTGTCCATTCTCATCTGGCATCTGTTTCTGCTGTCCAGCTGTAGTAATCTGCTCCCTACTTCAGCCAATTGGAAAGTACCACACCCTACTAAAGCTCAAAGCAAATTGCCGGAATCTGCCAGATATAGCGTTGTGCTTCTCTGGTTCAGTCCTCTGTGCTCAGCTTGCGGCTTGTGTATTTGTTTCCTGCTGTGACCGTGGCCCGTTTACTGACTACTCTTGTGTCTTCTGATTCTGTCCTTCTGGTTCTGACCCAGCTACCTGACTACTCTTCTTGCTATCTAACACCACAGAATAGCAGGTAACACCATGGTCCAAACCAAAGGGTCCCAGTGTAAGTTCAGATCCATGTAAGGGTGTTAAAAGGGCGATGAGCAAGGCAATCCTTGGGATATGGAAAGCAGAGAAGATAGTGCCAAGCATGTTCATGGTGGACATCTTTTGAGCTGCCAGGTGACCACAAACAGTGCCCCCAATATATTGTGTCTGCAAACTATTCCAGCTAGATCTACATTCAAATAGCTAAATTGCGCTCCTTCCCTTCTGAACACTGCCATGTGCCCAGACAGTAGTGTACAATAGTATGTAGGGGATTGTGCGAAGCTGGAAAATAATTTGTAAGATCCATTTGTTTTCTATTATTCTTTGTGAATAATTCCAAAGTTATCACCACATAAAGTGACACGTCAGATTTTAAAAATGGGGCCTGATTAGGAACACAAAACTGGCTGCGGGAAGAGGTTAAATCACAGTATTTTGGACACTATGGTAGTCGAAAACTGTGACTATAGACAATAACACATCTACTAAAATGATCAAACTCAACAGTCTTCATCAGTAATAAATGAGTAACCAGTGGTGAAACCTCTCTGGGGTAATTAGCATAAGAGTGTCGGTGACTTCACAATCTAAACTATCGTAAGGTCCAATATTTTCTGTCAGATGAGTTTCAAGAAATATTACATATTAAGGCTGGTTTCACATTAGCGCTTTTTAAGCGCACGCACGGCCGGGGGTAGCTCCGCCCCCGAGCCGGCTCTCTGCCCGTCGTGCCCGCCCCTTGCTTGTAGCGCCGCCTCCTAGCGGACAGCGGCGCCTGCGATCGGCGCACCCTATCTTTAGCATAGGGTGCGCAGATCGTGCGCAGGCCGTGCGCTAGTTGTGCTTTGACCTGCGCTGCGCACTTTTGACGGTGCGCCTTGCACGCCAAAATCGAACTTTTCGGATTTTGGCGCGCACGGCGCACAGTCAAAAGTGCGCAGCGCAGGTCGAAGCGCAACTAGCGCACGGCCTGCGCACGATCTGCGCACCCTATGCTAAAGATAGGGTGCGCCGATCGCAGGCGCCGCTGTCCGCTAGGAGGCGGCGCTACAAGCAAGGGGCGGGCACACCGGGCAGAGAGTCGGCTCGGGGGCGGAGCTACCCCCGGCCGTGCGTGCGCTTAAAAAGCGCTAATGTGAAACCAGCCTTAAAGAGAACTGTGTATAATAGTGCAGAGGTGAGATGTCCTAAAGGGAACCTGTCAGCAGGATTGTGCACAGTAACCTACAGACACTATCAGGTCGGCGCCATTATACTGATTACAATGATACCTTGGTAGATGAAATCCGTCTTGTGGTTGTTTAATCTGTATTTATAGTTTTCAGTTAATGAGATTCTCGAGCTTTGGGGTGGGGCTGTGGGCGGGGCTTTATGTGGTGCTCTGATTACATATGCATCTGTATTTGGCTTATGACAGGTCACTGATCCCTCAGTGCCCCCTATTTTACATAATGCATATAATAGCGTTGATATTAGTTTTCTTTTTTATCAAAACCATCTTTATAATGCCAATCACAATGTCCCAGAAATACATGTTACATTGTTATATTACATAACACTGTAAATCCATCCATTTTTAAGACATGGTTATAATAATACCTGTATTGTAGTTGATATTATTGTTGATAATTCCTATAATATTGTGGCTATCTCGTCCTGCCCCAGAGCGCGAGAACCTCATTAACTAAAAACTACAAATAAAGATTGACCCATCTCTGCCATCCGATGTACTATTTCATCCATGTGACCAGGGCCTTACTTCCCATGGACGGAATACTAAGTCATCAGTATGTCATCGCGATCGGCCGCGCACATGGGGGAGTGCGCGGGGTTTGCGGGTAATCGCGGCCTAGTATCGGCTGAGTCTCACAGCTGACACTTGGCACTAGGTGACAAGATGCTCCTGGCACTTTAACCCCCAAAATACTGTGATCGAACACAATCGCAGCATTTCAGAAGCTGGCGCATTGTACAAATATTAAAAAAGAATAAAAAAATCCATTATACATTCTATCACTAAAATATTTGAATGAAAAAATAAAAATCTAAACAATAAAAAGTACACATATTTGGTATCGTCGCGTCCGAAATGACCAGACCTATAAAACTGTCCCACTAGTTAACCACTTTAGTGAACACCATAAAAAAGGGAAAAAACAATGCATTATCATAGCGCCATACAAAAAGACTGATATAAATAATGGTACCGCTGAAAACGTCATCTTGTCCCGCAATAAACAAGCCCCCATACAGCTCCATCACTAAAAAATTTAAAAAAAAATAAAAAATTATAGCTCTCAGAATAAAGTGATGCAAAGATAATTATTTTTTCTATGAAATGGTGAATAATAGCACCAAAACAGAAAGAAAAGTTATACCGTAAATGAGGTACCACTGTAATCGTAGTGACCTGAAGAATAAAACTTCCTTATCAATTTTACCTCACACGGAATGGTATAAATGAACTCCCCCCAAAAGAAACTCATGAATTGCTGTTTTTTGTTCATTCTGCCTTCCAAAAAATTGGAATAGAAAGCAATAAAAAAGTCATGTGCCCGAAAATGGTACCAATAAAAAAGGCAACTCGTCCCACAAAATACAAGACCTCACATGACTCTGTGGGACAAAATATGGAAAAATTATAGCGCTCAAAATGTGGTGATGCAAAAACTATTTTTTTGCAATAAAAAGCGTCTTTTAGTGTGTGACAGCTGCCAAACATAAAAACCCGGTATAACGTCTTTCTCACATCCTGATATTTCCGGTACCGGAGATGTCAGTGTCCGTGTGTGTAATATTTGCGGCACACATGTGGCATGCGTGTGCCGCATCAGTACCACACGGACGGGTGCCAGGGAAGAAGCGTTACATTAAACGCTGTTCCCCGGCGCCAGGTGCAGAACACGGCTCTCATCATTCTCACATATTCTGCCGGCGATCAACGCGAGCAGGGGAGAATGATGAGAGTTACATTTAAGTAATAAAAGAGAGAGCAGGCGGTGGCTGATTGGACTATTACTCCCATCAATCTACCCTGCTGCGGCTAATAACAGTGACAACAGGAGCGGCAGATGGGAGTATTAATCTGCCGCACCTGTGCTGTAAATAAATATGGTAATGTTTTTAAAAAAAACAGCATGGTTTCCCCCCTATTTTTGATAACCAGCCAGACAAATTTCACAGCTGAGGGCTGCAACCCTCAGCTGTCAGCAAGGCTGGTTATCAAGAATAGAGGGGTCCCCATGCTATTTTTTAAAAATTATTTAAATAATTAAAAAACTGCATGGGATACCCCCCATTTTTGACAACCATCCTTGCTAAAGCTCACAGCTGGGGGCTGTTATTCTCAGGCTGGTAAGGGGCCATTGATCTTGGCCCCCAGCTTAAAAATCGCAGCCTGCAGCTGCCCAGAAAAGGCGCATCTATTAGATGCGCCAATTCTGGCACTTTGCCCTGCGCTTCCCACTTGCCCTGTAGCTGTGGCAAGTGGGGTTCTTATTTGTGGGGTTGACACCTATCCATTACTAAGCCTATAGTTACATGTTACATAACGACACTGCCAGAATAAAGTCCTTTATTTGAAAGAAATGACACAGACTCCTTTATTATTCTTAATTAAACCATACTTACAAGCACGCTTAATTCATGTGAAGCCCTCGATCTCCTGTAACAAAAGTAACATAACAAATGAACAATATAACATACCTGTCCGTCATTGTGTCCCACGTAGCAATTCAATCTCTGGACGATATACAATTTTCAACTTGGACGGCACCAATATGCGACCGTCTCCACTGAAAACCACTGGTGAATGAGCTAACTGCTGGGAGCGCAGGCTCAGTGACTGGGGGTGACGTAATAGAGGTAACCTTCGGTCACTGAGCTCCGTTCCCAGCCGCGCTGAGCTGCGATGAGATCCGGTGAGATCCCCGTTTGCACTGTGAGCGCTCATGGCTCATGGTGCTAGCGGAGATCTCCCCGAAGTCACCGCAGCTCAGCCCGGCAGAGTTCATTGACCGGAGGTTACCTCTACGACATCACCCCCGGTCACCGGTTTCCACCGTTTAGGCACATCAGCGGCTCTCCAAATGCGACATGGCTTCCTATCTTAATTGCAGCCAATTTTGCATTGAAAAAGTAAAACGGCGCTGTTAGGCGTCGGGTTCCTGCCTCTACACACGAGGAATCCCCAGTCTTGCCTTTTGTGGTCTCCCATTCAGTCCCGACCGCAGAGGAGGCTGCTCAGCAAAGGCATCGTTCCCGACATCTTGCTCAAGCTAGTGCAGTCAGGATGGTTGCTGCTGCCACCTCTGGTTCAGCTTTGGCAATCTGCACTAGCCAGCAGCTCCAGAGGCTAAGTCTTTTTGCAGCCTACTGAGCATGCACGTGGGACGCTCTCTCATTGGAGGTCGGAGGTCACATGCTCAGGTCATCAAGCAGCTCGGATTAGACCATCATGAAGGTCCCGGAAGGACACTGCTATAAAAGGTTTGCATGGCCGCTTGGCCACGCGCTAATATAAACTCTAATGGCTAGTTGTGTGTGTGATGACGGATGTATGAGACTGGTGACTGACTCATTATGAAACCCCTACCCTCGGTTGTGTATGAGTTAGGGAGATAGATTATGCCACTACTGGCGCTGTCTCTTTGTGCCACAGAGCATCTCGCTCTCCACATGAGCATTAGCGCCAGTCAGCACAAGGCACCACTGGACCGCATGTGCAGCAGCGTTCCTCGCAACGGCAACGTTCGCATGTCAAGCGCTTACCTCCCTGCTCTGGGCAGTTAGTGGCGTCCGCTGAACTGGTGCAGTGCGCATGTGATGCAATTATATTATTTAGTTCAGGCATCGCAGTTGCGGTGTCGACAGCTAGTGGGACTAAAGGGACTCTAACCCTGTGCCCTTGGGGCTGAGTCCTGTGTCTCTTAACTAGTCTTCACCTTGCCGAGCCCTGTGAGGTTAACAGACTCCGGCACTTGTGTTCTGCGGCTCTGTGCAGTAACAGAGTTCGCTGCTGTACACACCGGGACAGCGGTTGACCCGCCGGTGTTCAGTCAGTGATCGCAGTATACCATCTCTGCACGGTGGACTCCGGGTTTCGAATGCACCTTATTATTATATTTTATTTGGTGCGTTCCACCAACCCTAACAGGCTCTCCTTCCCTTCCACGCTCTGCCATGCGCCCAAACAGTGGTTTGCCCCCACTTATGGGGTATCAGCATAATAAGGACAAATTGCACAACTCTTGGGGTCCAATTTCGCTCGTTACTCTTGGAAAAATAAAAAATTGGGGGCAAAAATATCATTTTTGCAAAAAAAATATGATTTTTTATTTTTACGGCTCTACGTTATAAACTTCTGTGAAGCACATGGGAGTTCAAAGTTCTCACCACACATCTAGATAAGTTCTTTAGGGGGTCTAGTTTCCAAAATGGTGTCACTTGGGGGGGGTTTCCACTGTTTAGGCACATCAGGGGCTCTCCATACGCAACATGGCGTCCGATTTCAATTCCAGCCAATTTTGCATTGAAAAGTCAAACTGTGCTCCTTCCATTCCGAGCTCTGCCATGCACCCAAACAGTGGTTTACCCCCACATATGGGGTATCAGCGTACTCAGGAAAAATAGCACAACTTTTGGGGTCCAATTTCTCTTGTTAACCTTGGTAAAATAAAAAAAATTGGATCTGAAGAAAATTTTTTGTGAAACAAGTTAAATGTTCATTTTTTAAACATTCCAAAAATGCCTGTGAAGGACCTGAAGGGTTAATAAACTTCTTGAATGTGGTTTTTAGCACCTTGAGGGGGTGCAGTTTTTAGAATGGTTCATTTTTGGGTATTTTCTGTCATATAGACCCCTCAAAGTGACTTCAAATCTGATGTGCTCCCTAAAAAAATGTATTTATGATAAACCGCTGTTTAACTTTTAACCCTTATAACTTCCTAACAAAAAAAAAAATTTGGGTTCCAAAATTGTACTGATATAAAGAAGACATGTGGGAAATGTTAATTATTAAGTATTTTGTGTGACATATCTCTGTGATTTAAGGGCATCAAAGTAAAATTTTTGAAAATTGTGAAATTTTCCAAATGTTTGCCAAATTTCTTTTTTTTTCACCAATAAATGCAAGTCATATCAAAGAAATTTTACCACTATCATGAAGTACAATATGTCACGATAAAACAATGTCAGAATCACTGGGATCCATGGAAGCATTCCAGAGTTATGACCTCATAAAGGTACAGTGGTCAGAATTGTAAAAATTGGCCTGGTCATTAACGTGCAAACCACCCTCGGGGGTAAAGGGGTTAAACAACAATCACAAGACTATCAGGGAGTTACAGACTCACGTAAGTGAGGCCGATCCCACCACAATCAAATTATCATACAGAATGAACAGGTAAAAAAAGACATAGAATAAAAAAATATATTACATCCCCATCAACAATGTATGGACAATAGGAGAACTCCAACAATAAACCGGAGTTGCACTCATTTATGGTGGACCAATGGAGCTACTATGAGTCCTGAGCAGAAGATTGGAGACAATAATATTGCTCCCCATTTCAGGAGAGATTGTACAGTAATCTGAATTCCTTAGGATAAAAAAAAGGAAATTTATGAAGTGGAGTGAATCCATGAAACCAGGGCTCGAGCCATACCAACACATCTCCTGCAGGTGTGAATAAATGTATATTACAGCCATCAGCCACGCACAGCTTAGAGATATATCATGGCACAGGTGTGATGGTTTTATGTAGTTTATCACAATCCTGTTTGAAGTTAGTTGTTCTCAAAAGAAATTGAAAAATCAGGATAAAGGGAAACTCTGTTGTTATTGTACAGAAATTCACACTTGGCCTCACTGCACATTTAATGTTGTCGATCATAAAATCAAAGTTTGGCCAGAAAGACTGGACCTGGTCTTGTAGGGACCATATGAGCACATTCAGCAGCACAGAAGGGAGAGAAGGTAGATTTATCCAGGGTTCTAGGAAGCCAACATCATCATTACCCTCCGCTTTCTCTTACAGGGCCATCATAATACTTTTCTTCAAGTGATTTTCTAACTTGTCAGCACATTCTACATACGCTGTCATTTGGCTTTGTAGTTTACACATCTGGGCAGGTAAGGGTCAGCGTCTTCTAATCCCAGTGGGTAAGTTCTATATAAAAGGGTTTTCAATTCCCAAAGTCATTAGAACAGTTTTGGATGGAGGAGAATGTTGTGGTCTTGAGGAAAAATAGTGATCACACAATTGTGATACGGCCAGAATACACGACCGATAAAGCAGCCACAGCCGGTGACTGAGAAGAATCTGTGACTTCTCTGCATTTAGTGGTTACTACTCACCTGGGTAGCCATATGTAGGAATCTCCTCCTTACACCGCTCATCACCCCTCACATATGTCTCTGTAGTATTAATATGGGTCAGATCTTCACCCTGAAACAAATATTGTAAAAGTCACAGACAGATGGAGAAGTCACATCTATGATCAGCTCTAATCCTGCCATCTCCACCGTTCTCATTACACAAGTATAAAACATATAATACTGGTGGATAAAACAAGACTGCGCACAAGACCTTCACAGCCGTCTACACATCATAGGGGAGATCTCCTGACACCTTCTCTCCATCTACCTGATGATCCTGGGGAACATTGGGATCTTCTTGTGTACAGTCCTGTGGAAGAAGAGGACGGGGACATCTCTCTGGTGTTGTCCTCTTACTAGATAGATCTGGAGGAAACACATACAGGGACTGAATTTATTCTTTACATACAGATAATTATAGGCCGTGTGTATTTAGTCCTGTCTATTACCTGGTGATGTGAGGGGCTGGGGAACCTCCATCATGACGTCCTTGTACAGATCTTTGTGTCCTTCTAAATACTCCCACTCCTCCATGGAGAAATATATGGCGACATCCTGACACCTTATAGGAACCTGACACATACAATGATACCGTCATCCCCCAATCCCTTCATAGCGTTACTGTATAATTTCCCAGCATTCCTAGCAGTGTCACCTCTCCAGTCAGCAGCTCAATCATCTTGTAGTTGAGTCCTAGGTTCTTCTGGTCATTGATGTCCTCTTGTATCAGGGGGTGAGGTGGAGGCCCCATGATTGGGCTCAGGGGTCTTCCCCATCCCTCAGACACAGGGTCCTGACAGCGCTCACTAGAGGTCTTCTTCACTACTGTGTAATCCTGGTTATGGAGAGACACATTAATAAATCTCACTACAGACATTTCCAGAGCCCTCACCTCTCCAGTTCTGTCCATCTGTTATTCCCATAGATAAGAATGATGTAATGTGACGTCATCAGAAACTCTCACCTCTCCAGTAAGCCGGAAGAGGATCTCTAGGGTGAGGTGTAATATCCTCTCCGCCATCTTGTCTCTGTCCATATCCATCTTTGATGGGTAAAACAGGAAAATTCTCTCATATAGAAGATCTTCACTGAGAGGATCCGATATTGTAGAGACCTGAATGAGAAGATAAGTCGATGTAACATTATAAAAATTAGAGCTCTCTCCACAGCACCAAATATATAAATCATTTAAAGAGTATGCAAATGAGCACATACAAGAAAGCAGAAATTAAGGCATAAAAGTGATACCTTATTTTTTATATAATAAATATACTAAAAATATTAATATTAAAAACTTCATGTGATTTGTAAAAAATATATATATAAAAAAAATTATATTACAGAAGGATCTGGAGTATTTATAAGCAAATAAGTATATAATATAGAAAAAAAATAATATATATCTATATATATCTAAATGTGCCAATAAATATAATAAAAGATTAATTGCAATAAAAAGGATTAATTTAAATAAAAACCTCTGTAACGATCATTTAAACCATATGGTTTTCAGAGTTTTTAACTTACAGATCCAAAACACCTCTTTTCTGTTAAGTTTAATAATTCTATTAGGTACATGAGCAGGGACATAATCTATAGGAGTAATTTTTAGCTTATTGAATTCCTTATTGTGTACTAGGGTGTAGTGCCTAGACAGCCCATGGGTCAGCAGACCCTTTTTTATATCGTGCCTGTGGGAGTTCAGTCGCAGATGGAGTTGCTGGGTGGTTCTACCCACATACTGTTTCCCACAAGGGCATTCGATCATATAAATTACAAAGGCAGAATTACAATTAAGGTGATGAGAGATGGACCCATGAACCTCACAAAATCACCGTGATCCTCCTTCTGCACTTGTTTTTTATTTTTTTTAAATTATTTTTATTTATCAATATATCTGTCCCAGAAGGAGATATAAGGACTCCACCAGCCTTCCACTTCCCCCAAAAAAATATGGGTTTCCTCCCACCAGCCCAGGAAGATATTAGCGTACATGGGAGCACAGGGGCTCCCCATCGCAGTCTTCTTAGATGGAGTAGTCATCAGCCAATCCTCCTCAAGTAAGGAATACCGAAGGGGCAGTTCCTTCGGATAAGAAGGAACTGCTAAAACCTGAGTACCTTCAGGAGGCAATCAAGGGACCTTTACAGTAGATTCAGGAGGAGAGGCTATCCATGCAGTGCCCTGGATGGACCCCTGGATTATGCCTTCTCTGTCAATAGAGATGCACTTCCCAATAAAATCCAAGTGCAGAAGGAGGATCAGGGTGATTTTGTGAGGTTCATGGGGACTTGTGATGGGCAGTCTGAGAGGGTCTATCAGGTTCTTAAACATTGGGTGGGGTTTTGCTAGCGGACCCAAATGTCAGTAAATTCATTTCGCCGAAACCTAGTGTGACGTATAAGGGGGGGGGAAAGATCGATTGGGGATCATTTGGTCCATAGTCTTTATCAAAGACCGGCCAGGACTGGTACCTGGCTTGCTAGAAGACCTGTGGGGTTCTATAGGTGTGGCAATTGCTCCAGATGCAGTATGACGTCTCAAGGGAAAACTTTCTGTAGTGCGGCCAATGGCAGGTCATTTTCCATCAGAGATTCTGGTACTTGTAGGTCCACTGGGATGTTGTATAAGGCTACCTGTACCTGTCCTTTTAGACTATGTTGGAAAAACGAAGAGGGAATTGAAGGTGAGGGTGGGTGAACACTGCAGTGATATAAAGAACAAGAGAGATACACCAGTGGCCGCCAAATCAATGAAATCCATTCTGGTCGATTGTCTGATATAACATTCACTAAGGTGGAGCTGGTGAAGCTTAAAATCAGAAGGGGAGATCTGGATAGGCTGATTTTGAAACATGAGGCTGAATGGATTTTCAGGTTGCAATCTCTCTCCCTAAAGGGATTGAATGAGTGCCAATTCTATGCATGCTTTATTTCAGGGGTGGGGAACCTCAGGCCCCAGGGCCATTTACGGCCCTCGATGACCTTTTATCAGGCCCCAGAGCAGATTCTCAGCGACCACATTCTTGGGCAGGGAGATGTATTTTGATTGCCACAATCTCAATAATTTCTTCTTGATCTGTTAGCACACACACACAGTGTTCACTACTGAACATTGAAGGGCATGCAATGAAAGATTAAGTCATGAAACCAGTGCCAGAGTCAGGATGTACTTTGTGGGTGGAGTTTGTACGGCCTCTGAAGGATGGTTTAAATATCCAAATGGCCCTTGGCAGAAAAAAGATTCCACACCCCTGCTTTTTTTGATTATATATACCTGTCTTTGTGCCTTCTTCTACAATATTGATGGTTTGATATGATTTAAACATACTATATACATGTTTTCACATGTCCCTATTATGGGTTGTACATTGTTGCATTTTCTTGAGTTTAAGTTGTCTGATTTATTTAATGTATTATTCTTATGCTGCTTTTCGATCTTATCCCCAAGAATTTCAAAAAATGAATAATGTCTGTTGCAGTGTCCCTGCTAGCGCTGTGGGGTATCTTTAATATACAGCACATGACAATGGCGGATCTTAATAGGGGCGGATGGGGCGGTCGCCCCGGGCCCAAGGTTTTTTGGGGGCCCAGGGGCAGAGGCGGGCTGGGCCAGGTGTCAGAGAGGCAAATGCCCGGGCCGCTCCCCCAGCACCTGTACAGTGCCGGCCGTGCCCTGTGCTGTGACGCCGCCGGCAGCAGACAGCCGCCCGCGTCACATTCTATGAGGCCGGGGCCGGGAGCTGTGCACGGCCGTCACCTTGACGGCTGCTCAGCTCCGGCTCCCTCCGGCTGTACTTCCGGGTCAGATGTCGGGCGTGCGCGATGACGTCATCGTGCACGCGCCGACATGTCCCAGAGGATGCTGAAAGCAGAGGCGCTGCTGGGAGCGAGCCGGCTGTGAGGTAAGTATGGGGAACTTTATTTTTTTTTATTTATAAAATGAATTAAATGGGGGAGGGGGTGAGTGGGGGCTGTACACAATGAAGGGGGGGGGTGACTGGGGCCTGTATGTGATGACGGGGGGGTGACTGGGGGCTGTATACGATGAAGGGGGGTGAGTGGGGCTACACAGGATGAAGGGGGGTGAGTGGGGCTACACAGGATGAAGGGGGTTGACTGGGGTTGTACAGGATGAAGGGGGGTGACTGGGGTTGTACAGGATGAAGGGGGGTGACTGGGGTTGTACAGGATGAAGGGGGGTGACTGGGGTTGTACAAGATGAAGGGGGGGATGAGTGGGGGCTTCACAGGATGAAGGGGGGATGAGTGGGGGCTTCACATGATGAAGGGCGGTGAGTGGGACTACATATGATGAAGGGGGGGTGAGTGGGGCTGAACATGATGAAGTGGGGGATAAGGGGGACTGCACATGATGAATTAAGGGGTAAGTGGGACTGCACATGATGAATTAAGGGGTAAGTGGGACTGCACATGATGAATTAAGGGGTAAGTGGGACTGCACATGATGAATTGGGGGTAAGGGGGACTGCACATGATGGATTGGGGGTAAGGGGGACTGCACATGATGAATTGGGGGTAAGGGGGACTGCACATGATGAATTGGGGGTAAGGGGGACTGCACATGATGAATTGGGGGTAAGGGGGACTGCACATGATGAATTGGGGGTAAGGGGGACTGCACATGATGTGGGGGTAAAATTAACTGCACATGATGATGGGGGAGTGGGGCTGCACATGAAGTTGGGGGGGAAGGGGACTGCACATGATGAAATGGAAGGGGGGATAAGGGGCTACAAATCATGAAGCGGCACTGCAGATGAAATGAGTGGGTGATAGGGGACTGCAATGGATGAAGTAAGGGGACTTCAAATTAAAGTGGGGACATTAAAGTGGATCCCCTATGGCCAGGATCACGTTGGGCGATTTTGTGCATATTGGCCGTAGGCCTACAGATTATGTGCAACGTCTTTTTAGGCCATGTCCACACGTGGTGGAATGGTGGCGGGTTTTCCGTATGGACCCGCAGCAAACCAAGTGCTGCGGTCCGTACGGCTGTCAATTCCCGCACGGGGACCGCAGCGCTCAGGTGGGAAGGGGGGTACAGGGGCCCAGGTTTTATGAACAGCCCCGGGCCCATAGTCCACTTAATCCGCCACTGGCGCATGACCATCGGACGTCCCATAGCTATTAACAGGATGTGACGTATGTATGCCGGGCCTTGAATGCACTAGGTACCTGGAAGAGGTGGGACGGAAATGAGCTATGCGCTCCACAGCTTGGAAGGCAGGGTGCTTCCGGTTTAGCGGGAGATTTGTTCTAACCCCGCAGACTGGGACACATGACTGAGTATACCGGAAATGAGACAGCGTCTTGTATTTGGAGGGCGAGACCAAGTTGTATTCTTATTGCAGAATAACTTTTGACCCGATTTTAATCCACCAGTGATTGGTTGGACAGAGCCTATTGTGGCGCCTTCCATTTGGGGTGGTTATTTAAGTCCACTTGTTGTTTGCTGTGGTAGGTCATCATCTACTATGGTATCCGGCATCCACATCTGCCTAACGTCCTGATGACCTGTGCTATTTACAGGGAAACGTGTCGGGATGCACCTGAGTCATGATAAGTTACTCCATGAGGATGTTTTATCTACCTTAAAATTAATAAGGCATGGCTCTTAGTGTATTGCCTGTTTTGCATTAGTTGAATGGGGTTGCAATTATCACTGTGAGACTTTTTATGCACCTAGGATTGGTTTATTGTTTTGTGGGCATGGTGTATAGGTTTTATTTGGTATTGGGGATAAGGGAGCCATACTAATTTTTGCCCCAAATCTATCACTAATCTTTTGAACTAACCAACATTTGGAATTGCATTAATGCTTGATTGATTATCAGACTGCAATGGCTGAGGACATTTGACTCTTTAGTTATCATATTATGACTGTGATTGGCCAGTTTTTTTAATTATTGACGTATATTAATGGAGTAACACCATGAATCAGGTTTTTTTTGTTTCTTTTTTTATAAGCTACCAGATACCTTCCTAGTTTAAAGACTTTCTTCATCTCTGCCCTATGACCAGGGGCGTAATTTCCACGGTCGCAGGGCTCGCCACTGCGACCGGGCCCGGCATGTCAGAGGCACGCTGACGGCGCGACCAGCAAAAGTTAAAATCTGTTGCTGTGTAGGAGATTCCTCCCGCACGGCAACAGTTAACAGCCGTCGGCCGATCACAGGCCGGTAGCTGATGTCGCCGACGTATGATGGCAGCAGCAGGGCAGCTATTGTGCCGGGGAAGCGCCATGATTCTGCCATAATCCCGCTATACAGACAGCCGGCTGCATCACCAGCTCTCAGAGGCAGAGCTCACCCGTCTTTCAGTTTCTATTCTTGGAATGACATGGTCAGGCAGCATTCCTGAAACGCCGCTCCGCTCTGCTATACAGGTGATGCAACCCTGGCCAGGAGAGAGAGGCTCACACACTGCGCTGCTCTGCTGCCTGCATACGGCTGCCAGTCTGCACTCAGCACCAGGGACCCTCAGTGACACAGAGCAGGTAAGGCAGAGGGGCTCCTGCTTCCACTCCTGGCAGCCGCCGGAAACTTCTACACCAAACTTTTCTTTGTGCACTTGTTTTCCCTCTTCTGGGTCCTTTGTGTTTCTCAGCTTTACTACTTGTGTGGCACAGATGTTCCCAGCTGCAGGACATTAGCAGTCTCATCCCCTTTCTGATAGTTTCGCGTTTTTGCTACAGAAAAAAAAATTGACCTGCGCTCAAGGACACCACAAAATACTGAAATGATTGAAGCTAGCTGGAGTAAAAGAGAGAAACTCACTGAGGGTATTGAACAGCCCAGAAGCAATAAATCATAAAATAAAACCCAAATCAGGTAGGGAAGTAATAAGGGTTCTAATAGGGCACACAAATGCATGGGTCATGCACGCACAGTTGCAATTGTTGAGTGTAAAAGGGTTAAAACATGAGCCTATAAATGAAATAAGTGATCTGTCTCGCAACCTTGCGCAGCAATATAACAGCACCAAAAAACATATACCATGTGGATATAATTAGTCCTGTGCCACATAAGTAATGGAGCAATAAAAGTTCAGGTGCACTCACTGGGGCGCAGGGTAAATATGAGACACTCGCGGTGGCTGTAACAGGTGGATGATACCAATAGATGCCGATTCACACTGCGAGAACTAATTATAGGGTAAGGATGAGGGTAAGTTTATGTGTGTGGTCAGGAGGGGTTTACAGGGTAGATGCAGCAGAGCCATGCGTGTACAAGGTGTATGGAGCGGAGCTGTGTGTGTACAAGGTGTGCGGAGCAGAGCCATGTGTGTACAAGGTGTGTGGAGCAGAGCTGTATGTGTACAAGGTGTGCGGAGCAGAGTGTGTGTGTACAAGGTGTGCGGAGAGGAGCCGTGTGTGTACAAGGTGTGCGGAGCAGAGCCGTGTCTGTACAAGGTGTGCGGAGCAGAGCCGTGTGTACAAGGTGTGCGGAGCAGAGCCGTGTGTACAAGGTGTGCGGAGCAGAGCCGTGTGTACAAGGTGTGCGGAGCAGAGCCGTGTGTACAAGGTGTGTGGAGTAGAGCCGTGTGTGTACAAGGTGTGTGGAGTAGAGCCGTGTGTGTACAAGGTGTGCGGAGCAGAGCCGAACATGTATGAGGTGTACGGAGTGGAGATGTGCATGTACGAAGTGTACAGAGTGGAGATGTGCGTGTACGAAGTGTACAGAGTGGAGATGTGCTTAAATTTTGACATTACGGAGGCCTCATCTGAACGTTTGCACCTGGGCCCATAACTTTGCAGTTACGCCACTGCCTATGACATTGTTTTCCCACCTTTTATGGTAGGGTATACTAGGGGAGTGAGGGATAGCTTACGCTGAGTGGGGGCGCCAAAAAATCATTTCTCTTAGGATGCCAACCTCCACAGTCAGGTAGGGATCATCATAGGCATATTGTAGGGTATCTGTTAGGCTAGGTTTATCTTTCGTATATGTGGGTATATACTTTTTCACTGGGTTGGTGTTTTTTTTTTGTATAGGTATTGAAAAGTAATGAATCTAGTATTTACGGGGAATATATGTGCACGTTTGTTTATTTCCAGGATTATTGTTTTTTACGAGAGTGAACACTGCCACATACAGATTATATTTTTTGTGCATTATTATACCAAGCGGCCATTTCCTGATTGTAGGTTGGCTGCCTCATCAGGTATTTTTGCACCTGTGCCATCTTATTGGGTCTGCTGCACCTTGTTAGTGCATTTGTTCTGTGGCCTGGGCAGGTAAGCATCTTTTGCCTGTTTGCTGGTTGTTTTAATATATGGAGGCACATAGGTGACATTACTAACATATGGGGGCAAAGAGGTGACATTTGTATTATATGGGGGCACATAGGTGACTAATATATGAGGCACACAGGTTACATTACTAATATATGGGGCATCTAGGTGACATTACTAATATATGGGGGCACATAGGTGACATTACTAAAATATAGGGCACATAGGTGGCATTACCAATATATGGGGGCACATAGGTGACATTACTAATATATGGGGCACATAGGTGGCATTACTAACATATAGGGGCACATAGGTGACATTACTAATATATGGGGGCACATAGGTGACATCACTAATATATGGGGGCACACAGGTGACATTACTAATATATGGGGGCACATAGGTGACATTACTAATATATGGGGGCACATAGGTGACATTACTAATATATGGGGCACATAGGTGACATTACTAATATATGCGGGCACATAGGTGACATTACTAATATATGGGGGGCACATAGGTGACATTACTAATATATGCAGGCACATAGGTGACATTACTAATATATGGGGCACATAGGTGACATTACTAATAAATAGAGGCACATAGGTGACATTACTAATATATGGGGGCACATAGGTGACATTACTAATATATAGAGGCACATAGGTGACATTACTAATATATGGGGGCACATAGGCGGCATTACTAATATATGGGGGCACACAGGTGACATTACTAATATATGCAGGCACATAGGTGACATTACTAATATATGGGGCACATAGGTGACATTACTAATATATGGGGGCACATAGGTGACATTACTAATATATGGGGGCACATAGGTGACATTACTAATATATGGGGGCACATAGGTGACATTAATATATGGGGGAACATAGGTGACATTACTAATATATGCGGGCACATAGGTGACATTACTAATATATGGGGGGCACATAGGTGACATTACTAATATATGCAGGCACATAGGTGACATTACTAATATATGGGACACATAGGTGACATTACTAATATATGGGGGCACATAGGTGACATTACTAATATATAGAAGAGGCACATAGGTGACATTACTAATATATGGGGGCACATAGGTGACATTACTAATATATGGGGGCACATAGGTGACATTACTAATATATGAGGCACATAGGTGACATTACTAATATATGGGGGCACATAGGTGACATTACTAATATATGGAGGCACATAGGTGACATTAATATATGGGGGAACATAGGTGACATTACTAATATATGGGACACATAGGTGACATTACTAATATATGGGGGCACATAGGTGACATTACTAATATATAGAGGCACATAGGTGACATTACTAATATATGGGGGCACATAGGTGACATTACTAATATATGGGGGCACATAGGTGACATTACTAATATATGGGGCACATAGGTGACATTACTAATATATGGGGGCACATAGGTGACATTACTAATATATGGGGGCAGATAGGTGACATTACTAATATATGGAGGCACATAGGTGACATTAATATATGGGGGAACATAGGCGACATTACTAACATATAGGGGCACACAAGGGGCATTAATACTATTTAGGGGCACATAGAAAGAATTATGGCAGCTTGTAGGTGAATAGAGGAATATTATCATGTTGGGGTACAAAGGGGAGGACATTACTGTCTGGAGGGAAACAGGAAACCGCAATCACTGCACAGACAGAAATCACAGGTGTGAATAAGGCCTATAGTGAGTGTGATAATAATGTGTGTACAGCGCTGCAGAGTATGGAGGCGATATAGGAGGAGGAGGGATAAATAAGCCACATAGAGGATGACAAGGACTCTGTAAAGACCTCCACCTGCAGAGCCGCACACCAGAACACAAGGAATCCATGGGAAAGAAAGGAACTTCTAGCTTGGAGGTTCCTGTTAGAAAGATGATATCACCGGAAGGAGCGGGGCCTAGCTTAGTCCTCTGCTGGCCCAATGACATAGAATACATATAGAAAAGATGATCAAAAGGCAATATATACATAAAAAATACAATTTTATTGATACAAAGTTAAAATCACATAACCAAATTACTGATAGGAAATAGAAAGGTGCAAGGTGTTTACCACTCGTAACTCTCAAGGATGCTCAGGTCCAGGAAGGACATCACAGAAGGAATGTTCAAAGAATACAGGTGTTAACTTAATACAAAAAATTTCTTTATGCTAAGTAGCAAATTACAGGCATTCATGCATGGGCCAATAACAACACTAGTTGTCTGGCGCCACCTAGTGCATTGCATATGTTACCATATTAGGACGGCAAAAAAACAACAAATAGATTATTAGCAATCCCCTATAGTGGGGTTAATGCCGCAACAGTATATCCCAATATAGCAGCATATGTTTATCTGGCGCCCCCTAGTGCGCCGCATATGTCACCGTTTTAAAGCAGCAAGATAACATCCAGTAAATTACTAGCAATCCCCTATAATGGGGTTAATGCCACAGCAGTGTTACCTAATAGTGCCTGTAAACCCTGCCCATAGTACTTAGCACACATCCATAGTCCCAACATCACCCGGTCACTCCCTCATACCAGTGACAAAAAAAAACCCCATTGCATAATATATTCCATAATGATTACCTATTAACATCAGTGGTACCAGGTGGTGTGATTCCTGGGCCAACGCGTCCGCCCCGACGCGCGTTTTGGACCCCTTCCTCAAGGGGCCTATCATTCAGACCATGTCCCTGAGAGTTACGAGTGGTAAACACCTTGCACCTTTCTATTTCCTATCAGTATTCGGTTATGTGATTTTAACTTTGTATCAATAAAATTGTATTTTTTATGTATATATTGCCTTTTGATCATCTTTTCTATATGTATTCTATGTGGTAATTGATGATAGGCCATTGTAATCCTATCATCGTATGATTAATTAACCATGTGGGTTTGTCAGACCTGTTGGTATTGGCCCAATGACAGAAAGCAGGGCTGTGTCTGGATTGGAGGTGAAATTCTGAGGTCCTCATTTCAGCCCCTCCACTGCAGATGGTTCAGTGCCGAGGGCAGTAGATCGGTAGAGGGCTCAGTTCCGAGGACAGTAGATCGGTAGAGGGCTCAGTTCTGAGGACAGTAAATCGGAGCTGCTTGAGCTAGGACCTCAGATTATCCCTCTGCTGTAGACAGCTCTGCACTGAGGCATGTAGATCAGAGCGGCTCTGGGGAGTTCCTCATACAGGCTCCATTCTCGCCTCCTCTTCTGGCTTTTTAATGCGTTTTTTTATGGATTTTCTCAAGGTTATAATGGCGCAGATATCACCAGTCAGTAGAGTTGAGCGACTTTAGTCGGATCGGATTTCACTTAACAAAATTTGTTTCAGTTTAAACTGGTCCGACTAGGGCAAAAAAAGTCGGAGTTTCGTCCGAAACCCGACCCCAGTGCAAGTCAATGGGGAATAAAAGTCAGCATTGAGCGGATGACATTCATTCACTCAATGCCGACTTTTATTCCGCATTGACTTGCATTGGGGTCGGGTTTCGGACGAAACTCCGACTTTTTTTGCCCTAGTCGGACCAGTTTCATCTGAAACAAATTTTGTTTCATGAAACCCGATCCGACTAAAGTCGCTCAACTCTACCAGTCAGACAGGAAGGTTCATTACACTGTTCTATATTTTATGGATTTGTTAAAAAAATTTTTTTCCCCTGATTTATAAAACTTACTTTTTTGTCACTTTTTGAAATATAAATAATTCCGCTCAGCGCTGATCGTTCAGTGTCGCCAGAACATGACCAGGCCGGTTTTAGACAAAGTGGGGCCCTGGGGAAAAAGTGTGTAAGTGTACATCATGTGCTGCTTACAAGCCGCGGAGGACAGCTATCCAGAATACTCACTGCTCGCTCTCCATGCCGGGGCTGTGTGCGGGGAGAGTAGTGAGTATTCGTTCCTGCAGCTGACGGGCTTTCACATGTGCCGCTACTAAAGGGATGGAATATTCCTTACCTTAAGTAGCAGGCGCACTAGAACGCCCGGCAGCTGCAGGAACCCTGCGGCTGCTGCTAACACTGTGCTCACTATTAAAGAGATATGAATATTCACTCTTTTCCACGTCCATAGGCATGGTATTGAATGAATATTTCTCTTTAGCAGCGGGCGCAGGAGTTAGCAGCAGCAGCTGGCTCCAGCCTCCTGTGACCAGCTGCACTACTGCTGCCCCTCCCCCCCACAGCAAGATTAGGGACTTCCAGACTAAGGCTAGTTTCACACTAGCGTTTTGACCCGCAGCGCACGGTGCCACTAAGCCCCACCCCCTGCAACGCCCCCTCTGGTCATCTCCGCCTAGTGTCGCACATCGCTGCATGCGATTTGCACACCCTCTCTTTAGCATAGGGTGTGCAGACCGTGCGCTGGCCGTGCGTTAGCAAGATTTTGCGTGCGCTGCGCCCTTTTGACGGTGCGCGCCGAACGCACCATGTTGCATTTTGGTGTGCTCGGAGCACCGTTAAAAGGGCGCAGCGCATGCAAAATCCTACTAGCGCACAGCCAGCGCACGGTCTGCGTACCCTATGCTAAAGATAGGGTGTGCAGCGATGTGCAACACTAGGCGGAGATGACCGGAGGGGTGCGGCAGGGGGCGGGGCTTAGCAGCGCTTGCATACCCCGCATTTTTCTCCACATTCTTGGGAGGAAAAAATTGCACCTTATAGTCTGAAAAATATGGTACATATACAATAATATACTGCCCATGGTCCTTGATAGACTATAATGCTTCCTCCTTAGAGTACAATACAACCCACCAAAGAGTATACTGCAGCCTCCCCGCACACACAGTATAATGTAGCCCCTTCATAGAATATATTGCAGCCATTCTCAGAGCATGCCCTCATAGAATAAATTGCAGCTCCCCTCAGAGTATAATGTATCCGCGGTCTTTCCTGCCGGCTGTGACGGAGGTGGGTGGGCAGGCAGCAGCGGGGGGGTTCCTGGCGGTTTCCCACTGGTGGTCCTGGTACCACCAGCGGGTGCCATATTGGAATACCCATCACTGGGGTATTTCAATATGGCGGTTGGCATACTTCCGGTCGGCGCGGTGGATTGTGGGATTCGGGGACATCCAGACGGAAGTGGATGACAGACAATTTAAGGCAATTATATATATAGATACTTCAACCCCCTTCAAAGTATAATGCAGCCCCCCACACATAGTATAATGTAGCCCCCATATAGAGTATAATTCAGCCCTCTCAGAGTATAACACAGCCCCCCCACTCACAATCACACAGCATAATGCAGCCCCCTCACAGTATAATGCAGCCACTTCAGAGAATAAAGCATCCACACAAAGTTCAGCCCCCCCACTCACAGCTTAATGAATCCCCACACACGCCCCCCACACATAGTATAGTGCAGTTCCCCACACACAGTAGAGCGCAGCCCACACACAGTATACACCATGTTCCAAATTATTATGCAAATGATAATTTTCTCTGATTTTCTTAATGGTTGGTGCAAATGACAGTCAGTCTAATAAAAGTCATCACCCGTTAGAGTATACATCGAATTTTATTGAAGAAACCTCCCAATGGTAACAGTATAATCTCCAAAATGAATAAAAACTCAAAATGCACTGTTCCAAATTATTAGGCACAGTAGAATTTCTAAACGTGATATTTTTTAAAGAACTGAAAATGCTCATTTGTGGAATTTGCAGCATTAGGAGGTCACATTCACTGAACAAAAAAGATATTTAACTCCAAAACATTCTAACAGGCCAAGTTACATGTTAACATAGGAACCCTTCTTTGATATCACCTTCACAATTCTTGCATCCATTGAACTTGAGCTTGAACTGAGTTTTTGGAGAGCTTCTGCTTGTATTTCTTTGCATGAAGTCAGAATAGCCTCCCAGAGCTGCTGTTTTGATGTGAACTGCCTCCCACCCTCATAGATCTTTTGCTTGATGATACTCCAAAATGTTCTCTATAGGGTTGGTTGAGGTTAGGGAAAGATGGTGGCCAAACCATGAGTTTATCTCCTTTTATGTGCATAGCAGCCAATGACTCAGAGGTATTCTTTGCAGCATGAGATGGTGCATTGTCATGCATGAAGAGGATTTTGCTCCTGAAGGCACGTTTCTGCTTTTTATACCATGGAAGAAAGTTGTCAGTCAGAAAGTATATAATTTTCAGAGGTCATTTTCACACCTTCAGGAACCTTAAAGGGCCCTACCAGCTGTTTCCCCATGATTCCGGCCCAAAACATGACTCCACCTCTTTGCTGACGTCGCAGCCTTGTTGGGACATGATGGCTATCCACCAACCATCCACTACTCGATCCATTTGGACCATCCAGGGTTGCTCGACACTCAGTAAACAAGACTGTTTGAAAATTAGTCTTCATGTATGTCTGGCCCACTGCAACTGTTTCTGCTTGTGAGCACTGTTTAGGGATGGCCCAATAGTAGGTTTATGCACCACAGCAAGCTTTTGAAGGATCCTACACCTTGAGGATCGAGGGACTCCAGAGGCACCAGCAGCTTCAAATATCTGTTAGCTGGTTTGTAATGGCTTAATCCAAAGAACTTGCCTGGCAGAAACCTTCCTCATTCTTCCTTTATCAGCACAAACATGTCTGTGCTCAGAATCAGCCACAAATCTCTTAACAGTACGACGATGATGTTTAAGTTTTCGGGAAATATCTAATGTTTTCATCCCTTGACCAAGGCATTGCACTATTTGATGCTTTTTGGAAGCAGAGAGATCCTTTTTCTTTCCCATGTTACTTGAAACCTGTGGCCTGCTCAATAGTGTGGAACATCCAGTTTTCCTTTTATTGGGCTCACGTGGCAAACTAATTATCACAGGTATCCGAGATTGATTTCAGTGAACACCAAGACACAATACCATGGGTTTCATTAAAACCAAAAAACGCTATGACACTTAAAAAATAATAATAATAATCTTTATTTTTACATAGCGTTAACATATTCCACAGCGCTTTACAGTTTGCACAAATTATCATCACTGTCCCCGATGGGGCTCACAATCTAAATTCCCTATCAGTATGTCTTTACAATGTGGGAAGAAACCGGAGTACCCGGAGGAAACCCACGCAAACACGGGGAGAACATACAAACTCCTTGCAGATGCTGTCCTTGGTGGGATTCGAAACCAGGACCCCAGTGCTGTTTGGAACATGGTGTAGAGAGCTGCACACTCCAGGGCTGGTCTACATAGAATAACTATCACCAACAGTTAGCTGATGCATCATGTGACTAATAAAAGGATGATGGGAGTGGATACCACTGACATCAGCTAACCTACAACTCAGCAGCTTACAGGAAGAAAAACTGACATTAACCCTTGCTGGCACAAAAGCAAAATACAATGTTTAAATTAAAGCAGAGCCAGATCGTGACTGTACCCCCCTTTCTAAGAGTCGCCTCGGGACCCTTAACACTAGAAATAACGTACGGTGAGGACGCCTCAACCCACTAGGATTCACCTCCGCAGTCTCCTGATCCTCAGGTTTATGGCAAACACAGCCCGGTGGTAACGGAAATAACGTAGGCTATGGAGGCGCAACAAATTTCCAGAGCGAAGACCTGAAGAGTACTTTCACCATCTGCATTACTGGGGGAAACTCCAGCTGAAAAGTCCCTGGGCTGAGAATGGCTGACGCCTGATATGGCCCGATCACCCTAGAACTCCAGGTCCCAGATGCGCACTTCCACTTAATGTTTTTAGTGGACACCCACATGTACTCATTCACACACAGAATTATCCAAAAATCAATTCAAGGAAATAAAAGGTAATAAATAACACCCAGGTGGGCACCATATAAAAAATTAAAACGTATTAGTTAAATATACCATATATAATGATCATGGAATAAAACAAAAAATAAGAAATAAAATCCGACTAAAGATCCAAGTAATGATATAAAATCTACAATTTTTTATTTCATCAATCATAAACAATCAGTAATAATAATGGAATGATTAAAAACCATGTGAAAATATACACTATAAGGTCGCCATTTATGAAAAAATTATGAATGAACCAAATACTGCACTGCCCCTGGTAAAAACAAAAAAAAAGTGCAAAAGTACAAAAAGTAAAAAATTACATAATATGAGATGTCATGTATATATACACATACACACACGATAAAAATGCAATTTCATATCAGACAATGCATAGCCGAAGCTACAATAGATAACGTTGGTGCACCTAACGTGTACAAAAAAGAACTGCAACAATTGGTGGAGGTAAGGAGCAGTGTAATAGTGAAAAGAACCAACCAAATTAGTCAATATAAAGTTATAATAAAATAGAGTGCTTGCGTAAGTGATGTAGTCTTGCCCTACAGAGATGGCGCGCCTCAACCGACGTGCGTTTCGGCCTATTTGCCTTTGTCAGTATGCACTTTTATCACACATATATATATATATATATATATATATAGTGGCATGGCAAAGGGCTGTGTAGTCGATGGGAGATATGTGTCTCATAAATGGCTTGTCTCCATAATGTAATGCACCTGTGGTGAGGTCACAATCACATGACCAGTCAGCTGCTGGATTCGTGGGTGTGGCTACACCCTTATAATGTGGCCTGCTCCTGAACCAGGTAGCTGTATGTGGGGAGGACTACACCTCCCACGTGTGCTGAGACTCCCGGTCTGAGTCTGAAACCACGAACGTTTATGTTTTGTTTGCCTAAGCTAGAGGCTATTTTTGGTGATACGCTGATTTATGGTTTATGACACAAATAAACCTCATGAACTTTGGAAGAACCTGTCTCATGATTGTCTCCCGCTGCACCTGAGCGAGTCACATCCCTACAATATATACATACATACATATATACATACACAATGCCTTGGGAAAGTATTCGACCCCTTGGAACTTTTCAACCTTTTCCCACATATCATGCTTTAAATATAGAGATACCAAATGTAAATTTTTGGTGAAGAATCAACAACAAGTCGGACACAATTGTAAAGTCGAACGAAATTTATTGGTTATTTTACATTTTTGTGGAAATTCAAAAACTGAAAAGTGGGGCGTGCAATATTATTCGGCCCCTTTATCTTAATACTTTGTTGCGCCACCTTTTGCTGTGATTACAGCTGCAGTCGCTTGGGGTATGTCTCTATGAATTTTGTACATTGAGAGACGGAAATTCTTGCCCATTCTTCCTTGGCAAACAGCTCCAGCTTAGTGAGGTTTGATGGAGATCATTTGTGAACAGCAGTTTTCAGCTCTTTCCACAGATTCTCGATTGGATTCAGGTCTGGACTTTGACTTGGCCATTCTAACACCTGGATACGTTTATTTGTGACCCATTCCATTGTAGATTTGGCTTTATGTTTGGGATCATTGTCTTGTTGAAAGACAAATCTCTATCCCAGTCTCAGGTCTTTTGCAGACTCCAACAGGTTTTCTTCAAGAATCATAGAATCGTAGAGTTGGAAGGGACCTTCTGGGCCATCTGGTCCAACCCCCTGCTCAAAGCAGGATTCGCTAAATCATCCCAGTCAGATGTCAGTCCAGCCTCTGTTTGAAGACTTCCATTGAAGGAGAACTCACCACTTCTCGTGGCAGCCTGTTCCACTCATTGATCACTCTAACTGTCAAAAAGTTTTTTCTAATATCTAATCTGTGTCTCCTCCCATTCAGTTTCATCCCATTGCTTCTAGTCTTTCCTTGTGCAAATGAGAATAAAGATGATCCTTCTACAATGTGAGAGCCCTTGAGATATTTGTAGACAGCTATTAAGTCTTCTCTCAGTCTTCTCTTTTGCAAACTAAACATTCCCAAATCCTGCAACCTTTCCTCATAAGACAGGGTTTGCAGACCGGTCACCATTCTGGTCGCTCTTTTCTGAACTTGCTCCAGTTTGTTGATGTCTTTTTTAAAATGTGGTGCCCAAAACTGGACACAATATTCCAGATGAGGTCTGACCAAAGAGGAGTAGAGGGAAATAATGACTTCACATGATCTAGACTGTATGCTTCTGTTAATACATCCTAGAATTGCATTTGCCTTTTTTGCTGCTGCATCACACTGTTGACTCATATTCAGCCTGTGATCTATTAGTATACCCAAGTCTTTTTCACATGTGCTGTCACTTAGCCCTATTCCTCCCATTCTGTATATGCTTTTTTCATTTTTATTGACATTCTTCCAACTGGATGTGCAGCCATTTACGACAACTCTTTGGGTCAGATCCCTAAGCCAGTTATGAATCCACCTAACAGTTGCCTTGTCCATTCCATACTTAGTCATTTTTTCAATAAGGATTGTATGAGATACTTTGTCAAATGCTTTGCTGAAGTCAAGATATACTATATCTACAGCATTTCCTTGATCCACCCAATCAGTGATTCCGTCATAGAAGGAAATTAAGTTAGTCTGACATGACTTATTAGTTACAAACCCATGCTGACTCTGTTTAATCACTTCATTCTTATCCAGGTACTGACATACATGTTGTTTAATAATTTGTTCAAAGATTATGGTCTGTATTTGGCTTCAATCAGCTTCCCATCAATTTTAACCATCTACCCTGTCCCTGCTGAAGAAAAGCAGCCCCAAACCATGATGCTGCCACCACCATGTTTGACAGTGGGGATGGTTTGTTCAGGGTGATGAGCTGTGTTGCCTTTACGCCAAATATATCGCTTGGCATTGTTGTCAAAATGTTCGATTTTGGTTTCATCTGACCAGAGCACCTTCTTCCACATGTTTTGTGCATCTTCCAGGTGGCTTGTTGCAAACTTTAAATGACACTTTTTATGGATATCTTTGAGAAATGGCTTTCTTTTTGCCACTCTTCCATAAAGGCCAGATCTGTGCAGTGTACAACTGATTGTTGTCCTATGAACAGACTGTCCCACCTCAGCTGTAGATCTCTGCAGTTCATCCAGAGTGATCATGGGCCTCTTGGCTGCATCTCTTATCAGCTTTCTCCTTGTTTGAGATGAAAGTTTAGAGGGACGGCCGGGTCTTGGTAGATTTGCAGTGGTATGATAGATACTCTTTCCATTTCAATATGATCGCTTGCACAGTGCGCCTTGGGATGTTTAAAGATTTGGAAATCATTTTGTATCCAAATCTGGCTTTAAACTTCTCCACAACAGTATCACGGACTTGCCTTTTGTGTTCTTTGGTCTTCATGATGCTCTCTGTGCTTCAAACAGAACCCTGAGACTATCACAGAGCAGGTGCATTTATATGGAGACTTGATTACACACAGGTGGATTATATTTATCATCATTAGTCATTTAGGACAACTTTGGATCATTCAGAGATCCACAATGAACTTCTGGAGTGAGTTTGCTGCACTGAAAGTAAAGGGGCTGAATAATATTGCACGCCCCACTTTTCAATTTTTGAATTTCCACCAAAATTTAAAATAACCAATAAATTTTGTTCAGCTTCACAATTGTGTCCCACTTGTTGTTGATTCTTCACCAAAAATTTACATTTTGTATCTTTTTGTTTGAAGCATGATATGTGGGAAAAGGTTGAAAAGTCTTCCCAACCTGGTGCAGGGCTACAATTTTGTTTCTGGTGTCCTTTGACAGCTCTTTGGTCTTCACCATAGTGGAGTTTGGAGTCAGACTGTTTGAGGGTGTGCACAGGTGTCTTTTTATACTGATAACAAGTTTAAACAGGTGCCATTACTACAGGTAATGAGTGGAGGAAAGAAGAAGTTACAGGTCTGTGAGAGCCAGAAATCTTGATTGCTTGTTTCTGACCAAATACTTATTTTCCACCATAATATGCAAATAAAATGAAAAAAAAACAGACAATGTGATTTTCTGGATTTTTTTTTCTCAGTTTGTCTCCCATAGTTGAGGTCTACCTATGATGTAAATTACAGACGCCTCTCATCTTTTTAAGTGGTGGAACTTGCACTATTGCTGACTGACTAAATACTTTTTTGCCCCACTGTATATATATATATGTGCCTTGCGAAAGTATTTGACCCCCTGGAACTTTTCAACCTTTTCCCACATATCATGCTTCAAACAAAAAGATACCAAATGTAAATTTTTGGTGAAGAATCAACAACAAGTGGGACACAATTGTGAAGCTGAACAAAATTTATTGGTTATTTTAAATTTTGGTGGAAATTCAAAAATTGAAAAGTGGGGCGTGCAATATTATTCAGCCCCTTTACTTTCAGTGCAGCAAACTCACTCCAGAAGTTCATTGTGGATCTCTGAATGATCCAAAGTTGTCCTAAATGACTAATGATGATAAATATAATCCACCTGTGTGTAATCAAGTCTCCATATAAATGCACCTGCTCTGTGATAGTCTCAGGGTTCTGTTTGAAGCACAGAGAGCATCATGAAGACCAAAGAACACAAAAGGCAGGTCCGTGATACTGTTGTGGAGAAGTTTAAAGCCAGATTTGGATACAAAATGATTTCCAAATCTTTAAACATCCCAAGGAGCACTGTGCAAGCGATCATATTGAAATGGAAAGAGTATCTATCATACCACTGCAAATCTACCAAGACCCGGCCGTCCCTCTAAACTTTCATCTCAAACAAGGAGAAAGCTGATCAGAGATGCAGCCAAGAGGCCCATGATCACTCTGGATGAACTGCAGAGATCTACAGCTGAGGTGGGACAGTCTGTTCATAGGACAACAATCAGTTGTACACTGCACAGATCTGGCCTTTATGGAAGAGTGGCAAAAAGAAAGCCATTTCTCAAAGATATCCATAAAAAGTGTCATTTAAAGTTTGCAACAAGCCACCTGGAAGATGCACAAAACATGTGGAAGAAGGTGCTCTGGTCAGATGAAACCAAAATCGAACATTTTGACAACAATGCCAAGCGATATATTTGGCGTAAAGGCAACACAGCTCATCACCCTAAACAAACCATCCCCACTGTCAAACATGGTGGTGGCAGCATCATGGTTTGGGGCTGCTTTTCTTAAGCAGGGACAGGGTAGATGGTTAAAATTGATGGGAAGCTGATTGAAGCCAAATACAGACCATAATCTTTGAACAAATTATTAAACAACATGTATGTCAGTACCTGGATAATTTACATTTGGTATCTTTTTGTTTGAAGCATGATATGTGGGAAAAGGTTGAAAAGTTCCAGGGGGTCAAATACTTTCGCAAGGCACATATATATATACAGTGGGGCAAAAAAGTATTTAGTCAGTCAGCAATAGTGCAAGTTCCACCACTTAAAAAGATGAGAGGCGTCTGTAATTTACATCATAGGTAGACCTCAACTATGGGAGACAAACTGAGAAAAAAAAATCCAGAAAATCACATTGTCTGTTTTTTTTCCATTTTATTTGCATATTATGGTGGAAAATAAGTATTTGGTCAGAAACAAAATTTCATCTCAATACTTTGTGATATATCCTTTGTTGGCAATGACAGAGGTCAAACGTTTTCTGTAAGTCTTCACAAGGTTGCCACACACTGTTGTTGGTATGTTGGCCCATTCCTCCATGCAGATCTCCTCTAGAGCAGTGATGTTTTTGGCTTTTCGCTTGGCAACACGGACTTTCAACTCCCTCCAAAGGTTTTCTATAGGGTTGAGATCTGGAGACTGGCTAGGCCACTCCAGGACCTTGAAATGCTTCTTACGAAGCCACTCCTTCGTTGCCCTGGCGGTGTGCTTTGGATCATTGTCATGTTGAAAGACCCAGCCACGTTTCATCTTCAATGCCCTTGCTGATGGAAGGAGGTTTTCACTCAAAATCTCACGATACATGGCCCCATTCATTCTTTCATGTACCCGGATCAGTCGTCCTGGCCCCTTTGCAGAGAAGCAGCCCCAAAGCATGATGTTTCCACCACCATGCTTTACAGTAGGTATGGTGTTTGATGGATGCAACTCAGTATTCTTTTTCCTCCAAACACGACAAGTTGTGTTTCTACCAAACAGTTCCAGTTTGGTTTCATCAGACCATAGGACATTCTCCCAAAACTCCTCTGGATCATCCAAATGCTCTCTAGCAAACTTCAGACGGGCCCGGACATGTACAGGCTTAAGCAGTGGGACACGTCTGGCACTGCAGGATCTGAGTCCATGGTGGCGTAGTGTGTTACTTATGGTAGGCCTTGTTACATTGGTCCCAGCTCTCTGCAGTTCATTCACTAGGTCCCCCCGCGTGGTTCTGGGATTTTTGCTCACCGTTCTTGTGATCATTCTGACCCCACGGGGTGGGATTTTGCGTGGAGCACCAGATCGAGGGAGATTATCAGTGGTCTTGTATGTCTTCCATTTTCTAATTATTGCTCCCACAGTTGATTTCTTCACTCCAAGCTGGTTGGCTATTGCAGATTCAGTCTTCCCAACCTGGTGCAGGGCTACAATTTTGTTTCTGGTGTCCTTTGACAGCTCTTTGGTCTTCACCATAGTGGAGTTTGGAGTCAGACTGTTTGAGGGTGTGCACAGGTGTCTTTTTATACTGATAACAAGTTTAAACAGGTGCCATTACTACAGGTAATGAGTGGAGGAAAGAGGAGACTCTTAAAGAAGAAGTTACAGGTCTGTGAGAGCCAGAAATCTTGATTGCTTGTTTCTGACCAAATACTTATTTTCCACCATAATATGCAAATAAAATGAAAAAAAACAGACAATGTGATTTTCTGGATTTTTTTTTCTCAGTTTGTCTCCCATAGTTGAGGTCTACCTATGATGTAAATTACAGACGCCTCTCATCTTTTTAAGTGGTGGAACTTGCACTATTGCTGACTGACTAAATACTTTTTTGCCCCACTGTATATATATATATATATATATATATATATTTATATGTATACATATATAAATAATTATTTGTACTACATAACATCTCATATTATGTAATTTTTTACTCTTTGCACTTTTGCACTTTTTTTTTTACCATGGGCAGTGCAATATTTGGTTCATTCAGAATTTTTTCATAAATGGCGGCCGCATAATGTATATTTTCACATGTTTTTAACCCCTTAACGTCTGCCCTGCTTTGCCGAGGGCTCTGGCACTGAGCCCACATCAAAGCCGGGACATGTCAGCTGTTTTGAACAGCTAACATGTGCCCGCAATAGGCGCAGGTGGAAACGCGATACACATGCGCATATTAACCTGTTAAACGCCACTGTAAAATGCTGACAGCGGCATTTAACGGCGCTTCCGGCCGCAGGGCCAGAAATGAGCGCATCGCCGACCCCCATCACGTGATCGGGGGTCAGCGAAGCATTGGCATAACAACCAGAGGTCTCCTGGAGACCTCTAGGTTTGCTATGAGCGCCACCCGGTGTTCAGCGCTCATAGCAATGCAGTAATTCTGCTACATATAGGCGATCTGCTCATCGCCCATATGTAGCAGAGCCAATCAAGTATGGAGGCTATTGAAGCATGCCAAAAAATTTTAAAAAATATGAACAAAATAAAAAAAAAAAGATCAAATCCCCCCCCCCCTTTCGCCCCATCAAAATAAACAATGAAAAAAAAAAAAAAACACACATGCACATTAGGTATCGCCGCGTTCAGGATCGCCCAACCAATAATAAAAAAAAGGATTTACCCGATCGCTAAACGGCGTAGCAAGAAAAAAAAAATCAAAAACCCAGAATTACTGTTTTTTTGGTCACTGCGACATTGCATTAAAATGCAATAACGGGCGATCAAAAGAACGTATCTGCATAAAAGTGGTATCACTAAAAACCTCAGCTCAGCACGCAAAAAATAAGCCCACACCCAACCCCAGATCATGGAGACACTACGGGTCTCGGAAAATGGCATTTATATATATATTTTTTTTTTTTAACAAAATTTTTGAATTTTTTTTCACCACTTAGATAAAAAAGAACCTAGACATGTTTGGTGTCTATGAACTTGTAATGACCTGGAGAATCCTAATGGCAGGTCAGTTTTAACATTTAGTGAACAGCAAAAAAGCCAAGCAAAAAACAAATGTGATTGCACTTTTTTTGCAATTTCACCACAGATGGAATTTTTTTTCCCCATTTTGTAGTACACAACATGATGTCCTTTAAAAGTACAACTTGTCCCGCAAAAAAAAAGCCCTCACATGGCCATACTGACAGAAAAATAAAAAAGTTATGGCTCTGGAAAGAAGGGGAGCGAAAAATGAAAACGCAAAAACTAAAATACCCCCGGTCCTTAAGGGGTTAATCATTCCATTATTATTCCTGATTGTTTGATTGAATAAAAAAATTGTAGATTTTATATTACTTGGATTGTTTTTCCTTCTCCTTGTTTTATTCATTTACACACATGTCCAGACCTGAATGTTTATTTCCACGCGTACGTTTGCCAACAGACAGTAATTTCCTTGAGGAACAGACAATAGAGGAGTTACCCCGCATCACCAAACTCATACCCGCACTACATTCAGGAGGAACCACCACCCTCCACTGATCCCTCCTCCTGAGTGGACATCAAAACTCATGGTTTACTTGTGGTGAGGGTTGAATCCTGCCCCTATTCCCTGGTAGCACCTTAGCTGTCTCCATTGGAGAAGAAGGGGTAGGTTTGAGAAGGACGGCAGAGACAGTAGCTCCCAGGCAACAGTCTTTATAAGACTGGTCCCAACTCACCACTTCCCTAAACTGCCACTCTATGTCCGTATTGTATCTCTTCAGCCAGGGAAGGCCTAAGACAATGGGAGTTGGCATACCCTCCAAGACGTAGCACGACAGGGACTCTTCATGAAGAGTCCCTATACGCAGGTTAATATTTTCTACGACTTGGGTCAGACTCCTCTGGCTGAGAGGGACAGAGTCAATCACATGAATGGAAATGGGTATCGCCAGCATCCTACCAATCAGACTGTGGGTCTGCACAAAGCGAGAATCCACTACATTCACCCCAGATCCACTATCCACAAGAACCGGTACCTTCTCAGTCTCCCCACCAACCACCACTTCAGCAGAAATGGAAAATTGAAACGTGAAGGTGGAGGAAATGTGCACACCCTGGTCACCCCTCTCCATATGACCAAGGGAACGCAGCTTTGGTGATGAAGTACCAACGTTGGCGCGAGATGAGCAGATATTAATGTAATGATCCTTAAGACCACAGTAAAAACATGCCCCCATCCTACAGCGAACCGCAGGCAACCAAGTTTGCAAAGAGACTCCTCCCACCTGCATAGGTTCATCCGTCTGCACCAGTGTGTCTTGCCCCCTAGAAAAAATAGAATGTCTTACCAGTAATTCGGCTTATAGGAACCTTCCACGACAGCCATATTGGAGGATGTCTCCCCACCCTAATGGGGGACAGGAAATGCACAAGAGGTTAAATAACACTCCCATTCCTGCTGCCTCCAGTGCTTTTTTTGGACACACTAGCATGTATAGTTACCACCAAAGTGCAGGAATCATCCAATAAGAGTATCAGATAGGGAGGGAAATTAGTGCTGTCGTGGAAGGTTCCTAGAAACCAAATTACCGCTAAGACTAATTGTATTTTCTCTAGTCACCTTCCACGACAGCCATATCGGAGAAGTACCAACAACTAATTTCTTAGGGAGGGACGACAGCCTGCAGAACTCATCTGCCAAATGTCAAATCCCTATTGAAAGTTAGTCTATAATGTCTGGTGAATGTTTGGACAGACAACCAGGTGGTGGCTCTGCATATCTGCTCAGAAGATGTGTCCCCTCTCTCTGCCCACGAAGTTGATACTGAACAAGTGGAATGGGCTTTCAGAGATGTAGGAGGCGGAACGTTCAGTGACGAATATGTCAGGCTGATAGCTTGTCTGATTCAATTCGCAATTGTATCCTTTTTGCCTTTATATTGTCCAGAAAACTGAATAAATTCTGGTCAATCCTCTCTGGTCAATCCTCCAACTCTCAGTCTGTTGGAGGTAGAAGAGAACCACCCTACGGACGTCAAGGGTGTGGAAGACTTCTTCCTTCGCATTGGAGGGATTTGGACAGAAGGAAGGCAATACGATATCTTGGAACCTATGAAAGTTCGAGACTACCTTAGGCATAAAGGAGGGATCCAGTCTTAGGATGATACTATCCTCTGTGATAGTCAAAGGGTTCTTGAATTGACAGGGCCTGTAATTCTCCTACATGGCTCGCGGTAGTAATCGCCACTAAAAACACAGTCTTAAGTGTTAAGTTCTTTAAAGTCATGGATGACAGAGGCTCAAATGGATCCTTGGTCAAAACTTTAAGAACTAGATTCAAGTCCCAGGGGGAACTTGACTACGGAGTCTAGGACGGATTCTAGTTGCTGAGATCATGAAGCGTTTGACCCAATGATGGCCCGCCAGATCTTGATCGTAAAATGAACCAAGAGCTGACACCTATACTTTCAGTGTATTAGGTGTGAGACCTACTGTAGATCTAAGCCGTTTTGAAGAAACTCTAAGATTTGTGATAAATTAGGATGGACTGGGAATAATAAATAATAATAATTTTTATTTATATAGCGCCAACATATTCCGCAGCACTTTACAATTAAACACCAAAATAAATTTTTTTTCAAAATCTTCCCATATATGGCTTTAGTTACGAGTTTCCTACTTCTTTGTAGAGTTTGAATTACTTTCTCGGAAAGGCCTTTAGCCTTCAGAATTCCGGCTTCAGTAGCCAGGCAGCAAGGTTCAACTTGTACGGGTCTGGGTGTAGCAGAGGACCCTGGTTAAGGAATGTTGACCTCCTGGGGCAGAAGTATTTGGCCTTCTTGAGCCATGTTCTGTAGAGCCCCATACCAGCTTCTCCCTGGCCGCATGGGAGCCACCAGGATGTAGTGACATGCTCCAAACATGTTTTGTAGTGTTCTTGCTATCATGGGAATCGGTGGGAAGGCGTAAGCCAGACCGAACTGCCAAGGATGGGAGAGGGTATCCACTCCCCATGTTCCGTCGGTGGTACGGAGGGAAAAAAAATGTTTCCACCTTCGCGTTTTGACCGCTGGCAATAAGGTCCACGTTGGGATTTCCCCACCTTGACACCAGACACAAAAATACTGTTTGATCCAGGAGCCATCATTCCTCAGGATGAATGTCCTTCCTGCTGAGGAAGTCCGCCTGTGCATTATCTAATGCCCTCATATGTACTGCTGATATGGACAACATATGTTTTTCTGCTCAGGAAAAAATTCTTGCAGCTACTAATTTTAGATTGAAGAATTTCGTGCCTCCTTGGTGTCGGAGGTAGGTGTCATGCTCTCACTAAATGAACGGGACTCAAATAGCTTAGCAAGCAGCTAAACCGGTATACCGGGTCCAATAAGGGAGACTGTAGTTGAATCTGTGTTTTATTGAATGTAGATATATAGATGACGTGAAACTAGGAACAGAAATACATGAAGACAATCAGTGTCGGGTACATAGAAAATACATATATACATAACGTACATGACTGCACTAACAGCTGAACAAGGAAACTATCTAAGCTGGCCAGTAAGAGAGACAGGGATTTATCACTTACAGGCGATGCTAACAGTGGGCGAGAAGATGGATGAGGTGTTTCCAGTATGCAAGCAGATTGAAAAATGGAGGACTGGACAGGGAAATGGGGCAGGACTAGACCATAATCCCTTGCAAATTTACCCATGATACAGTGGGAGTTGGAGGGAAAATTAAACAACGCAGGAAGAGAATAACTGCAGTTATTATTTTTGGCCACTAGATGAAGCTGGAAACAATGCACATCAAACTGTATGGCAAACTGAGCATTATCACTGAATTTATGTAATGGAAATAAACATTTAAGAGTCATTATTTATGTCGGAGACAGAACACTCCCCGTCTGGCATTGAACAGATGCCACCATTACTATCCCCTGAAGACAACAATAGGACCAGCTCAGTCACTGGTCTGGATAATGTCTTAGGTCCACCTCCTTTGGCCATCCTGAGTTCAACTTTGCGGACATGGCCATCTTTACTGGGAAATGTAGTAGTCACTAGTCCAAATGGCCACTGGTTCCGATGGGCCTGGCAGTCTTTAACAAGGACGAGGTCACCAATCCAAAGATTTCGCCTGGTAGATTGCCACTTTGTCCATGGCTGCAGGGTAGACAAGCGTCGTTTGTGCCACCTGTCCCAGAATGCATTGGCAAGACTTTGTACCTGCCTCCATTGGCGCTTGTAGATGTCCTTGGTGTTGAATCCTCCTGGAGGGGCACTGGAAAGTCCTGTTTTCTTGGTTAGGAGAGTAGCTGGAGTCTTTGTATGAAGTGTAGACACCTGAGGGTGGATTTCAGCACCTGAGTCCTCTCTCACAAGTTCAAAGGTGTCTGGACAACGTTCCTCAGTGTACAATGGTTGTGGTCCTGAGAGCCATGTTGTGCTTTCTAGTTGACTTGCGTCAACTGCTCTAGTTGCATGATCTGCAGGGTTTTGGTCTGTGGGAACATAATGCCACTGTTTTGGATGGACTGATCTCCTAATTCGTAGCACTCTGTTGTTGACATATAAACGTAGAATCGCCTGGTTTCATTGTGGATGTATCCCAGGACTACTTTGCTGTCTGAGTAGAACTTGGCTTGTGTCAGGTCGATATCCATCTCGGATGTGATGAACTCTGCTAACTCGACGGCTAGGACTGCAGCACAAAGTTCTAACTTTGGTATAGTGAGCTCTGGTTGTGGAGCAAGTTTGGCTTTCCCCATGACGAATCCAATGTGGCTCTGACATTTGGAGTCCACCATTTTGAGATAGGCATCAGCAGCAATTGCTTTGACAGAAGCATCTGCAAATACATGCAGTCTTTGCCTCTGTATCTCTGTAGAAGGCACAGGGGTGTATGGTCTTGGCACATTTAGGTTGGAGAGAGCTGCTAAAGAGTTCTTCCATGCTTCCCACTGGACTCTCTTATCAGGTGGCAGAGGTGCATCCCAGTCAGAAGACTCCTTGGTTAAGTCTCTTAGTATGGCTTTGCCTTGTATAGTAACAGGAGCTTCCAAACCTAAGGGATCGTACAGGCTGTTGATGGCAGACAGGACACCTCTGCGTGTGAAAGGCTTTTCTTCCTGGCTGACCTGAAAGGTAAAAGTGTCTGACTGTAGATTCCAGAGAAGCCCGAGGCTGCGCTGCATTGGTGTGGGGTCTGACCCCAGGTCCAGGGCTCTGAGACCGTTACACAAGTCTTGTGAAGAGAATGCTTTCATGAGTTCTTGGCTGTTTGAGGCTATTTTGTGAAGCCTGAGGTTAGAGCAAGCAAGCATCTCCTGTGCTCTCCTGAGAAGACTGATGGCAGTCTTATTTGAAGGTATGGCTTTCAAACAGTCATCAACATAAAAGTCTTTCTCTATGAATTGTCTGACATCTGACCTTCCCACACAGCAATGGCATAAAGTGAGACTAGGGACTTTTTTTTTTAAGTTGCGGAGGAATACAGTGCGGAAGGATACCTACCTTCCGTCATTGGATTCCTGCAGCCCGTAGAGAGCGGCAGCATCAGCTGATGCTGCAGTTCTCTACCCAAGATCGTCGTGGGACACACTCGTGGACTGCTTCGGATCACGGGTGAGTATTTTTGTGGTTTGTTATGTTAATATTTATTCCGTAGACGACAATGGCTTCGGGGAACAATGTGACAAGTATTGGTAAGTATGTTACTCTATGTTATATGTACTGTATGTCTATGTATGTATTGTATGAATGTATTGTATGTAGCATGCATGTAGTATGTATGTAGTATGTATGTAGCATGTATGTAGCATGTAGTATGTATGTAGCATGCAGTATGTATGTAGCATGCGTGTAGTATGTATGTAGCATGCATGTAGTATGTATGTAGCATGCATGTAGTATGTATGTAGCATGTATGTAGTATGCATGTAGTATATATGTAGTATGTGTGTTACATGTAGTATATATGTAGTATGCATGTAGTATATATGTTGTATGTATGTTGCATGCATGTAGTATATATGTAGTATGTATGTTGCATGCATGTAGTATATATGTAGTATGTATGTTGCATGCATGTAGTATATATGTAGTATGAATGTAGCATGTATGTAGTATGTAGCATGTATGTAGCATGCATGTAGTATGCATGTTGCATGTAGTATATATGTAGTATGTATGTTACATGTAGTATATATGTAGTATGCATGTATGTAGCATGTATGTAGCACGTATTTTTTTACATTCAACACATTAGCCGGATGATGGGACTACTACTGTCCCATCATTGGCTAATGTGTCAATCACTGTCATGGTAGCAGGCATCGCCCGATGGGACTTGTAGTCCCATCGGACGATGCCTGCACAGATCCCCGAAGCCTGCATAGCCCCCCGGCAGGCCGGCACAGCCCCCCGGCAGGCCGGCACAGCCCCCCGGAGCCTGCACAGATCACCGGCAGGCCGGCACCGTCCCCCGGCAGGCCGGCACAGCCCACCGGAGCCTGCACAGACCACCGGCAGGCCGTCACAGCCCCCCGGCAGGCCGGCACAGACCACCGGAGCCTGCACAGACCCCCTGGCAGGCCGGCACAGCCCCCCGAAAGGCCCGTACAGACCCCAGAGAGGCTGTACAAGGCAAAAATAGGGTTTTTCTTATTCCGATACCGGAAGTCCCATAGACTTGAATGGGACTTCCGGTATCGGAATCGGCGATACCGATACTTTTTTTTTTTTAAGATCGGCCGATCCATTCCGATCCGATACTTTGAAGTATCGGACGGTATCGCTCAACTCTAATTATGACCCATCCTAGGTCTAGCCTTTGGGCATAGGGAGCATTGTTGAGTCCATTGATATGACTTCTCACTTTATGAACCTGCAGGATGTCTCTTCCCAACAGCAGTATTATCTGTGCCTGAGGGTCAAGTTCCGGTATGAGGTGTGCTATGCGTTTTAAGTGAGCATGATGGATTGCCACATCTGGTGTAGGGATTTCAGACCTGTGGTCTGGGATCTGATTCCTCTCGATGATTGTAGGTAGTGGCAGGCAGAATTGTCCATCTAAGGACTCAATTTGGTAGTCAGTGGCTTTCCTACCCGCTGTTGTCACAGTACCTGCACATGTCTTTAATGAGTAAGGAGTGCTTGGTTCTTTAATGTTGAATAGGTCAAAGAATGTTGATATAGCCAAGGATCGATTACTTTGATCATCCAAGATAGCATAGAGTCTCACAGCTTTGTCTCTATGACCCTTTGGGTACACTCTGACGAGACATATTTTTGAACAAGACCTACTGTCTATTGCCCCTTTACAGACTTCAGTACATTGTGAAGTGATCTCTGGCGTAGCTTTATCAGTGCTCTTTTCCTCCCTGCCATGCTCACTGTCAGCTGGCATGTTTTGTGCACTCCATGGAGCTGGGCCAGGGTGTAGTGCAGTGTTATGATCCGTGGTACCACATTCTGTGCATTTTACACTGACCTTACAATCCTTGGAGAGATGAGTGGTGGATGAGCAGCACTTGTAGCAGATACCGTTCTCTTTCAGGAAGCCTCTGCGATCCGGCATAGATTTTCCTCTGAAGGCTCGGCATTTCAGGAGAGGATGAGGCTTTTGATGAAGCGGGCGCTGCTTGTCAGATTCTTGTACCTTTGTCTCTGAGAGCAGCCAGCAGACCTGTAATTGGAACTTGGAGAAGAAACATTAGTCTTGTGCACTGCCACAGATGTTCTGCGTGGGTTTGCAGCTGGTGGTGGTGCGGTATATGTCATTGTAAAGTCAAAGCTGGGATTAATTCTGATTGCCTTTTGCTCGTGTATAAAGTCTACAAAAACGGAGAAGGGAGGGAATGAAACACTGTGTTTATATTTGTATGTGGAGCCACATGTGAGCCACCTCTCCTGTAGATAGTAGGGCAACTTTTGCATTATAAGGTTAACACCTTTGGCTGTATTGAGGTATGCAAGTCCTGGTAGGTCACCTTCACATTTGGCAACGAGGACCTCTTGTAGTAGGTCACCTAGCTCTCTAAGTTTTGGGAGACCTTTGTTAGATATTTTAGGAAAGTCATCGATTCTTTTGAACAAGGCTCTCTCTATTACCTCTGCTGAGCCTCAACACTCGTCTAGCCTCTTTCAGATCTCTTTAAGGCCTATTTGAGGGTAGTTTACATTAATGTCTCTGACCCTTACTGCGTGTTTGACTGACTCTTCTCCCAGGTATTTGACTAAGAGGTCTATCTCCTCCCTGTTTTTTAGCCCCAAGTCTCTGGTAACATTTTGGAAGGAAGCTTTCCAAGCTCTGTAACCTTCAGCGTGGTCAGTGAATTTCATGAGTCCCTTGGCAACTAGATCACATCGTGTGAAGATTCTAGCCAGTTCTGATGTGAATCGGTTGTCAGCAGAGTATACTGGTGATGGGTCACCCTGATAGTGATGTGAGGTGCGTTCATACCTGTTAGTATCCTCAGGGTGGAGGTAGCCAGTGTCATATTGCTTCGGTCTGACATGCGGTGTGTCAGCAAGGTGATTCACGTTGGTTACCTGGTGAGGGGCAAAGAAGAAAGGAGAGTTGCTTTGCTTCACGTTTTCCTGGAGCTGAGCCTCATGATGACTCTCACTTGTTTCACTGGATGTGTCGTGATCTTGGTTATAGTTTGATCAGGAAGTTCATTAACATATTGAGAAGTGCGTTGCGGTGAATCTTGCAGCGGCAACTTCAGACTTGACGCACTGCTGCGACTATGCAGCTCTGGGTTGTGTGTGGCTTCTAGTGCTTCTGCCTCTGTCAGTGCTGCAGCAGCCTCTCTTTTTACTGCTAGGCTCTCTAAGGCGGCATCCACACGTTCCTTCTCTAACTGCGTCTTTCTCTCTTGCTCATCTCTTTCTAAGCATAACCTTCTCTCATGATCCTCTCTCTCTATGCGTGACCTTCTCTCTTGGTCTTCTCTCTTGGTCTTCTAAGCGTGCTTTCTCTAATTTGAGTTGCATCTCCTCTTCAGCATAGCGTGCTCCCATTTTGGCGGCTTCCGCATTTGCGCGGGCAATGGCGACTGCGCTGCTGATAGATACAGTCTTTGAGGAGACGGATGTAGCAGATTTTGTCCTGTGTGATTTGTGGGACATGGTGTCTTAGAGGGATACTTGGCTGTGCAGAGATTGCTGTGGCTGTATTAGTCTCTGTGTAGCCGGTGACATGAATCTCACTAGGTGGATTTCTGCAGCATCACTAGTTCCTGCAGACTGGATGTTCTTCTCTCTATTTCCCACTAGCTGGAGAGCCGTCGTTTCACTAGGGTCCTGCAAGATGGAAAGCTTCTCTCTGTGTTCTCACTAGCTGGAAAGCTGCTGTTTCACTGTCATGCTCTCACTAAATGAACGGGATTCAAATAGCTTAGCAAGCATCTAAACCGCTATACCGGGTCCAATAAGGGAGACTGTAGTTGAATCTGTGTTTTATTGAACGTAGATATATAGATGAGGTGAAACTAGGAACAGAAATACATGACGACAATCAGTGTCGGGTACATAGAAAATACATATATACATAACGTACATGACTGCACTAACAGCTGAACAAGGAAACTATCTAAGCTGGCCAGTAGGAGAGACAGGGATTTATAAAGGGAGCGTGTCACTTACCAGCAATGCTAACACTGGGCGAGAAGATGGATGAGGTGTTTCCAGTATGCAAGCAGATTGAAAAATGGAGGACTGGGCAAGGAAATGGGGCTGCACTAGACCATAATCCCTTGCAAATTTACCCATGATACAGTGGGAGTTGGAGGGAAAATGAAACAAAGCAGGAAGAAAATAACTGCAGTTATTATTTTTGGCCACTAGATGGAGCTGGAAACAATGCACATCAAACTGTATGGAAAACTGAGCATTATCACTGAATTTATGTAATGGAAATAAACATTTAAGAGTCATTATTTATGTCGGAGACAGAACAGTAGGCCACTGTCGTCACGTTGTCTGAGCAGACGCGTACATGATGATTTCGGACAAGGGTTGATGCTGCATTCAACGCCTCCTCTACCGCTTTCAGCTTTTTCACGTTTGAGGAGCTGGCTCTGACGTCTGGTGTCCATAGCCCATGGAAGTGTGATCTCTCCACTATAGCTCCCCAGCCTCTCTGACTGGCATCTGATGTGAGGATTTTCAGGGGAAGCTGATCCCAGCTGACACCCCGCTGAAGGTTCTGGCAGTCCTGCCACCATAGGAGATAAGCCTTCACATGACCAGGAAGGGGGGTTCTCTTGGTCAGTGAGTTCAGACTCTTCTTTGAACACCGGAGTACACGGGACTGAGGAATCAGTGTATGGGCTTGAGCCCAGGAGACAGCTTGGATGCATGCTGTAAGTGAACCCAGGATGGACATCGAGTCCCTCAGGGTTGGTGCTCTCTGATCCCTGAACCTGGAAATCCTTTGAACAAGGTTGAGCTGTCGCTCCCTGGGTAATAAGGACATTCTCTTTTCTGCATCCAGGAGTACCCTAAGAACTTCTTCCTTGGTGAAGGCCTGATTTTTCTAAGTTTGGGATCCAACCCAAGGACTGTAAAATTTCCAGGGACCTCTCTAAATCTTGGTTCAGACGAGTTATAGATGGAGCCACTATTAGAAGGTCGTCTAGGTATGGGACAATGCAAATACCCTGCTGGTGAATGAAGATCATTGCCTCTGCCATTATCTTGATAAACACTCGAGGGGCTGAGGACACCCCGAACGGCAGGACGTTGAATTAGTAGTGGTTGACCTGGTGACCCTGGGAAACCGCAAACCTGAGGAATTTTCTGTGGTTTGGATGAATATTTGTATGCAAGTGAAATATCATATTGTATAATATTTGTATGCAAGTGAAAAGTGGGCCCCTCAAAGTCATTGTTACTGGTGGGCCCTTGTCACCCCAGTCCGACACTGCTTATGAGAGTAGACGACTACCTGTTGGTGATTTAGCAAAATGGCTGCATCAAAGAGACATGTGGAATCGCATATGCTCTGTAGATTTTAAATGACGTAATAGTTGTGGATCTGATATGATCTAGCAACAAGGTATTCGCCTGCATACAGTCTACCGGCTGTGTGAAACTAAAAGCACTAGTGGTAAGATGAATATGCACCATTGTGACCATTGCAGATTTGATACAAGTTTATGTCAGTGGAGAATCTGAATGTGTGATTCTCCAGCAGTGATCTGATTGTGAGATTACACTGCAGAATAGATAATGATTCCTTAGTGATAAAATCACCTATATATCACTAGTGCCAGTGAGCTCTAATGCGATTTAATAGAGATCTGAGTTCGCGAAAATAGTAATCTGCTATATTTCAGGACATATTAAAATAGTGGACCCAAAGGCTACTTACATACATCCGTCTTTTGTAATCCGGCACGATGCGATGAAAATTGTAAAACCCGGATCTGGAATTGGATCCGGTTTTTTGACATAGAATGTAATGATCGCTGCATCGTGCCGGATGGACATGCGCCGCCTCCGTTTTTTGCCGGATACGGCAAACATGCGCCGTCCGGTGTCTGCAAAAAACGTTCCTGATATGTATTATTGCAGCGCCGGAACGGCTTTTTAAAGAGCGCATGCCCGGACACTGTGATTTTTAACCCCACAAGTGCCTGGCGAATGAATGAATCTCTCTCTAGTCCCCCGGTTCAGCATACCTTTCTGCGTCTGTCAGCGCTGCAGCCCGGATCCGGCAGTACGGCTATTCACCGCACGCCGCTGGACACAAAACAACGGATGTGTGAAAGTAACCTTAGCTCTACTAAAGCAAAGTAATTGATAGAGTGATCTATTGCCGTGTTCTATATTAGTATAGGATAATGACATCATAGCTCGGAGTGAAGGGATGCTTTCGGGTGAAATTCACCTTGAATGGTAATACTGACATTCCCTCTAAGGCTAGAGCCACTAAGGGTAGTGCTATAAATAATAAAAATTGGACTTATATGCCCTCACACTTTTAACACCAAATCACTTTTGTGGTACAATCACACACACATATGTTTTGTCATTTTAAATGTGTGTTTCCTTTGCAAATTAATTAAAAGTTATGACTTTAGGATCTTTAATAGGGATCTCTAGTTGCTTCAGGTTTTAGAATGGTGTCACTTTTGGGTACTTTAGGTCATATAGGCACCTCAAACTCACTTCAAATGTGATGCGAGTCCTAAGGAAAAATGGTTTTGCAAATTTTGTTCTAAAAATGAGAAATCGTTGGTCAACTTTAAACTCTTATAACGTCCTAACAAAAAAAAAAAAATGTTTCAAAAATTGTGCTGACGTAAAGTAGACATGTGGGAAATGTTATTTGTTAACCACTTTGTGGGACAAGCCTTTCTGACTTAAGGGCAAAAAAATTAAACGTTCGAAAAGTGCTAAATTTTCAAAATGTTCGCCTACTTTCCAATTTTTTCACTAATAAACATGTCATATCAAAGAAATTTTACTACTATCATGAAGTACAATATGTCACAAAAAAAAATAATTCAGAATCACCGGGATCCATGGAAGCGTCCAGAGTTATTACCTCATAAAGTGACAGTGGTCAGAATTCTAAAAATTGGCCTGGTCAGGAAAGTGAAAACAGGCTTCAGGGTGAAGGGGTTAAATACCCCCTATAGCGCCACATGGAAGACACTAAAGGATACAACTTGATAATACTTAGGGGGCTGACAATAATCTAAGCTCCATCCTATAACAACTCTCCCCGAGCGGCTTCCTGAGGACGGTGTGCCGAGCATCGCGACACTGGGTCTTCTATGAACCCGATAACGTGATGCAGCCGGACAGTCACAGTAATGTCAGGAGCCAACATGGCCCCAGCATTACCGTGTATGGCGGGCAATCCCCGCATGGTTATGGGCTGGGAACTCGAGCATGGCGCTCCATCACCTGCGATAATCGAGTAACAAGCTTTACGATGCCTGATCAAGCAGTGGAGAGCGGCTCACTCATCACTAGTATCTACATTATTGTGCTGGAGCGGAGCGAGGAGAGAATCACATTGTGGGAGAACTTCTCTGGGCTTCTGTCCTCTCATCCTGCAGTTGTGTGAAGGGGTCTAACGTGGAGCTGGGAACCAGCAAAGCCACATTCTATCCACAGCTGTTACGTCACGGTTCACACGGAGACCCCAAAAGAGCCTCAGTGCTGATAGGGTTCATGTCCCCTAGGCCCCGTAATAGGGAATCTCCTGCACCGACCTCCACCCGCAGAGCCGCACACCACATAGAGAATAATGGAGCCTCCAGCACCGACCTCCACCCGCAGAGCCGCACTCCACATAGAGAATAATGGAGCCTCCAGCACCGACCTCCACCCGCAGAGCCGCACTCCACATAGAGAATAATGGGGCCTCCAGCATCGACCTCCACCCGCAGAGCCGCACTCCACATAGAGAATAATGGAGCCTCCAGCACCGACCTCCACCCGCAGAGCCGCAATCCACATAGAGAATAATGGAGCCTCCGGCACCGACCTCCACCCGCAGAGCCGCACTCCACATAGAGAATAATGGAGCCTCCGGCACCGACCTCCACCCGCAGAGCCGCATTCCACATAGAGAATAATGGAGCCTCCGGCACCGACCTCCACCCGCAGAGCCGCACTCCACATAGAGAATAATGGAGCCTCCAGCACCGACCTCCACTCGCAGAGCCGCACTCCACATAGAGAATAATGGAGCCTCCAGCACCGACCTCCACCGGCAGAGCCGCACTCCACATAGAGAATAATGGAGCCTCCAGCACCGACCTCCACCCACAGAGCCGCACTCCACATAGAGAATAATGGAGCCTCCAGCACCGACCTCCACCCACAGAGCCGCACTCCACATAGAGAATAATGGAGCCTCCGGCACCGACCTCCACCCGCAGAGCTGCACTCCACATAGAGAATAATGGAGCCTCCGGCACCGACCTCCACCCGCAGAGCCGCACTCCACATAGAGAATAATGGAGCCTCCAGCACCGACCTCCACCCGCAGAGCCGCACTCCACATAGAGAATAATGGAGCCTCCAGCACCGACCTCCACCCGCAGAGCCGCACTCCACATAGAGAATAATGGGGCATCCAGCATCGACCTCCACCGGCAGAGCCGCACTCCACATAGAGAATAATGGAGCCTCCAGCACCGACCTCCACCCACAGAGCCGCACTCCACATAGAGAATAATGGAGCCTCCGGCACCGACCTCCACCCGCAGAGCTGCACTCCACATAGAGAATAATGGAGCCTCCGGCACCGACCTCCACCCGCAGAGCCGCACTCCACATAGAGAATAATGGAGCCTCCAGCACCGACCTCCACCCGCAGAGCCGCACTCCACATAGAGAATAATGGAGCCTCCAGCACCGACCTCCACCCGCAGAGCCGCACTCCACATAGAGAATAATGGAGCCTCCGGCACCGACCTCCACCCACAGAGCCGCACTCCACATAGAGAATAATGGAGCCTCCAGCACCGACCTCCACCCACAGAGCCGCACTCCACATAGAGAATAATGGAGCCTCCGGCACCGACCTCCACCCGCAGAGCGGCACTCCACATAGAGAATAATGGAGCCTCCGGCACCGACCTCCACCCGCAGAGCCGCACTCCACATAGAGAATAATGGAGCCTCCGGCACTGACCTCCACCCGCAGAGCCACACTCCCCATAGAGAATAATGGAGCCTCCAGCACCGACCTCCACCCGCAGAGCCGCACTCCACATAAAGAATAATGGAGCCTCCAGCACCGACCTCCACCCACAGAGCCGCACTCCACATAGAGAATAATGGAGCCTCCGGCACCGACCTCCACCCGCAGAGCTGCACTCCACATAGAGAATAATGGAGCCTCCGGCACCGACCTCCACCCGCAGAGCCGCACTCCACATAGAGAATAATGGAGCCTCCGGCACTGACCTCCACCCGCAGAGCCGCACTCCTCATAGAGAATAATGGAGCCTCCAGCACCGACCTCCACCCACAGAGCTGCACTCCACATAGAGAATAATGGAGCCTCCAGCACCGACCTCCACCCACACTTCACATAGAGAATAATGGAGCCTCGGGCACCTACCTCCACCCGCAGAGCCACACCCCACATAGAGAATAATGGAGCCTCCAGCACCGACCTCTACCCGCAGAGCCGCACTCCGCATACAGAATAATGGAGCCTCTGGGACCGACCTCCACCCGCAGAGCCGCACTCCACAGAGAATAATGGAGCCTCCAGCACCTACCTCCACCCACAGAGCCACACTCCACATAGAGAATAATGGAGCCTCCAGCACCGACCTCCACCCACAGAGCTGCACTCCACATAGAGAATAATGGAGCCTCCAGCACCGACCTCCACCCACACTTCACATAGAGAATAATGGAGCCTCGGGCACCTACCTCCACCCGCAGAGCCACACCCCACATAGAGAATAATGGAGCCTCCAGCACCGACCTCTACCCGCAGAGCCGCACTCCGCATACAGAATAATGGAGCCTCTGGGACCGACCTCCACCCGCAGAGCCGCACTCCACATAGAGAATAATGGAGCCTCCAGCACCTACCTCCACCCGCAGAGCCACACTCCACATAGAGAATAATGGAGCCTCCAGCACCGACCTCCACCCGCAGAGCCGCACTCCACATAGAGAATAATGGAGCCTCCAGCACCGACCTCCACCCGCAGAGCCGCACTCCACATAGAGAATAATGGAGCCTCCAGCACTGACCTCCACCCGCAGAGCCGCACTCCACATAGAGAATAATGGAGCCTCCTGCACCGACCTCCACCCGCAGAGCCGCACTCCACATAGAGAATAATGGAGCCTCCAGCACCGACCTCCACCCGCAGAGCCGCACTCCACATAGAGAATAATGGGGTCTCCAGCACCTACCTCCATCCGCAGAGCCGCACTCCACATAGAGAATAATGGAGCCTCCGGCACCGACCTCCACCCGCAGAGCCGCACTCCACATAGAGAATAATGGAGCCTCCAGCACCGACCTCCACCCGCAGAGCCGCACTCCACATAGAGAATAATGGATCCTCCAGCACCGACCTCCACCCGCAGAGCCTCACTCCACATAGAGAATAATGGAGCCTCCAGCACTGACCTCCACCCGCAGAGCCGCTCTCCACATAGAGAATAATGGAGCCTCCAGCACCGACCCCCACCCGCAGAGCCGCACTCCACATAGAGAATAATGGAGCCTCCAGCACTGACCTCCACCCGCAGAGCCGCACTCCACATAGAGAATAATGGAGCCTCCGGCACCGACCTCCACCCGCAGAGCCGCACTCCACATAGAGAATAATGGAGCCTCCAGCACCGACCTCCTCCCGCAGAGCCGCACTCCACATAGAGAATAATGGGGTCTCCAGCACCGACCTCCACCCGCAGAGCCACACTCCACATAGAGAATAATGGAGCCTCCAGCACCGACCTCCACCCGCAGAGCCGCACTCCACATAGAGAATAATGGAGCCACCAGCACCGACCTCCACCCGCAGAGCCGCACTCCACATAGAGAATAATGGAGCCTTCAGCACCGACCTCCACCCGCAGAGCCGCACTCCACATAGAGAATAATGGAGCCTCCAGCACCGACCTCCACCCGCAGCGCCACACTCCACATAGAGAATAATGGAGCCTCCAGCACCGACCTCCACCCGCAGAGCCGCACTCCACATAGAGAATAATGGAGCCTCCAGCACTGACCTCCACCCGCAGAGCTGCACTCCACATAGAGAATAATTGAGCCTCCAGCACCTACCTCCACCCGCAGAGCCGCACTCCACATAGAGAAGAATGGAGCCTCCAGCACTGACCTCCACCCGCAGAGCCGCACTCCACATAGAGAATAATGGAGCCTCCAGCACCGACCTCCACCCGCAGAGCCACACTCCACATAGAGAATAATGGAGCCTCCAGCGCCGACCTCCACCCGCAGAGCCACACTCCACATAGAGAATAATGGAGCCTCCAGCACCGACCTCCACCCGCAGAGCCGCACTCCACATAGAGAATAATGGAGCCTCCAGCAACGACCTCCACCCGCAGAGCCACACTCCACATAGAGAATAATGGAGCCTCCAGCACCGACCTCCACCTGCAGAGCTGCACTCCACATAGAGAATAATGGAGCCTCCGACACCGACCTCCACCCGCAGAGCCGCACTCCACATAGAGAATAATGGAGCCTCCGGCACCGACCTCCACCCGCAGAGCCGCACTCCACATAGAGAATAATGGAGCCTCCGGCACCGACCTCCACCCACAGAGAGTCGCACTCCACATAGATAATAATGGAGCCTCCGGCACCTACCTCCACCCGCAGAGCCGCACTCCACATAGAGAATAATGGAGCCTCCAGCACCGACCTCCACCCGCAGAGCCGCACTCCACATAGAGAATAATGGAGCCTCCGGCACCGACCTCCACCCACAGAGAGCCGCACTCCACATAGAGAATAATGGAGCCTCCAGCACCGACCTCCACCCGCAGAGCCACACACCACATAGAGAATAATGGAGCCTTCGGCACCTACCTACACCCGCAGAGCCGCACTCCACATAGAGAACAATGAAGCCTTCGGCACCGGCCTCCACCCACAGAGCCGCACTCCACATGGAGAATAATGGAGCCTCCAGCACCTACCCACACCCGCAGAGCCGCACTCCACATAGACAATAATGGAGATGTGGCGCCCCTGAGGCTTCAGTCGCCACAGAGGTACTGCACCTCCTCCTGAGGTGTGGTGCCCCACCATCCAGGTAAGGTGGGAACTCCTAACCACGCTCCAACACCTGCACCCCACACCACAAAATAGTGTAGCAAAGCCACATTGCAGCTCCTTGCTTGGAGAGTAGCAGAGGACCTTTGGTGGTTCCCTGCTTGGAAACACGAAACGTGCTGGGAGATGGATGGAGTTTAGAATACATAAAAGAGTGGGAAGGTTTAGAATTTCAGTCAGTTCGAGGTCAGTCAGTCGGGGAGAGTCACTCAGAGATGAGTGAGGAGAGAAGATCCCTAAGAGAGGGATGGAGGAAGGAGGTGCTGCAGCAGATCTCAGTGACCTGGGTCTGCTGGCACGGGAAAGGAAAGAAGGAGAAAGACATTGAACTGAAGCCTGAGCTTCCATAAGAAAGAAAGACAGGAACGTAGGAGTAAAAGGGAACAGAGAGGACGTGGGTTAGAGGAGAACCCTGCCTAGAAGTTCTAAGCGCGGGGCCGGGGCCCGGTCCCCGAGGTTGTATGGAGACTAATGGTTCTGCAGCAGACACCGGTGGAGTAGTGGGCTGTAAATGCACTACTCCCATCTAAGACTTGGGGCACAACAGCAACCTGGATAGTGAGCCAGGACTCAGGAGTAAGGAGTCCCCGAAGCAGGCTACAGCTGTCTGCCGTACAAGTAGAGTTCTTGGGAACATCTGTCAGGAGTCACTCCAGTGTAACTCAGTACTAGGAGATGTAATGTACTGTAGATATGTTTCTGGAACATTCTAGAAAATCCCTCTGTCATGTAGCTGCAACCCCCGTCTCTCCCCCCCACAACACACACCAGCGTCTTCCTGCGTGCAGCTCTGTGAAACCTGAAGCCTCAATGTAGAATTCTTCTCCTCCCCCCTCCCTGTACAGCTAAAGGAAGTCCTTTGTCCTCTGGGACATGTGACTGAAATAAAACTGTGAGCGATATTAAAATAGGCTAGCATGGGCTCTGATCGCGACAGATAAACGAAACGAACATTTCTGTGATCTGCGCGGACCCGGCTTCCCTACGGTGGCTCTGGCAAAATCCTAATCTCTCCAGAAACTGAGATATGGATTGCTCCCAAATGGAGGGTCTTAATTATGGCATGCTTGGTGTCTTCGGATTCTATTCGGTAAATCACAAACAATGATGCCCTATGTGTGTTGGTACGGGCTTTTCTCGTTTGGATATAGTTATTCTAAGTTTTGTAGCCAAATCATAACTTGGAGAGAGGGAGGTTGGACCTCTCCAGACCGCCCATTTCGTGAGGTCACAGACCCTAGGCTATAGGTATTCCCTACCAAATTCCAGTCAGTTCAGCTGGAGTCCTCCTGCCAGAGAGACGTGCCGATGAGTGGGGACATTTGGTTAAGCACCCCTCCCCCAGCCACATGGTCTGCCTAATACCAACTATGCACATGTGAGTGTTACTTTCTGTTCTTTCATCCACTTTGTTTTATATTTGTATTTGTACATATGTAATGTCTCAACTTTATAGCAACTTTTATCTATGTAATCACTGCCCGCATTCTTTTGGGAATAAATGATAAAATCTATTAGCTCTGTCTCCATGCTCTAGAAAACTAACTATGCGCTTTTTTAGATAATTACACTACTGTTCGGGTTGGCTTCGAACCCCTCCATTAAGTCTATAACTTAAGTGGAGAAACCAGGAGCTGGTGGCAGCGTGGTGTGCGCGGCTGGCTAGGCTAGCTGGCAGTACAGATGGGTCTTATATGCTGAATGAGGGGTTGCAGCCACAGCATTGATAATTCCCTTACTGCAGTAGTCTAATTGCCCGTGCACAGCAAGCAGCCCGTCCGGCGACTAATTACCCTAGGTGCAGTTCCCTGACTGACCTGAGGGTAAGGGGGGTGCCGGAGAGCTGCAAGTTCCAAAGTGGAACTGAGAAAGTGGGATATACATAAATCCCCGCAGTTCTTGGATGGTTGTTATGAGTGGTGGGGCATCCAAAATACCCCCCTGCGGTAAATTATTAGAGCAAGATTAGCTTGCTGTATTTTTGTCACGTGGTGCCAGTGGTGGGATAACTAAGATAAGCCCCCACTGTGCCCATGATAGCCGTGTGCCGGCAGTGCATCATGTCCCTCCGTCCGCTGACAAACCCGTGTCAGTGGTGGGATCGTGACATATTGGTGGCACAGGGTCCGCTGTCCATCACAAGTTGGTGGCAGCGGTCCGCCGTTCTTCTCAGGAGTACTTCACTTAAAGGCGCTATAGAGGAGACATTCAGAAAGGTACATGTTGGCGGAGTGTTGGAAGGGAGCATCCTATCTTGCCTGAAGGTTGACTGAGCCCAGGACCCGGAGGACACAGCATGGAGGCAGGTATCTGTGTGAACAGCAGACTGTGAGTAAAGCTTTGGAACTACATGCCCTGGTGTCCTCCACTTATTCCCGCACCACTACACCCCGCACTACTACATCTGGGCACCAACCTCTGCACCGCCTGTGCCTCTCCTCCATTGCTACATCAACACTGCCCTGGGACTACAGCTCCACCTGTGGGGAGCTTCACCATCTTGGCTGCAACCCACCACCAGTCCCAGAGGATCTGCATGCAGCGTCGGCCTAACACCTCACTTGCCGAACACCACAGGTGGCGTCACGAACTATTCATAAACTTTATTTCATTGTTCATTCACCCCCTTTTTGCTATGGAGCCCCAGGACCACAGATCGAGTCACGGCTTCCTTGACAACTCCCATTGAGATCAACGGGCCCGGTACCGAGTACCCCGCTAGGCCCTGGTGGGGCGCTCCAGAGCCTCCAGCACCTACCTCCACCCGCAGAGCCGCACTGCACATATATGGCTGCTCTGTGCGCACAGGACCTGTGATGAGGTCACAGGAGGGGAGGAGTCAGGGGTCACATGATCAGGGCCTCAGTGTATACAGGACTCCGCTGTGCTCCTCTGCTGCTGTTGCTCTTATAAGAACAGGTAACGTGAACAGTAGAACAATTCCCCCTTTAAGTGATTGGATCCTCCCAGATCTTTGTGATATTACAGACGGGAGTTTCCATTAGCGCTAGATTCAGGGGTGATCCTGGTGCTGAATGAGCCGTACGACCTCCATCTTAGAGAGCGGTCACAATCCCAGACGATGCAGCGGTCGGAGCAATGTTAGTGATTGAGGGAATTTCTGCGAGCATCAAATCAATGAAGAATGTTTTCCCGGAACCTCCTGGGGCATCAAGGAAAATCCGTCTCCCATTTCCACTGGAGTCTGAGCCGTAATTGCTGAATCCTCCGATCTGTGCTCATCACCATAGAGGCTTATATAAGGGGACACGTTCCTCCATCCTTTATAAATCCGGGCTCCTCTCAGAATCTCTCTGCCCATAACCCCGGAGTCCGGTGGAGCTGGTGCCGGTGACCCTAATGCTATTAGAGTTTTCCTACTGATACATTCACTCCTTTCTTCTGGAGTCAGGAGGACTTTGGTGAATATGTCGGCAGTGACATTGATGTCTCAGTCCGGATTACCTCTCCTCTGCTCTCTATAAATATCTTCTCTAGGATATTCTCAGTCCCATAGAGCCCGGGGATTGGAAGGAGCACAGGTTGGAGTTATTATAGGGACCAGGCTTCGAGGGTGAGGTGGAAAGTGAGTGAGGGACGCCTCCTGCAATGTCCCGGTGTGGACCATCCTCCATCAGACCTCGCTTCTGGCCTCCCTGTAAGTTGTTGTTGGTTCAGTTGTACAGAAGACGCTCGCTTTCCACCTTGCCATACATATCTACTATACATTGACGAAAACGTTGCCTACATTGTTGTCTGATCATTATTTGGTAGGTGTAGACGTCCATAGCTGATATTTTTATTGGTTGGCCTCGCAGTGTTGGTTTCTTAGCTTTTGGATTAACTTGCCCAATACTTGGACATTGTTTGGACGGCATTTTAAAAACCAGTTCTTAGTATTATGACCCTTAGTAATCACTCTAATAGGTGAATATATATATAAGAAAATATGTGACTGCCTCACAGTCAGACTGTTCTAGTTGTCCATATCAACCAATCAGAGCTCAGCTTTCAGTTTACCTCAGGAGCTTCAATGCTGACAGATGCGCTCTGGTCGCTATAGGTAACCAGAATGATCTTACTTGTGAGGCAATGCACAGTTACTTATGCTATAATTACAGCCTTTTGAGCGCCTAGTCAGGTTGCCCCAACTTAGCGACTATACTGTTGATGCCCCATTAAGAGCGACTCTTTGGACGCTGTACCTCTAAACTGTGTTCCAAATTATTATGCAAAAAGAGTTTAGGAGTGATAAGGTTAGACTACATTTTTGGCCAAAATGGGAAAGAAAAAGGATGTGTCGGCTGCTGAGAAGCAACAAATTGTGGAGTATTTAGGTCAAGGCATGACTACAATCAACATTGCCAAGACACTTCATCGTGATCATCGCACAATCAAGAAGTATGTAGCTGATTCCCAGCAGACACGTGTGCATGCTGATAAGGAAAAATTGAGGACTCTTTCCAACAGGCAATTGCGTCAGGTTAAAAGAGCAGCTGCAAAAATGCCTTGTCATAGCAGCAGACAAGTTTTTGAAGCTGCTGGTGCCTCCAACGTCCCCCGAACAACAAGATGTAGGGTCCTTCAGAGGTTTGCAGCTGTGCGTAAGCCATCCTGTCGACCACCTCTATCCACTGCACACAAGCAGAAACGGCTCCAGTGGGCCAAACGATACATGAAGACTGACTTCCAAACTGTTTTGTTCACCGATGAGTGCCGTGCAATGCTCGATGGTCCAGATGGATGGAGTGGAGGATGGCTGGTTGATGGACACCCCATGAAAACACAGCTAAGGAGCCAACAAGGAGGAGGTGGAGTAATGTTTTGGGCTGGAATCATGGGGAGAGAGATTGTCGGCCCCTTTAGGATCCATGAAGGGGTAAAGATGAACTCCATAATCTATGTGGAGTTTCTAAAACAGCACTCCCTGCCATGGTTCAAGAGGAAGAACCGTGTTTTCCGCAGAAAGATCATTTTCATGCATGATAATGCACCGTCTCATGCTGCAAATAACACATCTGCATCTCTGGCTGCTTTGGGAGGACAAACTTATGGTGTGGCCACCATCTTCCCCTGACCTCAACCCCATTGAGAACCTCTGGAGCATCATCAAAAGGTGTGTCTATGATGGCGGGAGGCAGTTCACATCTAAGCAACAGCTCTGGGAGGGGATTCTGTCCACATGCAAAACAATTGAAGCACAAACCATCCAAAAACTGACAAATTCAATGGACGAGAGAGTTCAGAAGCTTCTTTCGAACAAGGGGTCCTATGTGCAAATGTAACATCACCTAGAATAAAGTTTTGACTTGAAAACTGTTTGATTTCATTTTGTAATAAGCTGATAATGCTTATCATTTCACAACTGACCATTTTTTTGTTCAAAATAAAAATAAAAAGGTTGAAAACTCTGCTGTGCATAATAATTTGGAACATGCATTTTGAGTGTTTCTTATTTTTAAACATATACTGTTTTCATAGGCAGTTTGTTCAAAAACATTGCAATTATGCTAGAATAGTAGATGACTGGAAAATAACAATGACTGCAATTCATATAGGTAGTTTAGAGAAAATATTTTTTGCATAATAATTTGGAACACAGTGTAAATCTTTAGGACCTTTTGGGCAACAACTGTGGTTTTGCATTCAACACACAGGCAACCATTTTCTCCTTTATTTTTATAGAGCCTAAACTTGGGCAGACAAATTCCTTGAAGAGTGGATATTTTGAGTCTTAATGTCTGGTGATAAAGACGGACTGTGCAAAATTTCAGTCAAACTGGGTTAAAAATGTGGTTTTGTATTCCACAGGCTGCCACACACAGATTTTCTGCTTTATTTACAGATTTTAAAAAGAAATCTAAATACTGTAAAGTAATACATCTCCTCATATGTTTCGCTTATTATCTCCAGTAATTGTATTATTACACAGGATTTTTATGATGTTACATCGGCTCATCTTCTCATTCAGGTCTCTTTAATATCGGATCCTCTCAGTGAAGATCTTCTATATAACAGAATTTTCCTGATTTACCCATCAAGGACGGATATGGACAGAGACAAGATGGCGGAGAGGATATTACACCTCACCCTAGAGATCCTCGTCCGGCTTACTGGAGAGGTGAGAGATTCTGATGACGTCACATTACATCATTCTTATCTATAGGAGTAACAGATGGACAGAACTGGAGAGGTGAGGACTCTGGGAATGTCTGTAGTGAGATTTATTAATGTGTCTCTCCATTACCAGGATTACACAGTAGTTAAGAAGACCTCTAGTGAGCGCTGTCAGGACCCTGTGTCTGAGGGATCCGGAAGACCCCTGAGCCCAATCACAGAACCTCCACCTCACCCCCTGATACATGAGGACATCAATGACCAGAAGATCCTAGAACTCACCTACAAGATGATTGAGCTGCTGACTGGAGAGGTGACACTGCTGGGATATTATACAGCAATGCTATGAAGGAATCGGGGGATGACAGTATCATTATATGTGTCAGGCTCGTTTAAGATGTCAGGATGTTGCTGTCTATTTCTCCATGGAGGAGTGGGAGTATTTAGAAGGACACAAAGATCTGTATAAGGATTTCATGATGGAGGTTCCTCAGCCCCTCACATCACCAGGTAATAGACAGGACTAAATACACACGGCCTATAATTATCTGTATGTGAAGAATGAATTCAGTCCCTGTATGTGTTTCCTCCAGATCTATCCAGTAAGATGACAACACCAGGGAGATGTCCCAGTCCTCTTCTTCCACAGGACTGTAAACAAGAAGATCCCAATGTTCCTCAGGATCATCAGGTAGATGGAGAGAAGGTGTCATGAGATCTCCCCTATGATGTGTAGATGGCTGTGAAGGTCTTGTGCTCAGTCTTGTTTTATCCACCAGTATTATATGTTTTATACTTGTGTAATGAGAACGGTGGAGATGGCAGGATTAGAGCTGATCATAAATGTGACTTCTCCATCTGTCTGTGTCTTTTACATTTGTTTCAGGGTGAAGATCTGACCCATATTAATACTACAGAGACATATGGGAGGGGTGATGAGCGGTGTAAAAAGGAGATTCCTACATATGACTACCCAGGTGAGCTGTAATCACTAAATGCAGAGAAGTCACAGATTCTTCTCAGTCACCGACTGTGGCTGCTTTACTGGTGGTGTAGTCCGGCTGTATCACAATAGTGTGATCACCATTTTACCATTAGAACACAAAATTCTCCTTCACCCAAAACTGTTCAAAATGACTTTGGGCATTAAAAGCCCTTTTCTGTAGAACGTACAACATGGAGGATCCACCTACCCCCTGAGATTAGGAGACGCTGCCTCTTACCTTCCTAGATCTGTAAACTACAAAGTCAAATGTGCTGACAAGTTACAGAATCACTTGAAGAAAAATATTATTATGGTCCTGTAAGTGAAAGCGGAGGGTAATGATGCCATTGGCTTTTTATAGGGTGAATCTACCTTCTCTCCCTCTACCTTCTCTTCTTGCCAAACTTCTCTTTTATGATCGACAGCATTAAATGTGCAATGAGGCCAAGTGTGAATTTCTGTACAATAACAACAGAGTTTCCCTGTATCCTGACTTTTCAATTTCTTTTAAAACCACCTAACTTCAAGAAGGATTTTGATAAACTACATTATTATTATTATTTATTATTATAACGCCATTTATTCCATGGCGCTTTACATGTGAGGAGGGGTATACATAATAAATACAAGTGCAGTAATCTTAAACAATGCAATTAATTCACGACTGGTACAGGATGAGAGAGGACCCTGCCCACGAGGGCTCACATTCTACAAGGGATGGGTGAGGATACAGTAGGCGAGGGTAGAGCTGGTCTTGCAGCCGTTTGGTAGATCGGTGGTTACTGCGGGTTGTAGGCTTGTCGGAAGAGGTAGGTCTTTAGGTTCTTTTTGAAGGTTTCCATGGTAGGCGAGAGTCTGATACGTTGTGGTAGAGAGTTCCAGAGTAGGGGGGATGCGCAGGAGAAATCTTGAATGCGATTGTGGGAAGAGGAGATAAGAGGGGAATAGAGAAGGAGATCTTGTGATGATCGGAGGTTGCGTGCAGGTAAGTACCGGGAGATGAGGTCACAGATGTATGGAGGACTCAGGTTGTGGATGGCTTTGTATGTCATGTTTAGGGTTTTGAACTGGCGTCTTTGGGTAATGGGGAGCCAGTGCTGGGATTGACAGAGGGGAGAGGCCCGGGAATAGCGGGGGGACAGGTGGATTAGTCGGGCAGCAGAGTTTAGAATAGATTGGAGGGGTGCTAAAGTGTTAGAGGGGAAGCCACAGAGCAGGAGGTTGGAGTAGTCAAGGTGGGAGATGATGAGGGCATGGACTACAGTTTTTGCAGATTCTTGGTTGAGGAATGTACGGATCCGTGAAACGTTTTTGAGTTGAAGTCGGCAAGAAGTGGAAAGGGCTTGGATATGTGGTTTGAAAGAGAGATCAGTGTCAAGGATAACCCCAAGGCAGCGAGCTTGTGGGTATGGAGAGAGTGGGCAGCCGTTTACTTTAATGGATAGGTCCGTTGGGGGGGTCGCGTGAGATGGGGGAAAGATGATGAATTCTGTTTTGTCCATATTAAGTTTTAGAAATCTAGCGGAGAAGAAGGATGAAATAGCAGACAGACATTGAGGGATTCTGTTTAGTAGGGAGGTGATATCTGATCCAGATATGTAGATCTGTGTGTCATCAACATAGAGGTGATACTGAAAGCCATGAGATTCAATGAGCTGTCCGAGGCCTAAGGTGTAAATGGAGAAGAGCAAGGGGCCTAGGACTGAACCCTTGCGGGACTCCGATGAATAGGGGGCGCGGTGAGGAGGTGGTGTGCGAGTGGGAGATGCTGAATGTCCGGTCTGTTAGGTATGACATGATCCAAGATAGGGCCAAGTCTGTGATACCAAGAGATGAGAGGGTTTGTAGTAATAGGGAATGGTCCACTGTGTCAAAGGCAGAGGAAGGTCCAGGAGGAGGAGGACAGAGTAGTGTCGCTTGACCTTGGCGGTTAATAGGTCGTGTCAGGGTCCTGATAGCGCCGGCATACAGCCTCCGCTAAGCAGGGACTCACCTGCACCGTAAGGACCCCTGGGGACAAGAACAGCCGGGCAATAAAGATGCACGGGACCTGAATGTAGAAGTTTAGAAAGCATGCACAGGACCTACGGTCATGTAAACGGTCATGTGACTGCAAGGGGGCGGGGCTTAGCGTCCTGCTTTCAGAGGAGGAAGAAAACTCAAGAGTCGGGCAAAGCAGAGGTCAGGCGCAATACAGGCAAGCGAGGTACAGGAGGGATAAACAGACGGGAGGTAAGACAAAGCCAAAGGTCATACACAAGATATCAATACAGTACCAGGGATGAGACAGAACAGACAGTCAAGGCCAAGCAGAGATCAAAAACCAAATGGACATAGAAGGTACCAAGCAGAATCCAAAGCGATATCCAGAGAACAGACCGAGTCATACACAGGGAATCAAGCAACCAGAACACAGCACTAACACACTCAGGGGTCACCACACAATGCCAAGGGCGAAAGTATAACTGACGGGTGATGGGAGCTTCCTGAGGCTATAAGAAGCCTCCCCAGAACCAATGAGAGGCCACCCTAATAGGTCCCAGGTGTACAGGTGAGAATCTGCACTGCGATCAGAATATTAACCCCAGAAGTGCCGGTCACCCAGCACTGGTATTATGACAGTACCCCCCTCTCAACGGGGGGGCCTCTGGACCCCCAGGCTTGCCTGGGTACCTAGCATGGAAAGCCCGAACCAGACGATCCGCATGCATCAACCGGGCCGGCACCCAGGACCTGTCCTCCGGCCCATACCCCTTCCAATGAACTAGGTACTGTACTGACCGCCGTACCAACCTAGAATCTACAATGTGACCAATCTCATATTCCACATGTCCCTCAACCGAAACCGGGGGGGGCAGCGGACTCGGATTCTCACCGGACTGCTTCAAACGGCTTCAGTAGAGATCTATGGAAGACGTTAGGGATCTTGAAAGAGGGTGGAAGGCACAGCCTGTACGCTACCGGGTTGACTTTTTCCACAATCTTGTACGGGCCAATGAATTTGGGGCCCAACTTGGCTGACAGAATCTTTAACTTAATGTTTCGCGTGGAGAGCCAAACTTTCTCTCCCACCTGAAACATGGGACCAGGTGTTCGTTTCCTGTCCACGAAAAACTTATACCTGCCTTGAGGCCTAGATATACACCGCTGGACTTCTGTCCATGTATCTTTTAACCGCTGAACAGAGTCCTCAGCCCCGGGGCACCCCGAATCCAGACGAGAAAACTCACCAAAATGAGGACTGAACCCATAGTTGATGAAGAAAGGGGACATACCAGTGGATTGACTCACCCGACTATTGAAGGCAAATTCAGCCAACGGCAGTATATCACACCAGTCATTCTGTCTAGCAGAAGTCAGACATCTGAGGATCTGTTCCAGAGACTGATTAGTGCGTTCCGTCTGACCATTACTCTCAGGATGGTATGCAGACGAAAAGGACAGAGATATCCCTAATTTTTTACAGAAAGCACGCAAAAACTTAGCCACAAACTGCACACCACGATCAGACACCACATTCAGGGGTACCCCATGCAAGCGGACCACATGCTGCACAAACAATCTGGATAAGATCTCAGCAGAAGGTAATGCGGACAGGGGTACAAAATGAGCCTGCTTAGAAAATCTGTCCACCACTACCCATACCACCGTATTACCCCTGGAAGAGGGAAGATTGGTAATAAAATCCATGGACAGATGGGTCCACGGTCTTTCGGGAACTTCCAAGGGCATCAGCTCCCCCGCCGGCTATTGGAGCTTTTAGAACGAGCGCAGACCCCACAACCAGAAATGAATTTCTTTATATCAGAACCCAGAGTAGGCCACCAGAAGATCCTAGCCACCGCCAGTCGCGTGGCTGATATACCAGGGTGAGCACACAACTTGGATTCGTGGAACTCTTGCAAGAGTTTAAGGCGAAGTTGTTCTGGGACAAAAAACTTGCCCCCTGGCTTGGCTGCAGGAGCCAGCGACTGGGCCCCCTCAATTTCCCCGTTCCAATTCAGACGATATCCCTGCTAACACCACCCCAGGGTGCAGAATGGAGGACGGTGGCTCAGGGACAGACACAGGGTGAAAACTACGAGATAAGGCGTCAGCCTTGACATTCTTTGACCCTGGACGGAATGTAATAGTAAACTGGAAACGAGAAAAAAAAAGTGACCAACGGGCCTGTCTGGGCGTTAACCTTTTAGCAGACTTGATGTAAGACAAATTTTTGTGATCAGTGATCAGTGATCACAGTAACCGGGTGACTGGCTCCCTCCAAAAAGTGCCTCCATTCCTCAAACGCCAACTTAACTGCAAGAAGCTCTCTATTGCCTACATCATAATTTCTTTCAGCAGCAGAGAACTTCCTGGAAAAGAAGGCACATGGCCTGAGTTTGGTTAGAGTGGCAGGCCCTTGAGACAACACCGCCCCCACCCCCACCTCGGAGGCGTCCACCTCCACCACAAATGGCTTGGAAGGATCTGGCTGTATCAAGACAGGAGCAGACATAAAACATTTTTTCAGGATCGCAAAGGCCTCTTTTGCGAGTGAGGACCAATTTCTCACATCCGCACCTTTGCATGTTAGATCCGTGAGAGGTTTGACCACTTGCAAAAACCCTCAGATAAATTTACGTTAATATTTGGTGAACCCCAAGAAGCGCTGAAGACCCTTAAGATCTCGGGGTTGCACCCAATCCGCAATGGCCTGCACCTTCTTGGGGTCCATACGAAAACCCTCTCCGGATACAATCAACCCCAAAAAAGACAATTCTTGCACACAGAATACACATTTCTCCAATTTGGCATACAGATGATTTTCTCTCAGTCTTTGGAGAACAGTTCGTACATGTTCCAAATGAGAATGCTTGTCGGTGGAGCATATCAAAATATCATCTAAATAGATAACGACAAAACGACCAATGAGATCCGAGAATACCACGTTGATGAAATTCTGAAATATGGCGGGGGCGTTGGTAAGACCAAACGGCATGACTAAATTTTCAAATAGTCCCTCAGTCGTGAAGAACGCGGTTTTCCAGTCATCCCCCTCTCGGACCCTTATCAAATTATATGCCCCCCGAAGATCCAGTTTAGAAAACCACTTTGCCCCTGATAGTTGGTTACATAAATCGGGAATCAACGGAAGGGGGTACGTATTCCGTACAGTAATCTGATTAAGCTCCCGGAAGTCGAGACAGGGACGTACCCCGCCATCTTTTTTCTTTACAAAAAAGAAACCTGCCGCCACAGGTGAGACTGAAGGACGTATGTGTCCTTTGCGCAGACTTTCTGCAATGTACTCCTTCATAGCCAAGCGCTCAGGACCGGACGAATTAAACAGATGGGCTTTAGGTAATTTAGCCCCCGGGACCAGCTCAATAGCGCAGTCAAAGGGTCTATGTGGCGGTAACGTCTCGGCCTCCCTTTCGGAGAATACATCTTCGAAGTCCTTCAGGCATTCCAGAATACCTTCCAGCTCGACAGATGATACAGACACAGATTTAACAGGTTCAACCAGCAGTGCGGATTTATCACATAACTCAAAATCATTAAACCCCCATTGAACAATCGCCCCCGTTTTCCAGTTAATAACTGGGTTATGGCGTTGTAACCAGGGCATGCCCAACACCAACCCTGCAGGTAGATTGTCCAGCACAAAACAACTTAGGTTTTCCACATGAGTAGCGCCCACTCTGAGCGAAAACAAGTCAGACATAAAGCGAATTCCCTCTTAGTGAGGGGAGAGGAGTCAATGGCCATCACCTTGATCGGAACCTTGAGCCTAACTGTCCCTATCTTGCAGTGTGTGACCAATTGGGAGTCAATGAGATTAATCGATGACCCGCAGTCCACGAAGGCTGTAGAGGAAAAAGAACTACCGTCCACAAACAGTTCCACATGCAGTAACACTTTAGAAAACGAGGAAAAGGGTACCTGAGGGTCTGAGTAGTCTCCCCGTTGACTACCCAGACCTAGTCGTTTCCCGCCGACCGGGTTTGAAGACGGGCAATCAGGACACTCCCTTTTCCAATGTCCCGTTTTACCGCAGTAAAAGCATAACTGCTTGTCCTTCCGGCGTTTCCTCTCCGTATCCTTCAGGGAGAGGGCGCCTACATTCATGAGCTCAGGGGCAGTCTCTTTTCCACTGGGGAACAATGGAGTTTCCACCTGCATCACCCCTCTGGCCCACAGCCTGCGGTCCATCCGGACGACCTGGGTCATGGCGTCCTCGAGAGAGTTAGGTGGGGGTTGTAACGCCAAGGCATCCTGCAGCCGCTCGGACAAGCCTCTACAAAAGAATCCTCGGAATGCGGCGTCGTTCCAAGAGACCTCTGCAGCCCAGCGGCGGAACTCAGTACAAAACCACTCAGCTGAGTGTTTCCCCTGACAGACACTCATCACCATGTCCTCTGCCAATCGCACTCGGTCAGGCTCATCATAAATGTGCCTGAGGGCCTCAAAAAATGCATTCACGGACACTCTCTCAGGGGCAGTGGGAGAAAGGGAGAAAGCCCAAGCTTGTGGGGACCCTCTTAATAGAGACATAACGACCCCAACCTTCTTACTTTCGTCCCCAGAGGAATGTGGTCTCAAACTAAAAAAAAGTTTGCACCCCTCCCTGAAGACCCTGAATTCCTTTTTGTTTCCAGGAAAAAAGTCAGGCAGTTTAACAGGTGGTTCTGGGGACACCAAAACAACATCACTCGCCCCAGCCCCCAGAGACCCAGCAGCTAGAGCTCCCTGCACTGTCTCAGAAACCTGCTGCTGAGAACGAGCCAGAGCTTGCTGCTCCAGAGATAAACCCTGAAACATCTGACTCAGACTTTTCATCCGGTCAGCCAGAGACTGTATGGGATCCATAACTCTCTGCATAAAAACCCCCCAAAAAACTTAATGGTCAGTTATAATGTCAGGGTCCTGATAGTGCCGGCGTACAGCCTCAGCTAAGCAGGGACTCACCCGCACCGTAGGGACCCCTGGGGACAAGAACAGCCGTACAATAAAGATGCACGGGACCTGAATGTAGAAGTTTAGAAAGCATGCACAGGACCTACGGTCATGTGAACGGTCATGTGACTGCAAGGGGCGGGGCTTAGCGTCCTGCTTTCAGAGGAGGAAGAAAACTCAAGAGTCGGGCAAAGCAGAGGTCAGGCGCAATACAGGCAAGCGAGGTACAGGAGGGATAAACAGATGGGAGGTAAGACAAAGCCAAAGGTCATACACAAGATATCAATACAGTACCAGGGATGAGACAGAACAGACAGTCAAGGCCAAGCAGAGATCAAAAACCAAACGGACATAGAAGGTACCAAGCAGAATCCAAAGCGATATCCAGAGAACAGACCGAGTCATACACAGGGAATCAAGCAGCCACAACACAGCACTAACACACTCAAGGGTCACCACACTATGCCAAGGGCGAAAGTATAACTGACGGGGAATGGGAACTTCCTGAGGTTATAAGAAGCGTCTCCCAGAACCAGGCAGAGGCCACCCTAATAGGTCCCAGGTGTGCAGGTGAGAGTCTGCACTGCGATCAGAATATTAACCCCAGAAGTGCCGGTCACCCAGCACTGGTATCATGACAGGTCGGTGGTGACCTTAGTTAGGGCAGTTTCAGTGGAGTGGTATGGACTGAAGCCAGATTGTAAGCGGTCAAGGAGGGAGCAGGAAGAGAGGTGGGAGGACAGTTCAAGATGGACATGTTGTTCCAGTAGTTTTGAGGCATAGGGGAGAAGTGATATAGGGTGATAGCTAGATACAGAGGATGGGTCAAGAGGGAGCTTTTTGAGGATAGGTGTGATTGAAGCATGTTTAAAGCTTGAGTTGTTAGTGATAGGTTGAAGAGATGGGTTAGGGTTGGGATGAAGACTGGTGAGGTTTGGGATGAAGTGAGATGGGATCGGGTCAAGTGCACAGGTAGTGAGATGTGATCTTGAGAGTAGAGTGGAGAGTCGGTCTTCTGTAATGGTGGAGAAGTTGGTTTTGGAGGAGGAGGGCAGGGCAGTTAGGAGGAAGGGCTCTGGGGGTTGTCGACCAAAACTGTGTATGATGATATCAATCTTCTCCTTGAAAAATGAGGCACAGTCTTCAGCTGAGATGAGTGGGGAGGGAGGAGGTGCTGGGGGGTGGAGGAGAGAATTGAAGGTGTTGAATAACTGTTTAGGGTTGTAAGACATGGACGATATGAGAGATAAGAAGTAGGTTTGTTTTGCTGCAGCGAGTGTGGCCTTGAAAGTAGTGAGGGACTGTTTGAATGCGATAAAGTCCTCATTGGAGTGGGATCTTTTCCATTTCTGCTCAGCAGCTCTGGAAGCTCACTTCAGTTCTGTTAGGGACGGCAGAACGCACTAAATATAAATAATAGGAAGTGCGTTCACCGCCCGGGGTCCACCGTGCAGTAGGTGTAACAACCGCTGCTAAGTAATGGCAGACTAGCTATATGGCGGTATACTGCGCTCGGGTTAAACGTCACCCGAGGTACGCAGAGCGGACTTTGTCACAGGGCACAGCCCAAGGCTGAGGTCAGTGTCTGTCCTGACCTACCGTGTGTGCGGCGTCGCTACCACCGATGCCAGTAAATGCTGCTAACTGCAGCACGGCGGTAACTACTGCCGTTGTACGACAGTGCCGTGAGGCATCACACTATCGGACGCTAGTGTAGCGGTGCGGTATGCACTGTGGCGTATGGCTTGCCACTGACTGGCGCTGACTATACACTAGTTCCCTATCCACATGCGTAATATCAGAGGGAAGGGTGTTGTGAGTTCATTCTCCGGTTCACCAGTTGTGAGTTCTCCTTTCAGACTCCCCCTTGTAGTAACAGGAGGTAGTGAGGCTGATTTGATCAGTGGAGATCTGCCACCTGAGAATGAGGATGACGATTGGACCTCAGGAGTCTCAGATTGGATTTAAGACAGCCGACGCCCTATTCAGTTGCTGGTGATTCCTTCTGGCTTGTCAGCTCTTGGTTTTCATCTCTGTTCCAGTCATCTAAAGCTAAGTTTTTCTGCTAATGTTCACACTTGATTTTGTTGGTCTGTTCGGTTTTTTGTGTGGTCAGCCAGCCCCGGCTGGGGGCTGTGCTGAATTTCCACTCTTATTTATCAGTATTTTGCTCTGTCTCAGAATATTTCAGAGTGCTGATATAGTGGGAGAAGTCTAGTGACTTCAGGGTTAATTTTGCTATCAGAAGTGTTGGACATTATTTTTGTAGGGTTTTTTGCAGGTTGCAGACAGTGTCTTTCCTTTCCTTTCTAGTTAGTTTGGGCCCCATCGTTTGCTCAGCCTATTTTCCTGCCTGTGTTTGTGCCTTCATCTTGTTTCACCGTCAATACATGTGTGGGGGATATCTATTCCTTTGGGGTCTGCTCTGGGGCAGTTAGTTTTCCCCTTTTCATGCTTCAGGCTTATTTAGTCCTCCGGCTGTGACAAAGCATCTAGGAACATCATAGGTATGCTCCATGGCTGCTGCTAGTTGTGTGGTAGGATTAGGGATCAGCAATCTGCATAGTTACCAACCTCTCTGGTTTTCTGTGACTTAGCTTGTTTTGCTTTTTTCTCCTCGGTGACCCATTCATAACAGAAGGGGTTTCAAATGAGTCAGTCACCAGAATCATACATCCGTCACCATTCACACATCTAGCAAGTATAGACTATACTAGCGCATGGCGGAACGGGCATGCGCGCTTTTTATAGCCGTGCGGGACCTTCCAGATCTCCGAGTTGGACCAATGAGACCTGGAACAGGACCTGGGCATATGACTCCCGATCTCCATTGTGAGATTGTCTCGTGAGCATGCCCAGTAGGAGCACAGAGAGACTTAGTCTCTGGAGCGGTCTGCTGCAAAGTAATCTCCTCTGCAGTAGAAAGACAGCAGGAGACCGCAGAATGTGAGGCTCTAGATTCCTGCAGAGCAGACGCAGAAACCTGATGCCTAGCAAGTTCTTTGGTCAGGCTAGTGTGCCAGGGCTGTCTGTTGATTTTGCGAGCTTTGGTATGTGTGAGAGAGGCATTTGATTACACAGCTACAGTTATTGTGGTGTTATATAGAGTGGCAGCAGCATCCGCATTGTGTAGGGAACTTATGTCTTTAAGAGGAAGAAGAGATTCAGACAGTGAGTGTAGATCGAGGTGTTTAAGATTTCTGCGAGGGTGTGCAAGTTTGTGGGGTGGGGATTGTGGACCTGGAGAGGAGAGAGAAGAGAATGTAAGTAGGTTGTGGTCAGAAAGAGGAAGAAGTGAGTTAGAGAGGCTAGATAGGGAGCAGAGGCGGGTGAAGTACATTACACCTGTACCATGATATATCTTCTAGCTGTGTTGGTTCATGTCTGTAATATTCATTTATTCCTGCCTGCAGGAGATGTGTTGGCATGGCTCGAGTCCTTGTTTCATGGATTCACTTCACATCATAAATTACATTGTTTTCAATCCTAAGAAATTCAGATTACTGCACAATCACTCCTGAAATGAGGAGCACTAATACTTTCTCTACTCTTCTGGTCAGAACTCATAGTAGCTCCAATGGTCCACCATAAATGAGTGCAACTCCTGTTAAGTGTTGGAACTCTCCTCTCGTACATACGTTGTTGTTGGGGATGTATCATATTTTTTTTCTATGTCTTTTTTACAGGTTCATTCTGTATGATAGTTTTATTATGGTGGGATCAGCTTGCCTCACTTATGTGTCTGTAACATTGTGGTGGTCTTTAAAAACGGTCTCCATTACCTCTTCCAAATGCTCGAGGTCTAAATTCATCACATGTCAGCTCTGCACTATTATAAATAGTTCTTTTTAAAAGTATATGTATTCTTGAAGCTCATAAGATAGAAAATATTGTCCTTTATGATAGTTTATATTGCCAAGAGCCACTGAGCAACATACTCTTATTATCCAGGAGGGGTTTTACCATTAGTTATTATTTTTATTATACTTAAAAAGACTATTCAGCTTGATTATTTCAGTAGATGTGTTATCGTCTATAGTCACAGTTTTGCCCATCACCCTTTAACTTCTTTAACCCCTCTACATCTGGACTTACACACAGATCCCTAGGTTGGGCCACGTTGATACTTGCTTTTCTGTAGTATGAGATGTCAAGAAGAATAGTCAGGTAGTCTGGCCACAACCGTAAGGGCAAAGAAGCTACAAAATCAGAAGACGCAAGAGTGGTAAGTATCCAGAAAAGAAAGAGGATATTTGTGGATTATTTCCATGCTTGCTGATCAGTGATGAGATGTATATCCCAGATTGAAATGCGTAGAATAAAAGACTATCCATTTGACAAAGTACAAAAAACTTCTTCATCAAGAAAGACCACTAGTATCTTTACTGAAAATAATCTCTATATAAAGACCAACATGGATATTACTGCCATATGGTCAGTGGTAGATACCAATCCTACAGTACATATAAGAAATGACAGCACAGTTATAGATAATGCCTTGACGCCAATGTTCTTTCTGATGGAATTGTTCACTTTTCCTGTCTTTTCCATCTGGCCCAGACCAACATGACAACTTCTTCCAGCCGGGACTCGGCTGCAGAGAATACAACAAAGACATATTTCACTTCTCACATTTTCAGCACTGACCACATCTATCCCCAACCTGCACAAACTGCTCATCCTGATGATACCTCAATATTGAGATGCTGCTGCCGTATGTGTCCCTATTACTGCACCTGCTGTGTGGTTCCGTGTGACCTCTAGATGGTAAAACAAACCTCTAGAATATAGTAATGCCGAGTTCAAGAGCCCTAGAAAACAGTGCCCAAATTTTATCCCCTAGAAAGTAATAATGCCCTCTGTGTGCCCCTTTGATAGTCATAGTAACCCAAGTTCCCCTATAACAATAATTGCCCACTTTGCATTTAATAATGTCCTGAGTCTCCCCTTTAAAGCTCTACATGGTATGATGCTCTCTTATACAGTCTAAGTCCCCCTCAGTGTATATATACTGACCCCCTTAATATCCCCCAAATTGTTAATTAGCTCCAACACTTATCTCCACACCTCCTAGATAGCCTCCATATAGTATAATGCATCAGACAATCCTCAATATAGTATAATGCACTCCACATAGGCCTCCATATAGTACAATGCACTCCCCATAGGCCTCCTTATAGTATAATGCACTCCCCATAGGCAGACTCTATATAGTATAATGCACCTTCCATAGACAGACTCTATAGCATAATGCAGCCCCTAATATAATGCACCCCCATATCCAGCCTGTGTAGCATAATGCGGCCCCTAATATAATGCACCTCCATAGGCAGCCTGTATAGTATAATGCACCCCCATAGGCAGCATGTATAATATAATGCACCCACATAGGCAGCATGTATAATATAATGCACCCCCATAGGCAGCCTGTGTAATATAATGCACCCCCCATAGGCAGCCTGTATAATATAATGCACCCCCATTGACAGCTTGTATAGTATAATGCACCCCCATAGGCAGCCTGTATAATATAATGCACCCCCATAGGCAGGCAGCCTGTATAATATAATGCATCCCCCATAGGCAGCCTGAATAATATAATGCACCCCCCAAAGGCAGCCTGTATAATATAATGCACCCCCATAGGCAACCTGTATAATGTAATGCACCCCCTATAGGCAGCCTGTAAAATATAATGCACCCCCATTGGCAGCCTGTATAATATAATGCACCCCCATAGGCAGCCTGTATAATATAATGCACTCACCCCATACTCAGTCTGTATAATATAATGCACCCCCTATAGGCAGCCTGTTTAATATAATGCACCCCCCATAGGCAGCCTGTATAATATAATGCACCCCCTATAGGCAGCCTGTTTAATATAATGCACCCCCCATAGGCAGCCTATATAATATAATGCACTCCCCTTAGGCTGCCTGTATAATATAATGCACTCACCCCATACTCAGTCTGTATAATATAATGCACCCCCTATAGGCAGCCTATATAATATAATGCACTCACCCCATAAGCAGCCTGTATAATATAATGCACCCCCTATAGGCAGCCTGTTTAATATAATGCACCCCCTTAGGCAGCCTGTATAATATAATCCACTCCCCCCATAGGCAGCCTGTATAGTACAATGCACCCCCATAAAAAATAAATAAAATACTCACCTCTCTTCTTCCTGGTTCCTGTGCTGCTCTGAGTGCTGGACCACGGGCGCCGAGTCCTAACGTAATTGCGACCCCGTCTGTGTAGGTGACGTCAGACGCTGAGAGGGGGATGATGGGAGAGGGAGCGTAACGCTCCTTCTCTCATCAGTGCGGTCAGCTGTATCGGTGCCGATACAGATGAACCTGTGATGACAGGTAGGGGGGTCCCACTGCTAGCACCGTGCCCACCCCCGCCTGTTCAAGGGCCCCATAGCGGCCAGGTGGCAGAGCAGGGAGATCGATTCTCCTTGCTCTGCAGCAGTGTAACTGTATTGACGTTCTGTGTATGCCGATACAGTTACTGTAGCGTAGCTCCAGGAGGGCCCACTCAAAGTACGGGGCCTGGGGCAATGGCCCCCTCTGCTCCCCCGGTAGCTTCGCTACTGCTCCTCGAATAAGGCCCAATGTTGCGCTGATATCTCCTACAGCTCTGCGACTAACAGTAGTCAGTAAACAGGCTGGGTTCACAACAGGAAACAAATACACAAGATGGGAGCTGAGCACAGAGGACTCAACCAAAGAAGAACAAGCCTGTATCTCACAGCTTCCAGCAATATGCTTTGAGCTTTAGTAGGGTGAGGTGCTTTCCAAATGGCTGAAGTAGGGAGCAGATTACTTTAGTTGGGCAGCGTACACACCCAAACAGCCAGCCTTTTTCATGTGGATGGCACAACAGGTCACAGGCACCTTAGTCTTAGAGCTTCTGGTTCTGATGTCTCCTCCGTTACCAGCGCCTTCTGCAGAATGAATAAGCAGACTTCAAAGGAGCAGATCCCAGAGCAGATGGGACACAGCATTTGTAGAAGCCCTAATATGACAAAAGGGCAGAAAACCAGAGCAGTAGAAATCCCCATAATGTGACTCACTTTTGAACAGTATACCCCTCAGTGAATTAAACGATAGGAGCAGTGATTATTTTGACTCTACAGCCACTTTCCAATAATTAGCGTGCAGTGGATGTTTGAGAGTAAAAATTGCAAATATACCGTTTTATTACCCAACACAGAGTTCCCAGATTGTGCTTCAGAAGACACATGCACCGTAAATTAAGTGGGTAATAATGTCAAATACATGGATGTTAAATATGTTTTGAGCACACTGCAAGGCTTAGAAGCGAGGAGGAAATTTGATTTTGGGAGAGCGGATTTTGCTGGATTGCTTTAAGGAAGCCATGTTGCTTTTCAAGAGCCTTTGAGCCACTAATAATGTAGAAACCTCTGTATTTCCATTGACAGATGATGGACCTGAGAGGGGACTTGTTTTTTGTAAGATGAGAACTTTTTATTGGTATTATTTTTGACTACATAACATTGTTTGGTGGCTTTTATTCGATATTTGGGAGGCAGAATGAACAAACAGTTGAACACCACGCTCTACTGGGTCATGCCATGAGGTTTTATATTAGACTGTGAACTGTCATTTTCTTGGTGAATAATTCCAATTTTTTACATAACTTGTCATTTTTACTGACAGTTTAACCCCTTAATGTCCAATGACGGACACAGTCCATCATCAGACATCTCCCCCGCTTTGATGAGGGCTCCGGCGCTGAGCCCACATCAAAGCTGGGACATGTCAGCTGTTATGAACAGCTGACATTTGCCTGCAATAGGCGCAAGCGGAATCGCCATTCGCCCGTGCCTATTAACTAGTTAAATCCCGCTGTCAAAGCTGACAACGGGCATTTAAATAGCATTTCCGGCCGCCAGGCCGGAAATGACCTCATCGCCGACCCCCGTCACGTGATCGGGGGTCGGCGTCATGTTGCCTGGACAACCAGAGGTCTCTATGAGACCTCTATGGTTGTTCCAGGCATATGGCTTTCAGCGCCACCCGGTGATCGGCGCTGAAAGCACAGCAGTAAATCTGCTACATATGGGCAATCTGCTCATCGCCCATATGTAGCAGAGCCAATCTGGAGGCTATTGAAGCATGCCAAAAGTAAAAAAAAAAGTTTAAAAATAAAAAACAATTTAAAAAAGCCTAAAAGTTCAAATCACCCCCCTTTCGCCCCAATCAAAATAAAACAGTAAAAAAAAATCCCACATACACATATTAGGTATCGCCGTGTTCAGAATCGCCCGATCTATCAATAAAAAAAGCATTAACCCGATCGCTAAACAGTGTAGCGAGAAAAAAATTCAAAACACCAGAATTACGTTTTTTTGGTCGCCAAGACATTGCATTAAAATGCAATAACGGGCGATCAAAAGAACGTATCTGCACAAAGGTGGTATTATTAAAAACGTCAGCCCGGCATGGAAAAAATAAGTCCTCACCCGACCCCAGATCATGAATAATGGAGACACTGCGGGTCTCAGAAAATTGCGCAAATTTTTTTTTTTTAGCAAACTTTGGAATTTTTTTTCACCACTTAGATAAAAGAGGACATAGACATGGTTGGTGTCTATGAACTCATAATGACCTGGAGAATCATAATGGCAGGCCAGATTTAGCATCTAGTGAACCTAGCAAAAAAGCCAAGCAAAAAACAAGTGTGGGATTGCACTTTTTTTGCAATTTCACCGCACTTGGAATTTTTTTCCCGTTTTCGAGTACACGACATGGTAAAACCAATGGTGTAATTTAAAAGTACAACTCGTCCCGCAAAAAAATAAGCGCTCATAGGGCCATATAGATGGAAAAATAAAAAAGTTATGGCTCTGGAAAGAAGGGGAGGGAAAAATGAAAATGCAAAACCAAAAATACCCCTGCTCGTTAAGGGGTTCTTAAGTAGAAATGTTCAAAAATATTACGTTCGAGAATATTTTTTTGAAAAATAATTGTTTTTATTCTTAGCAGATGACTTTACTACTAGATCAGAGGGACAGCTGACATCTTCAATTTTTAAATCAAATGATCTTGAGATCCCACAGGATACAACTGAAGAGAATGCCATTACTCCAGATATACCATCATCCCTTCATAGCAAAGATCTGTCATCTGATCCTATGAAACTAACTTCTGATTCATTACCGTTTACTAAGAAAAATAAAATTCGCAAAATACGCATTAAGAAACTAACTGTTCCTAAAGAAAAGAAGCCACTTTCACCTTGAGAATATGGAAATAGGTTTCCCGTTAAACAACAAACAATTCACACAACAGAGAATAGATTTTCTTGTTCCAAGTGTGGGAAATGTTTCAACCAGAAATCAGATCTTATTATACACCAGAAAAGTCACATAGTGGAGAAGCCTTTATGTTCAGAATGTGGGAAATGCTTTGTGCATAAATTATATTTTCAAAGTCACCAGAGAAGTCACACAGAGGAGAAGCCATTTTTCTGTTCAGAATTTGGGAAATATTTTACAATGAAATCACATTTTGTTAAGCACCAGAGAGTTCACACCGGGGAGATGGCTTTTTCCTGTTCAGAATGTGGGAAATGTTTTAGCGAGAAAAAAGATCTTGTTATTCACTGGAGAACTCACACAGTGGAGAAGCCTTTTTCATGTTCAGAATGTGGGAAACGTTTTAACAAAAAATCAATTCTTGTTATACACCAGAGAAGTCACACAGGGGAGAAGCCTTTTTCATGTTCAGAATGTGGGAAGTGTTTTAACTGGAAAGGAAATCTTGTTATACACCAAAGAACTCACACAGGGGAGAAGCCTTTTTCTTGTTCCGAATGTGAGAAGCGTTTTAACGACAGATCAAGTTTGGTTAAGCACCAGAGAACTCACACAGGGGAGAAGCCTTTTTCATGTTTAGAATGTGGGAGACGTTTTAACCAGAAATGCAGTCTTGTTATACACCAGAGAACTCACACAGGGGAGAAGCCTTTTTCATGTTCAGAATGTGGGAAATGTTTTAACCATAAATCAGATTGTGCCAAGCACCAGAAAACCCACACAGGGGAGAAGCCTTTTTCATGTTCAGAATGTGGGAAAAGTTTTGCCCGAAAAGCGCATCTTGCTTACCACCAGAGAACCCACACAGGGGAGAAGCCTTTTTCATGTTCTTAATGTGGGAAATGTTTTAAACGGAAATTGTATTTTCTCAAAGGGGTTGTCATCATGTTTGGCCCTTTTAAAATAAAAAAAAAATCATATTCATCTTCCATGCCAGCACTCTCGTTCCTGGGGCTTATATGAGGTTGTAACATCACACGAGCCCTGTGCCCAATCAGCCCCAGCTTCACTGTCCCCGCCCTCAGACATATTAAACTTCAACAAGAGCAAACTAGGATCTATGGACAGTTCAGGGAGCGAACAGCAAAGTAGGATCTACAGACAGTTCAGGGAGCAAAGAGCAAACTAGGATCTATGGACAGTTCAGGGAGCAAAGAGCAAACTAGGATCTACGGACAGTTCAGGGAGTAAAGAGCAAACTAGGATCTACGGACAGTTCGGAGAGCGAAGAGGAAACTAGAATCTATGGACAGTTCAGGGAGCGAAGAGCAACCTAGGCTCTATGGACAGTTCAGGGAGTGAAGAGCACAATAGTATCTACGGACAGTTCAGGGAGCGAAAAGCAAACTAGTATCTACGGAGCGTTCAGGGAGCGAAAAGCAAATCAGCATCTACAGACAGTTCAGGGAGCAAAGAGCAAACTAGGATCTACGGACAGTTCAGAGAGCCAAGATTAATCTAGTAACTATGGAAAGTTCAGGGAGTGAAGAGCAAATTATAATTTATGGACAGTTCAGGGAGAGAAGAGCAAACTAGTATCTATGGACAGTTCAGGGAGCAAAGAGCAAACTAGGATCTATGGACAGTTCAGGGAGAGAACAGCAAACTAGGATCTACGGACAGTTCAGGGAGCGTTATACTGTGTAAGTACAGGGATAAATCATCCTCCTGCGCTGTGGAGTTAGACAGGTACTTTCCTCTATAGTATGTACTTACTGTGGGCAAGATATCTGAGGGGTCCGCACACACACAGCTCTGCTCTGAACACACATACGGCTCCTCTCCATACATCTTGCACACACACGGTTCCGCTTCTTACGCATTGTACACATGGTTCCACTCCATACAGCTTGTACACAAACGGATCTGCTCCGTACACCTCGTATACAAATGGATCGGGCTCCATCCACCTCTTACATACATGGCTCCTCTCCATACACCTTGTAGACTCACGACCCCGCTCCATACATCTCGCTCACGGTTCCGCTCCTTGCACATTGTACACACGGCTCCACACCATACACCTTGTACACACACTACTCCGCTCCGTCCACCTTGTACACACATGGCTTTGCTCCGTACACTTCATACACAAGGCTCCGCTCCGTACACCTTGTACACACACGACTCTGCTACATCCACATTGTAAACCCCTCCTGACCCCACACATAAACTTCCCCTCATCCAGCACCATGATAACCAGCACAGCAGAGTCCTGCACAGTGTACACTGAGGTCCCTGATCATGTGACCCCTGACTCCTCCCCTCACATGACCTCATCACAGGTCCTGTGCGCACAGAGCAGCCATATATGTGGAGTGCGGCTCTGTGGGTGGAGGTATGTGGAGATTCCCCATTACTGGCGCATTAATACTAGAAATACTGCATATTGCACAAGGTATATCGCAGCCAATTCCCACTAGAATCCTGGAAACATCGGTTCATCTTCTTCGCCTTCAAGTTTCTACAATATCGGATCCTCTCAGTGAAGATCTTCTATATATAAGAAAATTTTCCTGATTTTCCCATCAAGGAAGGATATCGACAGAGACAAGATGGCGGAGAGAATATTACACCTCACCCTAGAGATCCTCTTCCGGCTTACTGGAGAGGTGAGAGATTCTGATGACGTCACATTATATCACTTTTATCTATGGGAATAAGAGATGGACAGAACTGGAGCGGTGAGGACTCTGGAAATGTATGTAGTGAGATTTATTAATGTGTCTCTCCATTACTAGGATTACATAGTAGTGAAGATCTCTAGTGAGCGCTGTCAGGACCCTGTGTCTGAGGGATGGGGAAGACCCCTGAGCCCAATCACAGGACCTCCACCTCACCCCCTGATACATGAGGACATCAATGACCAGAAGATCCTAGAACTCAATTACAAGATGATTGAGCTGCTGACTGGAGAGGTGACACTGCTGGGAATGCTGGGACATTACACAGTAATGCTATGAAGGGATAGGGGGGATGACGGTATCATTGTATGTGTCAGGTTCCTATAAGGAGTCAGGATGTCGCTGTCTATTTCTCCATGGAGGAGTGGGAGTATTTAGAAGGACACAAAGATCTGTACAAGGACGTCATGATGGAGGTTCCCCAGCCCCTCACATCACCAGGTAATAGGACTAAATACACACGGCCTATAATTATCTGTATGTAAAGAATGAATTCAGTCCCTGTATGTGTTTTCTCCAGATCTATTGAGTTAGGCTAAGTGCACACGTACCGGAACTCTCGCGGAAATTACCGCGAGAATTCCGGAATTCCAGTCCGCGGGAAAATAGCATTTTAAATTCCCGCGATTTTCCCGCGGAAAAACTAGCATTTTGCAAGCATATTTAGCTTGCAAAATGCTAGCGTTCTCCAAGCGATCTGTCGCATCGCTTGGAGAACTGATTGACAGGTTGGTCACACTCGTCAAACAGTGTTTGACGAGTGTGACCAACTTTTTTACTACTGAGGCCGCCTATGCGGCATCAGTAGTAAAAGATAGAATGTAAAAAAATAAATAAAAAATGGTGTTATTCTTACCTTCTGACGTCCCGCGCAGCCGTTCCCAGTAATCCTTTGCGAAAATGCCCGCGATGACGTAAGTTCTCGCGGGATCGCGACGTCTCGCGGTCATTCGCGATGACGTCGCGCGAATGACCGCGAGCCTTCGCGATCCCGCGAGGTCGGACGCCATCGCGGGCATTTTCGCAAAGGACTACTAGGAACGGGAGCGTGAAGAGAAGCAGGAAGGCTGCGCGGGACGTCGGAGGGTGAGAATAACAATATTTTTTATTTTATAATTCTATTTTTTACAGGGATATGGTACCCAAAGCCCGGAGGACAGTCTCCTCTCCTCCGGACCGTGGGTACCATCCGCAATTGTTCTGCTTACTTTTCGCATGGTGTGCACAGCCACATGCGGGAAGGAAGCGGAACAATGCATTCTTATGGGTGCGGGATCGCCGCGATTCCGCAAAATAATGAGCATGCTGCGTTTTTTACCGCGAAGCGATTCCGCCGCGGTAAAAACCGCAGCATTAGCACAGCATTGCGGAATCCCATAGGAATGCATGGGATGCTTAGTTTTCGCGGCAAAATCGCGCGGTTAAAACTGCCGCGGAAACGCGAAAAAAACGCCACGTGTGAACTCAGCCTAAGAGGACAACACCAGAGAGATGTCCCCATCCTCTTCTTCCACAGGACTGTACACTAGAAGATCTCAATGTTCCTCAGGATCAGCAGATAGATGGAGAGAAGGTGTCATGAGATCGCCCCTATGATGTGTAGACGGCTGTGAAGGTCTTGTGCTCAGTCTTGTTTTATCCATCAGTATTATATGTTTTATACTTGTGTAATGAGAACGGTGGAGATGGCAGGATTAGAGCTGATCATAGATGGGACTTCTCCGTCTGTCTGTGACTTTCACAATATTTGCTTCAGGTTGAAGATCTGACCCATATTAATACTGCAGAGACATATGTGAGGGGTGATGAGCGGTGTAAAGAGGAGATTCCTACATATGACTACCTAGGTGAGTAATAATCAATCAATGTAGAGAAGTCCCAGATTCTTCTCAGACACCGGTTATGACAATCGGTGTTGTAGTGTGGCTGTATCACAATTGTGTGATCACCAGTTTGCCTCTAAACCACAACATTCTCTTTCACCAGAAACTGTTCAAGTGAATTTGGGCATTGAAAGCCCTTCTATAAATATTACAACCTTAAAGCTCAACCTTCCTAAATTAGAAGACATTACCTGCCCAGACATGTAAACTTCAAAGCCAAATGAAAGCTGTATTGCGGCGGTGTTCACACCTTGCAGCAATGAGGCAGTGACCCAATAAAGTTGAAAGCAAAATATCTTTACTGTCCAACACTTACAAATGGAAGGCAAACGATAGCCTCCGGATCGCAGCTGGGGTGTCAAAACAGTCCATATCTGAGACCGGTTGCTGTGTGTGACTGCACCGCAGTGTCACGCTGAGGCTTGCCAGGCATTTTTGGTTCCCACAAGCCAGATGTTGCAGAGCCACCTGCTCTGCAGTTTGCAAACCAAGACTGACACACGCAGCTGTTGTGAGTTCATTCTCCCCTCCGTCACTGAGGCCTGGTGAACTCCCTATTCTAGTGAAGGAAGGTAGTGAGCCTGATTATCAGGCACCTGGTACTAATGAAGATGATTGGCTGAGTGGAGTCACTGACTGGATTTAAGGCAGCCTACGCCCTTTCTGCCCTGCGGGTGATTTCTCTGTGGACTCTTGGACACCAGTCTGATTCCTGCTCTCCTAAAGCTAAGTTTTCTGTTTTGCCTTTTTGCATTTAGGATTTGTTTTTGTTTTTCTTGCTTTTTGGATTCTGCCACTCCCTGCTGGAGTGTGCAGTGTTCCGTTAGCTCTGTCTTCTGAAAGTACCTGAGTGCTGATTTAGTTTTTGAAGCTTAGTTGCTTCAGGGCCATTTTTATATCAGCTTGTTGGCTTTGGTCTCTGATAGGGTTTTGGCAGATTGCAGACAGCAGCCTTCCTATCCGTTCCTATCTAGGTAGTTTTTGGGCCCCGTCTTTGCTCAGCCTGTCTTTCTGTCTGTGTAAGTGTTTTCATCTTTCTTCACCGTCATTATATGTGGGGGGCTGCCTATTTCCCCTTTCCTTCTTTAGGCTTATGTATCTCTCCGGCTGTGAACGAGGGGTCTAGGTCATTGTAGGAACCCCCCACGGCTACTGCTAGTTGTGTTGATAGGTTCAGGGGTCTGCAATCTGATAGTTGCCACCTTCTCTGGTTTTCTGGACTTAGCTAGCATTTCTGTTTTTGCCTCCTACGGTGACTCAATCATAATAGAATCACCTGCCAAACCGCAGATCCTGGGGTACTCAATAGCAGGAAAGAATTGTGTTTGAAAAAAAAAAAGTAGAGTTTGTATATTCTTTCCTCTATATCTCTGAGGCCGTAGGGGGAATTTTTTTTTTCTCTCAATGGAGATAAAGCAAGTGTCTGATCGCGTGGAGCAGCTCGCTGCTGAAGTGCGAGGAATTTCCACCTATCTTGCTCGTTCACATGCTGTTGAACCAAAGATCCCCACACCTGATGTATTTTTTGGGGATCGATCTAAATTTTTGAGTTTCAAAAATAATTGTAAATTATTTTTTGCTTTGAAGCCTAACTCGTCAGGGAGCCCCGCGCAGCAGGTTAAAATTGTCATCTCTTTGCTGCGCGGCAATCCCCAGGATTGGGCGTTTTCTTTGAAACCAGATGACCCTATTCTGACTAATGTGAATGCATTTTTTCAAGCCTTGGGGTTGCTGTACGACGAACCTAATGCTATTGATCAGGCTGAAAAGACCCTGTTAGCATTGAACCAGGGTCGAGAATCTGCAGAGTTGTACTGTCAAAAGTTCCGAAAGTGGGCGGTCCTTACTACCTGGAATGATAGTGCCTTGGCTGCTCTCTTTCGGAAGGGTTTGTCAGAAGTCGTAAAAGATACTATGGTGGGATTTCCTGTTCCCTCTGGTCTGGACGATTCTATGTCTTTAGCCATTCAGGTTGATCGGCGTTTACGTGAACGCAGGATTACACGAGAGGTGTTGCCACCGGTTGAACAGACGTCTGAACCTATGCAATGTGATAGAGTTTTGTCTAAGGCGCAACGTCAGGAATTCAGAAGGCGCAATAAGCTGTGTTTTTTCTGTGGAGATGCCTCACATATTATTTCTGTTTGTCCTAAACGTGAGAAACGCTTTGCACACACGTTTTCTGTTGGTGGGGTTCAGCCTAAGTTTCTTTTGGTGATTACTCTGATCTGTTCCCTCTCCACATTTTCCGCCAAGGCTTTTGTGGATTCGGGAGCAGCACTGAACCTAATGGACTTGGATTTTGCTAAACGTTGTGGATTTCCGTTGACACCTCTGCAGACGCCTATCCCTTTGAGGGGGATTGATGCTACCCCTCTGGCTAAAAATAAACCTCAGTTCTGGACCCAGTTGGTCATGCGGGTCGCCCCAGACCATCAAGAAAATTGCAGATTTTTGGTGTTGCATGGTCTGCATGATGCCATTGTTCTGGGGTTTCCCTGGTTGCAGATTCATAATCCAGTTTTGGATTGGAAGTCTGTGTCTGTGGTGAGTTGGGGTTGCCGGTGTACCTTTAGTGAGGCTCCGGTTTTTTCCACCTCTCCTCAGTCGCATGAGGTTCCTGACTATTTGGCGGACTTCTATGATATATTTAGTGAGAATGAGTCTGCATCCTTGCCTCCTCATAGGAGTTATGACTGTACAATTGAACTAAGCCCGGGGTGTAAATTTCCTAAGGGTCGGCTCTTCAATTTATCTGTACCCGAGCACAAGGCTATGCGGTCCTATATTAAGGAGGCATTGGATAAGGGTCATATTAGACCATCCTCTTCACCCTTAGGTGCCGGTTTTTTTTTTGTGGCCAAGAAGGATGGTTCTTTAAGGCCTTGTATTGATTATCGTGCCCTCAATAAAATTACTACTAAATATCAGTATCCGTTACCCCTGATTTTGGATCTATTCTCTAGAGTCAGAGGTGCTTGCTGGTTTACCAAGCTTGACCTCAGGGGGGCGTATAATCTTATCCGCATTAAGCAGGGGGATGAATGGAAGACGGCGTTTAATACTCCGGAGGGACATTTTGAGTACCTGGTGATGCCTTTTGGGCTCACTAATGCCCCTTCTGTCTTCCAGTGCTTCATGAACGATATTTTCCGAGACTTTGTCGATAAATTTTTGATTATCTATCTGGACGATATTTTGATCTTCTCCAAGGATTGGGATGCTCATGTGGAACATATTCGGACTGTGTTTCGGATCTTGAGAGAGAATTCTCTGTATGTCAAAGGATCAAAATGCCTTTTTGGAGTACAGAGGATTTCTTTTTTGGGATTTATTTTGTCTCCGTCAACTATTGAAATGGACCCGGCCAAGGTACAGGCCATTTATGATTGGGTTCAGCCCACTTCTTTGAAGGACCTCCAGAAGTTTTTGGGTTTTGCTAATTTTTATCGGAAATTTATAGCTAAATTTTCTAGTATTGCCAAACCATTGACTGACCTGACCAGGAAGGGTGCGGATGTGTTGAATTGGTCTCCGGAGGCGGTTGCTTCCTTTCAGGAGCTAAAGCGTAGATTTACCTCCGCCCCGGTTTTGCGGCAACCTGATGTCTCACTCCCGTTTCAGGTAGAGGTGGATGCTTCTGAGATTGGTGCAGGAGCAGTGTTGTCCCAAAAGGATCCGGTAACATCTAAAATGAATCCCTGTGCTTTCTTTTCCCGAAAGTTCTCTCCATCTGAACGTAACTATGATGTGGGGAATCGGGAACTGTTGGCCATGAAATGGGCATTTGAGGAGTGGAGACATTGGTTGGAGGGAGCCAAACATCAAGTTGTGGTCCTCACTGACCACAAAAATTTGATTTACCTAGAGTCGGCTAAACGCTTGAACCCTAGACAGGCTAGGTGGGCCTTGTTTTTTACACGTTTTGATTTTGTGGTCTCTTTCCTTCCTGGAACTAAGAATGTTAAGGCTGACGCCCTCTCTAGGAGTTTCTTGGCTGATTCTCCTGTGGTGACCAAGCCTGCTACCATCTTAGGCGAAGGGGTAGTTCTTTCTGCCATCTCGCCCGATTTGAGACTTGCTCTGCAAGAGTTCCAGGAGGACAAACCTGAGCGTTGCCCCAGTGGAAAGTTGTATGTTCCTGACCAGTGGAAGAAGAGAGTGATGTCTGAAGTTCATTGCTCTGCATTGGCTGGTCATCCGGGTATTTTTGGTACTAGAGATCTGGTGAGTCGCTCTTTTTGGTGGCCCACCTTGTCTCATGATGTCAGGAATTTTGTGCAGTCCTGTGGGACTTGCTCCCGGTCTAAATCTTGTTCTCGCTCTAGTGGGTTGTTGATGCCTTTGCCGGTCCCCAGGAGGCCATGGACCCATATTTCAATGGATTTCATCTCTGATATGCCGGTCTCTCAAAGAATGACTGTTATTTGGGTGATTTGTGATAGGTTCTCCAAGATGGTTCATCTTGTACCACTCCCTAAGTTGCCATCTTCCTCTGAGTTGGTGCCCCTGTTTTTGCAACAGGTGGTTCGCTTGCACGGGATTCCTGAGAACATTGTATCTGACAGAGGAGTTCAATTTGTGTCTAAATTTTGGAGGACGTTCTGTTCCAAGTTGGGAATCCAGTTGTCCTTCTCCTCTGCTTTTCACCCTCACACCAATGGGCAGACAGAGAGAACAAACCAGACCTTGGAGTCGTATTTGAGATGTTTTATTTCCGCTGATCAGGATGATTGGGTTTCATTTTTGCCCTTGGCCGAATTTGCTTTAAATAATAGAGCTAGTTCTGCCACTTTGATGTCACCTTTTTTTTGTAACTTTGGGTTTCATCCTCGATTTTCTTCAGGGCAGGTGGAGCCCTCTGCCTGCCCAGGTGTTGACACTGTGGTGGAGAGAATGCACCAGATCTGGGACCAAGTGGTGGATAAGTTATCTCTCTCCCAGGAAAAGGCCCAGCGGTTTTCCAATCGACATAGGACCATTGGTCCCCAGTTTAAGATTGGTGATATGGTGTGGTTATCATCAAAAAATATTGCAATGAAGGTGGCTTCTCCTAAGTTTAAGCCTAGATTTATTGGACCTTACAAGATTTTGGAGATTATTAATCCGGTCTCTTTTCGTTTGGCTCTTCCTGTCACATTTAAGATCCATAATGTGTTCCATAAGTCCTTGTTGAAGAGGTTTGTTGAGCCAGTTGTGCCTGAGGTGGCACCTCCGCACCCTGTATTGGTTGAAGGTAACTTGGAATATGAGGTAGAGAAAATTCTGGATTCCCGTCTGGCTAGACGGAGACTCCAGTATTTGGTTAAGTGGAAGGGTTATGGTCAGGAGGATAATTCCTGGGTCTCTGCCTCTGATATTCATTCCAAAAGATTGGTGCGTGCCTTTCATCGGGCTCACCCTGATCACCCTGGTAGCGTTGTTGAGGGTTCGGTGACCCCTCCTCAAGGGGGGGGTACTGTTGTGAGTTCATTCTCCCCTCCGTCACTGAGGCCTGGTGAACTCCCTATTCTAGTGAAGGAAGGTAGTGAGCCTGATTATCAGGCACCTGGTACTAATGAAGACGATTGGCTGAGTGGAGTCACTGACTGGATTTAAGGCAGCCTACGCCCTTTCTGCCCTGCGGGTGATTTCTCTGTGGACTCTTGGACACCACTCTGATTCGTGCTCTCCTAAAGCTAAGTTTTCTGTTTTGCCTTTTTGCATTTAGGATTTGTTTTTGTTTTTCTTGCTTTTTGGATTCTGCCACTCCCTGCTGGAGTGTGCAGTGTTCCGTTAGCTCTGTCTTCTGAAAGTACCTGAGTGCTGATTTAGTTTTTGAAGCTTAGTTGCTTCAGGGCCATTTTTATATCAGCTTGTTGGCTTTGGTCTCTGATAGGGTTTTGGCAGATTGCAGAAAGCAGCCTTCCTATCCGTTCCTATCTAGGTAGTTTTTGGGCCCCGTCTTTGCTCAGCCTGTCTTTCTGTCTGTGTAAGTGTTTTCATCTTGCTTCACCGTCATTATATGTGGGGGGCTGCCTATTGCTTTGGGGTCTGCTCTGGGGCAGTTAGATTTCCCCTTTCCTTCTTTAGGCCTATGTATCTCTCCGGCTGTGAACGAGGGGTCTAGGTCATCGTAGGAACCCCCCACGGCTACTGCTAGTTGTGTTGATAGGTTCAGGGGTCTGCAATCTGATAGTTGCCAACTTCTCTGGTTTTCTGGACTTAGCTAGCATTTCTGTTTTTGCCTCCTACGGTGACTCAATCATAACACGCAGCCCTTTGCTGCAGGGTTTTTAAATGGAATCTGTGTCCATGGGCCACTTGTAAGTCCTGGCTGGAGGGAGCGAATCGCACAACTACCTTCCTGTAGTGCGCTCCAAAAATAAAAGACAATGCCTGTTTTCTTAGATCTACCTTGGGCAAATAGCTTGTCCAAGGCCAAACTTATTTTTATTCTGCACTGCAACCACAGCTATTTCTGTGACTGCAATACACTCCAGCGTTCTCAATACGCTTCTATGCGCATTCTGAGGGATAGATATCAACCCTCGCATACAGTACAGTGCAAAAGTTTGGACACACCTTCTCATTGAAAGAGGTTTCTTTATTTTCATGACTATGAAAATTATAGATTCACTCTGAAGGCATCAAAACTATGAATTAACAGATGTGGAATTATATAATTAACAAAAAAGTGTGAAACAACTGAAAATATGTCTTATATTCTAGGCAGAGTTGAGCGAAACGGGTCGGTCAAATTCAAAAGTCGGTGACTTTCGCTGAAGACGGGTTTCATGAAATGAAACCCGACCATAGCGTGAGGTCGGCCACGAGGTCGGCGACCAGAGCGCCAAAGTCGCGTTTCAAATGATGCTTCCAGCGCCCTTTTTCAACCAATGATGGAGGACGCACACTGTGGGCAACACGATGAAATGAGCATCGGTCACCACCATCTTTGAGAAGGGCATGTAAGTGATTGGCTGGCTTTGTGTGGCGTCACAGGGGCTATAAAAGGGCGTGCACGCCGACTGCCATCTTACTTCTGCCGATCTTAGCATTAGGGAGAGGTGCTGCTGCTGATTCAGAATAAGGGAGAGCGTTAGGCAGGGAAGAAGAACCAAAAAACTGCTTCTGCTGTTAGCGATTTCCACTTACAACACTACAGTTTGTGTGCAGTGACAGGGGAGGCTCTATTTTTGTGCATCAGCTCTGTTGGTCATTAGGCTGCCTTATAAGGCTCCCTGATAGCTGCATTGCTGTTTGCACACTGCTGTGCAAACTGTTTTTTTAGAAGCAAAAATAATTTTCTTCCTCTTTTCTGCACAGTTACCAAGCATTCATTTTTCCACCCTTTTGTGTGCAGCAGTCCTGCTTATTAGGCTGCCTGCGTCCTTACTTGGACTGAGAGCATCATTGTCAGCCTCCTAAAATCTCTAGTGAGATCCAAATTCTCACCAATACTATATGCACCCTCCACCTTGTCATACACTATCCAATTTCAGCCTGTTACATTGAGGTGTAATCTCCACTGGGCCTGAGACAATAGTTCAGCATCCTCAAATCTCTAGTGAGATTCAAATTCTCACCAATCCTATAGACACCCTACACCTTGTCATACACCATCCAATTTCAGCCTGTTACATTGAGGTGTAATCTCCACTGGGCCTGAGACAATAGTTCAGTGTCCTCAAATCTCTAGTGAGATTCAAATTCTCACCAATACTATAGACACCCTCCACCTTGTCATACACCATCCAATTTCAGCCTGTTACATTGAGGTGTAATCTCTACTGGGCCAGAGACAATAGTTCAGGGTCCTCAAATCTATAGTGAGATTCAAATTCTCACCAATCCTATAGACACCCTCCACCTTGTCATACACCATCCAATTTCAGCATGTTACATTGATGTGTAATCTCCACTGGGCCTGAGACAATAGTTCAGTGTCCTCAAATCTCTAGTGAGATTCAAATTCTCACCAATACTATATACACCATCCAATTTCAGCCTGTTACCTTGAGGTGTAATCTCTACTGGCCCTGAGATACTAGTTCAGCGTCCTCAAATCTCTAGTGAGATCCAAATTCTCACCAATACTATATACACCCTCCACCTTATCATACACCATCCAATTTCAGCCTGTTACATTGAGGTGTAATCTCTACTGGGCCTGAGACAATAGTTCAGCGTCCTCAAATCTCTAGTGAGATTCAAATTCTCACCAATACTATATACACCCTCCACCTTGTCATACACCATCCAATTTCAGCCTGTTACATTGAGGTGTGATCTCTACTGGTCCTGAGATACTAGTTCAGCATCCTCAAATCTCTAGTGAGATTCAAATTCTCACCAATCCTACAGACACCCTCCACCTTGTCATACACCATCCAATTTCAGCCTGTTACATTGAGGTGTAATCTCTCCTGGGCCTGAGACAATAGTTCAGTGTCCTCAAATCTCTAGTGAGATTCAAATTCTCACCAATACTATATACACCATCCAATTTCAGCTTGTTACATTGAGGTGTAATCTCTACTGGGCCTGAGACAATAGTTCAGCGTCCTCAAATCTCTAGTGAGATTCAAATTCTCACCAATACTATATACACCCTCCACCTTGTCATACACCATCCAATTTCAGCCTGTTACATTGAGGTGTAATCTCTACTGGGCCTGAGACAATAGTTCAGCGTCCTCAAATCTCTAGTGAGATTCAAATTCTCACCAATCATAGACACCCTCCACCTTGACATAGACCATCCAATTTCAGCCTGTTACATTGAGGTGTAATCTCTACTGGGCCTGAGACAATAGTTCAGTGTCCTCAAATCTATAGTGAGATCCAAATTCTCACCAATACTACATACACCCTCCACCTTGTCATACACCATCCAATTTCAGCCTGTTACATTGAGGTGTAATCTCTACTGGGCCTGAGATACTAGTTTAGCGTCCTCAAATCTCTAGTCAAATTCAAATTCTCGCCAATACTATATACACCATCCAATTTCAGCCTGTTACATTGAGGTGTAATCTCTACTGGGCCTGAGACAATAGTTCAGTGTCCTCAAATCTATAGTGAGATTCAAATTCTCACCAATCCTAAAGACACCCTCCACCTTGTCATACACCATCCAATTTCAGCCTGTTACATTGAGGTGTAATCTCTACTGGGCCTGAGACAATAGTTCAGCATCCTCAAATCTCTAGTCAAATTCAAATTCTCACCAATACTATATACACCATCCAATTTCAGCCTGTTACATTGAGGTGTAATCTCTACTGGGCCTGAGACAATATTTCAGCGTCCTCAAATCTCTAGTGAGATTCAAATTCTCACCAATACTATATACACCCTCCACCTTGTCATACACCATCCAATTTCAGCCTGTTACATTGAGGTGTAATCTCTATTGGTCCTGAGATACTAGTTTAGCGTCCTCAAATCTCTAATGAGATTCAAATTCTCACCAATACTATACACACCTTCTACCTTGTTTTACAGTACCATATAGCTGGTGGTATTTTGGGTACATTTTCACAAAAATGAGGAAGTATGGTGGAAGAGGCCATGGAAGTGGGCGGGGGTTGCCAGCTGGTCCTGATGGTGATGGTGCATCTGTTGGTAGTGGCAAAAGCACAATAGCACCTAAGGTAGGAGGTGTTGAGCCTGCGTCATCGTCTGGCTCCACAAGGCCTTGAAGGCTCCCTTTTCTGGGAGTAGGTAAACCGCTTTTAAAGCTGGAGCTTCAGGAACAAGTTTTGGCTTACATTGCTGACACAGCCTCCAGCTCTCTCACCTCCTCTTCTGAAGTTTCAAAAAATAAAAGCACTGAGTCATCAGTGGAGGCTCCTGGTCAGGAACAACACCTTTCCTTGTGTCCTTCACCCCTACCAAAAGTGAAGGATGCGGCAGGCCACACTACAGATTAATCCATGGAGCTCTTTTCACATCCCATACCTGGGTTATCAAGTCAAATCGTGAATTCCCCAGTCCAAGATGAATCTGACATGGAGTGCACTGATGCACAGCCATTGCTAGATTTTTCTGCTGGGACATTCACTCAGAGCACTACATTGTCCTCGCAGTGTACTGAGGCAGAATCAGACCCTGATGAAGCTCAGGTGCCCCTTCCCACATACTATACCACCTTATGCGGTGACACAGAGGAAGGTGCACATGAAATTGAAGAGGAGGTGATGGATGACCCAATTGTTGACCCAGATTGGCATCCATTGGGGCAAGAGGGTGCCGCTGCCAAAAGCTCAGAAGAGGAGGAGGAGGATCCGCAGCAGGCAACGACATCGCAACAGCTGTTATCTGGCAGGACCGTAGCAGGCCAAAAACGTGTTACAAAAGCCAAAAGAGTTGCAGGACAGCTTGGCCAGACGGTCAAATTAGCACAGCGTGCAATGCCTCAAAATGTCTTCCATAGTAGGAAGAGTGCAGTGTGGCACTTTTTTGAGCAAAATCCTAATGATCAGGCAAAAGTTATCTGTAAGAAGTGCGCAAAGACCTTTAGCCGAGGGAAAAATCTGAGAAATTTGAATACCAGTTGCATGCTTAGACATTTAACCACCATGCACTTGCAAGCGTGGACGGACTACCAAACCTCACATACCACATGTGCACCTGCTCCGAATGAAGGTAGTCAGCAACGCTACATCGCTTCCCCACTGTAAGCCCACCGGTTAGCACACCACCAGCAGCAAATGTCGAGGTGTCATCGCAAGGGCAAAGCAGTCATGGAATCACAATGTTATTGCTATGAAAGACTGAATCTAGGCCATCAGCAACACCACCAACACCATCACCATCACCAACCCTCTCTCAATCCGCCATGTCCACCGCTAGTTCCACCATATGCAGCTCTCAAGTCCAGCTCACCCTACCAGAGACTCTGAGTAGGACAAGAAAGTACTCATCCTCTCATCCGCGTACACTGGCTTTGAACGCCCACATTGCCAAACTAATCTCGTTAGAGATGATGCCCCATCGTTTGGTTGAAAGCAAAGGTTTCGGTGAGCTCATTGTTAGGGCTGGTGGAACGCACCAAATAATAAAGATGTTAATAAGGTGCTTTCGCAGCCCGGGGTCCACCGTGTAGGGGTGGTAACCTGCTGCTCAGTAATGGCGGATGCTATATGGCGGTATACTATAAGTACACACACGGGTTAACGTCACCCGGTGTGTACAGGGGCGGACTCTGTTGCTTCACAGAGCCGCACTACCGCTGAACATAAACGCCGGAGCCTGTTTGTGCTCACAGAGCTCGGCTAAAAGAGCGCACAGTGTACGGCCACAGAACTCTACCCCAAGGACACGGGATTAGAGTCCTTCTAGGCCCACTGAACGCACGGCGTCGCTGCAGCGAGCGCCGCTATAGATGCTGGCTATGGAGGCGTGCCGAGTCCCTGGTGAGGCCTGATGCCTGACTCAACCTCAGACCTACCTACGCCTAAGCCTGGGCGCTAGCAGGCTAGGCTGCACAACACATGCGTACCAAGGGTAGGGGTTTCTTAATGAGTCATTCACCAGAGACATTCATACGTCCATACATCACTCACTCCACATAGTCTGTAAATACAGTCTCCTAGCGCATGGGCGAGCGGCCATGCGAACCTTTTATAGCCACGGGCGTCCGGGACCTTCCTGGCTTCTCGGATGGGCCAATCCGAACACGAGCAGGACCTGAGCACGTGACCCTCGATCTCCAATGGGAGATCACTCCATGGGCATGCTCAGTGGCCCAACATGAGGACTTAGTCCCTGGAGAATCTCGCTGCTGAGCAGCCTGCATTGTCATAGCTGTGCCAGAGGAGGCAGCAGCAAGCAAACCAACGGAGTTGGCCTGGGCAGAGCGCCGGGACCGATGAATCTGCTGAGCAGGCTACACTGCGGCTGAAGAAGAATGGGAGACCGCTGGGTGCAAGGCTCTGGATTCCTGCTGTGCAGTGGCAGGAACCCAATACCTAACATTGGCCCCCCCCTCTGAGCCTTGCTACGCTCAAATGCCGCAATGAGGAGCGGAGCGTGGATGTTCTCCACTGGCTCCCAGGTCCGAGCCTCTGGACCATGACCCTTCCAATCCACCAAATAAAACTTTTTGCCACGCATCACCTTGCATCCCACGATGGCATTGACCTCAAACTCGTCCGAAGACAAGTCTAATGTCCCGGCAGATGACTCGGAGAACCAGGACAAGTGAACAGGCTTAAGGAGGGACACGTGGAATGTATCAGAGATAGCCAAGTGTGGTGGAAGGGCCAGACGGTAGACCACAGAGCTGATCCGCTCGAGGACCTTGAAGGGGCTAATGTAGCGCGGTGCGAACTCTACCCGCAGCCTGATGTTTCGGGCTGAGAGCCACACCAAGTTGCCAGGGGCAAAAGTCGGAGCAGGGAGCCGGTGTGCGTCAGCGGAGGTCCTCATTCTCTCCTTGGAAGCCCGGATAGCATCCTGGGTGTGATCCCAAATGTTGCGTGCCTCCACCGCCCAGTCTGCCACCCTGGAGTCGGTGGATGACACGGGCATGGGTACAGGGGCGCGCGGATGCTGACCGTAATTTAGGAGGAATGGGGTCTGACCGGTGGAGTCAGCCACAGCATTGTTCAAAGCAAACTCTGCCCACGGCAGCAAGGATGCCCAGTCGTCCTGCCTGGCCGAGACAAAATGTTGAAGATATGTGATCAGGGTCTGGTTGGCTCTCTCTATCAACCCGTTCCTCTCAGGATGATAGGCCGAGGAGAGATTCAGCTCAATGCTGAGCAGGGAACAAAGCTCTCTCCAAAACCGGGATGCAAACTGAGGACCCCGGTCACTGACAATCTTGTCCGGCATGCCATGCAGGTGGAAAACGTGCTTAATGAACAACACTGCCAGGCCCCGCGCAGAAAGTAACCGGGATAGAGGTACCAAGTGCACCATCTTAGAGAAATGGTCAGTGACAACCCAAATGACCGTGCTGCCACTGGACTTGGGTAGCCCCACCACAAAGTCCATACCGACCATCTCCCAGGGCCTGTCCGCTACCGGCAGAGGAAAAAGAAGCCCAGCGGGCCGCTGCCGAGAGTACCTATTCTGGGCGCAAGAGACGCAAGCCTGAATATAGTCCCTGACATCACGGGCCATATGCGGCCACCAGTATGTCCTCGCCAAAAGCTCAGAGGTCCGTTTTGTCCCGAAATGTCCACCCACCCTGGACGAATGAGCCCAAGAGAGGACCTCCGGTCGCAGACGGGCAGGGACAAATGTCTTGCCCGGAGGTACTGACTCAAGGGCAACCGGAGCCACAGTCCTCAGGCTCTCGGATGGGACGATCAGCCTAGGTTCCTCCTCTTCCTCCAATGACACCGCGGAGCGGGAGAGAGCATCGGCCCGGACGTTCTTCTCCCCAGAGAGGAAATGGAGGGTGAAGTGGAACCGGGAAAAGAACAAAGACCATCTGGCCTGGCGATAGTTTAGCTGCTGGGCTGTTTGCAAATACACCAGGTTTTTGTGGTCGGTGAACACCTGGAAAGGGTGGCGAGCCCCCTCCAGGAGGTGTCTCCACTCCGAGAAGGCCAACTTCATCGCTAGCAACTCCCTGTCCCCGATGGCATAATTTCTCTCCGCCGGTGTGAAGGTCTTGGAGAAAAAGAAGCATGGGTGCTTCCGACCTTGCGTGTCCTACTGAAACAGGACCAGTCCAGCACCGACGGAAGAGGCATCCACTTCCAGAATGAAGGGCTTATCTACATCGGAGCGATGTAGAACGGGAGCACTAGCGAAATGGTACTTAATGGACGAGAAGGCCTTGGAGACCGGTTCCGACCACAACTTGGGATTTGCACCCTTCTTGGTGAGGGCTACCAAGGGTGCTACCAAAGTCGAGAAGTGAGGGATGAATTGGCGATAGTAATTTATGAACCCCATAAAGCGCTGCACCGCTTTGAGAGAATGAGGTTCCTGCCAATCCATCACCACCTGTAGCTTGGCAGGATCCATGGCCAATCCCCGGGCGGAGATGATATAGCCCAGGAAAGGCAAGGACTCCTGCTCAAACACACACTTCTCCAACTTGGCATAGAGGGAGTTTGCCCACAGGCGATCAAAAACTTTGCAAACATCTCTCCGGTGGGAGTCAATATCTGGAGAGTAGATGAGAATATCATCCAGATAGACTACAACCGAGGTGGTAAGCATATCCCGGAAGATATCGTTCTCAAAGTCTTGGAAGACGGCCGGGGCATTACAGAGGCTGAAGGGCATCACCAGATATTCATAGTGCCCATCCCTGGTGTTAAATGCCGTCTTCCATTCGTCCCCATCACGGATGCGAATCAGGTTGTAAGCCCTCCGCAGATCAAGTTTGGAAAACACCCTCGCTCCCCATAGCCTATCAAACAGCTCTGATATCAGGGGCAGAGGATACTTATTCTTAATGGTGATGGCGTTAAGACCCCTGTAATCAATGCAAGGACGTAGTTCCCCACTCTTCTTCTGGACGAAGAAGAATCCCGCCCCCGCAGGTGACACTGACTTCCTAATGAATTCTCTTGCCAGATTCTCCCTGATGTATTGAGACATGGCCTCTGTCTCCGGGAGAGATTGGGGATAGACTCGACCCCGGGAAGGCTCAGCACCAGGCAAAAGGTCAATAGGACAGTCATCGGGGCGATGCGGTGGAAGGGTCTCCGCCGCCTTTTTGGAGAACACGTCCGCATACTGTCGATAGTGTTTGGGGAGCAAGGAGAGATCAGCGGGAACCTCGGTGGAGGCAACCTGAACGCACTCCCTGAGACATCTACTCTCACATGATTTACTCCACCCAATAATCCTCCCTGAGGACCACTCTATATGGGGGGAGTGTTACCGCAGCCAGGGGACCCCTAGAAGTACCTGGTCAATACCCTCGGGCATGACGAGGAGGGATGTCATCTCCTGATGAGACGGAGCCACTGAGAGTAACAAAGGGACAGTCTGGTGGGTTATCTGTGAGGGTAGAGTGGCGCCGTTCACCACTCTGACAGTGACTGGTGTAGACATCATAACCAGGGGTATAGCGTGCCGTTGAGCGAAGGCTGACAACATAAAATTGCCCTCTGCCCCGGAATCCACGCAAACCTCCACCGCCAGAGTGGAAGAATCAAAATCAAGTGTCCCCTTAAAGGACAGCTTGGAGGAAAACGTCGCTGATTCTAGTGCGCTGCCTCCTACGGCCACTAGGTGCGAGCGTTCTCCCAGCTGCTGTGGGCACCGGTTGGCAAGGTGACCGGACTGCCGGCAAACATGACAGCTCACAGGAGCTCGAGTGGACCGGGGCCTGGATCCCTCACGGGAAGCCCCCTGACGCTCGGACGCCCGATCGGAAGATTCCAGAGGTTTAGCAAAACTAGGTGCCAACCTAAACCTCTGCCTACACTGGTCCCGCTCCAACCTTCGCCCGGCGAAGCGAAGATCTATACGGGTGGAGACAGTGAAAAGCTCCCCCAGTGTAGCGGGAATCTCCCTGGTGGCCAGAGCGTCCTTCACATGGCCAGCCAAACCTCTCCAGAATGCCGGAATGAGGACCTTATCTAGCCACTCTAAATCCGAGGCCAGCGTCCGGAACTGGATGGCAAAGTGGCTGACCATGGACGAGCCCTGTGACAATGCCAGCAGCCGGAGCGCGGTGTCATGGGTGACTCGTGGTCCCAGGAAGACCTGCTTCAGAGTGTCCAAGAACCGCGAGACACTCTGCACCACATGATCACCACGCTCCCACAGTGGTGTGGCCCACTCCAAAGCCCTGCCCGACAAGAGGGAAATAATAAATCCCACTTTAGCCCACTCAGAGGGGAATCGTGCAGCCAGCAGCTCCAGCTGTATAGAGCACTGGCTTACGAAACCCCTACAAGAAGCACTATCACCCGAGAACTTCTCGGGGAGTGGGAGGTGGGACAAAGTCGGGGCAGGGATGGCTGAGGTCACACGGGAGACAGCCTCTGTGGCTGCCTGAACAGCAACCGCAGTAACATCCGCAGCTGAGGCTGAACGCTCGAAAGCGGCCAACCTGCCTTGCAGCTGCCGGATGTACTGCAGCAGTCGCTGTTCGTCCGCCATTACTAGCCAGACCCTGGCGCTAGGATAATGTTAGGGCTGGCAGAACGCACCAAATAATAAAGATGGTAATAAGAGTGCATTCGCAGCCCGGGGTCCACCGTGCAGGGGTGGTAACCTGCTGCTCAGTAATGGCGGATGCTATATGGCGGTATACTATAAGAACACACACCGGGTTAACGTCACCCGGTGTGTACAGGGGCGGACTCTGTTGCTTCACCGAGCCGCACTACCGCTGAACATAAACGCTGGAGCCTGTTTGTGCTCACAGAGCTCGGCTAAAAGAGCGCACCGTGTACGGCCACAGAACTCTACCCCAAGGACACGGGGTTAGAGTCCTTCTAGGCTCACTGAACGCGCGACGTCACTGCCGCGAGCGCCGCTATAGAGGCTGGCTATGGAGCACGTGCACTGAGATGTGCCGAGTCCCTGGTGAGGCCTTATGCCTGACTCAACCTCAGACCTACCTACGCCTAAGCCTGGGCGCTAGCAGGCTAGGCTGCACAACACATGCGTACCAAGGGTAGGGGTTTCTTAATGAGTCATTCACCAGAGACATTCATACGTGCATACATCACTCACTCCACATAGTCTGTAAATACAGTCTATCCTAGCGCATGGGCGACTGGCCATGCGAACCTTTTATAGCCACGGGCGTCCGGGACCTTCCTGGCTTCTCGGATGGGCCAATCCGAACACGAGCAGGACCTGAGCACGTGACCCTCAATCTTCAATGGGAGATCACTCCACGGGCTAGCTCAGTGGCCCGACATGAGGACTTAGTCCCTGGAGAATCTCGCTGCTGAGCAGCATGCATTGTCATAGCTGTGCCAGAGTTGGCAGCAGCAAGCAAACCCACGGAGTTGGCCTGGGCAGAGCGCCGGGACTGATGAATCTGCTGAGCAGGCTCCACTGTGGCTGAAGAAGAATGAGAGACCGCTGGGTGCAAAGCTCTGGATTCCTGCTGTGCAGTGGCAGGAACCCGACGCCTAACACTCATGGCCTACGCAGTACCACACTATTACCTAGCCAGTTGGCACTTTTCGCGAAAAGCCATGCTAGCCCTCCACGTGCATGTGAAAGACCGCATTGTCCATGCACTCAAGCAATCAGTGAGTGGAAAGGTGCACCTCACAACAGATGCATGGTCAGGGCTGTTACGTGTCCATCACTGCACACTGGATTAATGTGGTGGATGCAGGGTCCACAGGGGACATCAGCAGTGGGACACTGCTGCCTAGCCCACGGTATAGGAAACAGTTGGCTGTAGGCGTTCGGCCCTCCTCCAGAAGCGAAAGCTCGTCCACAGAGTGCAGTCGCACGAGCATTCCATCCGCAGCTGCCAGTGTTGCACACGAGGTGTCTCACTATCGAGCAGCTAGTGGTAAGCGTCAGCAGGCTGTGTTGAAGATGATGTATTTGGGTGACAACAGACACACCACGGAGGTACTGGCCGACTACTTGCAGCGACAAGCTGAGTCATGGCTGGGCAGTCTACATCTTGAGGCAGGCAAGGTAGTTAGTGATAACGGCTGGAATTTTGTGGCTGCCATAGCCCTTTCAAAACTCAGACACATACCTTGCCTGGCTCACACCTTGAACCTGGTGGTGCAGTGCTTCCTCAATAATTATCCGGAGTTAACAGCCCTGCTCTATAAAGTGCGAAGACTGTGCTCGCACATCCGCCGGTTGCCCGTACACTCCAGTCGTATGCAAAAGCTGCAGCGATTGCTCCACCTTCCCAAGCACCGCCTAATTATCGACGTTGCAACAAGGTGGAACTCCACCTTGCACATGGTTCAGAGGCTGTGCGAACAGAGGCAGGCTGTAATTCATTTGTGGGAGGATACACGGGCAGGCAGTTTGCAGGCAGACATGGAGTTGTCTGGTGTGCAGTGGTCGAAGCTGAAAGACCTCTGTAAAGTCCTTCAATGTTTTGAGGAATGCACACGGCTGGTAAGCGCAGACGACGCCATCATAAGCATGAGCATCCCACTTATGCGTCTGCTCATGCAAACTTTGATGCACATTAAGGAGCAGGCATCTGCAGCCGAGGAGGAAGAGGAGGAGGGACGCCTTGATGAAAGTCAACCATTATCTGCTCAGGGAAGTCTCATGGACGAGGTGGAGGAAAAAGAGGAGGAGGATGATGGGGATGATTATTTTGGGGAGGAGGATGTTTCTCAGGGGGCAAGAAATAATGTTGGCTTGGCAAGGTCAGGTACAGGGTTTGTGCGTGACTGGAGGGATGTTGATTTGCCAGAAAGTGCTCCTCCACCCAGCACTCGCAGTGCATCATTGACACCTGGAACATTGGCCCACATGTGTGATTATGCCTTGCAGATCCTAAAAAGGGACCCCCGCATTGCCAAAATGATGAACGATGACGACTAATGGTTGGCCAACATCCTGGATCCACGCTATAAAGGCAAATTCCAAAACATCATGCCACAGGATAACCTAGAGCTAATATTGGCTAACAAACAAGCAACTCTGGTAAACCGTTTGTTTGAGGCATTCCCAGCACACAGCAGTGGTGATGTTTCTCCCACGAGCCGTAGGGGGCAACATGGAAGAGGTGTTCGTGGTGCACACATTCGAAGTGGCGTTGGAGACAGGGGTTTGATGACCATGTTGTGGACTGATTTTTCAAGTACCGCTCACACGACTGGTAATACTGCATTGATTGAAAGTGACAGGAGACAGCAGTTGCTAGCTATGATAACAAACTACTTCTCCCATATCGATGTTCTCCCTCACCGATCATTCCCCTTTTGACTATTGGGCCAATAAACTTGACACCTGGCCTGAATTGGCACAATATTCCTTACAAGAGCTCGCTTGCCCTGCTGCTAGTGAAAGAGTCTTCAGTGCTGCTGGATCAATCCTGACAGAAAAAAGGACCCGTCTGTCGACCCAAAATGTTGATGATCTAACCTTCATTAAAATGAACCATGCATGGGTTTCAAAGGATTTTGTCCCACCCTCCCCTGCTGACACATAGGTTGCTAGAAAAATGGCTCGCTTTTGTCCTCTTCCGCGGACTTCTCCAATTACTCTATTTGCAGCTGCTGAATGTTCAACATCAAAATATGCCATTTTTTCCACCTCCCTAACTGGGCTGCCTCCCCCCACAGGGCCGGGGTCACCACCTGGTGCACACACCCGTGTGAGTGCCGTTGCCCTGGACAGGTGGGTGGTCCCACTCTTGGGCAACGGCACTGGCACAGGGTCCCTCATAGTACAATCAAGTGTCTCTGATGGTGTGGGTGCACACCCGCTGTCAGACACACCGGCGTACTGTGAGGGGCCCTGTGCCAGTACCGCCGGCCACGAGTGGGCCCCCCCTGCTTGCTCAGGGCACCAGCACTTGCAATACTTACCTGTCCCTGCTCCACCACTGTGTAGTCTGGCCTCTTAAATACTTCACTGGGACTGCCAATACAAATTTGGTGAAATGATAGATGATGGTTAAGACGTAGCTATGCCCTGTCCTGCTGAGCTCTATCTTCAGATGATCAATGGCTTCCATTTGTTATGGACGTCGACTCACAATGAGATGCAGTGGTGGTTTATCCTCAGCATTCACGGTTTTCCGACTCACAGACGTGTGACATTCCTGCCCACATTTTTAAAAGTGTCCTCTCATGCCTGTCCAATAGAATCGCCTACGGCCTGTGGCTTGTGTCTTTTGCACTCCAAAGTTACCTGACATCATGATAGGCAGTTGTCACGTCCGCCATGTCTGCCATGTCTGTTTGTCTCAAGAACTCCTGGAGCGATGTGCATGCGCATGTTTTGTCTGCTGTCCTGCATGTTCGCTAGAGCTGTGTGCAGACTCACCTCATGTCTGAGCTGCAGGATCCCTGCGTTTCTGCTCTGCCTTCTGTGATCTTCTCGTCATGTCTGGAGTCCTTGATCATGTGATGTTTCTTAAGATCCTGCACTGTCTGGTTCTGCAATCATCTCGTCATGTCTAGAATCCCGGATCATGTGTTCTTCCTAGGATCCTGCACTGGTTGGTTCGGTGATCATCTCGTCATGTCTGAAACCCTGATCATGTGACGTTTCCTAAGATCCTGCACTGTCTGGTTCTGCTATCATCTCGTCATGTCTAGAATCCGGAAGTTCTCCCCTGGTCCTGACCTGGAGGAGGAGGTGCTATGCCCTATATCAGGCCGCCTCTTCCTATGCTCAGGGCCTGATTATTGTGTTGCTTCCCTGCAAGGCTCTGGGTCTGTGGGGTTGCTCCCTCTATTCTGTGCCCTTGCACTTTGCTCTGTAGTGCGTCTCTGCACACGCTCCGTGCTCGTATTCCGCCTCTTGTCTTGTGCCATGTCTTGTGTTGTCTCTCGTGCCATGTTTGTCTTTGCCTTGCTTTGCCTTGTAGTCCTTCTGCTGTTCTTTGTCTTCGCCTGTTTTGCCATGTCTTGCTTTAGCTATGCTTTGACTTGTAGTCCTTCCTTTGTTCTCTGCCTCGCCTGTTTTGCCATGTCTTGCTTTTGCTATGCTTTGACTTGTAGTCCTCCCTCTGTTCTCTGCCTTGCTATTCCTCGCTTTGTGTTCCTCCCTATGGTCTCAGTCTTTGCTTGCTCTGCCTCGCTCTCTCCTATGGTGCTCTGTAGTGCTCCCTGGCACACGCACCATTTCTCCTCTCCTTAGTGCTCGTTTCTTTGTCTAGTCCCAAGGTCTTCCCTTGGCCCGGCTCTGGGCTTCTGCCTACGCTCCGCTGCTAGACTCTGTCCTCTCTCTGACCTGGCTCTGTTTCTGCCTGTATTCCTTGCCTTGTTCCCTGCCTTGTCCTTGCATTGAACCCCGGCGTGGGTTCCCCTTGGCCGTCTCCTGTGCCGTGGTAAGTGCCACGTGTTTGTGTACAGCCGTGTGTACTGGCCAGTGTGGCGTGCCCCCTGCGTGGCTCCTAGCACGCAGCCCTTCCTTGTGCCCTGGCGTGGCTCCTAGCACGCACCCTGCCTTGAACCCTGGCGTGGCTACTAGCACGCACCCTGCCCTGAACCTGGCGTGGCTCCTAGCACGAAGGTTCCTTTGCCCCCTCCTGTGCCTTAGTCGTGCCTCGTGCTGGCGTTACAGCCGTGTGCATTGGCCAGTGAGGTGTGCGTCCCTGCGTAGCTCCTAGCACGCAGCCCTGCTCTGAACCCTGGCGTGTCTCTACACGCACTCTGTCTTGTGCCTTGGCGTGTCTCTACACGCACTCTGTCTTGTACCTTGGCGTGTCTCTACACGCACTCTGTCTTGTACCTTGGCATGTCTCTACACGCACTCTGTCTTATTCTATGCTTTGGCGTGGCTACACACGCACCCTGTCTCGTTTGCGAATCTTGGCGTGTCCCCTACACACGCACCTCGCTTTGAACCCTGGCGTGTCCCCTACACACGCACCTTGCCTTGCACCTAGTCTTGAACCCTGGTGTGTCCTCTACACACGCACCTAGCCTTGGACCCTGGCATGTCCCCTACACACGCACCTAGCCTTGGACCTTGGCGTGTTCCCTAAACACGCACCCTGCTTGGAGATCTGTCGTGCCTCCTTGCCTGAACCCTGGTTTGCCTGCCGGATGCCCGGAACCTGCCGACCGTTGCCAGAGGTCCGGAACCAGATGACTACGGCCTGATGTCCGGAGCTGACGTCCGCAGCCTGATCCCTGGACCCTGTCGGTTTGCCAGCAGTCCGGAGTCCGATGCCATCATGCCATTACCTGTGCCTAGGCGTGCCATCTGGCACGTACCATGTTATGGACCTTGGCGTGCCCACGCGCGCACCTTGCACGTTTTGCTTGTTTTCTCTGTATGTGATCTTGTGTTATTCTAATGAAGATACCTTGCACCTACGTCTAGTCTCGTCTTGCTTCCTGCTCGTCCTTGTCGTCAGACACTCATCTAGTGTCCCCTGAGCCGGCCGTCTGGTCCCAGCAGTCGTGGTGGCTCACCCCCTTGGTCTTGCCCCTGACACTCCCTGTATAGGGGGTGGATTCTCACAAGGTCAGCTCGCCCTCGGTGGGTGGGTGCCACGACCCAGAGGGTCCACTCAAAAAATGGGCTCAGCAGGAGCTGAGTCCGTCACAGTTAATCAGGCCATGGACTCCGCTGGTACCTCGGCTACCCGTCTGATGACCCGTCTGTTATAGAATCTGATCTGCTCTGTCTCCTGGACTCTCCTGAATATGGCGATACCCCGGCCACTCTTCTGATGTAAATCAGACCTGGCCCTTGACCTCTGGACTCATTTGGAAATGATGGCAGCCAGAGTAAGAAGACTTGCTTGTCTAACCGCAGTCCTCCCCACTGGATCTTCATGTCTCGTTAGCGGCTCCTGTGTCTTGACCGGTGCAGGTGTCCGTTTCAGATGTCGGATCAACATTGTTGGAGTGGTTTGTACTAAACTCTGGTTTCTGCCGAAGAAAATTTTTTATTTTTTTCTTCTTTCCAGCCCCGGTGAGAGGGGGCTTAAAGAGGGGGGTACTGTCACGTCCGCCATGTCTGTTTGTCTCAAGAACTCCTGGAGCGATGTGCATGCGCATGTTTTGTCTGCTGTCCTGCATGTTCGCTAGAGCTGTGTGCAGACTCACCTCATGTCTGAGCTGCAGGATCCCTGCGTTTCTGCTCTGCCTTCTGTGATCTTCTCGTCATGTCTGGAGTCCTTGATCATGTGATGTTTCTTAAGATCCTGCACTGTCTGGTTCTGCAATCATCTCGTCATGTCTAGAATCCCGGATCATGTGTTCTTCCTAGGATCCTGCACTGGTTGGTTCGGTGATCATCTCGTCATGTCTGAAACCCTGATCATGTGACGTTTCCTAAGATCCTGCACTGTCTGGTTCTGCTATCATCTCGTCATGTCTAGAATCCGGAAGTTCTCCCCTGGTCCTGACCTGGAGGAGGAGGTGCTATGCCCTATATCAGGCCGCCTCTTCCTATGCTCAGGGCCTGATTATTGTGTTGCTTCCCTGCAAGGCTCTGGGTCTGTGGGGTTGCTCCCTCTATTCTGTGCCCTTGCACTTTGCTCTGTAGTGCGTCTCTGCACACGCTCCGTGCTCGTATTCCGCCTCTTGTCTTGTGCCATGTCTTGTGTTGTCTCTCGTGCCATGTTTGTCTTTGCCTTGTAGTCCTTCTGCTGTTCTTTGTCTTCGCCTGTTTTGCCATGTCTTGCTTTAGCTATGCTTTGACTTGTAGTCCTTCCTTTGTTCTCTGCCTCGCCTGTTTTGCCATGTCTTGCTTTTGCTATGCTTTGACTTGTAGTCCTCCCTGTGTTCTCTGCCTTGCTATTCCTCACTTTGTGTTCCTCCCTATGGTCTCAGTCTTTGCTTGCTCTGCCTCGCTCTCTCCTATGGTGCTCTGTAGTGCTCCCTGGCACACGCACCATTTCTCCTCTCCTTAGTGCTCGTTTCTTTGTCTAGTCCCAAGGTCTTCCCTTGGCCCGGCTCTGGGCTTCTGCCTACGCTCCGCTGCTAGACTCTGTCCTCTCTCTGACCTGGCTCTGTTTCTGCCTGTATTCCTTGCCTTGTTCCTTGCCTTGTCCTTGCATTGAACCCCGGCGTGGGTTCCCCTTGGCAGTCTCCTGTGCCGTGGTAAGTGCCACGTGTTTGTGTACAGCCGTGTGTACTGGCCAGTGTGGCGTGCCCCCTGCGTGGCTCCTAGCACGCAGCCCTTCCTTGTGCCCTGGCGTGGCTCCTAGCACGCACCCTGCCTTGAACCCTGGCGTGGCTACTAGCACGCACCCTGCCCTGAACCTGGCGTGGCTCCTAGCACGAAGGTTCCTTTGCCCCCTCCTGTGCCTTAGTCGTGCCTCGTGCTGGCGTTACAGCCGTGTGCATTTGCCAGTGAGGTGTGCGTCCCTGCGTAGCTCCTAGCACGCAGCCCTGCTCTGAACCCTGGCGTGTCTCTACACGCACCCTGTCTTGTGCCTTGGCGTGTCTCTACACGCACTCTGTCTTGTACCTTGGCGTGTCTCTACACGCACTCTGTCTTGTACCTTGGCGTGTCTCTACACGCACTCTGTCTTATTCTATGCTTTGGCGTGGCTACACACGCACCCTGTCTCGTTTGCGAACCTTGGCGTGTCCCCTACACACGCACCTCGCTTTGAACCCTGGCGTGTCCCCTACACACGCACCTAGTCTTGAACCCTGGTGTGTCCCCTACACACGCACCTAGCCTTGGACCCTGGCATGTCCCCTACACACGCACCTAGCCTTGGACCTTGGCGTGTTCCCTAAACACGCACCCTGCTTGGAGATCTGTCGTGCCTCCTTGTCTGAACCCTGGTTTGCCTGCCGGATGCCCGGAACCTGCCGACCGTTGCCAGAGGTCCGGAACCAGATGACTACGGCCTGATGTCCGGAGCTGACGTCCGCAGCCTGATCCCTGGACCCTGTCGGTTTGCCAGCAGTCCGGAGTCCGATGCCATCATGCCATTACCTGTGCCTAGGCGTGCCATCTGGCACGTACCATGTTATGGACCTTGGCGTGCCCACGCGCGCACCTTGCACGTTTTGCTTGTTTTCTCTGTATGTGATCTTGTGTTATTCTAATGAAGATACCTTGCACCTACGTCTAGTCTCGTCTTGCTTCCTGCTCGTCCTTGTCGTCAGACACTCGTCTAGTGTCCTCTGAGCCGGCCGTCTGGTCCCAGCAGTCGTGGTGGCTCACCCCCTTGGTCTTGCCCCTGACACTCCCTGTATAGGGGGTGGATTCTCACAAGGTCAGCTCACCCTCGGTGGGTGGGTGCCACGACCCAGAGGGTCCACTCATAAAATGGGCTCAGCAGGAGCTGAGTCCGTCACAGCAGTGAGGACAATGTCTACATCTCTCCCTGTGATCACAATTTGATGGAGATGAGTAACGGTGATAGGTTCCACGGTACTGCGATACAGCAAACCTTTCTTCACAAGAACTGTATTCGCTGTCTCCACAGACAAAGTAATTGATGGTCAGCATCACCTCTAAGAATTCTCCCGGGAGTTTTTCCCGTGATTAGTAATTCCAAAATTTCTGCAATCACTCGACTTTCCGTCAGTACTTGTATCCATCTCGTTTCCTCTTGCGGAGAGTCTGGACTGTCTTACTGTGACTGAAATATATATGAAGATTGAAAAATACCCCAACAGTGTATACTGGTGTACGCTTCGAATACATAACCCTTTTTCTACTTTTTAGATTCTTGTCTAATCCATACTGAGGCTGTGAGTGTCTTTGTCGGACTCCGGAAATATACAAGCAGATTTTTAATGTTTAAACTATGCTATATATACCTGCTATCCAGTGATACTGTACCCTTTCTCAACTTTCTACAATCACGTTGAATCCATACTGGGCCTGAGACCGTCTGAGTCTGCCTCCTGATTAGAGATGAGCGGTGTTCGAGTCGACCTGTTCGCCAAGTTAAAATTCCAGCTGTTTTGGGCGGTGTTCGAGCCGTTCTTCGAACTCGAACACTTTGCTTAAAATTCGGCTGTTCGAGGTTCCGTTCAAGAACGGTTCATTCACCAAAAGCGTAACTTCATTTTCACATTAATAATGGTTTTCAATGTTAATAGACTTTCATGGCATAGTAGCGGTGTGTAGTAGCAAGCGGTGTAGTACACCTGTCAAGGAGCTACACCGTGTGTGTTTCTAATAATTTTTTACCGCATCTTGTCCAGAAAATCCTTTAGGGCCTTGTAGCACTGTCTGCTACTCATCAGAGGAGCCCACCAGTGAACCTAGCTATGCCGCCTGTTTATGAAAGAACCAGTTTTTGACTGCATTTAGCACAGTTAATACTTTGGGCCTAGTAACTGTCTCTGCTACTCATCAGAGGAGCCCACCTGTGAACCAAGCTATGCCGCCTGTTTATGTAAGAACTGCGTGCTACTCAGCATAGGAGCCCAGCTGTTAAGCAAGCTACAGCACCTGTGGTTTGGACACTTAATTTTTTCATTCTTTCTGGAATGCCGGTTAGGCATAATTCCGGAATTCCGGTTGACTTGCACTTACTGGGAAATCCTCGTTCACGGGGAAGAATTGGAATCCCAGATCCCCATCACTAACGGTGTTCAGCGGGTTATCTGCACCTATAAGCGACACACGCTGGTCCTTTCAGTGTAGCGCGCATGCAGCCCCGGACATGTAAGGGCATGACAGACCTGTTATTGCTCGATCTCGCGTGCCAGAGCCTCGCGTGTCCCTCTAGTAAGCTTGACGCGTACCGCTGGGGCATGCCGGAGTCTCATTCGTAAACAGAACTAAGCTGACAAATCGCTAGCACAGCTAAAAACGAACATCCACCACCACCACCCACATAATCGACAAAGCTTGCAATCTGTCCATCTTTTCTGTAGCTGGCATGGTTGAGGTTTCCCGGGTGGAGTCGAATTAAGCCGCAGGCTCCACTCCTGGTGGTGCCCTTCTGGACATTCCATTAAGGTTTAGCTTTTCAACCATACTGCCCCCAGAAACCAAACACTTTGCCTTCATGGACGCTGTTCGGAGGTTCGTGGGAGTAACGCCGCCCGATCGGCAGTTGGCATAATTTATGGTGGGAAGTCCGATGGTATATGATCGTCTTCGATTTCAGATTGTTAGTTTTTTTTTGTATTTTGTATATTCCAGCCTTTCTTGACTTCATAAGGGATGACATGCCTATGTCTGTGTCTCCTCCTCCTCCTTTTACTCCTCCACCTCTTTTCTGTATGTAGTTGCTGTTTTCCATATGTTATTTTTGTATTCTGAGCATTTTGTCTGCTTTGGGACACCTTTTAAGGTGTTTTGTAATCATTTTCTATGTGCTAGTATGTGTTTGTGTTTGCCTGCCATTGTTTTCAATGGTGTTCGACGGTGTTCGACGAACATTTGACGAACTTGCCTCCTGTTCGACGAACCAAAACGAACTCGAACACTAGTGGGGTGGCTCAACACCACTCCTGATATATAGACGTACATTTTTAATGTTTAAACTATGCTATATATACCTGGTATCTGGTGAGACTCTACCCTTTCTGCCAGGAAGTCCTCCTCCACCCACCACTCTAAGTGTATCATTGACACCTGAAACATTGTCCTACATGTGTGATTATTTCTTGCGGATCTTCTTGCTATATTGTGGCGTGATCCATCTTGAGCGTGTGACAGTCTGTGGGTTACTTCTGCAATTTAGATGTACATTTAAAAATTACCCCAACACTAGTGTATACAGCTCTACGCTTGTGATACATTACCCATTTACTGCTTTTTATATTCTGGTCTAGTCCAAACTGACCAAGTGAGAGATATTTTTTGACTGTGGAAATAAATACTGAGATTGACAACAATGACCCCTACACTGTGTACAGCTGTACTCTTCAGATCCATTACCGTTTTACGGCTTTTTATATTGTGTTGTAATCCATACTGAGCCTGAGAGCGTCTGTGTCTGCCTCCTGAAATATCTACGGAGATTTAGAATGTTTAAACTATACTATATATACCTGCTATCTGATGATACTGTACACCTTTTCTACTTTTTATATTCCAGTCTAATCCATACTGAGCCTGTGAGCGTCTCTGTGTGACTGATGGAATATATAGGGAGATTGACAATTATTCTTTGACTGTATAGAGCTGTACGCTTCTGATACTGTTCCATATATCTGATGTTATTTTGGGTTCATTTTCTGCAAAATGTTGAAGTTTGATGGAAGAGGCTGCGGGCGTGGGGGGGCCAGGTGGTGCTAATGGTGGTGGTGCATCTTCTGGTAGTGGCAAAAGCACAATAGCAGCTAAGGCAGGAGGTGTTGAGCCTGCGTCATGGTCTGGCTCCGGAACGCCTGGAAGGCTACCTTTTCTGGGAGTAGGTTAACCGCTTTTAAAGCCGGAGCATCAGGAACTGGTTTTGGCTTACATTGCCGAAACAGACTCCAGCAAACATGCCCTCCTCTTCTTAAGTTTCAAAAAATGCAAGTATTGAGTCGTCAAGTGCTGGCTCCTGGTCAGGAAGAACCCATTTCCTTGTGTCCTTCACTCCCACCAAAAGTGAATGATGCAGCAGGCCACACTTCACATTAGTCTATGTAGCTCTTTCTATCATACCATGCCTGGGTTATCAAGTCAAATCGTGAATTCCCCAGTCCAAGATGAATCTGACATGGAGTGTGGGTGGCCAGCCAGGGCAGTGGGGTTAATCGGTACCGGGCCGGTGTCTCAGAAGAATGTGTCACGTTGGTGGTGATGACTCGTTCCGTGGCCCTGGGCGTCCATGCAAAGGGATGAATAACGTTTATAGGTGAATGATTCGTGACGCCACCTGTGGTTTCTGATCAGATTGACCCGCGCTGCAGTATCGCTTCTCTGGGACAGATGTTGTGGTGCTGCTAAGATGTAGAAGCCCTTCTCAGGTGGGGCCGTAGTCGCAGGGTAGATGAAAGAGTTGGTAGATGGTGTGCAGTGCAGGATGTAGCAGAGCTGTGTGCCAGGCGCAGGAGAAAGATGACACAGTCGTACAGTTCCTTTACCTGTACTTGGTAAGTGCCATCCAGGACACAGAGTACGGAAGCAAATTTGGAATTCTCTCTCTGCAGATAGGTAGTGTGGCCTCTGTTCTAGCGCTTATCTGAAGTACTCGCAGTACTGAGTTCACTGAAGTTCCTCCTGTTGACTCCCTTTTGGAACTTTCTCGTACGGCAGGCAGCCATAGCCTTTTCCTTCTGGCTCAGACAGGTCGCTGCTGGGGCCTCCGTGCCTTAGTTGGGAACAGAGCATTTACAGCTGCTACTTCCTCCGGTTTCTGCTGCAGGACCGTCAGTGTCCCTACAAACTCGGAGACCGGAATCCGGACCATGTGCTCCAGCTAGGAGTGAGCCTTAACTCTGCTCATCCTCCAGCTCCCCTTCTCACGTCCACAGACTTCCCCTTCCCTTCACAGACTGCCCTAACTTACCTCCTCCTGACCACAGAGAGTAGCTCCACAGCAGTCAGGTTCAGAGGTCTCCCTGCTGGCCTGGAGTGGGAACTGTGTTGTGTGTTGGTTTACCTGCTAGAGAGATCCTTCGTTGCTCCCAAGCATGACATCACACTCCTTAGGAGGAAGGTAATGCCACTGTGGCGACCGTACTCCTGGGGGTGCCACAAGTGCACTGATGCCCAGCCACTGCTAGATGATTCTGCTGGTACATTGACCCAGACCCCTACATTCCCCTCGCACTCTACACATCCAGAATCTGACCCTGATGAAACTCAGGTTCCCCTTCCCGCATACTATACCACCTTACACGGTGACAAAGAGGAAGGTGCAGATGAAAGTGCAGGTTCCTTGAGCAGGTGGGGGGGCATACTCATGGGCGACAGCACTGGCACAGGGCCCCTCATAGTACGCAAAAGTGTCTCTGCCGACCCGCCATCAGACACGCCGCCGTACTATGCGTGGCCCTGTGCCAGTGCCGTCGCCAACGAGTGAGCCCCCCCTGCTTGCTCAGGATCACAGCACTTGCAAAGTTGAATTACTTACCTCTCCCTGCTCCACCGCTGTGACGTCTTCCGCGTTTCCTGACAGTGACATTCTGGTCAGAGAGCGCGATGACATCACGTCTGCACGCCCTCTGCCTAAACAGTCCAAGTCCAGTGAGATGGAAGATGGGGACGACGAGGAGTCCAGACTAGTACAGGGATTCCCTAGCGAGGAGACTTATTTAATTGTTTTCAATGTTGGGACAGCAATTTTTGGGGAGCACTATACTCTGGAGAATATGAGGCCCACCATACACTGGAGCATTCCAAAGGTGGACATCAGACACTGGAGCAGCATTTACAGGGCCCATTATACACTGGAGCATTAGAAATGAGGCCCATTATATATGGAGCATTATTTGGGCCCATAAGACAGTGGAGCTTCATCCATGGGGACCAACATATACTGTAGCATTATGTGGAGCTCATCATATACTGTTTCAAACATTATATGGGACCATAGATTTTGTATGGAGAAATATATGGGCCTCATTACTCTCTATAGTGCACTATGCAGCCCCCATAATACTGTATGGAGTAATATACTGTCCGTTTTTGGAGCTACTGGAGAATTTAAAATGGATATCAGTCATGAGATGTAAGAAGTGAAGTATTTTTCATTGTACTATACCGCTATTTCTCTGCCGTATCAGAGGATCATGAATTGTGGCATGTGTTAAAGGAGCCCAGTGACACTCTTTGGCCCAGGGCCCACAAAAATCTGGAGCCAGCCCTACCCCCCACAACTTTAGCCAAATAACCCCCAGTTTTCAATGCCTAACTATTATTATAAAGTAAATTAAGGTTGACAAGTTTAAGTAATAAGAATTGATATTTTTGGCATTAAAATGGGCACTGTATGTGTGTTTCCTGTCCTCCACTCCCTGCCGACCTTGGTTCCCCATTGACTTGCATTGGGTTTCGTGTTTCAGTCGGCCTTCGACTTTTCACGATAATCGGCCGATTTCGTTCGACCTGACTTTTGAGAAAGTTGGGTTTCATGAAACTCGACTCGACCCGAAAAAAGGCAAAGTCGCTCATCTCTAATTCTAGGTTCTTCAAAGTAGCCACCTTTTGCATTGATTACTGCTTTGCGCACTCTTGGCATTCTCTTGATGAGCTTCAAGAGGTAGTCACCGGAAATGGTCTTCCAACAGTCTTGAAGGAGTTCCCAGAGTTGCATAGCACTTGTTGGCACTTTTGCCTTCACTCTGTGGTCCAGTTCACCCCAAACCATCTCGATTAGGTTCAGGTCTGGTGACTGTGGAGGCCAGGTCATCTGGCGTAGCACCCCATCACACTCCTTGGTCAAATAGCCCTTACACAGCCTGGCGGTGTGTTTGGGGTCATTATCCTGTTGAAAAATAAATGATGGTCCAACAAACGCAAACTGGATGGAATAGCATGCCGCTGCAAGATGCTGTGGTAGCCATGCTGGTTCTGTATGCCTTCAATCTAATATATAAAGCTGAATGTGTGTGTATGTTTGTATGTATGTATGTGTGTATGTGCGGGATTGGCATCTGCACCGTCGCAGCTACAGCCACAAAATTTTGCACAGTCACACGTCTGAACCCCGAGAGCGTCATAGGCTATGTTGTGAGGCGAAATTTTAACCCCGCGCGTTCCAATTCACCAAACAATTTTTACCTACTATTCTAATCATTTCTATGGTGTTATTGTCCTTCTGTAAAGCTGGAAATAACACAATTTATTACCGTGCCGACACAGACCACCCTCTGACTGCAGGGGGAGCCCAGTATCACACAGGATAGGATTAGATACACGGCTCAGCAGTCAGTATCACACAGGATAGGAATAGATACACGGCTCAGCAGACAGTATCACACAGGATAGGATTAGATACACAGCTCAACAGTCAGTATCACACAGGATAGGATTAGATACACGGCTCTGCAGTCAGTATCACACAGGATAACATTAGATACACAGCTCAGCGGTCAGTATCACACAGGATAGGATTAGATACACAGCTCAGCAGAAGGTATCAAACAGGAGAGGATTAGGTACACATCTCAGCAGACATTATCACACAGGATATGGTTAGATACACAGCTCAGAAACAGGATGTGCCAAAGGAGAGGACATTTTCATTCCAGGAATTCCACTCATTCCATCTGACTTGTTTTTTGATTTTAAACGCCTCCAGTTTCCAGTTCAACTGCTATTTGCAATGTCCATTAACAATGCTCAGGGACAGACCTTGAAAGTAGTAGGGATCGATTTGCAATCTCCATGTTTTTCTCATGGTCAACTTTACATGGTCTGTTCAAGAGTTGGAACTGCCAAAAATCTGTTCATCTTTGCACTGAAAGGAAAAACCAAAAATGTTGTTTATCAAAAGGCTCTTGAATGAGTTGAAAATAAAATACTATCAATACTTGGGTAATCGTTTAGTTAATTTGTCTTGCAAATCTGTAGTGTTGAATATATGATGTGAAATGTTTTTATGTGCAATATAATCATTATAATTTGTTATAACTAACCATAGTTGGTTACTATGCCCAGGAAACGCCGGGCTCTTCAGCTAGTTTTGAATAAATTCCCAACAGTGTCACCAGCTAAGCACCCCCACACCATCACACCTCCTCCTCCATGCTTCAAGGTGGGAACCAGGCATGTAGAGTCCATCCGTTCACCTTTTCTGCGTCGCACAAAGACACAGTGGTTAGAACCAAATATCTCAAATTTGGACTCATCAGACCAAAGCACAGATTTCCACTGGTCTAATGTCCATTCCTTGTGTTCTTTAGCACAAACAAGTCTCTTCTGCTTGTTGCCTGTCGTTAGCAGTGGTTTCCTAGCAGCTATTTTACCATGAAGGCCTGCTGCACAAAGTCTCCTCTTAACAGTTGTTGTAGAGATATGTCTGCTGCTAGAACTCTGTGTGGCATTGACCTGGTCTCTAATCTGAGCCGCTGTTAACCTGCGATTTCTGAGGCTGGTGACTTGGATGAACTTATCCTCCGCAGCAGAGGTGACTCTTGGTCTTCCTTTCCTGGTGTGGTCCTCAAGTGAGCCAGTTTCTTTGTAGCGCTTGATGGTTTTTGCCACTGCACTTGGGGACACTTTCAAAGTTATCCCAATTTTTTGGACTGACTGACCTTCATTTCTTAATGATGGCCACTCGTTTTTCTTTACTTAGCTGCTTTTTTCTTGCCATAATACAAATTCTAACAATCTATTCAGTAGGTGTCATGGGAAGCCTAGGTAACTATAGGCTAAAACCCCGGTGCCCCTGCGGTGTCACTCAGACTAGGGGAAACCCTGTCTGTCCCTCAACCCAGGGTTTACACTGAATTTGTGCCTGCCTGGGCCTCCACCCTGTCCTTGTCTCCTGTCCAGCCCTAAGCTGAACCCACCACCCTCCACCCTGTGAGGAGACCAAACACCAGACCCCACAAATAAGTATGGACAGGGATAAAGGAAAAGCACCACACTGCGTACACACAGGAGAATTCAATAATGTGCAAGGGCAACCAAAAAATACAACACAGGGAGGCAAAATGGCAACAACGGAATATACTACACCAGAAACAGTATGTTCCTTAGACCACCACTCCAGACCGGTATCGCTAGCACAAGGCAAGAGCTATAGTCGGCGACGCCCATAGTCACGCAGGATAAATTAAAGACAGAGGGCGTGGCTAAGCCCTCAGCCAGAATGACAACCTGGTTAACCCAATCCAAGCCGGATCAGAAGACCAACCAGCGCCGCTGAGAACCAAGTGGTAGGATGGGATATTACCGCTGTCTGCCGGACACCCTGGTGCGAACAGTGTCCGACATGACAGTAGTACTATCAGCTGTGTATCCACCAGACTTCTGCACAACACAGCGGATGGTCCCAACCCCATTTATAAAGCAAGAAATCCCACTTATTAAAACTGACAGGGCACACCTGTGAAGTGAAAACCATTTCCGATGACTACCTCTTGAAGCTCATCAAGAGAATGCCAAGAGTGTGCAAAGCAGTAATCAAAGCAAAAGGTGGCTACTTTGAAGAGCCTAAAATATAAGACATATTTTCAGTTGTTTCTCACTTTTTTGTTAATTATATAATACCACATGTGTTAATTTATAGTTTTGATGCCTTCAGAGTGAATCTACAATTTTCATAGTCATGAAAATAAAGAAAACTCTTTGAATGAGGTGTGTCCAAACGTTTGGTCTGTACTGTATGATCCCCCTCACTGAATCACATATCCCCCCTATGTTCCAAGTTGTGGAGTTGCACACTTGTCACCATACAGAGAGCCCGCGACAGGGCATCCGCATTTCCTTGCGCCTTCCCTGTACGATGTTCTATGGAGAAATTGTAATTTTGCAGAGAGAGAAGCCATTGGGTGACCCGAGCATTCCTCTCCTTGGCATTTCTCTTCCAGACCAACTGTGAATGATCTGTCACCAAGCAAAATGGTCGACCGAGCAAATAGTAGCGTAGGGACTCCAAGGCCCACTAAATGGCCAGGCACTATTTCTCCATTACGCTATAATTTTTCTCAGGTAGGTGACCGAATGTTCTCCGTTCACCACCTGCGACAAGACCCCGTTCCTAGGCCAACGTTAGATGCATCCATCTGCAGTTTCTGGAAGTTGGGGCTAATGAGGATGGGCTGTCCGCGCAGCGTCAACTTCATGGATTTGTACACTTACTCCGCCTGAGGGTTCCACCGAACCATGACCGACTTCTTTCCCTTTAGGAGATCGGTTAGGGGTGGTGTTCTTCCAGAGAAATTAGGTATTAACCTTTGGTAATACCCAATGATGCCGAGAAACTGTCTCATCTGTTTGACACAAAAAACACTAGGAGAGAGAAAGCGTAAATAGTGTCTTATCTGGTGGTGATATTGGTACAGCAGCGCCGGTGATATCCACGTTTTTCCATTTGTGTGCATTTCATCTGTTTGGTGGTAACAGGTGGGGGCAAGTTTTGTATGGCCTCGATATTATTTATTTGGGGTTTGTTAATCCCACCGCCAATCAAGTACTGGGTTTCCTCAAGCCCTATCACACATTTTTTCGGATTCTCCATCAAGCCCGCTGTTCTGAGCGAATCTACTACCGCCTGTACCCAGGACAAGTGGGTATGCCAGTCAGTACTAAAGATGATGATGTCCGATGGGGTTCTAGCACTATGTCCATCAGCTTCTGAAACGTGGCTGTTGCCCCATGTAGTTCAGAAGGCAAGACGACATAGTGGTACAGACCGTCCGGTGTTATGAAGGCTGTCTTTTCATTTGCTGACTCCATAAGCGCCACCTGCCAATTACCACACTCAGTCTGACCAAGGGTTAAGTACTGGGCCTGACCCAGTCTCTCGATCAGCTCGTTCACCTGGGGCGTTGGATAATGGTCGAATTTCGACACCTTGTTCAACTTACGGAAATCATTACCGAACTGTAATGATCCGTCCTGTCATGCTCGCCATGTCTGTCATGTCCGCCATGTCTGTTTTGCCTCATGACCCCTGGAGCGGTGTGCACGTGCATCTCATGTCTGCTATCCTGCATGTTCCCTAGAGCAGTGGGCACACTCACCTCATGACTGTTGAGCTGCGGGATTCCTGCGTTTCTGCTCTGCCTTCTGTGATCGTCTCGTCATGTCTAGAACCCCTGATCATGTGTCCTTCCTATGTTCCAGCAGAGGCTGGTTCTGCATTCATCTCTGCATGTCTGGAATTCTGATCATGTGACCTGCCTAGGTTTCAGCACTGGTTCTGCAATCATCCCTGCATGTCTGGAATCCTGATCATGTGACTGCTCCCTCTGATACTGGAGGAACTGAACTGGAAGTTCTTCCCTGGTCCTGACCCGGAAGTGGAGGTGCTATGCCTTATATCAGACCGCCCCTTCCTATGCTCAGGGCATGAGTATTGTGTTGCTTCCCTGCACGGCTGCTTGGTCTGCTGGGTTGCTCCCTCTATTCTGTGCCCTTGCACTTTGCTCTGTCGTGCGTCTCTGCACACGCTCCGTGCTGGTATTCCGTCTCTTGTCTCGTGCTTTGTCTCGTGTTGTCCTTCTTGCTTTGTTTGTCCTCGCTATGCTTCCTTGTTATGCTATGTTCTGTACCCTGTCCCTGACGTGTCTCTCTACACGTGCAGGTCACCGCTCTGTACCCTGTCGCTGACGTGTCTCTCTACACGTACAGGCCTCCGCTCTGTACCCTGTCCCTGACGTGTCTCTACACGTGCAGGCCTCTGCTCTGTACCCTGTCCCTGACGTGTCTCTCTACACGTGCAGGTCACTGTTCTGTACCCTGTCCCTGATGTGTCTCTCTACACGTGTAGCCTCCGCTCTGTACCCTGTCCCTGACGTGTCTCTCTACACGTGCAGGCCTCTGTTCTGTATCCTGTCCCTGGCGTGCCTCTCTACACGTGCAGGCCTCCGCTCTGTACTCTCTAGTCCCAAGGCTCTCCCTTGGCCCAGATCTGAGCTTTGGCCTACGCTCCGCTGCTAGACTCAGTCCCTGTCCCTGGCGTGTCTCTCCACACACGCAGGCCTCGTCTTGTACTTTGCCCCTGGCATGCCCTCTGCATGCGCAGGACTCTGCCTCTTACCCTATGCCTTGTCTCTGATGTTTCGTGCGCCCTTGCACTTTTCGTACTAGGCTTTGCCGTGCTGTTTCGCACGCGTCTTTGTCCTGTACCTTTGCCTAGCCCTGCCTTGTGGCTCCGTGCCCGTGCCTGGTCGCCCTGTGCCTGCCTGTTGTGCCTCAGCCGTGCCGCCTCTAGTCGTGCTCGCCTGTGTGCCTCAGCCGTGCCCGCCATCCAGTGCTATAGTGGATACTGGCTGTGTGAGCCGCAGCTGTGCCGCCTCTAAGTCGTGCCCGCCTGCTTATGCCACCGTCGGTACCGCCTGCCGGTGCCCCAGCCATGGTTTCCGTGCTCCCTTGCACGCACACTGGTTTTCGCACTGTACCTTTTAGTGCTACTCTTGCACAAAGTCTTTTGATTACTTTGCTCTGCTCTGAACCCTGTCTTGCCTGCCGGATTCCGTAACCTGCCGACCGCTGCCAGAGGTCCGGACCTAGATGACTGTGGCCTGATGTTCGGAGCGGATTTACGCAGTCTGATTCCTGGACCCTGTCGGTCGATGCCAGCACCCCGGATTCCGATGCCACCGTACCCTATCTTGGTCCCTGGCGTGTCCTCTGCATGCGCAGGCCTCCGTCCTGTATCTCTCCCTGGCATGCCCCTTGGCATGCGCAGGCCTCCGTCCTGTGAACCTGACCCGGGCGTGTTCGTTGACACGCATCTTGTTTCTAACTTTGTCTTGTCTCCTTGCATGGAACCCTGGTTTGCTTACCGGATGTCCGGAACCTGCCGTTTAGCTTCAGAGCTGCAGAACCTGATATCCCGGTTGATTGTTGCCTGCTGTCCGAAGTCCGATGTCCTCGTGCCTCTGTCTGCCATCTGCACGTACCATGCTTTGGACCTCGGCGTGCTCTTGCACGCACCTTGCTCTATGTACTCTGTGTGTTCACGTTTTGCACCTGTTATACTCTGAAGTGTTCCTCATGCCTTGGACCTCGGCGTGCCCTTGCTTTATGTACTTTGTGTGTTCACATTTTGCACCTGTTGTACCCAGAAGTGTTCCTTAATGAAGTTTCCTTGAGCTAACGTCTTGTCTCGCCTTGTCTTGTTTCCCTGAGCCGGCCGTCTGGTCCAGCTGCTGTGGTGGCTCACCCCCTTGGTCTTGCCCCTGACACCCCCTGTATAGGGGGTGGATTCTCACTAGGTCAGCTCGCCCTAGATGGGTGGGTGCCACGGCCCAGAGGGTCCACTCATTCAAAAGGAAAACGACTCAGCGTATGCTGATGCTCGTCACACGTCAGTCTTCAGGATCAGTACAATGAGACTAGTCCACTTACTCTGGGACTCCTAAATTACTGCTAGCTGGAGAATTTGTCTTACCTCACTCACGATGACTTGTCTCCGGGTCTCGGGCATTCCGTACGGTTTCATTCGCACCCTTACGTGAGGCTTGATGACAATGTCATGCTGGATGACAGAGGTACGACCAGGTAGTTACGAGAATGCACCCGTATTATCTTGTACTAATATCCGCACCTCTCGACACTGCTGCTATCTTTACCTCTCTCGGCTTCCATCTGGGCCGATATCAGAGGGTCCCCAAACGATATGTCGGGAGTCGCATCAGTAAGCATACACTCCCGATCCCTCCACGCTTTTAACAGATTGGCATGATTCAACTGTTCAGGGTTTGTCTTTTCCGGGCAGGTAAACTCAGTAGTTAACTTCCCCAACTTTTTCACGAACCTCATATGGTCCTTACCACTTGGCTATGAATTTACTCTCTTAAGTGGGCACTTGCACTAACACCGAATCCCCTTCTTTAAAGGATCTGACCATGGCGCTTTTATTATATGTTCGTTTCTGCGCTGCCTGGGCATCCATTAGATATCCTTTTACTAAGGGTATGACTGCTGCAATACCATCCTGCATACTTGCCATGTGCTCGATTACACTCCTATGTGGTGTCGGCTCTTTTTCCCATGTCTCCTTGAAAGCCTGTAGTACCTCGCGGGTGGCGAAATCAGATAGGGCAATAACATGTCCCGATCGCTCCCAACATTGGAGACCACTTTTTTGAGCATGGACTTCAGGGTTTTATTAAATCTTTTTACCAACCCGTCGATTTGTGGATGGTACACCGACGTGCGTAGTTGTTTAATCCAGAGCAGCTTACATACCTCCCTGGTAACCTTGGACACAAAAAGAGTTCCCTGATCTGTAAGAATCTCCTTTGGTAGCACAAGGTGACAAAACATTGCAAACAGTGAGCGGGTGATTAGTTTTGCTGAGGTGTGGTGAAGTGGTATCGCCTCTGGGTACCACGTGGCATAATCCACTACAACCAGAATATGTTGATGGTCACGGGCGGATTTCACTATAGGTCTCACCAGATCCATTTCTATCTGCTCAAATGGTACCTCTAGAATAGGCAGAGGTACCAATGAACTCTGGAAATGGGTAGTCGTGGTCAGTCGACATTCGGGAGATGATTCACAATACCTCTGCATCTTATCATAAATCCTGAGCCAAAAGAACCACTGCAGAATACATTCTTGTGTTTTCTTTGAGTGCCATCTCTAGCACTGCTCGGAGGTACGTCTGGGACAATACCAGAGAAATAGGGTCCCCCGATCTCCCCTTGGTACCTCCCGGTGTCCCTGGTCCCTCCTGCTTCCCCCCATGGCCGCTGGCATCTTCCGGGAAGAAAATGAGCAAAATAAAAAAAAATAGTAAAGCAATGCCCCTTTTATCACCCAATTAGGGAAAAATAATAAAATAAAAAAATGTCTTTATTTCCATTATCCCATTAGGGTTAGAGTTGGGCTAAAGTGAGGTGGGCTAAAGTTAGGGTTAAGGTTTAGGCTAAAGTTAGCGTTAAGGTTTGGGCTAAAGTTATGGTTAAGGTTGGGGCTAAAGCTAGGTTTAGGGTTGCGACTAAAGTTGGGGTTGGGGCTAAAATTAGGTTTTGGGCTACGGTTAGATTTGGGGCTAGGATTAGGGTTAGGTGTGTGTTGGGGTTAGGGTTGGAGTCAGAATTGGGGGGGTTTCACTGTTTATGAACATCAGGGCTCTCTAAATACGACATGGTGTCCAATCTCAATTCTAGCCAAATCTGCATTGAAAGTCAAACAGCTCTCCGTCCCTTCTGAGCTCTGCCGTGCACCCAAACAGTGGTTTCCCCCACATATGGGTATCAGCGTATTCAGGAGAAATTGCACCACAAATTTTATGGTTCATTTTCTCTTTTTACACTTCTTAAAATAAAAAAAAATGCTGAAGTAAAATGCTTGTGAAAAAAAGTTAAATGTTCATTTTTTCCTTCCACATTGCTTCAGCTCCTGTGAAGCATGTAAAGGGTTAATAAACTTCTTGAATGTAGTTTTGAGCACCTTGAGGGGTGCAGTTTTTCTAATGGTGTCACTTTTTGGTATTTTCTGTCCTGTACACCCCTCAAAGTGACTTCAAATGTGATATGGTCCCTAAAAAAATGGTTTTGTAAATTTTGTTGTAAAAATTAGAAATCGCTGGTCAAATTTTAACCCTTATAACTTCCTAACAAAAAAAAATGGTTTCCAAAATTGTGCTGATGTAAAGTAGACATATGGGAAATGTTATTTATTAGCTATTTTGTGTGACACCACTTTCTGATTTAAGGGCATAAAAATTAAAAGTTTGAAAATTGCTAAATTTTAAAAATTTTCACCATATTTCCATTTTTTTCATAAATTAAAAACAAGTCATATTGAATAAATTTTAACACTATCATGAAGTACAAAATGTCACGGAAAAACAATCTCAGAATCAGTGGGATCCTAGAACCCTGATATCTTATTGGATGAATCTACCTTCTCCCACTTCTGTGCTGCTGAATGTGGTCCCTGCAAGGTTTGGTCCAGTCTTTCTGACCAAACTTCACTGTCATGTTCGACAACATTAAAGTGAGCACAAATTAAAATTTTATATTTTGGTTGATTAAATCCATCTTGTCGTTGTTAAATCTGTATTTGCAGGTTTCAGGTAATAAGATCCTCGTGCTTCGGGGCGGCCTGTGGGCAGGGCTGTATTAGGTGCTTTGTTCTCATATTCATCCTTATGGGCTTAACTAACAGGTAACTGATCCTTCAGTGACCTGCCTCCTATTTTAAATACTGCATATAAGAGTGTTGACTTTGAAAAAAAAAACTACATCCAAAAGAATGGCGCTGTAGATGCTACTGCGCATGCGCCACTGCCATCTTGCTAGAGTCAATTTTTTTTCGCTCCAAAATGGCACCGGCACATTAGCAACTATCCCTTGCAGGTGGACAGTGCTTGTGGAGATTGAGCGCATCACTTGATGATAGATGCTAATGCGCCATTTTTTTGGAGCAAAAAAAAAATTGTCTCCAAGAAGATGGTGGCGCATGCGCAGTAGCATCTTTTGGTAAGCGATGGTTTCTACTGTACAGGTTCCTCCACCGGCGTCATTTTGCTGGAGGTAAAAAAGATTTTCAAAGTTAACACTATTATATGCAATATCTAAAATAGGAGGCAGGTCCCTGAAGGATCAGTGACCTGTCATAAGCCAGTGCAGATCCATATATAATCAGAGCACCGCATAAAGTGCCGCCCCAGCCCCCACCACAGGCCACCCCGAAGCAGAGAATCTCATTAACTGAAAGCTACAAATACAGATTAATCAACAAGTACAAGCCGGATTTCATAAACCAAGGTATCATTTTAATTAGTTTAATGGTGCCAACCTGACGATGCCTGTAGTTTACTTGGCAAAATCCTGATTGCAGGTTTGCTTTATATGTGCAGTGAGGCCAAGTGTGAATCTCTGTACAATAACAAGAGTTTCCCTTTATCCCGACTTTTCAATTTCTTTAAAAAAAACAACAAATTTCTAACATGATTGTGATAGACTGCAAAAACCATTACACCTGTGCCATGATATATCTCTAAGCTGTGCGTGTGGCTTATAGCTGTAATATACATATGTACCACCCCCTTAAGCCGCCTCTGGGGGCAGGGTGTTAGGTAGTTCTCACCTCAATATAGCACAGTGCCTTCACCCGAATCTTGATGGGAGTTGTAGTGGGATGCAGGAGGGTTTTCCTCTTCTGCCAGGGGTTGACTCGGGAGACCCCGATGCACATTTTGTATACACTCACAAGGCGATGAAGTTGAAAACTTAATCAGGTTTATTGTGGGGGAACGTAAATGGTAATTATGGTAAGGGGGAAGGCAAGTAATAATGAACAAGCAATATTCGCAATTTACACATATAGAGAATCAGTTAAGGATTTGCAGTTATCTTGAAAGTTAGGGACTACACTTTCCCTTTAAATAGCAACAAACACTCCTAGCTGAAACTGCTGAACCATGAATGGCTGCAGCCTAAGAAAACAACACAATTCACTGTTGTGGCCCGATTACTGTGGATCATAGAGCTCTTGAAGACTTTGTTGGTGCACATAACAAAACAAAACTTCCTTCACAGATAGTCCTATTATAGCTTCATCTGTGTAGAACCACCAGTCTCAGCAAGGCTCTCTTATAGAAAGTTTTATATCTGTCCACAGTGGAACCACAATCCCCAGCAATCAAGTCAATCTGTGAAGTAGCTATTCTGTAGTCACACCATTTTCCAGCCTTGAGCTTCAGGGTCCACTCCCTTAGGAATAGGAGGTAGAATTCTCCTTCTTTCTGTGAAGCCAGGGGTGAGGGGAGCATTGCCGGACCATCTGGCTAGTCTGAGGTTCTGTTGCAATTACAAGGCTCACAGTCTGTTAGGGACGGCGGAGCGCACTAAATATTAAATAACGTAAAGTGCGTTTGCTGCCCGGGGTCCACCGTGCAGAAGGTGTAAACACTGCTGCTAGATAATGGCGGACGTACAATAAGGCGGAATAACGCACGCGGGTTAGACGTCACCCGGGGTGCGCTGAGCGATCTCTGTTTATTCACAGAGATGCCTAAGTGTTAAACACAAAAGGCTGAGCCTGTTAACGTCACAGGTCTCAGAGAAGTGCACGCACGGTAAATGGTCACAGGAGTTGGGTCCTAGGCATAGGGTCAGAGTCCGTCTAGACCTACCGTGCGTGCGGTGTCGCAAATGCGGATGCCCAGAGGAGCTGCAAACTGCAGCACGGTGACAGAGACTGCCGCTAATCGACAATGCCCGGTAGCAGGCGCACTGTCGGACGCTAGCACTGTGGAGGATGCCATTGTGGCTTGTAGCTTGCCACTGGCTGGTGCTGACTCTAAACCTAAGTCCCTATACACACTCGTAATATCAGAGGGAGGGGATCTTAATGAGTCATTCGCAGGTTCATGCATCATCATCACTCACACAGTTAGCAATTAGAGTCTATATTAGCGCATGTCCGAGCGGCCATGCAAACCTTTTATAGCCGGGACCTTCTGGAAGCTTCCAGATCCCTGAGATGGACTAATCAGATAATGAGAAGGACCAGGGCATGTGACTCCCGATCTCCAATAGGAGATCGTCTCGTGAGCATGCCCAGTAGAGCGATGGAGGGACTTACTGCTGAGCAGCTTACATTGCTATTGCTGACCCAAAGGTGGCAGCAACTGCCAGACCCACAGAGCAAGTCTGGGCAGAGCGTCTGGGATGATGGGACTGCTGAGCAATCTCCTCTGCAGTCGATAGATAATGGGAGACCGCAGAATGTGAGGCTCTGGATTCCTCTTGAGCCGCAGCAGGAACCCGACGCCTAACACAGTCCTTCCACAGGGATTATCAAAAGCATCAGTCTGCACACTGGGCTCTGCTCCTGTGGTGTTCTGGTCTCTCCACAGTAATGGCTGACCACCCTTATGTCCACTGGTCTCCACCCCTCCTTCCTTCTTCCCCAGCTTGTTCCCCCAATCAGTATCTTCCTCTTCAGCTCCTTCTCTCCTATGATGCAGAGCGGAGCAATGACCAGGGTAGAGCAGCAAGGGATTCATTAACTTCTGCTGCTGCTGCTGCAGCAGGGGTTACACACATTGGTCTCACTGCAGGTGTTACACATAGACAGTGGGGAAAATAAGTATTTGATACACTGACGATTTGCAAGTTTTCCCGCCTACAAAAATAGAGAGGTCTGTAATTTTTTTTATTAACAATATTTTAATTAATTTTTAGCATCTATAATTATACAATAAAATAATATAAACTTACTTACAAACTATCAGTTTTACCGTATTTTTTGGACTATAAGACGCACCGGACGATAAGATGCACCTAGGTTTTAGAGGAGAAATTAGAAAAAGAAATTAAGCAAAAAGTGTGGTCAATACTGTACTTGCCAATTTCCCCTGCACTCGCCATGAGCTTTCTGGGCTATAACAGCCGTCCCGTCGCCCCGGTGGGCGCGGGACCGCCTCTGCCAGGCCTGGCCAAACGATATCCCACCTCTCGCGTGTATCTATGTGTCTGTGTGCGGGTGTCTGTGTGTGTGCTGGTGTCGGCGGGGGTCTGCGGGGATGTGTGTATGTGTGTGTGTACCATATCAGCAGGGGTTTGCGGGGCTGTGTGCGGGTCTGTGTGCATGTGTGTGTGTGCGCCAGTGTCGGCAGGGGTATGTGGGGCTGTGTGTATGCGTGCAGGTCTGTGTGTAGGCAGGCATCCTATCCGGCTATGCCTGCTACAGTGACAGCTAGCCGATGATGGGACAGTCATAGTCCCATCATCCAGCTAGTGTGTTCAAGTGTAAAAAATAAAAATACACACATATAGTACATACTCATCATACAGCTAATCCCCGAAGCCCTCGATCACCTGTAAAAAAAATAAATAAATAATAAACCAATAGTATACTCCCTGTTCTGACAATCCATGTAATAACGAGTGTCCCATGAGGATCTCCTGTGTAAAGCTGTCACATCGGCAGATGTGACCGCTCTCCAGGGGCCTCCGGTGATACAATGATGGCAGGTATCCTCCCGTGGTGGATCACTCTGCTGTCAGAGGTCAGTGGAGTTCATGCTGTCACTTGCAGCACCGCTACTTGGGAAAATTCTCACACAGCAGTGCCGTAAAGTGAGAGCATGAACTCTGGTGAACCCTCAGTGATAACACTGCAGGAGCCATTATCTCCTGTCAGTGTGTCACTGGAGGCCCTGTAGAGCGGTCACATCTCCTGATCATTGTGGGACACTCGTTATTAAATGGATTAGATCGGAACAGGGAGTATACTGTTTTTTTTGTTCTTTTTACAGGTGATCGAGGGCATCGCATGGATTAGGCAGAACAATAAAGATGGGAAACTGTGTTTAGTGTTTTATTTCATTAAAATACTTTCTTCTGGCTGTGTGTTTATTTAACCCTTTCACATCCAAAGATTAGTAATGGATAGGTATCTTATTGATGCATCTCCATTACTAAGCCGGGATGGTGTCACCAGACAAAACAAAGTTGTCATCATCACCCCAACTATTATTCCATATACCACCGCTACACAGCAGTGAGAAGAGAGAGGCTAAGTGCCAGAATTGGGCATATTAGAGATGCACCATTTCTGGGACGGCTGTGAACTGGTGTTTGTAGCCAGGGGGCAGCCAATATCCATGGCCCCTTCCTAGGCTATTAATATCAGCCAGCTGCTGTCCGCATAGCCTTTTCTGGCTTTTAATTATTGGGGGACCCTACATCATTTTTTGGGGGGAGTCCCCCTATTTTAGGAGCCAGTAAAGACTAAATATACAGCTGCAGGCTGATATTCATAGCCTGGGAAGATCCATGGGTGTTAACCCTTCCTAAGCTATAAACATCGGACCCCAGTCGCTGGCTTTCCCTCTCTGGAGCAGAAAATTGCACGGGAGCCCACACCATCTTTTTTTCAACCATTTTTTAAATTAAACAGATATTGCGTTTAAGGCCAAGGTCAGACTTGCGAGAAACTCGCATGAGTCTCGCACCACAATACCCGGCACTGCCGCCGGCACTAGGGACCGGAGTGTGCGGCTGCATGTATTTCTATGCAGCTGATCGTTCCGGTCCGAGTGCTGGCGGCAGTGCTGGGTATTGAGGTGGGAGACTCGTGCCATTTTCTCGCAAGTGTGACCCCGGCCTAATGCAGATTTTGTGTGTGTGTATCTTTATTTTGCTCTTTTATGTACCATTTTATTATATTCATTACTAAATATTGGGCTTGGTATTATCTATCAATCTATAGATATATCTAACTATCTACCTATAGATATATCTAACTATGTATCTATCTATATAGAAATCCAGAAAAATTGGAGGCAGCACATCGTCTGTAGTGAAAAAAGAGAGCTATTTAATAAGCCAAAAGGCGACGTTTTGGTCCAAACAACAGGAACCTTTCTCAAGCAGTGAACATGTGAAAGTGTCAGGTATATAAAGGGTATACATAATTATAATCATTTACATTAATCATCATTGTAAGAGCATGCATTTACATTATAATTAACATGCATAAAGTGCAGACAGTGTTACAGGAATTATTCATCACATAAAGCGCTGTGCATAAATATAAATAGAGAAGGCATTGAAAAATCTGCATTTAAACATCAATTGGTGGCGCTAATAAAACAGGTGTACAACCTTATTAATCACATCCATGCCTTGCCCCACTCTATTAGATAAAGGCAAAAAGATCCAAATAGACAGCATGTTACAAAGAAACGAAACCTCAGCGCTACTAAGTCACAGCGTTTTTTAAAAAAAAGATAAGCAGAGAAATAAATATTCAACAATGTTATAGCACGATTATAGTTCAGTTTTCATCTTATGCTAATAAAAAACGCCATAGATATAGGTCGCTCATTTTCAAGCTTATTACAAAGGAAGAAAACCTCAGTGCTACAATATATTTATATAATGACTAATAAGCCACAGCACCTTTATGAGTATAGACAAAACAAGAACCGTATATACTTGTGTATAAGCCGACCCGAGTATAAGCCGAGACCCCTATTTTTGCCACAAAAAACTGGGAAAACTTATTGACTCGAGTATAAGCCTAGGGTGGGAAATGCAGCAGCTACTGGTAAATGTCAAAAATAAAAATAGATATCAATAAAAGTAAAATTAATTGAGACATCAGTAGGTTAAATGTTTTTGAATATTTATTTAAAATAAAAACATTAAACAGCCACTGTAAGGCTGCGTTCACACGTTGTTTTTTTTCCGCGGCGATTTTTAATGCGCGATTTTGCCGCGAAAACGCAAAAAAACAGCATCCCATGCAATCCTATGGGATTCCGCAAAGCTGTGCTAATGCTGCGGATTTTCCCACGGTAGAATCGCATCGCGGAAAAATACGCAGCATGGTCATTATTTTGCAGAATCGTGGTGATTCCGCCCACATAGGAATGCATTGTTCTGCTTACTTTCCTCATGTGACTGTGCCCACCATGCGAAAAGTAAGCTGAAAATTTGCAAATGGTTCTCACGGTCTGGAGGAGAGGAGACTGTCCTCCGGGCTCTTGGTACTTTATCCCTGTAAAAAATAGAATTAAAATTAAAAAATCGGGTTATATTCACCTTCCGATGTCCCGCGCAGCGTCCCCAGGCCTCCGCGATGCTCCGGCAGGTCATTGCGATAATGACCTTTGCTGACGTCACAGTCTCGCGATACTGTAGCGGTCTCGCGAGACTGTGATGTCATCAAAGGTCATTGCCGCAATGGATCACTGGGAACGGGACCTGCCGGAGCATCGCGGAGGCCTGGGGACGCTGCGCGGGACATCGGAAGGTGAATATAACCCGATTTTTTATTTTTTTTATATTTTTAACATTAGATCTTTTTACTACTGATGCTGCATAGTCGGCCTCAATAGTAAAAAGTTGGTCACACTAGTAAAACACTATGTTTGACGAGTGTGACCAACCTGTCAATCAGTTCTCCAAGCGATGCTACAGATCGCTTGGAAAATGCTAGCATTCTGCAAGCTAATTAATTATGCTTGCAAATCGCTAGTATTTCCGTGGGAAAATCGCGGGAATTTAAAATGCGATTTTCCCGTGGAATGGAATTCTGGAATTCCCACGGTCACTTCCGCAGGAATTTCGCAACGTGTGAACTTAGCCTGAGTGGAGAAGAGGGTCAACAAAAACAATATGGTAACAACAATAACCTTAAGGCCTCGTTCACACGTACCGTTTTTTTTTTTGCGTTTCCGCGGTGGTATTTTCCGCGCGTTTTTGCCACGAAAACGCAAAAAATAAGCATCACATGCATTCCTATGAGATTCCGCAATGTTGTACTAATGCTGCGGTTTTTACCGAGGCGGAATCGCTTCGCGGTAAAAAACGCAGCATGCTAATTAATTTCGCGGCGATCCCGCACCCATAGGAATGCATTGTTCTGCTTACTTTCCGCATGTGGCTGTGCACACCATGCGAAAAGTAAGCAGAACATTTGCGGATGGTACCCACGGTCCGGAGGAGAGGAGACTGTCCTCGGTGCTTTGGGTACCATATCCCTGTAAAAAATAGAATTTAAAATAAAAAATATTGTTATTCCCACCTTCTGACGTCCCGCGCAGCCTTCCCGCCTCTCTCCACGCTCCCGGTCCCAGTAAGCCTTTGCGAGCGATGATGTCCGTTCTCGCGGGATCGCGAAGTCTCACGGTCATTCGCGTGATATCATCGCGAATGACCGTGGGACGTCACGATCCCGCGATAACGGACATCATCGCGGTAATTGTCGCAAAGGATTACTGGGAGCGTGGAGAGAGGCGGGAAGGCTGCGCGGGACGTCGGAAGATGAGAATAACAATATTTTTTTTTTATTATTATTTTTTACATATAGGCCGCATAGGCGGCCTCAATAGTAAAAAGTTGGTCACACTCGTCAAACACTATGTTTGACGAGTGTGACCAACCTGCCACACAAAAGGTTGATACATAAAATGAGAACAATGGGGATAGGTGAAAATATGTGTAGGTGGGTTAAGAGCTGGCTCAGGGATAGGAAACAAAGGGTAGTTATTAATGGAGCACACTCAGACTGGGTCACGGTTAGCAGTGGGGTACCACAGGGGTCAGTTTTGGGCCCGCTTCTTTTTAACATATTTATTAATGACCTTGTAGGGGGCATAGAGAGTAGAATTTCAATATTTGCAGATGACACTAAACTCTGCAGGGTAATCAATACAGAGGAGGACAATTTTATATTACAGGAGGATTTATGTAAACTAGAAGCTTGGGCTGATAAATGGCAAATGAGCTTTAATGGGGTTAAATGTAAGGTCATGCACTTGGGTAGAACGAACAAGATGTATAATTATGTGCTTAATTGTAAAACATTGGGCAAAACAGTCACTGAAAAAGACCTGGGTGTATGGGTGGACGACAAACTCACATTTAGCGGCCAGTGTCAGGCAGCTGCTGCAAAGGCAAATAAAATAATGGGATGCATTAAAAGAGGCATAGATGCTCATGAGGAGAACATAATTTTACCTCTATATAAGTCACTAGTGCGACCACACTTAGAATACTGTGTACAGTTCTGGTCTCCGGTGTATAAGAAAGACATAGCTGAACTGGAGCGGGTCCAGAGAAGAGCGACCAAGGTTATTCGGGAACTAGGGGGTCTGCAATACCAAGACAGGTTATTACACTTGGGGTTATTTAGTTTGGAGAATCGAAGGCTTAGGGATGATCTTATTACAATGTATAAATATATGCGGGGACAATACCAAGACCTTTCTAATGATCTTAGACCTGTGACGGGGACAAGGGGGCATCCTCTACGTCTGGAGGAAAGAAGGTTTAAGCATACTCACAGACGCGGATTCTTTACTGTAAGAGCAGTGAGACTATGGAACTCTGCCATATGATGTTGTAATGAGTGATTCACTACTAAAATTTAAGAACGGACTGGATGCCTTTCTTGAAAAGTATAATATTACAGGGTATATACACTAGTTTTCTTAATATTGCGTTGATCCAGGGAGCTAGTCTGCCGTATGTGGAGTCGGGAAGGAATTTTTTCCCCCAATGTGAAGCTTACTGTTTGCCACATGGGGTTTCTTTTGCCTTCCTCTGGATCAACATGTTAGGGCAGGTTAGGATAGGATATGGGTTGAACTAGATGGACTTAAAGTCTCCCTTCAACCTTAATAACTATGTACTATGTATGTACTATGTAATCAGTTCTCCAAGCGATGCTACAGATCGCTTGGAAAATGCTAGCAATTCTGCAAGCTAATTACGCTTGCAAAATACTAGTTTTTCCGCAGGAAAATCGCGGGAATTTAAAATGCGATTTTCCCGCGGAATGGAATTCCTGAATTCTCGCTGTAATTTCCGCGAGAGTTCCGCTACATGTGAACCCAGCCTAAAAGTACAAAAAGCTTAGCTCAAGCAGCAACCAAGCTAAAACACAAGAGTAAAAATCCGTCATAGCCACTGGATTCCTCATTATCTGTATGTTCAAACAGAGCTTCAGCTTCAGCTGGTAAGAGGTTATCAGCATAGACATTGTCATTATCACTGAGTTGGTCATCACCATCACTGCTGTCGTTTTCATACAAAGCGCTGTCTTCACTGCCATCCATAGCATTACTAATGCCACATTTCCTGAAGACCTGTTGCCACCATGTCCGCTGGAATCTCTTCCCACGCATCACAAGCCCACTTTGCTATCAATTCTATGTCCGGCTTCATGACATTTCCAAGTTTTGTCAATCGAGCTTGACCAGATGACATCCATTCATGCCACATCCTTTGCACAAGGTCTTTGAAAGGTTTATTTAAACACACATCTAGGGGCTGCAATACAGAAATAAGTCCACCTGGAATAACCGCCAAAGTAACTTAAGAAGATTTTGCCAATTTTTTGATGTTATCAGATGTGTGGGCTCTGAACATATCCCAAACTGGCAATGATGGTTTTCTTCTTTAAGGCTGCTTGTGATCGTCCATTCCAAATTTCTTTCAACCACTTCTTTGTTCCATCTTCATCCATTCAGCCTTTAATATGTGTGCGCACTGTAATTCGTGGTGGGAACTGGACCTTTTAAGGCAAGGTCTTTCTTTTAAAAATAATGACAGGCCGCAGTTAAGTTCCATTAGCCAAACATGAAAAAATGACTGTGAAATGTTTTTTTCGTTTCCAGAGAGGCCGTGCGGGGTCCCTGGCCTTCAAGGGAGGCCATCATGATGGGGATAACGTGGGAATATAGGGAGCACTATGGGTTTATGAGGCATTCTGGGTTAATATAAGGGCAAAGGTGATGTAAGGGTGTTAGCTCATGGGAGTAGGAGGGGTCAGAGGTGGGGCACAGGGGCACTACTTAGGGGATCAGCCAAATTGCAGGGGTAGCCATTCCACGTGAATCCCTGCGACACCAAGAAGCTCCAGGTTACCTGTCATCATGGACGTGGAGGCCTTGCTGCAGACACTGCGGGATGCAGCAGGCACACAATAGCTGCAACAGTCGGTGAGCAGCCTTCTCCAGGGGGTGGCAATGAATGCTGCACAGATTCCCACTGCAAGGCGCTGGCCATGGAGGTCCAGGACTCTGGCACGCTTAATCCCTGGAGTCACCGCCTGGGCCCGGCGCCGCAATAGGAGCCCCTCCAGGGACTCTCCAGCTGGAGGCGTGGGCAGCAGGTCGGCACTGACGTGCGTGCATCCAGCTACACGGCGGGGCCTGCAGCAGGGGGAGGTGTCGGCCTCCCCCTCGTCTGAGTCAGCGTGCAGGACGTCGGGAGCAGGAGCGGTAGGTACAGAGGCGGCTGGTGGTTCTGCTCGGCTTAGAGGTACGGGAGAAGCCAGGAGGCAGGGGCCTTATGACCAGGCCCCTCAGCGTCGGGATTACTGCGGGAGGCAGTCAGCCGGTTCAGCCATGAGCGCTCTGCCTGGGGCAGAGCATGACGCAGCAAGATCGTTCACCGTGGGGCTGGAGGTGATGTCTGCCATCCAGGGGGGCTGTCTGATGCTTCTGATGGCATTGCAGACAGCCTATCACGAAGCCCACATGCTGCCTCTCAACGCGGGCAGCAGGACGCTGATCCGAGAAATGGCGCAGAGACAGAGATGGCACCTGTGGTCCCTGCACGGATGGCTGGCAGGCCGTGGTACCAGTCAGCTGTCTGTGGGGCAGGAAGACCTGGGAGCTAATGGAGGAATGGAGCAGAGGTGGTTTAACTCAAGGACAACAGCTTCCGGATTCAGGATCTTCGGCTGCCAGATTCACAGCGCCTGGGCAGCTCTTTGAGAACGAACAACTAATTTCTTTTAACCCTCTGTTACCTTCACAAGGGAATAGGAAGCAGGATGTGTTTTCTGGGGGAGTTAGCGGGGGTTTGGAGTTAATTATGCATGGGCTTAGAGACTTAGCTATGTTATTGGGGCCCGGAGGTTCGCAGGGAGGGCTGTCACCATCTGCCGCCTGGATAGGAAATGTTAGGGAGACTTTAGGGGTTGGGGCTTTATCAGGTGGGGTTGAAGGAGCCTGTAGCGTTATCCCTCGGGATAGAGTGCCGGCTTCTGCCTAGGGAGCCACTGGGTTGCCCATGGGTAATACACCATCGGTTGATATAGCGTTGTCAAGTCAGGCGGGGGGTGGCGAAAAAGAAAAGGAAGATACGGTGCACCTGGACGATTCAGCAAGAGGAGAGGTCTATGTGTGTTTTGAGGGACCACTGGGTGCACATTTGAAGCAGGAAGTTAGGGAGAAGATATGGAAAGGGGATTATATTGAAATATTTTCTTTATTACCCCTAGAACGCTTTAATTTAGATAAGGAGGTTGAGAAGGGAGGATTCTAAGAAGGAAGATGAGGAGAAGAGGAGGTATCGGTTAATTCCCAGAACCTTCTCTAATTGGTTACAAGCATTCGCTATTTTAGCTAGCGTAATTGGTGAGAAGGCCCCTGAAAATTGTTCAGGTCTTTTCTGTTATATAGACGCGATCAGTGAGGCTTATCAGGTTTATGGCTGTCAGGGCTGGTTAAGGTACGACGAGCAATTCAGGCAGCGGAAGCCAGTTCGGCCTAGCATTCGTTGGGATCACAAGGACATAGCTCGCTGGATGAGGGTTATGGTTCCGTCTAGGATGTGTCAAGGTAGTCAGCCTTTTCCAGGGGGCACTGGGGGTCCGGGACAGTCAGGACACTCAGTTGCTATGCAGAGAGAACTGTGCTTCGCGTTCAATGAGGGGTCATGCAAATTTGGGGCAAAATGCAAATTTAAGCACGAGTGTTCGGCTTGTGAAGGCACACATGGAGCATTAAAATGTTTAAGAGGGGGCAGTCAAAAAGGAGGTGAAGGCATTGGAAAAAGGAGTGATGCCAGTTCGACTGGACGCGTTGGAGGGATTTCTAAGCAGGTACCCTGATAGAGCAGCAGCTGCTCTACTAATGGAGGGCTTTAGAGATGGTTTCAAAATTCCATCAGTTGAGACAGCTATTCGTTTTTCAACAAAAAATTTAAAATCAGCATTGCAGTTTCCTGATGTGGTATCTGATAAGTTAAAGAAAGAGTTTACCCTGGATAGGATGGCCGGTCCATTTGCACAGGCTCCCTTCAGTAATTTGAGGGTTTCCCCAATGGGGGTGGTCCCGAAGAAGGAGCCCAATAAGTTCAGGCTGATCCATCACCTATCCTTCCCCCCAAAAGGGTCATCGGTAAATGATGGCATTGATCCACAGTTATGTTCGGTGCTGTATACGTCTTTTGAAGCGGCCATGGATTGGGTGCGGTTCTGTGGAAAAGGAGCATGGTTGGCTAAGACTGATACAGAAGCGGCATTTTGGCTGTTGCCAGTTCACCCTGATAGCCTGCACTTGTTGGGATGTTTTTGGGACAGAAGATTTTTTGTTGATCGTTTTCTCCCTATGGGCTGTTCTCTTTCTAGTGCATATTTTGAGAAGTTCAGCACATTTTTGGAGTGGGCTGTGAAAGAGATGTCTGGGCTGGGTTCATGTATCCACTACCTTGATGACTTTCTGTTTGTCAGTCCAGCTCAGGGTTCTGATTGCTCGCTGTTACTACATACCATGGAAAGTCTGGCAAAGATGTTTGGAGTTCCACTAGCGGCTGAGAAAACAGTCAGGCCAGTGAATGCATTGAGTTTCTTAGGTATCGAGATCGATACTTTGGCAATGGAGTGTAGGTTACCTGACTATAAGGTATTCGCCTTGCAGGAGGAGGTGCAGAGAGCGAGAAGCTCAAAGAAAATATCTTTATATGACTTGCGATCGTTGTTGGGCAAGCAAAATTTCGCTTGCAGAATTATGCCGATGAGTCGGCATTTTGTCGAAGGTTATCGTTGGCGACGGTGGGGGTGAGATCCCTGGTACACTTTATCAGATTGAAGAAGGAGTTGTGGGAGGACCTGACGGTATGGGCAAATTTTTTGGAGAAGTATAACGGAAAATCTATTTGGATTCAGTCGGTAGTGAACGCCGATACTTTGGGTCTTTTCATGAGGACGGTGGAGGGTCGTGGCTTTGGCTTGTTTTTTCATGGTAGTTGGTTGATGGCGGAATGGCCTTATTCTTGGAGGGGTCTGTTTTCAAATCAGGTTTTTGTTCATTTGTTTCCCATTGTTAGTGGCACTGTCATTGTGGGATGAAAAGGTGAGAGATAGGAAGATTCATTTATTCATTTTCCTTGTGTGCTGGAAGGTGTGGTAAAAGTGGTCAATTCGTTATCATCAACACTATAGGAACAAAAAAGCGCAAATAGGGTCTTATCCGGGTTAATAATAAAATATATAAGAAATCCACTCACCTATTGTAGGAGAGATCAGGCATATACGATTAGTAGTCAGCTGCTGCACGTCCAAAGGTCAAACAAGTGACCGCTGATATATCAATTCTTATGGAAATAATTTATGGACTTCCATGCGCTGCTTGACAAAATACAGGATTCCAATTATGGTGAAAGATTAACCATTTATTCCCAACGCGTTTCGAAGTAAGAACTACTTCCTCAGGGGATGACAAACATGTTTGTTAGCAGGTCCTGCTTGGTTTCAAGGTCAGAGGTATCAGGGACATGACTAAGTCCTTTCTGGTGTTTCAGGCTATGAAAGGATGGAGGAAAGGGTGGAGAGTGGAGGATAAGAGACTGCCAGTTTCATATGAGATATTATTAGTTTTGGGTAATGAGCTCCTGGTAGTATGTTCGTCGCAGTGGGAGGTGGATTGATTTAGGGCGGCTTTTGCATTGGCCTTTTTTGGAGCTTTTCGTTTGGGGGAGTTAGTTAACCCATCCAAATTTAAAAAAGGGGTCTTGTTGAGGGAAGATTTGGATGTTTATAATGATAGAGTCATCGTGTTTATTCGGTCTTCCAAAACAGATTTGGAGGGAAAGGGTTGCAAGGTGGCGTTGTTTGGGGTTATTGGTTTACCTTTGTGTCCAGTAGTTTGCGTCAGTGACTTTATGAAGTGGAGTGGCCAGTTGGATAACCCATTTTTAGTACATGAGGACAGTTCATTTTTATCACGTTTTCAATTTGTAGCAGTATTTAAACTTTGTTTGGAATTGGGGGGCATAACGGCGAAGTATTACAGTGGACAATCCTTTAGGATCAGTGCGGCCATGGAGTCAGCCAGGAGGGGTTTAGGGGAGGAGATGGTGAAGAGGATTGGGTGGTGGGAATCAGCAAGGTTTAGGTCATATATCTGCCTAAATTTAGTTTAAGGATGCGCTCTCTGGTTATTTCTGTGGTTTACAGAATGTTTTGTTAATTTTGTTTCAAGCGACGGTCAACGGCTTATTTGGATAATGGGACATTCTTTCGTTTTCTGGGCTGCGATACAGGCCACGGATGGTCCGGACGGACATCAGTTGGGTATCCCTCGGGAGACAGCGACTCTGTGTTGGATCGGTTTTGTGCGTTTGGACAGAGTGCCAGATGTTGTTGTATTACATCTTGGTGGGAATGATTTGGGCAAAAGGACTTGCAGGGAATTGATCAAGGACATCAAGTTCGATATGCTGAGGCTGTGGGTGATGTTTCTGAAGCTTTTGGTTGTTTGGTCGGACATCATCCCCTGGAGGGTCTAGCAGGGGCCCCGCTATGTTGAAGGGGTGAATAGAGCAAGAATTAAGGTAAATATAGTGGTGTCACATGTTATGGCAAGGAATGGTACAATCGTGGTACGCCATTTGGATTTGGAATCGGGAGTTGGAGATTATTGGAGATCTGACGGTGTTCATTTGAATGCTGTCAGCACCGACATGTGGTGCCTGGCAATACAAAAGGGTATTCAAACAAGTCTGAGAGTTTTGAGGGACATAAATGTCTAAGGGGGTCAGAACATTTATGTTAGTGGTGTGGGGGGAGGTCCTCGAAGTTGGTGGAATTGGGAATTGGTGGACTGGAGGGGGGGACCTCAAGGGGTCCTGGATTCCCTCTGTGTGATTTTAAGTGGATGGGGCAATTCCGTGGATTGGGAAGATTAAGGGGCTTGTTAAGTGGTTGATTTGGCCGGGTTGGTTACTATTTGCCTCCGAGCTGGTGCATAGTGGCTGAGGGTAAAACTAATCCTGGAGGCCAAAGTGGAATTTACATATCTACAGTTGAGATATTTCGGGCTTCGAGGACCACCCCTCCCGGGAGGTTATTGTTAAATTGTTTGTAATTCATGTTTAATAAAAGGCTGCTGAGGCCATTTAATCCATTTGTTGTCTTGTGTTTTCTGTGAAAAAAGAGTGAGGTTATCGGTTAAGAGATAATCTTTCAAAAAAACTAATGAGTAGATGGGAGATTGGTAAGAAAGGCCCGCATAAATCACGTATACCCCCTATGTCATGTGGTTCTGAGTAAAATAGTTTTGTCTCCCATATTTGCCACAGTTCTGTTGCTTGGAAGATCAAAAGTCATAGGTGTTTCATACATATTTCCAATATCTCCCAGGTTATAGTTAAGGATCCTTCTTTGTTTTTGACTTCACTTTTTCGTCAAGGTCTTTTGGCAACTTCTGCAAAATCTTTGTTCTTTGCCGCAAACATAGGCCAAATCTATTAATGAAGAGGGTACACAATCCTGATGATGCAACAAAATTTTCAATTCCTGCTGCTTTCAATTTGTCTTCTTTAGCCATTTGAAGGGCACGTAAGCGAATTCCCATGAATTCCAATTCAGTCTCTAGAGCCTCATGACATCTTTAAACCACGTTGAGCTTTTTTTGCCTTTGGAATCTTTTCCAAGTCCGCTTTTATTTTCCGCCACTCCCTCACTTGTTTTTCGTTAACACAAAATTCCCTACTTGCAATACTGTTATTGCTTTCTTCTGCTCTTGACACAACCTTAAGTTTGAAAGCAGCTTCATATGATCTGCGTTTTTGTTTTGGTCCAGGATTAGAAGTATTGGGATCCATTTCTAATGGGATACAAAAAAGACTTTAAAAAAGAAATCCATACCATAGCGATTCAATTTTCAAAATTCGGTACGTACTGTATATACAAGACCAGAGATATACCAGTACGTGTACTCAGCAATACTTGGGCAAAGCAAGGGGGCTCCATATTGAATCAGGAGCCCCATATAATGCTCCATACAGTTTTTGATGGGCCCATATAATGCTCCATACAGTTCATGATGGGCCCTTATAATGCTCCATAAAGTTCATGATGTACCCATATAATGCTCCATAAAGTTCATGATGGGCCCATATAATGCTCCATAAAGTTCATGATGGGCCTGATAAGATGCTCCATACAAAATACTCCCCATATAAAGCTCCATAAGGTTCATGACGGGCCTATATAATGCTCCATAAAGTTCATGATGGGCCCCATAAGATGCTCCATAGAATACTATGCCCCGTATAATTCATAAAAGGTTAATGATGGCCCCATAAGATGCTCCATAGAGTAATATGCCCCATATAATGCATAAAAGATTACTGATGGCCCAATAAGATGCTCCATAGAATAATATGCCCCATATAATGCTGCATATAAGGTTAATGATGGCCTCATAAGATGCTCCATAGAATAAGATGCCCCATATAATGCTGCATAAAAGGTTAATGATGGCCCCATAAGTTGTTCATATATAATGCTGCTGCAATTTAAAAAAAACTCACTCACCTCTTGTCGCTGGCCGCTGCTCCTCAATGTTGCTGGCTCTCTGCAGTGACTGTTTAGGCAGAGGGTGTGCACTAACCACGTGATCATGTCCTCTGACCTGAATGTCACAGAGAGGATTCAAAGACGCGGCGGTGGAACTGCGACAGGTGAATATCGCAACAACCGGGGGACTGAGCCAGTGGCGACTGTTGTGAGTTCATTTTTCCCCTTCACCATTGAGGTCTGATGAACTCCCTCTTCTGGTGAAGGAAGGTAGTGAGGCTGATTACCAAGCACCTGGGCAGGATGATGATGACTGGGTGACGGGAAATACTGACTGGATATAAGGCAGCCGACGCCCTTCTGCCTTGCTGGTGATCTCTCTGAGGGATTCTAGGAGACCAGTCTGATTCCTGCTCCTCAAAAGCTAAGTTTTCTGCTCTACTTTTTGCATTTGTGTTTTGGTTTTGTTTTGCATTGTTTTCCTTGATTTCTGCCATTCCCTGCTGGGGTGAGCTGATTTCCTTTTTGCTCTGTCTTCAGAAAATACCTGAGTACTGATATAGTCTTTTTGAAGCCTAGGGTCTTCAGGGTTTTTTTCCCTATCAGCTGTTGGCTCTTGTTTTGATAGGGTTTTGGCAGATTACAGACAGCAGCTTTTCTATCCTGTCCTATCTAGTTAGCTTGGGCCCCATCATTTGCTCAGCCTATCTTTCTATCCGTGTGAGTGTTTTTTCATCTTGCTTCACCGTCATTATATGTTGGGGGCTGCCTATTGCTTTGGGGTCTGCTCTGGGGCAGTTTAGATTTCCCTTTCTGTCTTTAGGCTATGTAGTTCTCCGGCTGTGATCGAGGGGTCTAGGGCACCGTAGGAACCCCCCACGGCTACTGCTAGTTGTTGTTGATAGGTTCAGGGGTCTGCAATCCGATAGCTGCCAACTTCTCTGGTTTTCTGGACTTAGCTAGTATTTCTGTTTTTGCCTCCTACGGTGACTCATTCATAACAGAATCAAAAAAGTAGAGCAGAAAACTTAGCTTTTGAGGAGCAGGAATCAGACTGGTCTCCTAGAATCCCTCAGAGAGATCACCAGCAAGGCAGAAGGGCGTCGGCTGCCTTATATCCAGTCAGTAATTCCCGTCACCCAGTCATCATCATCCTGCCCAGGTGCTTGGTAATCAGCCTCACTACCTTCCTTCACCAGACGAGGGAGTTCATCAGACCTCAATGGTGAAGGGGAAAATGAACTCACAACAGGCGACACTGGCACCTGACCCCCATAGCATGCCGGTGTCCCAACAGCGGCACGTGAAGTCTCGGTGAAGTCTGTAACAGGCAGGGATCCAACAGTGGCACCAACAACAGCGGCGCGGGATATCTCGGCGAAGTCTCTGGGAGACAGGAAGATTTCCCATGCTCAGTCTAGTGTGGGGAACCGCCGGAACAGGACTTTGCTCTGCAGTGTACACAAGTCCTTGGTAGCGAGGCTCTGTCCTAGCCATCTGTCTCTGTGTGTTGCAAACAGTGCAGTCTCTGCCTTCACTAGTGTTCTGCCTTATTCCATGAATGACGCTGTGTGGATTCCAGCATATGGCTTAACCTTTCATCCACTCCCAGAAACAAGACTGTATGGGTGCTTAAGTCTATTATTTACTGGGATGATATGGACAATGGGAGATGATAACAGATGATATAGTAGAACATCGTAGTAGATGATATCAGAGGTTGTTAAACACAGTTATGGATGATTCAGATATTGTTGTACACAATGTGGATGATTCAGGTAAAAACTATAAGAGACAGATAATGCATCATGTCAGTACTGGTAGACAATATACAATACACAAATACTGGCAGGTAATCACAGGAATGCAAGGTACTATCACAACAGCCACAATGATACAGGATGCTGTTATCATGCATTATATAGAAGCTGAGCAATAAAACATACACAGCAGCAAAGGAGAAAGATGTCTAAAACAACTAATCGCTGCAAGCTTTGCACTGACTGAACAGATGCTTATCCAGAGGATGCCTGTAACAAACATGCAGTGAAATAACATTAGAGAACATGCATTGCAAACATCATGGGGGGCTGCATTATGACTCCTAACACAGATGCATAACACATAATTGCATTAACCTGGTCAGAATCCGCTTGTATAAGCAGTGGTTTGCAGAGAGCTAAGCTGAGCACATGTGAGCTACTCAGAAGACCGCTTAAAATGGTTACATGTTGTTGACTAGGGAAGGAAGAAGGGCGGTTCTGAACAGTTAACCATTTAGGAAAACAGAAGATTCCAAACACATGAATAATAAAGAGAAGGGCAACTTATGACACCTACTGGCGATAGCTGGAACAGCACTTAAAAATATCTTGCTGCACAGAAAGGACAGAACAACTAGGGTCACCTCCTAGCGTGGAGGTTAGCAGGGAACTGACAGTCGGTCGTCCACAAATGGTGAACCTGTATGCAGGGGTCTGTCAAGTATGCGATGCGTTCACTCTTGTGCAGAGCGTGTGCGGTACTCACTATCACGCCGGGTACGGCACTCTGCTTTGTTCTGCTCTGCTAGCACCGCTCCACTCTGCAGGCAACGGGGGCTCCTTCTTTACAGCCCATCGCCACACCGGTACTTTCTGGTGGGGGAAGCAGAGCGTGCAGTTCTCTGCTCTGCGCGCTGCTCCCCGCACTGCTCTGCGCTGGCACCAGACTGTCCCGCTTTGCACGCTTTTTTCTTTTATGCCTGTGCTGCTTCTCGCCCCATTCTTTCCTCCTTCCCTCCTGCAGCAGATAAGCCCCTGATGTCTGTGGCCGTATCTTATAGGCCAAAAATGGGGTGACAGATTCCCTTTAAGATGTTTTCCAGTGGGTGTTCTGATGACTAATGTAAATAATTATAATTCTGTATAAACTTTAATTTTTTCCCACAAATGGTGAATTTGATAAAGGATGAATTCTCTTACTCATGGGAAGTATCAGAGATTTCCTTTTTGGGAATTAGTTTATCAAACCCACTAAGCCGAACCCTGGAGACCAACTTATTGAAAATATTTAGGGTCATTCAATCTTACTAGATAAATGTGACAAAACCAATACCTCACTGTTGGGTAGAATGGTGAGATACAAGATGCTGATCCTTCCTAGACTTCTGTATATTTTTAGGAACGTCCCTTTAATTATGTCTTCATCCTGAATTCAAAAATTTCACAAACAGCTATCATGTTTGATTTGGCACAAAAAATCACAAAGGAAAAGTAAAAATATCCTTTTCAAAAGTCAGGATAAAGGGGGTATAGCTCTCCCTAATTTACAAGCTTATTATGAAGCAAATATAACCCTTCAAAGTGGAAAGTGGCTTATACCCAACATGAAACACAATTGGGTTCCTTTGTAACAAGACTAAATTACTAAAAACCCATTAATATCCCTAATTTTACTACATTTATTGGTTCCCTCCCTTCCACTACCTTACCATCCATTATTAAATGCCACAAGTACACAATGGAAAAAAATTAAATAAATTAACATCTCAGAATCTATCCTCTTCCACCAGAAATAGCACCATTAAGTATTTTCCTTCCCAATTTTCCTAATTATCCATACAGTAAATGGTCTAAACGAGGCATCAAAGACTGTTCACGTCTACTTACGGGTCCCACTAAAGATATTATAGCAAATTTTAAAACTTTAACATTTGCATTCGGTCTACCAGATGAGGAACTCTACAACCTCCTAGATCTTAGAAAATTTATTAGAAGCAAAATCTCTCTCCCCTTTGTTTTACCTAAAGCCATTAATACTCTTTTGAGAAATCTTCATTTTGTTTCAGGGTGGAATATGAAAAATATATATCCTCTTTTTAATTCAGACAAGGAATTTGTCATGCAAAATAAATCTTATTTAATGAAGGAAAGTATAAAAAACCCTGCTGTGGTGCTCACAATCCTCTTGCAATAGGACAAGCTGGATGGCAAAACAAGTGCTAGTAATATCCCAAAAGTAATAGGAATGAAAAAATAACTTTTAATCATGCAAAAGGAGTTGAAAAGAAAAGTAATGAGTTAGGAAAAGTCATGGATTGGTCGTCGTGTGCCAGTGGAATGGCCACCAAGGTCTCCCGATCTGACCCCCCTTAGGCTGGTTTCACATTTGCGTTAAAACGACGCTGCGCCCTGCGTCGTTAAGCCCCGCCCTGAGCCGGCTCCCTGCCCGCCCCATCCAGGATCACCGCCTACTTTCGCATTTGCACGCATGCGATCGGCGCACCTTATCTTTAGCATAGGGTGCGCAGATCATGCGCTGCCAGTGTGAAAGTAGCGTGCTGCGCACTTTTGACGGTGCGCAGTGCGCGCCGAAATGCAGCATGTTGCATTTCGGCGCGCACGGCGCACCGTCAAAAGTGCGCAGCACGCTACTTTCACACTGGCAGCGCATGATCTGCGCACCCTATGCTAAAGATAGGGTGCGCCGATCGCATGCGTGCAAATGCGAAAGTAGGCGGTGATCCCGGATGGGGCGGGCAGGGAGCCGGCTCGGGGCGGGGCTTAACGACGCAGGGCGCAGCGTTGTTTTAACGCAAATGTGAAACCAGCCTTAGACTTTTATCTTTGGGGTCATCTGAAGGCAATTGTCTATGCTGTGAAGATACGAGATGTGCAGAATCTGAAACAATGGATAGTGGAAGCCTGTACTAGCATTTCTTCTGCAGTGTTGCTATCAGTGTGTCAAGAGTTGGACAAGAGGGTTGCATTGACAATCCAACACAATGAGCAGCACTTTAAACACATTTTATAAGTGGTCTTAAACTTGTAAATAACTCATGAAAGAATAAAGTTACGTTAAAACCAAGCACACCATTGTTTTTCTTGTGAAAGTCTCAATAAATTTGATGTGTGACATGACCCTCTTCCCATTGAAAAAATAAAGTTGGATCCAAAATGGCCAACTTCAAAAATTAGTCACCACTAATCATGAAAAGTTTCGCCCCTCCCATATACTAATGTGCCACAAACAGGAAGTTGATATCACCAACCATTCCCATTTTAGTTAGGTGTATCCATATAAATGGCCCACCCTGTATATATATTTTTGATACTGTAGATACAGAGAAGAAAAGCCAGCAATACCTGTTCATATAAAGTAAAATCACACTGACAGGTTGGAATAAAATAGATAGTATAGGTATATACACATAGAATACACACACACATATATATATATAAATATATATGTCAGTAACCATATATATATATGTTTAAATATATATAGATATATTTACTTATATTGCATAGAAAGATAGATAAAAATAAAGCCAGTAATACATCTGACGGGTTCTGTAAAATCACTGCAGGAGCCGACAGGATAGAAGAGATTGATTACATACAGTAAATACAAATAAAAAATGTAGATATATATATGTCAGGGATAAAGACAATTAGTACAGTGTGTGTGCAAATTACTTGACATGTATTTAATTAATAAAACATTATTTTTCTGAAAAAAATGGCGTGGGCTCCAGCGCAATTGTTGTAATCAGCAGAGGATAAGCCAACAGCTGAGGGCCAATGTTTATAGCTGGGGAAGGGGGTAATACCCATGGAGCTTCCCAGGCTATTAATAACAGCTCACCTCTGTATACTTAAAATGAGGGACCCTAAAAAAATATGACTTGGAGTCCCCCTATTATTAATAGCCAGTAGAGGTTATGCAGACAGCTGTGGGCTGATATTAATAGCCAAGGAAAGGGCCATAGATACTGGTCCCCCCTAGCTAAAAAATCAGCTCTCAGCCGCCCCAGAAAGGGTGCATTTCTAAGATATGCCAATTCTGGCACTTAGCCTTGCTCTTCCCACTTGCCCTGTAATGCTGGGAAGTGGGGTAATAATTGTGACATCAAGCCCTGAGGTTAGTAATGTAGAGGCAGAAATAAGATGCCCCTATTACTAACCCCATAGTCAAATTGTAAATAAAACACAGACACCCAATAAAAAATCCTTAAATTGAAATAAAGACACAGAAGACTCCTTTAATATTCTTAATTAAACCATACTTACGACCTCACTTAATTCCTGTGAAGCCCTGTATCTCCTGTAGTAAAAGTCAAGTAATAAGCCAATGATATATCATACCTGTCCATCGTTGTGTCCCACGACATAATCCATATCTGGCGGAGACATAGTTTTCAACCTGGACGGTGCCAAAATTCGACCACCCCTCCTGAAAACCACTGGTGAATGAGCTGCTAGGAGTGGAGCTTCAGTGACTAGCGGTGAAGTCACTGAGTCTGCGCTCCCTCACAGCTGGCCTGACCTGTGTGTGGTGACGTCTAGACCGTGGGAAAATGCCAGTGATGAGTTAACATAGTAATTAAGGTTGAAGGGAGACTTTAAGTCCATCTAGTTCAACCCATATCCTATCCTAACTTGCCCTACCATGTTGATCCAGAGGATGGCAAAAAAACCCATGTGGCAAACAGTAAGCTTCACATTGGGGAAAAAAATTCCTTCCTGACTCCACATACGGCAATCAGACTAGCTCCCTGGATCAACGCAATATTAAGGAAACTAGTGTATATACCCTGTAATATTATACTTTTTAAGACAGGCATCCAGTCCCTTCTTAAATTTTAGTAGGGAATCCCTCATTACAACATCGTATGGCAGAGAGTTCCAGTTTCACTGCTCTTACTGTGAGTATGCTTAAACCTTCTTTCCTCCAGACGAAGAGGATGCCCCCTTGTCCCCGTCACAGGTCTAAGAGTAAAAAGATCATTAGAAAGGTCTTTGTACTGTCCCCGCATATATTTTTCCATTGTAATAAGATCACCCCTAAGCCTTCGATTCTCCAAACTAAATAACCCCAAGTGTAATAACCTGTCTTGGTATTGCAGACCCCCTAGTTCCCTAATAACCTTGGTCGCTCTTCTCTGGACCCGCTCCAGTTCAGCTATGTCTTTCTTATACACCGGAGACCAGAACTGTACACAGTATTCTAAGTGTGGTCGCACTAGTGACTTATACAGAGGTAAAATTATGTTCTCCTCATGAGCATCTATGCCTATTTTAATGCATCCCATTATTTTATTTGCCTTTGCAGCAGCTGCCTGACACTGGCCATTAAATGTGAGTTTGTCATCCACCCATACACCCAGGTCTTTTTCAGTGACAGTTTTGCCCAGTGTTTTACAGTTAAGCACATAATTATACATCTTATTCGTTCTATCCAAGTGCATGACCTTACATTTATCCCCATTAAAGCTCATTTGCCATTTATCAGCCCAAGCTTATAGTTTACATAAATCCTCCTGTAATATAAAATTGTCCTCCTCGGTATTGATTACCCTGCAGAGTTTAGTGTCATCTGCAAATATTGAAATTCTACTCTCTATGTCCCTACAAGGTCATTAATAAATATGTTAAAAAGAAGCGGGCCCAAAACTGACCCCTGTGGTACCCCACTGCTAACTGTGACCCAATCCGAGTGTGCTTCATTAATAACCACCCTTTGTTTCCTATCCCTGAGCCAGCTCTTAACCCACTTAAACATATTTTCCCCTATCCCCACTTTATGTATCAACCTTTTGTGTGGCACCGTATCAAAAGGTTTTGAAAAGTCCATGTACACCACGTCCACTGCATTCCCTTGGTCCAGTCCGGAACTTACCTCTTCATAAAAGCTTATCAAATTAGTCTGACAGGAATGGTCCCTTGTAAACCCATGTTGATATTGGGTCATGAGGTTATTCTTCTCCAGATACTCCAGTATAGTATCTCTTAGAAAACCCTCCAGGATTTTATCCACAGTTGAGGTTAAACTTACTGGCCTATAATTTCCGAGTTCAGTTTTTGTCCCCTTTTTGAATATTGGCACCACATTTGCTATACGCCAGTCCTGTGGTACAGACCCTGTTATTATGGAATCTTTAAAGATTAAAAATAATGGTCTATCTACGACTGTGCTTAATTCCTGCAGTACTCAGGGGTGTATCCCATCCGGGCCAGGGGATTTGTCAATTTTAGTGATTTTTAGACGCTGCCGTACTTCCTGCTGGGTTAAGCAGGTGACATTTAATGGAGAATTTTTTCATCCCTGATCATGTTATCCGTCATGGGATTTTCTTGTGTAAACACTGTTGAAAAAAAGTCATTTAGCATATTGACTTTTTCCTCATCCTCATCCTCCATTTCACTCAGACTATTTTAAAGGGGACCAACACTATCATTTTTTAGTTTCTTACTATTTATGTAGTTAAAGAATATTTTGGGATTATTTTTACTTTCTCTGGCAATGAGTCTCTCTGTCTCAATCTTTGCTGTCTTGATTTGCTTTTTACAGAATTTATTTAATCTTCTGTATTTAGTTAATGCCTCATCACTACCTACTTGCTTTAATTCTCTAAATGCTTTATTTTTATCTCTTATTGCACCCCTTACAGCTCTATTTAGCCATAGTGGTTTCTTCCTATTTCTCGCATGTTTATTCCCATACGGTATATATTGTGCACAGGTCTTATTCAGGATGCTAATAAACGTCTCCCATTTTCTTTGTGTATTTTTATGTCTCAGGATATCGTCCCAGTTAATTGCACCAAGATCATCTCTCATCCGTTGGAAATTTGCCTTCCTGAAGTTTAGTGTCCTTGTAACCCCTCACTACACATCTTATTAAAGGATACATGAAAACTTATTAATTTGTGATCACTATTACCCAAGTGACCCCAACCCTTACATTTGATATGCGGTCTGGCCTGTTGGTTAATATTAGGTCTAGCAGTGCCCCCCCTCTTGTTGGGTCCTGAACCAGTTGTGAAAGGTAATTGTCTCTCATAGTTGTCAAAAACCTATTACCTTTGCTGGAACTGAAGGTTTCGGTTCCCCAATGTATTTCAGGGTAGTTGAAGTCCCCCATAATAATGACTTCTCCTTGAGTCGCAGCTTCATCTATTTGCTTTGTGAGGATATTCTCTGTTGCTTCCATTATTTTTGGAGACTTATAAAAAACCCCTATCAGTAATTTATTATTTTTCCCCCTCCCCTTATCTCTACCCACAGGGACTCTACATTTTCATTAGATTCATATATATTATCACGAAGGATGGGTTTTAAGGATGATTTTACATATAAACACACGCCTCCCCCTCGCTTATTTGTTCGGTCATTTCTGAACAGACTATAGCCCTGTAAATTAACCGCCCAGTCATGGCTCTCGTCCAACCATGTCTCAGATATCCCCACCATGTCATAATTATGTTCCAACAACATTAACTCCAATTCCTCCATTTTGTTGGCGAGTCTTCTGGCATTAGTATACATGCACTTTATGTATCTCTGTGTATCGCTATTCTTTCTTAAATTATTAACTGTTCTAACCCCACCCCCATGCCACCCCCAATTTTATAATTTGCGCCCAGGTCTCTATCTGCACTGTCTTCCCCTCCTATAAAAGGAATACCCTCCCCCCATCCCTAGTTTAAACACTCCTCCAACTTTCTAGCCATTTTCTCCCCCAGCACAGCTGCACCCTCCCCATTGAGGTGCAGCCCATCCCTAGCGTAGAACCTGTAGCCAACTGAGAAGTCGGTCCAGTTCTGCAGGAACCCAAATCCCTCCTTCCTACACCAATTCCTGAGCCACTTAGCCCCCCTAATCTCCCGTTGCCTCTCTGGCGTGGCACGTGGTACAGGAAGTATTTCCGAAAATACCACCTTGGAAGTCCTTGCTTTAAGCTTACAGCCTAATTCCCTGAAATCATCTTTAAGGACCTTCCACCTACCTCTAACTTTGTCATTGTGCCAATGTACACCATGAACGCTGGATCCTCACCAGCCCCTCCCAGTAATCTGTCAACCTGATCAGCGACGTGTCGGACTCGAGCGCCAGGTAGGCAGCACACCGTTCGACGATCCCTGTCTTTGTGACAGATTGCCCTATCTGTTCCCCTAGTAATTGAGTCCCCCACTACCAGAACCTGTCTGACCTGCCCTGCTCTCCTATTTCCCCTCTTACTGGAGCAGACACTCCTCCGGCTTTCAGAGGACATGCCTTGCTGCAGCAGTGCTACTCCTGCACTAACACTCCCCTCATCTGCTAACTTTGCAAACTTATTGGGGTGTGCCAGATCAGGACTAGCCTCCCGGGTGCTCTTCCCTCTACCCCGCCTTCTAACTGTCACCCAGCTAGCTACTTCATTGTCCTGCAGCTCCAACCTAGCATCCCCCCTCATCTATCCCATTGAGCGTCTGCTCAGTGAGCAGAAGACTCCTTTCCATATTGTCTATGGATCTCAGTGTTGCCAGCTGCACATTTAGATCCAGTATCTGGGCTTCCAAATGCACAACGTGCTCACATCTTGCACAGCAGTATGCACCCTCGACAAGCTGTTCAAGGTTTTCATACATGCGGCAAGACGTGCACTGGATTGCATTGGCAATAGTGGAGCACATCCTAATGGGGATTGCACCAGACAATAAGATAAGCAAAAATAAATAAAAAGTATTAATAAAATATAAAAGCAATTCAGTAATACCTCCCTTGGAAACTCCCTGAATCCAAAGTCACTGAATCTCAAGTCACACACTTACCACAGTTCGCACTTACGCTCAGCTCGTTCACACTCGCTCAGGCAGAAGATTTAAAAGATTTTTTTTCCCTTTTACCAGTACACCACCCTGCTGCTCAATGCACTTCCAAAAGGAGTTGAGCCCCAACCAGCTGCCCCTTATAAACCCTTAATTATGAACTCCCACCCTTAATTAACCCCTTGTGAAAATAGTTACACTTCAAGATTTAAATGCAATATAGTTAACCCTTAAAAACACAGATAGTAAAATAAGAGATTAACCCTGTAGAGAGAAAAAATAGGTTAAACAAGCCCCCAAACATTGAACAGGTAGAAAGCACTCAGCAACCTACAATTCAGCAACTCACACAGGTATTTGTTATAGGTTTTCCAAACACCTCTTCACTAGTGTTGAGCATTCCGATACCGCAAGTATCGGGTATCGGCCGATATTCGCTGTATCGGAATTCCGATACTTAGTTCCGATACTTTTTTCATATCAAATACCGGAATCGGAAGTTGCCATAATGCTAGTAGCCCGCTCGATTTGATTCAGCCAATGGGGATCCTCAGAAGTGTGGGCACATCCTGTTATGTATGTAGGCATGTTAACTACTGGCATGGCTGTGATTGGCTGCTGAAATGATGTCATGATGCACTATAAAAACCGCAGCAGCCACCATTTCGGGTTCACTCTGCTGTGAATTCAGTTAGGGACAGGGTGCTGTTGAAGACTGTGAGGGACAGTTAGAAATAGCGATCATCAAACATATCTATTGCTCTACCCAGGCTACATAATCCACCACTGTAGCATTTTTTTAGCCCAGCAGCGCTGTTTTAATAGCTGTCTGCAAGGGCTGTGTGAGTGCAGACCCACGCTGTGTAGTGTGTCCTGCAGGCACGTCTGCTTGTAGGCCGCCCAGCGTGTGTCTCTGCCTCATACACATTTTTCTTTTATTGCTGCTTTTTTTTTCTCCTGTATAGTGTGCTTCCATACGTATCCATATACATTGGCTGCAAACACTAAGGGATTGGACAGCGGAACCTTTCAGAAGCCTTTCAGTGCTATAGCCCATTTCTCTGCACTGTTTTTGGCTGTCTGATAGGTCTCTCTGTGTGTGAGTGCAGCTCATGTTGCAGTGTGTTCTACAGCCACCGCTGGTTGTAGTCCGCTCAGCGTGCGTCACTGCCTCATACATAGTCCTTTTTTTGCAGCTAATTTGTCCAGATTTTTGCTCCTATATTAGTGTGCTTCCATCCGCATCCATTGTCATTGGCTGGTTGCAAACACTATATAGGATTAGATAGAAGAGCCTTTTTGCTGGCTTGTGCCCTTCAGGGCCAGCCAGACTAGTATCACCCTATTTTTTGGAGCCTCATCAATTGCATTGTAGGTTAGCTTCCTGCATTGTAATCGCTCCAAAAAGTTTGTGATACTATAGCTTTCAAACTTTGGTCACATCCTTTTCTTTTTCCCCCAAAAAAATAAAAAAAAAGGAAATAAAGTTCACCAAACACTCCACTTTAGAGTTGTGTAGGCCACATTAGATCATATTAAAGTGTAGTACACACACTCTTAGCCAAATTAGTGTTTCTTATACTGGTTAGCAGGTGTTCAGGAATAAGAAGACTAAGCCCCCCCCTTTTTTACTTTTCTGCCTATCTTTATCAGTCTACCAAGATGAAGAAGGCAGGGAGTAAGGCACGTGGTCGTGGCCGTGGAGTTTCAACAGGGAGAGAACGGGGGGATTCAGCAGGGAGAGGACATGGGGATTCGGTGTCTTCTGCGGCCACCAGTGACCCGACATCCCCCACTTTTACCAGGCAACAGTCCTTCATGCGCAGCTTTGTAGGACCTCGCCGAACCCCACTGCTGCGTGACGAACAAATTGAAGCCGTTGTCGGATGGATGGCAGCTAACGCATCCACTTCAATGACTTCCGCATCCTCCCAGGGCCAGAGCACTGAAGAGCAACCATCTGTCTCTTCACCACCTGCCAAATTGCCCAGGCAGTCTAAGAGCCCTGGACAAGAGCCATCTCAATCTTTACTTCTGTTCTCAGAATCTGTTGGCTTGGAAAGAGGTGGCCAGCCAAGCAGCATTCTAGAGCGTGAAGAAGAGTGAGTATGCAGTGATGCGCAACTGCTTTGTCCCTCTTTATCTGAAGAGGCGGGTGGGCCAGTGCCTATTGTCAGCACACCTCAGTGCTCATCTGATGATGGTGAGACTCAGTTGCCAATTTCTGGTGCGTACGGTGCTGGCGTGACAACCCAGGACCAGCCGGTGCTTGAAGAGGGGAGTGGAGATGATGAGGTCCTTGACCCATCATAGTGTCAGCCACAGGAAGGTGGTGTGAGCAGCTCTGAGGAAGAGATTCCCCGAATGGCCAAAAGAGGAGGGAGAGGGCGGGGGCAGACTTGGTTGCCTGTAGCCTCCACTTTGGCACCCGTGAGGAGCAATCCTCTTCCAAAACAGAAAACGGGCGCTCCCAGGACTTGCAGTGCGTGGTCTTTTTTGACACAGTTGTAGATGACATTTGCTTTGTCAAATGCAAGCTGTGTCATCAGAAAGTTAAACGAGGGAAAAATGTGAGCAACCTCAATACCACAAATATGTGGAAACATGTGCGTACCAAGCACGAGGTGGAGTTACACAGACACACTGAAGATGTAGGCCAACCTTCAGCAGCACCTACCACCTCTTCAGCTCGTGTTGGGGCCTCTTCCTCCAGCTCACACACAGCTGGTTCGGCTTCCTCACTGGAACGCTATGGAAATGGAAGAACCACTGCCACTGTTGTCCAGAGACCCAGTGAAATTCCACACACTGAACCACGTTCTCAGTCATCAGCACACTCCCAGGCCACTCACCAGCAATCGGTAGCACAGGCATGGGAGAAAAAGCGGCCATACTCGGCAAACCATCCCCGAGCACTGGCTCTGAATGCCGGCATTGCCAAACTACTGGCCCTTGAGATGCTGTCATTCAGGCTGGTGGAGACTGACACCTTCCGGAACTTGATGTCATTGGCAGTTCCACAATACAATGTGCCCAGCCGCTTTTATTTCAGCAGGCAAGCCGTCCCTGCCCTGCAAAAGCATGTGGAGGGAAAAATTAAAAATGCGCTACTAAACGCCATCAGTAGCAAGGTCCACCTGACCACCGATGCGTGGACCAGTAGCCCTGGACAGGGACGATACCTTTCCCTCAATGCCCATTGGGTCAATGTTGTGGAGCTGGGTACAGATCTGGAGAGTGGCTCTGTACGTATTCTGCCAACTCCAAGGATTGCAGGAATGCAGTCAGTACATATTGAGTCCTCCTCCTACTCTAGTTCCTCGGAATCAGCACTGCATGAGCCTGTTAGGCCAGATATGAGCACAGGTGTGGCCAAACGTCAACAGGCCATCCTTAAATTAATTTCTTTGGGGAATCGGAGCCACACAGCACAGGAGCTCTGGAATGCCATCAAGCAGGAGAGCGATGTGTGGTTTGTGCCAGCGAATCTCCAGCCAGGTTTGGTAGTGAGTGACAATGGCAGAAATCTAGTGGCAGCTCTGGGCCTAGGCAACCTCACATGTGCTCAATTTGGTCGTGCAGAGCTTTCTGAGGGACTATCCGGATCTTGATGCACTGCTGCACATGGTTCGCCTAGAGTGTGCTCACTTGCGGCGTTCCAGCATGGCAAGATCGCGCATTGCATCTCTGCAACGCCGATTCCGCCTGCCAGAACATCGCATCATATGTGACCTCCCCACCAGGTGGAATTCAACGTTACATATGTTGGAGCGGTTGTGTGAGCAGCAGGCAGCAGTAATGGAATACCAGCTGCATCAGGCGCAAACAAGTCGCACTGTGCGCCGGACACACTTCACCACCACTGAGTGGGCCACTATGAGGGACATCTGCCAAGTTTTGCGTGCCTTCGATGACTCCACGCGGATGGCCAGTGCAGATGATGCACTAGTCAGCATGACTGTCCCCCTTATCTGTCTGCTTCAAAAAACCTTACAAGCACTAAGTGCGGAGGTTTTTGAAGAGGTCGAGGATGAGGAGTCAGAAATGCCATCTGCTTCTGGCAAGTCTGCGCAATGTGCTTCCACACAAAGGCCCAGGCAGGGGACACTTAGTGAGGAGGATGACGAGGAGTCAATGGAGGAGGAGGAACACATCTCTCCAGAGGAGGGAGGTACACAAGGCTCTAGTAGTCAGTGTGTACAGCGAGGGTGGGGTGATGCTGAGCAGGCTGAGATGCTGCCTCAAGCTGGGGACAGCGTTTCCGGTCCAGTTGGCAGTCTGCAGCACATGGTTGATTTCATGCTGCAGTGCTTGTTAAATGACCGCCGCATCGCCAACATTCTCCACACGGCTGATTATTGGGTGTACACCCTCCTAGATCCTCGCTACCGGGACAACTTACAAAGCCTCATACCACAGTTGAACCGGGAGCGTAAAATGCGGGAGTACCAAGAAACACTTGTGCAGGCCATCATGTTCTCCATTCCCCCCGCAAGTGTTGCTGGTAGTGCTTTTCAAAGCAGCCATGTGGGTAGAGGCAGTGGAGGAAGCTCTGCACAAAGAGGTAGCAGAGGCAGTGCCGCAGGACAAGGCAAGGCCAGTATGGCCCAAATGTGGAAAAGTTTTGTGGGACTGCCACAAACAGCTACACCATCACAGACGGCTCCAGTCAGCAGGAGGCAACGTTTCCGTCATATGGTGACAGACTACTTGTCTTGCCCTGTTAGTGTACTCCCAGACAGCTCTTCCCCGTTCAAGTATTGGGTCTCTAAGCAGGATACATGGCCGGAGCTTAGCCAGTATGCATTGGAGGTGCTGGCTTGCCCTGCTGCCAGTGTATTATCGGAACGTGTCTTTAGTGCTGCAGGTGGTGTGGTAACAGACCGTCGCACGCGACTATCCGCCGATAATGTTGACCGGCTTACTTTTCTGAAAATGAACAAGGCCTGGATCTCACCTGAATTTGCCAGTCCTCTTCCAGAATAAATAATTGGCTGGCAACAGGATCCAGGTCTCCTGTTGTGTTCATGTTTCTATGACTTGAACTTTATTTCCTGGGCTACAGCAACGCCCGTTGTTGCTCAGAAGTGCTGTCCACACAGACAAAACACTCGCTCATGTGTAAGTGGGGTTCGGTAACGTCAGCTGATCCCCTGCTGTGTGTACGGCAAACTCTCCTGCTGCCTACAACTTCTGACTACCTCTGATTTAATATGTTCTCTGATTTGCCCTCTGTCTCCACTCTGTTTTGAGTATTTCCTCCGGCCTACAACACCGCCTGTTTCTGCTCTCAAGTGCCGTCTGCACAATCAACACTTGTTCCTGTGTTACCTGGGTCCTGTAACATCTGCTCATCTCCAGAGGTGAGTCCGGCAATGTCTCCTGCTTTGTCTACATTCCCACTACTTGTAGTGGAAAAGTGGACAGAGCAGGAGACATTGCCTGACTCACCTCTAGGGAGAAGCTGCTGTTACAGAACCCCAGTAACACAGGAACAAGTGTGGGTTGTGCAGACGGCATTTCAGAGCAGGAACTGGCGTGTTTGGAAGCCAGAGGAAATACTCGAAACAGAGTGAAGCCAGAGGCCTAATTGGAGTACGTTGACAGTTAGTAGTAGTGTAGAAACAATCGAAAACTGCCACCAAGTAGGTCTTAGCCTACTACCTGTTTTTCCCTGGGCTCCGACAATGCCAGTTGGTGCTCAGAAGTGCTGTCCGCACAGACAAAACACTCGCTCATGTGTAAGTGGGGTTCGGTAACGTCAGCTGATCCCCTGCTGTGTGTATGGCAAAGTGTCCTGCTCCCTCCAAAGTCAAAGTACCTCAGATTTACACCTGGCTCCAAGTAGGCCTCGGCCTACTACCTGATTTTCCCTGGGCTCCGACAACGCCAGTTGGTGCTCAGAAGTGCTGTACGCACAGACAAAACACTCGCTCATGTGTAAGTGGGGTTTGGTAACGTCAGCTGATCCCCTGCTGTGTGTATGGCAAAGTGTCCTGCTCTCTCCACAGTCAAACAACCTCAGATTTACACCTGGCTCCAAGTAGGCCTCGGCCTACTACCTGATTTTCCCTGGGCTCCGACAACGCCAGTTGGTGCTCAGAAGTGCTGTACGCACAGACAAAACACTCGCTCATGTGTAAGTGGGGTTTGGTAACATCAGCTGATCCCCTGCTGTGTGTATGGCAAAGTGTCCTGCTCCCTCCACAGTCAAACAACCTCAGATTTACACCTGGCTCCAAGTAGGCCTCGACCTACTACCTGATTTTCCCTGGGCTCCGACACCGCCAGTTGGTGCTCAGAAATGCTGTCCGCACAGACAAAACACTCGCTCATGTGTAAGTGGGGTTCGGTAACGTCAGCTGATACCCTGCTGTGTGTACGGCAAACTCTCCTGCTGCCTACAACTTCTGACTACCTGTGATTTAATATGTTCTCTGATTTGCCCTCTGTCTCCACTCTGTTTTGAGTATTTCCTCCAGCCTACAACACCGCCTGTTTCTGCTCTCAAGTGCCGTCTGCACAATCAACACTTGTTCCTGTGTTACCTGGGTCCTGTAACATCTGCTCATCTCCAGAGGTGAGTCCGGCAATGTCTCCTGTTTTGTCTACATTCCCACTACTTGTAGTGGAAAAGTGGACAGAGCAGGAGACATTGCCTGACTCACCTCTAGGGAGAAGCTGCTGTTACAGAACCCCAGTAACACAGGAACAAGTGTGGGTTGTGCAGACGGCATTTCAGAGCAGGAACTGGCGTGTTTGGAAGCCAGAGGAAATACTCGAAACAGAGTGAAGCCAGAGGTCTAATTGGAGTACGTTGACAGTTAGTAGTAGTGTAGAAACAATTGAAAACTGCCACCAAGTAGGCCTCAGCCTACTACCTGATTTTCCCTGGGCTCCGACAATGCCAGTTGGTGCTCAGAAGTGCTGTCCGCACAGACAAAACACTCGCTCATGTGTAAGTGGGGTTCGGTAACGTCAGCTGATCCCCAGCTGTGTGGAAGGCAAACTGCTGCTGCCTCCAAATTGTAACTACTTCAGATTTAAACATTCTCTGATTTGGCCTCTGTCTCCACTCTGTCTCTAGTATTTCCCCTGACCTCCAACACCGCCAGTTCCTGCTCACAATTGCCGTCCACGCATTCCACACTTGTTCCTGTGTTCCTGGTGTTCTGTTACGTGAGCAGATCCCCCAATGTGTGTCCGGCACTGTCTCCTGCGCTGTCCACCTTCCCACTGCAAGTGGTGGGAATGTGGGCAGAGCAGGAGACAGTGGCAGACACACATCAGGGGATCTGCTGACATTATAGAACCCCAGTAACACAGGAACACGTGTGAATTGGGCAGACGGCTGCTGTACTCATAAACTGGCGGTGTTGGTGGTCACATGAAATCCTGGAAACAGAGTGGAGACAGATGCCTAATTGGAGCACGTTGACAGTCTGTTGTAGCCTACAAACAATCTAAAACTGCCACCAAGTAGGCCTCGGCCTACACCATGATTGTCCCTGGGCTCCAACAACGCCAGTTGGTGCTCGGAAGTGCTGTCCACACAGAAAAAAACACTTGTTCATGTGAAAGTGGGGTTCGGTAACGTCAGCTGATCCCCTGCTGTGTGGAGGGAAAAGTGTCCTGCTCCCTCCAAAGTCAAAATACCTCCGATTTACACTTGGCTCCTAGTAGGCCTCGGCCTGCACCATGATTGTCCCTGGGCTCCAACAACACCAGTTGGTGCTCGGCAGTGTCTTTGTCACGGGTACTCCCTGTTGCCCAGCCTGGTTCCAGCATGCCAGCTGTTTCCGGGTAGTGTCAAGGTCACTATGCCAACAATCCGTTGTCCTGTCGTCTTGCGGCCGGGTTAGCCGACTCTACGGTGCCTGCAGTTTAGGTGACTCCTATGTGGGCTGTGGGAACTGGCACTGAAGGCTGGATCCGTAGTGCCAATGGGACATGGACCCCCTGTAGGACTGTGGGTTTCGGTAACTGCGGCCGGCTTGCGGCCTGGCTACTTTGCTTTGGATGGGTACCTTCAACTACCCACCCGGGTTCCAGCACTGTCAGCTGGTTCTCGCCAGAGCCGTTAGCCTAGGTGCCTCCATATCGGTATCCGAGGTCCAGCACCATCAGCTGGTCCTTGGTAGTGCTTTTTAGCACAGGTACCTCCTGCCTAGTAACTGTGGTCCAGCACCGTCAGCTGTTCCTCGGTAGTGCCATTGGCTCTTGTAGCTTTTGCTACCCATCTGGGTTCCAGCACCGTCAGCTGGTTCTCGGCAGTGTCTTTGGCACGGGTACTCACTGTTGCCCAGCCTGGTTCCAGCACGCCAGCTGTTTCCGGGTAGTGTCAAGGTCACTATGCCAACAATCCGTTGTCCTGTCGTCTTGCGGCTGGGTTAGCCGACTCTACGGTGCCTGCAGTTTAGGTGACTCCTATGTGGGCTGTGGGAACTGGCACTGAAGGCTGGATCCGTAGTGCCAATGGGACATGGACCCCCTGTAGGACTGTGGGTTTCAGTAACTGCGGCCGGCTTGCGGCCTGGCTACTTTGCTTTGGATGGGTACCTTCTGCTACCCACCCGGGTTCCAGCACTGTCAGCTGGTTCTCGCCAGAGCCTTTGGCCTAGGTGCCTCCATCTCGGTATCCGAGGTCCAGCACCATCAGCTGGTCCTTGGTAGTGCTTTTTAGCACAGGTACCTCCTGCCTAGTTACCGTGGTCCAGCACCGTCAGCTGTTCCTCGGTAGTGCCATTGGCTCTTGTAGCTTTTGCTACCCATCTGGGTTCCAGCACCGTCAGCTGGTTCTCGGCAGTGTCTTTGGCACGGGTACTCCCTGTTGCCCAGCCTGGTTCCAGCACGCCAGCTGTTTCCGGGTAGTGTCAAGGTCACTATGCCAACAATCCGTTGTCCTGTCGTCTTGCGGCCGGGTTAGCCGACTACGGTGCCTGCAGTTTAGGTGACTCCTATGTGGGCTGCGGGAACTGGCACTGAAGGCTGGATCCGTAGTGCCAATGGGACATGGACCCCCTGTAGGACTGTGGGTTTCGGTAACTGCGGCCGGCTTGCGGCCTGGCTACTTTGCTTTGGATGGGTACCTTCTGCTACCCACCCGGGTTCCAGCACTGTCAGCTGGTTCTCGCCAGAGCCTTTGGCCTAGGTGCCTCCATCTCGGTATCCGACGCCCAGCACCGTCAGCTGGTCCTTGGTAGTGCTTTTTAGCACAGGTACCTTCTGCTTAGTAACCGTGGTCCAGCACCGTCAGTTGGTCCTCGGTAGTGCCATTGGCTTTTGTTCCTTCTGCTACCCATCCGGGTGCCAGCACTGTCAGCTGGTTCTCGCCAGAGCCTTTGGCCTAGGTGCCTCCATCTCGGTATCCGAGGTCCAGCAAGGTCAGCTGGTCCTTGGTAGTGGTTTCTAGCACAGGTACCTCCTGCATAGTAACCGGGGTCCAGCACCGTCAGCTGTTCCTCAGTAGTGCCATTGGCTATTGTTCCTTCTGCTGCCAATAGGGGTTCCAGTACTGTCAGCTGGTTCTCGCCAATTTCTCAGCCTTCTTGTACCTTCTGCTACATTTCCAAGATCAAGCTTTTTGAAATTGTCTTTGGTAATCCTTATTGATCTCCATGACAACGACCCTGATGACGACGACCCTGAAGACCACACCAAAGAAGACCAGAAATATGACCCTAAATAATATGACCAAGAGGACAAAGAGTATGAAGACAACCACCAAGATACAGAACAAAAGACAGAAGAACAAGAAGCAGAAGAAGCAAAAGCAGAAGAACAGAAAGCAGAAGAACATTAAGCATAAGAATAAAAATCATCATAGAACAAATCAAAATTATAAGCAGAAGAAGACTAAGCAGTAAATGGGGGTGAGTCCGTTCCTCCTCGTGGTGCCCCTGGAAAATGCCTGCTGCTGCAGGCCAAACTGAACGCGGACAAATCCTGTTGTAAATCTTTAGTGACAGGCAGAACGTAAGGTGTAATCTTATAACTTTTATAGATAAGTACTACAGGAATGCCTGTCACCATAAGAAAATGAAGAAAAAGAAGAATAGGAAGAAGATGAAGAAATAGCATATGAAAATTAATAATAGCTGAATAAGAAGAATATGAAGAATGGAAAAAAAAAATTAATGGGAAGAAGATGAAGAAGAAGAAGATGAATAAGGTGAAGAAAAAGTTGATGAAAAAAATGCTACTGCTGCGGATCATGAAGGAGAAAGTGTGGGAGAAGTACAAAAGAAGGTGAAGAGCATGGAAGTTGTGAAACATACATATCTGACAAAATATAAAAAGGTTAACATAGTCAATATCTTTTTAACTCTGAACGTCTTGAAAAAAAAAATTGGAATTAATGCTATGCCATGTGATTTGAATAAACCACTATGCCTTTAATGTCTCCTCCACCTCCCACAACACATTCTACATGATTCTTATTTGTTTTCAATTATGTAGAATTAGCCAACAAGGAAATAAAGGGCTTTTTTAAATTCCGATACCGGAAGTCCCATTGACTTGAATGGGACTTCCGGTATCGGAATCGGCGATACCCGATATTTTTTTCGTATCGGGCGATACCATCCGATACGATATTTTGGGGTATCGAACGGTATCGCTCAACACTACTCTTCACTGAATCTCAAGTCACACACTTACCACAGTTCGCACTTATGGTCAGGTCACACTCAGCTCATTCACACTCGCTCAGGCAGAAGATTTAAAAGATTTTTTTTTTCCTTTTACCAGCACGCCACCCTGCTGCTCAATACACTTCCAAAAGATGACCGCAGTTCAAGCTCAGTATATTCACAGCACATCACTGTGAGCAGTTCTTCATTGTTTTGATGGCTTGTGACTATTTATCTTACTCTTGATTACATTCCAGAGGTTTTCAATGGGGTTAAGGTCTGGAGATTGGGCTGCCCATGACAGGGATTTGATGCGGTGGTTCTTCATCCACACTGAAGAGTCTGTGATTTGATCTTCATCTCTCAATGGGAGATCGATATGCTGGAGGGTTGCCAGATTTTGGTTTGAGGCCTACTCGAGTAGTGGTGAACAAACACACACAGAGACAGGGTATGTATCTGTAGGATGTCACCAACTGCTAATTTAATTAGGTAGCTTATATGCTCATTTGAGTAGGCGGTTACATTACATCATCGTATTTCATTGGACAATTGATTATTCAACAGTAAGCATAAATGGTTTCAACCAATCATATTCATATTTGTTAACCAATCAGATTGTATTCGGCCGTTAATTATTAGATACATTCGGGAATTTCCAGAAAAAGGTTAATACAGGTTGGTTGTTATACAATACTCTAATATTACCCTCATTAGCCTCATTAACCTGTCTTACTAAGTGTTCATAGCCCCTTTATCTGTAGTTCTAAGACTCTGTACCCATTAGTGCTAAGTGGAATTACTGATATATCCTTAAGCTACATGAATCATAAGTGTCATAGAGGTAAGAGCACAGAATAACAAGATTAAGGTGAGAGTTGACTTCTGCAGTCAGCTAATTTTATAGGAATATGAAAATATGGTGTATGAGTATGAGGGTATGAAGGGACCCCATAGAATCATGGTTTCCCTATCAATCCCCCCTTTTGAGAACAGATATGACTCTACCCCTCACATATAGGTACAATCAAAGGCCTAATGCCAGTGTCGGACTTCCTAACCCTTCTTCTGCCGAATTCCCCATATGGAAAGGGAGATCATATCTAATTCTCAACCTCATACCATTTGCTCATATTCATCACTATTGGGTTTCAGTGTAATGTACATAGTTTTTGTGATAGATGCATCAATCAATCTTTGAAGTAGTCCTCTGATACACGGTATGCAGCAGCATCCACAGGTCACAAGTACTGCTGCTACTACTGCCAGAGAGATGAGAAGGCTGGACACAAGATGACTCCATCTACCGAACCAGGATTCCAACCAGTCCATGAAGGGATTGTTGATACCTGAATTTTCTGCCAATTCTTCGGACAGGGATGTAAGACCCTCCAACGCCTTTGGGATACTGCCATCTGGTGAAGTATTATTGGGGATAAACGTGCAACAAAACGTTCCAAACATCTTACACACGCCCCCCTTTTCCGCTAGCAACATATCCAAAGCCATTCTATTCTGGTGTGTCATTAAAGAAGTTGGGCCTAATTGTTCAGCTATCCCTTTTACTGCATCCCTTGTATAATTTATAAACCTTTGCTGATTATAATAAATATAATTTATCCAATCCACATTTTTATTAACTGTCACCCACCAGAAGAAAATTGATTCCAAACCTGCTGCTATCTGGTTTCTGGCCTTGTACTCATCAGGTACCCCTCTGGGTACCCCTATATTGTCTATATAAACTCTAGGATCAAAGGACCCAGCAGGTACTGATCTTCTATTTCTGTGCAGGGTTTCAACATTCATTCCACCTCCTTTAATCTCTTCTGATGAAATTATTTTAAATGGCATGAGCACCTGAACTAGAGCACAGCTGCCAACCCAACTTGGTGGCAACCTAGGCCTTAATTTCATATCTCCACATAACCACCATATATCACTCCTTGCTATAGTTTGGTTTTGAAACCAACTGGCTTTAAAGCCTCCTGTATCTGTATTTATGGGGATGGTGATGTGACAAAACTCTGAAGTTAGATTTCCTACCCATCTCCCTGGTCCTGTTCTCAGGAAGCAAGTGTAGTCACCTGGATATGCATAAACTCTAGGTGGCACCTGATCAATTTTTGCTATTGGATACCGGACTGATAGAGATTGACACAAAACATTATCACTAGGGTCATATGTGGCATTATACAAAGCTAGAATACACTGTAAATCTACTTGATCCTGTTCTGAATATCTGAGGGGAATAGTCCCTAAATGGGGCCTAGCGGTTGCACATGCAATACAATCAGTTTTGTTATTTTGCTTTGTAGTATACTTCATCCATAGCAACCATTCATTCCTCTCTGTGTAGCCCGTTTCTACGGCTAACTTCTCCTCATAGCCTAATTCCCCAATTCCATCAACATCCAACATTTCTCCTGACCTTTGGGGTTTGTCCTCCTCTTGTTCCTTGTCCTGTGCAGGAACAGCTTTTAACCAAAATGTTCCCTGCTGAACCTGTCTACCTGGGATATACAGTCCCAATACATAGAGACCTTCATCTCCAAGAGAGGGTTCATCCAGGGTTATAAGGAGAGGATTGCAAGAGAATCTCCAGTCCAAAACCTCTGGATCACAACCCCATTTTGGAATGGGTACAGCAATATTCATCCTTTTGAGGAGAGGCTTTCCTGATGAACTAACACGAGTCATGGCTTCCTCTGGCTTATACCCCCTTGAAGTTCCCGTGTTCCAAGCTGCATCTGACCAAGAATTACAGTTCTCATTTCCAGGTCTAGTTACACAGATATATACCACCGCCCCTTCAGCTCCTGTTAGATATTTTTAATTGGGGTTGCTACTCTTTTTCCCAAATTTAAGATTCCATTGACACTTCACTATCTGACACAAGTCCACCCTAAATCATAGAATGTAGCTGTTGCTGCCTTGGTGTCAAACCACAAGGCTACTGATGTGTTATTCTGAAGTGTCTCGTCCATTTGTCCTTCTTGCAGTAAAGCTGCCAACATCATCAGGGACAGGACCCTCATTCTTCCGCTCCAGGACCTCATAGTAGCTTGTATGGACCGGTCTTCCTTTTAGCTCTACGGACGTGGTTTAGCGGGGACCATCAACCAGTGGCTCCAGTGGTCTTCGTGTCTTTTGGTCAGCAACCAATGTCTGGATTAACTAGAATAGAATCAAAAACTTATTTATACACAAATGGGAGCCCCTTTTGGACTCCGGACCTGCTGCAGGGGTTGTCAAATAGTTACAACATCTGTGTGGAAAAAAGAGTACCTCAGTTGTGGTAGTTTCTGACATCAGGAAGGCTTCCAGTCCCCTGAAAAGAGATCAACACACACGAGCACATACTTTATACATCTTACCTTGGGCAGCCTGTATGAAGTCAATCTGCAGTCATTGAAACGGATAGGAGGGAACAGGCGCACGCGTGTGTTTATGGCATCTTTCTAGTCTGTGTTGTGCGCATCTAATCTATGTTAAAGTAAAGCTAAGCAGGTGGACCCAACAACTTTCTTCAGAGCACATAGTTTTTGTCTTCACTCACGTGCGTTGAGTCATGAGCTATCACATGGTGCAAGGATTTTGGCAAACATACCCGCTATCCCGCCATCCACGGTTCTGAGCTCCAGCTTCCGACCAGACTTCCGTCTCTTCCCCGGTTGGTGACCGAGTCAGAGCCTGTAAGATACTTAAGTCTAACTGGTTATTTTTAATACTCACCATGACCAGTGGAGGCGCCTCAGGGGTCTCCCAGTACCTTGGTCTTCTGGCTGATTCCCAGCCACTTTGTTTGCTTCATGCTCCATGGGTTCCTTTCTCATGTGTACCCTCACCTTCACTTTGGCAAACTCTTTCAGGGCCTGTTGGTGTAAGAAAAGACCTTTCCTCCCCATATGGGGCCGTAGTTGTGGGTTCACCTGAAAACAATGACTTGTATATGTAGTGTCTTGCTTACCTTAAGGCCCCCTAAACGCCTCAATGAGTGCCATCAACTCCACCTCCCCTGTAGAGTTATGAGGGAGGAGTGGTTCGGCTTTCTACTATCTCATGCTGTGTGATCGCCATACAACCAGGTTCTTGGATCTTCCGGAAAGAAAAACTCAACATCCAGATTAGTGAGAGATACCCTTATGGATTAGCATATATTTTAAAAATTTTAAAAATAGCGGATTCTCCTCTCTTCTCCCCCCCTTTGGAAATCACCATGCTAGTACCGAATAGGGGGCAGAGTGGTGGATTTCTATTACACATATAACGGGATTTTTTTTTTCCCTCTTTTTTTTTTCCTTCTTTCAACTAAACACTTTTTTTTTTCAAAACATATTAAAAGCATTCCTTATCTTTGCTACCTGACAATTGCTTTCCATGGATATCTGACACTGCTTCAGGTCAAAGGCAAAGTTGTACTTTGAACCATCTGCCTCTACCTTCCTTATCAACATGCATTACACACTCTAAACACAACTTAACATTGAGAAAAATCTAGCTGTATTCCTTTTGCAAATACGTATTATGCTACAGTGTGAATCCAGTGAGGAGAGCTGCGAGCTGCGCTTGCACCAGGTAAGATTCTGGCTCTCCATTATTTAACGGACATCTGACAAGATTATAATTCCCTATGTCACTTAGCAAAATTCCATCGACCCAGGGAATTGCAGGAATTCCATGTACATTAAGCCGGAATACTTTATACTCTGGAAATCTGTCTGACAGAAATCCAAAACCAGTGAGCTGTTGGATATACCCTCCTGGTATAATTTTGACAGTTCTCCAACCTTCAGGAGATATGATCAACATTAATCCAAATGTGCAATTAAGGCATGACATTTTCTCATGGAATACTTGGCACACACACACAAGGCAAGCTCAGACCACAAAACAGAACTTTTCTATATAATGCAACCCGCAATATACACCACTCAATGGGGGGCTCTATTCCTGACACGGAAACGTCTATAGTGGAAAACTTGTCCGTCTGGGCTTTGCAATATAAACTGTTCGCTAAACCTCAGGTCTTGTAAATTGTGACCTTTCAACGCATTACTTAAAGGGATATGCGCGTTTAATGCTAACAGCGCCCACCAATCATCTCCTCGCTGTATATAGTGAAGTTTCTTCACATTCGTGCCTGGGACTGTCCCAGCAAATATCCATCTGTCATACAAAACATGATTCGCATCTGATTTTCTTTTCAAAATCGCAGTCTGCAGACAGAACCTGCAGTGTCCTCTCATTCACACAGAATTTCTTTTACACATGAGATCATGCACTTCCACTTATCAGCAGAGAGTCTCAAAGGTCATTCACATTCTTTCACACAGATTCAGTAAACTTTTAACTCATTAAGCTTGTTATCTCTGTCCTCTGCTTTAGTCACTGCAGCCCCTACTTTCTATCTCGTGGTGCTGGCTTAAAATCCTATCTTTGTTTTCTGGTTGATACTTGACTGTATTTGGGGCTAAAATTCTCCTGGCCTGTCCTAAAATGCCTAAATGTCTGTGGCTTGCGGACCCGTACTGACTGCACTTCGCTAACTCAATGTACAGGCCGCACCAAGACCGTATCTATCTCTTTTCCTCTCTGTCTGCCTCTTTCTCTGGTTGCTATTCACTATTCTCTTAATATATGCTGTTATTTTGTGCCCACCTCCCTACTTCATTATCACTTTGCTAGCAATATACTTGACCTATGCCGACTGCACTTCGCTAATTCGATGCATAGGGTGCGAGCCGTTGTTATAAGGGGTTCCTGCTCAGTGTCCGAACTTACATCCTAAACTGACGTGACGTCAGTTGCTAGGCATCAGACCCATAGGAATCCTGATAAGAAGTTCAATTATTTAGTGGTCTGGCCAACACGTGACCCACCCGGTCACCTAACACACTAAATCTCTACGTACTCAGTATGAGATGGCACTTCTCTGCAGTTATTCCTAGTATCTGCAATAGAACTATATATATATATACCAGAGAGCAAAATCCAATTAACTATAGGCAGACTAATATGACCCAAATTTTCTCATTAGCCCAGTAAGAATCTTTCCCCTCAGCTAGACCTACTAGACCTTGTATACTCAGAGAACTTATTTATCAACCAGAGATCTTATTTATCAACCAGAAGACTAGAGCTATCATTAATATGCAGGCTAATGTAATCCCTACTACCTCAAAGTTCTTTAGCACCATTTGGGGGCAGTTTGTGTGTTGTAACACCGTAATAATACCTCTAGCACTCTCCAAGAGGACGTACGCAGCCTTCTTTATGCGTATGCCGCCAGAGACGTGTCCTCACATGAATCCTGGCAAGCCAGTTATCATGGAGAGACGCTCCCAAGGGGCAAAAACACAGTAAAGAATTCTTAGTACCCTCAAGGTTGGGTCATTCATTCATGTTGCAATCATACGTAGCAGCTTTTAGGTTTCTCCCTCCAGTATACATTTTGTGTATCACAAGGATATTCTACGGTTCTTGGCGCTGGTATGTAAGAAGACAGACTATACTGTACCCCAAGAGCCGGCTTCAGAACATGTAGCAAAGGGGAGACACAGAATTTTGTAAGAAACAATGGCTCTTATCTTCACCGGTGATTTTGGTCTGTGTGTCCTCTAGGCCTCAGTCTGCGGGTGCCGGATCTCAGGATACTGGGGTCTTCTGTTGTGACCAGGCCAAACCAATGGGACGCCAACTGAAGAGTCTGTGATTTGATCTTTATCTCTCAATGGGAGATCGATATGCTGGAGGGTTGCCAGATTTTGGTTTGAGGCCTACTCGAGTAGTGGTGAACAAACACACACAGAGATAGGGTATGTACAGTATCTGTAGGATGTCACCAACTCCTAATTTAATTAGGTAGCTTATATGCTCATTTGAGTAGGCGGTTACAATACATCATCGTATTTCATTGGACAATTGATTATTCAACAGTAAGCATAAATGGTTTCAACCAATCATATTCATATTTGTTAACCAATCAGATTGTATTCGGCCGTTAATTATTAGATACATTCGGGAATTTCCAGAAAAAGGTTAATACAGGTTGGTTGTTATACAATACTCTAATATTACCCTCATTAGCCTCATTAACCTGTCTTACTAAGTGTTCATAGCCCCTTTATCTGTAGTTCTAAGACTCTGTACCCATTAGTGCTAAGTGGAATTACTGATATATCCTTAAGCTACATGAATCATAAGTGTCATAGAGGTAAGAGCACAGAATAACAAGATTAAGGTGAGAGTTGACTTCTGCAGTCAGCTAATTTTATAGGAATATGAAAATACGGTGTATGAGTATGAGGGTATAAAGGGACCCCATAGAATCATGGTTTCCCTATCAACACATTGATTGACCTAGCTGTGTGGCATGGTGCATTGTCCTGCTCTAAAAACCCAGTTCTCGGAGGGGCGTGGTTTGCAGGGGAAGGGAGCAGACCTGTTCATCAGGAGCTCCTGCAATTCCCCTATTTGAAGCGGCTTAAATCTACTAAAGGTGGAAAATTTTGTGACTTAAAACCTTTAGAACATACCTGGATCCACCTACAAGAAGAAAGAAGCTGATATTGCTGAGAAAAATCATATGCTGGGACGAGAAAGCAGTGGAAGACCAGGCAGAGGCCTGACTTCAGCCGGAGGTAAACAAGCTGTACCTGCACGTCAAGCCAGACAAGCCTTGGTGAAGTCAGAGCCTTCCAAAGCACCTTGGATTCGTGGGACACCTGTGGGGAAGAAATCCTCCCCTAAAGCAACTCCAGTACTTGAAGACAGACCTAGGAAAGAAAGTCGGGAGATCGCAGTGAGCCCAGGTGCTGGGAGGCAGAAGAGAGGAGCCAGAGATGACTCAGCAGTTCTCACAAAGCCAAGACCTGTTGGTGGATCTACAATCAAGCAGGCAGGAGGATTAAAAGTGGAAGCGCCAGCTTTTGTTCCTTGGACACAAACAAAAAATGGATTTACAACAGAGGATGGGCTAAGGAGGAGCAGGAGACAGTGACAAGCACATGGAACCGGCCTGGGGAATCCTGTTGTGAGTTCATTTTCCCATTCACTACTGAGGCCCGAGGAACTCCCTCTTCTGGTAAGGAAAGGTAGTGAGCCTGATTATCAAACACCTGAGTCTGATGATGATGACTGGCTGAGTGGAGTTACTGACTGGATATAAGGCTGCCGACGCCCTTCTGCCCTCTAAAGCTAAGTTTTCTGCTCGGCCTTTTGCATTTGTGCTTAAGACTTTGTTTTGCTTTATTTTTCTGGATTTCTGCCATTCCCAGCTGGGGTGTGCTGAATTCCTTTTGCTCAGTCTTCTGAAGATACCTGAGTGCTGATTTAGTTTTTGAAGCCTAGCTGCTTCAGGGTCTTTTTTATATCAGCTTGTTGGCTTATGTCTTTGATAGGGTTTTTGCAGATTGCAGACAGCAACCTTCCTTTCCTGTTCTGTTTAGCTAGCTTGGACCCCATCGTTTGCTCAGCCTATCTTTCTATCTGTGTGAGTGTTTTTTCATCTTGCTTCACCGTCATTATATGTTGGGGGCTGCCTTTTACTTTGGGGTCTGCTCTGGGGCAGTTTAGACTTCCTTTTCTGTCTTTAGGCTATTTAGGGCTCCGGCTGTGATCGAGGGGTCTAGGGCATCGTAGGAACCCTCCACGGCTACTGCTAGTTGTGTTGATAGGTTCAGGGGTCTGCAATCTGATAGTTGCCAACTTCTCTGGTTTTCTGGACGTAGCTTCTATTTTTGTGTCTGCCTCCTACGGTGACTCAATCATAACAGAATCCCTAGGTCTCCGGACAGAGAGGGAGCCACCTGGAGTGCAATTCGGAGAATGGGAGCAGGAGGGGAGAGCCATGACAACAGGGAAGGAGAAAGCAGGACAAAGGAGTACACAAAAGTCTGAAAAAGTTCAGCAGACAACTGAAGGGGTAAGCAGACACATACAATTCATTTCTACATCCCCTATTATGAAGCGGAGTACCTCTATTAAATCTTCCCATAAGAGCCCTAAAGTTACAGATCGCGTGGAAAATAGTTATGTATGTAATGAGAAGCCATGCAATAACAAATTTAGTAGAGGGGAAGATAGAGGGAATGTTCATAACAAGGAAAAATCACAGCAGTCTCTGATTACATGCTTTAATTCTTGTGAGTCTGGTCTGCAGTTAAATGGGACTAAACCTGCTCCTTCTGCTGAGAGTGGAGTACATATGGGACTGTTGGTTGAGGGGGGCTCTACTTCCGATCCCCAAGACTATATGGTACAAGCTAATGTAAAACTTAAAGGGGCACCCCTAAGTAAATCCTCAAAGCACCCGGAATCTTTGGTTGGGAGATCAGATCAATTGGACGACTCTCTTTATTTATCGGAAGAACTGGAGAGTGTATATTCAGAGAAGATTTTTAAAGGGACAGATTTTTGTGAACTCAGTAAAAGTGATTATTTTAGTGATGATTCTGATGAATCTTCATCCACAAATTCCTACTTGGGAGATGATGATATACGGGGAAACTTAGAGCCTATTGAAAATTCTTTACAACAACTGGACATAGCTAAATTGGATCAGGGGAAACATGGAAAATCCTCTTCCAATTTGATAGACGAGATACCTGCATCTGACGACTATCCAACAGAGGCTTTTATGGTTAGCATGTTTAAAGCTCTTCTTACATCAGTGGAACTTTTGGGGAAAGAAGATAATGCTGATATCATCTGTAATGTATCCTGTGATCCCACTCTTAAAAGCATTGACCTTAAGCAATTAAATAAATCCAAAGCCTCTGAGGCTTTCATAAAAAGACTTTTTAGTGATACATTAATGATTTTGACCGACGACACTCATTCAACCTCGTCTAGAGTCTCTGATGGTCCTCTTTGTGGTCGGAAAATGAAGGTCCCCTCTAATAATAAAAAACGCGAAATAACGCAACATAGAGATGTTCATATTACACCTACATTAACAGATTCATTAGATTAGATTCAAAAAGATATTGCTTCTCTAGAAATTCATATGTCTAACTTCGAGGACTTTAGAAGAAAAAATAATGTCAAGATCAGAGGGATTTCTGAGTCAATTCACTCTTCTCAATTAAAAGATTATATATCCTCGATGATCTCTCACTTGATCCCTGACATTAATGAGAGATGTCTGGTTGAGAGAGCGTTTAGGATACGAAGGCCGCCCTCTCTGCCGCAGGGCTTAACTAGTGATATAATTGTATCCTTTTACCCCAACTGGATAAGAAGTGCGCTCCTGAGTATTTTAAAAGAGCCAAGATTTCTATCTTCCAAATACAGTCATCTGATCTTCCTCAAGGACCTTTCAAGAGAGACTTTACAAAAAAGGAAAGCGTTTGCACACACCACACGTGAACTCCGGCGAGCTGAGATACCATACACCTGGACTCTTTCTTCAACTCTTCAAGTAAAATATGCATCAAGAGTGATTCCTATTTCTTCTCCGGATGAGGGAAAGGACTTCCTTGAGTGCGCTGGAATAAGTACTCAAAAGGTTATCCCGAGACTTTCGACGTCGAAATCGGATTTTCCTCTTGGCTGATGGTCTTGTAATTTATTTGTTGCTGTTCAATCTAGAGTTACATATAGAATTGTATAAAGAAATATTTTCCACTTTTATATAGTTTTTTTTTGAAAGAACCAATTTTTTGCCTCCGCTCAGTCCTAGGGACATCACTGGATGTCCCGGACAGGACAGGCTTTCATATTCTTTATATTCAATATAATATGATTTTTTTAGGTATAGCGGTATCTATGATATATATAATGTACCTAGCTATTTAAAAATTTTTCTGAAGTATCAGGAATATAATACGTGTATTGATCTTTTTTTTTTTGAGCTACCACAATTGTGTAAAATTTAGCACAATATGTGTACTGTTTTTTTTTTTGACGGCTATTATAAGTATATTGATCTTTGCATTTGTATTGTAATCCTTTCTTCCTAAAGTTTTTTTGCAAAAAAATCAACAATTGATTAGTACATCAATGGCGGATCTTAATAGGGGCGGATGGGGCGGTCGCCCCGGGCCCAAGGTTTTTTGGGGGCCCAGGGGCAGGGGCGGGCTGGGCCGGGTGTCAGAGAGGCAAATGCCCCCCCCGGGCCGCTCCCCCAGCACCTGTACAGTGCCGGCCGTGCCCTGTGCTGTGACGCCGCCGGCAGCAGACAGCCGCCCGCGTCACATTCTATGAGGCCGGGGCCGGGAGCTGTGCATGGCCGTCACCTTGATGGCTGCTCAGCACCGGCTCCCTCCGGCTGTACTTCCGGGTCAGATGTCGGGCGTGCGCGATGACGTCATCGTGCACGCGCCGACATGTCCCGGAGGATGCTGAAAGCAGAGGCGCTGCTGGGAAGCGAGCCGGCTGTGAGGTAAGTATGGGGAACTTTTTTTATTTTTTTTTATTTATAAAATGAATTAAATGGGGGAGGGGGTGAGTGGGGGCTGTACACAATGAAGGGGGGGGTGACTGGGGCCTGTATATGATGACGGGGGTGACTGGGGTTGTACAGGATGAAGGGGGGATGAGTGGGGGCTTCACAGGATGAAGGGGGGATGAGTGGGGGCTTCACATGATGAAGGGGGTTGAGTGGGGCTACACAGGATGAAGGGGGTTGAGTGGGGTTGTACAGGATGAAGGGGGGTGACTGGGGTTGTACAGGATGAAGGGGGGATGAGTGGGGGCTTCACAGGATGAAGGGGGAATGAGTGGGGGCTTCACATGATGAAGGGCGGTGAGTGGGGCTGCATATGATGAAGGGGGGGTGAGTGGGGCTGAACATGATGAAGTGGGGGATAAGGGGGACTGCACATGATGAATTAAGGGGTAAGTGGGACTGCACATGATGAATTAAGGGGTAAGTGGGACTGCACATGATGAATTAAGGGGTAAGTGGGACTGCACATGATGAATTAAGGGGTAAGTGGGACTGCACATGATGAATTAAGGGGTAAGTGGGACTGCACATGATGAATTGGGGGTAAGGGGGACTGCACATGATGAATTGGGGGTAAGGGGGACTGCACATGATGAATTGGGGGTAAGGGGGACTGCACATGATGTGGGGGTAAAATTAACTGCACATGATGATGGGGGAGTGGGGCTGCACATGAAGTTGGGGGGGAAGGGGACTGCACATGATGAAATGGAAGGGGGATAAGGGGCTGCAAATGATGAAGCGGCACTGCAGATGAAGTGAGTGGGTGATAGGGGACTGCAATGGATGAAGTAAGGGGACTTCAAATTAAAGTGGGGACATTAAAGTAGATCCCCTATGGCCAGGATCACGTAGGGTGATTTTGTGCGTATTGGCCGTAGGCCTACAGCTTATGTGCAACGTCTTTTTAGGCCATGTCCACACGTGGTGGAATGGTGGCGGGTTTTCCGTATGGACCCGCAGCAAACCAAGTGCTGCGGTCCGTACGGCTGTCAATTCCCGCACGGGGACCGCAGCGCTCAGGTGGGAAGGGGGGTACAGGGGCCCAGGTTTTATGAACAGCCCCAGGCCCATAGTCCACTTAATCCGCCACTGTAGTACATTCTTACAGACATAGGTACTTAGATTTGAATAGCATACAATTTGCTTTACGATTTGTTACACTACTTGTACAACACGTATGTTTGCCTGTCTAATTCCCCACTTTGTGGGGTATCCCTGTCTTTACAGGGATTATGTTTTCCCTACCCTAATCCCTTCGTTTTGTTCTGTACCCTATTCCCCTTCCCTCAAAAAAGTCTAAAATTAATAAAAAATACTGAAACATAAAAACCCAGTTCTCAAAGTTGGGGAACATTGCCTGAGCAGAAGGAATCAACTGTTTTTCCAGAATAACCTTGTATGTGGCTTGATTCATACGTCCTTCGCAAAGATTAACCTGCCCAATTCCAGCCTTACTGAAGCATCCCCCAGATTATCACCGATCCTCCACCAAATTTCACAGTGGGTGCAAGACACTGTGGTTTGTACACCTCTCCAGGTCTCCGTCTAACCATTAGATGACCAGGTGTTGGGCAAAGCTGAAAATTAGACTCATCAGAGAAGATTACCTTACTCCAGTCCTCTATGGTCCAATCCTTATGGTCTTTGGCAAACTTCAGCCTGGCTCGCCTTTGTTTCTCATTGACAAAAGGCTTTTTTTTGTGTTTCACTGACATCTATATATATATATATATATTTATTATTTGCATTATATGTATTCTATGTATATATCTATTCTAACCTGTCAGTGTAATTTTACTGCACAGCGAACATGAATTGCCGGCTTTTCTAAGAACACTAGTGCGTAACAATTAGACAGCACTCGCATGGTGTGAGTGCTCTGCAATTTTTTTCTCGCATCCATTGACTTGCATTGGTGAGTCTTGTCCAAGATACGCTGCAAACCGTAGCATGCTGCAATTTTCTTCTCAGTCCGATTTCAGCTGAGAAAAAAATCGCAGATGAGATGTAACTCATTGAATAACATTGGTCCGAGTGCAATTCGATTTTTCATCAGATTTCACTTGTCCATTTTTCTCGCAAATGGGTACGCACCCTTAGGGATCTTCTCTCAGGCCTGGATTAAAGCAACAATCAACTCCTGGACAGTCTGTGGTGCAACGTAGCAGGTGGGAAAGAGACCTGAAGGCCCAGATGTGCTCGCTTGAATTCAGGCCTGGGGAATGGGCGGGCCAGTCCATAGCATCAATGCCTTCATCAAGGAGGAACTGCTGACACACTTCAGCCACATGAGGCCTAGCATTGTCATGCATCAGAGGGAACCCAGGGCCAACAGCACCTGCATATGGTCTCACAAAGGTTCTGAGGATCTCATTCCGGTACCTAATGGGAGTCAGGGTATCTGGCTAGAATATGGGGTAAGATTATCGCTACAGAGACCCCTGGAAAGAAATATATACACTGCTGCGCCCCGTACACAAGCGGCTACGCTCCACACACCTCGTACACACACGGCTCCGCTCCGTACACCTCGTACACACACGGCTCCGCTCCGTACACCTCGTACACACACGGCTCTGCTCCGTACACCTCGTACACACACGGCTCTGCTCCGTACACCTCGTACACACACGGCTCTGCTCCGTACACCTTGTACACACACGGCTCTGCTCCATACACCTCGTATACACGCGGCTCCGCTCCGTACACCTCGTACACACACGGCTCTGCTACATCCACCCTGTAAACCCCTCCTGACCCCACTCATAAACTTCCCCTCATCCAGCACCATGACAACCAGCACAGCAGAGTCCTGCATACACTGAGGCCCCTGATCATGTGACCCCTCACTCCGCCCCTCCTGTGACCTCATCACAGGTCCTGTGCGCACAGAGCAGCCATATATGTGGAGTGCGGCTCTGCAGGTGGAGGTAGGTGCTGGAGGCTCCATTATTCTCTGTGTGGAGTGCGGCTCTGCGGGTGGAGGTCGGTTCTGGAGATTCCCCATTACTGAGTGCAGGAGGGGGGACATTAACCCCTTCAGCACTTAATCTTTTGGTGTTTTTGTTGCCACTTTATAAGAATCATTGCGTTTTTGTTCTGTTTCCTGTAATAGATACATGTGACCCAAATATGGAAGACTGGAAGGGAGGAAACGGATTGTTCTCATAGTACAGGGCCCCATTCTTTGCACCATGCAGTGTAATGTCCCCATTATGCCCCTTATGTACGATGCCTCCACACTCAGTATAATGTCCCCACAGTACCGCCATCCCCCCCACACAGTATAATCTCACAGTTGCGCCATTCTCTCTACACAGTATAATGTTCCCAAATTACCACCATTCCGCGACGCACAGTATAATGTTCCCACAGTACCGCCATCCCCCCCCCACACAGTATGATGTTCCCACAGTACCGTCACCCTCCCACCCACATACTGTAATGTTCCCAGAGTACCTCCTTAGGCTACCGAGGTCCTAGTCCTGAAGTTTTACAGTTGGAATAATCCCTCTGTAAAATGGTTTTACCTTTGCCTGCTTCCCTATTTGTATACTCTTGAGCATGTATACATGCATGTAGGGGAGCAGGCCTTACTAGATATTGAGGATTTGCACAGTAATATACCGCATGAGGATGGTATCAGAGGAGTAAGAGATTTCTTGAATTCGAGAGTAATAGAGGGTAGTAAACATAATGACTTCATGGAGGACCTTCTAAAATTCACTCTTACTCATAACCGCTTTCTTTTTGTCAGGAAGTACTTCCAACAACTGCTCAGGGGTACTGCAATGGGGAGCCGCTGTGCCCCCTCATAAGCTAAACTATTCCTGGGCTGGTGGGAGGAATATTCAGGGACTATCATAAGTAGTGGCATATATATATTTTGGATTATGGTATAGATATATTAAAAACATTTTTATCACCTGGTCAGGGATGAGTGAACAATTTCATGAATTTGTCAGGGAACGCAACATCCATAGAGTGGGCCTTAGATTTACTTCCAGTTTAATTATAACTAGGAATGAGCGAATACCTTCGGAGAACTCCTTATTCGAATAGCTATAGCGTTTACCGAATGGCTGCATAGGGAACCCTGATACCTGGAGTGCTCCAAACAGGCTCTCCTTGCATGTGTTGTGTCTGTCACACAGTCACGACACATGCAGCTGCGGCTCCGAACAGCTGATTATCGGGAGCGCTCCAGGTATCCGGTTTCCCGATGCAGCTATTGGGTAAGCACTATAGCTATTTGGATAAGGACTTATCCGAAGCTATTCGCTCATCCCTAATTATAACCAGTTGCCTTTCCTAGAAGTACTAAGCTGGGAAGAATGGATGGGACTCTAGGGACACTCATCTAACATAAACCTACAAGCCCTAATAAATTATTGAGGTGGGAAGGCCACCACCACATCCCCCTAAAAAAATGAATACCCAAGGGTCAATTTTTATGATTGAGAAGAATCTGTTCTAATGTCACAGATTCTAATATACAGGCTATAGACATGAACACCAGATTCAGGGAAAAGTACGTTTTGGGATTTCACACGATCGTTTGCAGAAAAACGGGAGAGACAGACACTTCTCTGCACCTAACCAAGAGACCAAGAAAAAGATGGGATAGCATGAAAAATAAGAACTTGTGACAATCAGAGTGACTGTATCTTTAATTTGCACAGAAAACACTGGGATATACTTTTGACCGACGCGAACCTGAGGGGTGCTGTGGGATGTAATCCCACAATAACTTTCAGAAAGGGTTGGTCAATTAGGGACCATTTTGTGCAGTTTCTGTAAAAAACCTGCACCCAGGGGGACTTGGCTAGATAAAAGAGTCTGCGGATTCTTTAGATGTGGCGAATGTTGTACCTGTAATTGGATGAGATCATGTAACTCTTTCTCGATTTCCTCCATGGGTAAATCCTTTTTCCAGAGGGAAAAAACCTAAAAAAGTTCTTAAACCTCAGGTCTTTTATATGTGGCCACATGAGCCTGCCCCCTAGATGATGCCCCCAAGACCAAGCGGGAGTTTAGGAGGAGGGTAGAGGAGCATTTGGGTAATTTGCACCGTGGTCGGGACACCCCATTAGTGAGACGTGTGAACAGTGTACATCGAGGTGACACTGGAGACATCTCCCTTTTATCATTGAGGTAGTTAAATCCAAAGTGAAAGGAGGTGATTACGATAAATGTGAAATCCAAAAGGAAAGTGACATGATTTTTAGACTGGATTCACTAGCCCCTAAGGGACTGATGAGTACATTTCCTATGCCTGTTTTTTATGAATACAGCCCCATTCTGGATTACATATTTTGATTTTATCCTCTACCTATTGCTACTCAGTTTCCTGTGAATGGAGGTCACACGTTGTACTTCATTGAGGTATCTGAGCTTCTATATCAGAATTATTTCTTATCAGTTATATCCCACATATACTATTTAGTAAGTAACAAGCGTGGTGATCCTTGTGTATCTCTAATTATGGAATAGGGGTCACATTTGACCATTTAGTTATATACTGTGGGCCATCATCCCATATTTTGTAGTGATAAAGTAGATGTTGTGAGCTCATCTGTTCATTCATCTTTTGTGTCCGAGGATCTCCTTCTTCTGGTGAAGGAAGGTAGTGAGGCTGATTACCAAACACCTGATCAGGTGGATGGTGACTGGGTAACGGGAACTTCTGACTGGATATAAGGCAGCCGACGCCCTTCTGAGTTGCTGGTGATTTCTCTGCTGGATTCTTGGAGACCAGTCTGATTCCTGCTTCCCAAAGATAAGTTTTTGCTCTGCTATTGAACTTATTAGTTTTGGTTTTGTTTACCTTGTTTTTTGGAGTTCAGCCATCCCCGGCCGGGGGTGTGCTGGATTCTTTTTCCTTGATCAGTGTTCTCTTTTGCTCTGCTTCCAGAATATTCTGAGTGCTGATATAGGGTTTGAAGTCTAGTGACTTCAGGGTCCTTTTTGCTTATCAGTGGTGTTGGTAATATTTTTAGCAGGGTTTTCTCGGATTGCAGACAGCAGCTTTTCTATCCTGTCCTTTTTAGTTAGCTTGGGCCCCATCGTTTGCTCACCCTAGCTTTCTATCTGTGTTAGTGTTTTCATCTTGCTTCACCGTCATTATATGTTGGGGGCTGCCTATTGCTTTGGGGTCTGCTCTGGGGCAGTCAGTTTTTCCCTTTTCTCTCTTTAGGCTTATGTAGATCTCCGGCTGTGACGAGGTGTCTAGGATCACCGTAGGAACACTCCACGGCTACTGCTAGTTGTGTGATAGGATTAGGGGTCTGCAATCCGCTAGTTTCCAACCTCTCTGTTTTTCTGGGCTGAGCTTGTGTTTTGTTTTTTCCTCCTCGGTGACTCAATCATAACAATCGTCTCCCGTGACGCTGATCTCAGGACTTTTCTATATTGGTAGTGAAAAACCGCAGCTAAGTGAAGGCAGAGCAATCTGGCGGCACTAAGCAAGTTCTGTTAAAATCACAGAGGCTGCAAGCAAAACTAAACACAGTAACGCTGAGTCTGTTTAAGGTCACAGACTCTCAGCAATGCACACGCGGTATTTATGGTCACAGAAGTAGCCTTAGACAGCAGGACTACTCCGTCTATACCTACCGTAGAGACAAGTGTGCGTGGCGTCGCAACTGCGAACGCCCGGCAGGACTGCAATCGCAGTGCGGCGATAACTGCGCTGCTGGCAAAACGCCGCTAACACGCTGGCGCAATGCAGACGCTAGGCTGCTGAGATAGATGGAGCAAATGCGCGCTGGCGCTAGCGCTGCTACTGGCAGAACTCAAACACTCACACAGACGTAGTATCAGAGGAATGGGGGTTTCAAATGAGTCATTCACCAGTCCAAGCATCCATCAACAAACATACAGCAGCAAGTATGAATATACTAGCGCATGGCGGAACAGCCATGCGTGCTTTTTATACCGAACGGGACCTTCCGGAAATCTCCAAGGCTCCAGGAAGAGCCAATGGGATTCGACACAGGACCTGAGCACCTGACTCCCGAACTCCAGTATGAGCATGCTCAGATGAGGGAACAAAGACTTAGCCTCTGGAGAGCATCGCCACAGGGCAATCTCCTCTGCAATCTCCTCTGCAGCAGGAAAAGCGCAGGAGACTGCAGAATGTGAGGATCTAGATTTCAGCAAAGGAGAGGCAGAAATCTGACTCCTAACAGGTAGAATGCAATCCAAATTCTTTATGTACTCCGGCGTGGAATGCATTCTTCTGTACATGCAACAATCACACAATGACACTAGATGAGCTCCAAAAAAGTTCAAAAAACTCTGGCACTCATAATAAAATGTTTAAAAAACCAATCAGTTCCAGATGATGAGCATATACAGGTATAAAAATTGGTGATTTAGACCCAAATGAAAAACAGATAATTCATCGACGTTTCAGCTTTACAATGCCTTTCTCAAGATATATCTGTGAGGAGAGGGGTCCTAAATTTCCTTTGGTGGAGACTCATAATGTAAGTGTCCCGTGGCCAGGTGAAGTGCGCCATCAGATGAGCTCCTGCTGCCCATGTGGCCGCTATCGTGCCTGTGAAATGAGAGAGCTCTGTGCGGCTCGGCATCGGGCACCCTGTCCTTCGCCATCATCTCAGTTTCAGTGATATCCTCATTCTCGTAATGGTGATACGATTGAATAGCATAGTGAATGATGGAGACCAAAGCTCCTGATCCACCATTCACCCTTCGCCTGTGAGTCTGAGACTCCGAGCACTGCAGGCACAACGACGTCACTACATCACACCTGTAGTATGGAGCCTCAGTACTCACTGCACAGACCGGAGCAAAGTACCTCAGAAATGGGGTTGGTTGAATAGTGTGTATGTTTGTTTTTTTAAATTGTGGGGGAATCACATTAAGTGAAGGTCTGTGGGGGTCTCATACTGAGTGAGGAGGCTGTGGTGGACTATACGGGCCTTCATTCTGAGTGGAAGTCCTCATCTTATGTCTAGAAGGTTGTGGTGGCCATAATACTATCTGTACAGTACAGAACTTTTCCCTGGGGCAGAAGGCCTTTTTTAAAACTTTTTTTTTAAACAACTCTGATTAGTGCGATCATACAACAAACAAACCTCAGATGGCTCCGGTGATGCACTGTACTACTGTAGTGCCGTGTATCATCACTGCCTGTCAGTGTAATACTATCCGCCCCATACACATGAGATAAGTGTTGGCTGAACGGTCATTTGGCAGACGGCTATCTCTCCCGACTCCACCATACACACAAATATTCCAGCTTTCCTGTGGTCTGTATGAGAGAGTCGCCTACAGACTTCTCTAGTGGAGGATTATCTACAAGAGGAGCAAACGGATTATCCTCTAAAATTCATGATGCCAGATCCTTCTCTGCCCTAAGATCATCTGTTGGGAGGCACCCAAATACATTATACAGTGGGCCAAACCCCCCGAAATCAGTGCTTTCATTTAACTTTTGTTTAATGTGTATAGGGACGTTAAAAGGTAACTTATTGGACGCTGCCTGTGGCCCGGCCTAATAGACCTTCTTATATTGCAGGCCCAGACATCATTATTAGGCATGAAAGTATCATAGTAACTAGGCCGCCCCATACTATCGAGTACTTAGAGGCAGAGAGCATTCAGGCGGACTGTGTCACACCTTAAATGCCATGTTTGCTTTTGGCAGCAGCAAGGGGTTAAACTGCCAGGGTTTTTCTGGTAGCCGCACCTGTGCCATCCCTGCAGTATACAATGGGCTGTGGAGTCGGTAAGCCACAGTTGCGACTCCGACTCCTGGATTTTATCAGGCTCCGACTCCGGCTCCGACTCCGACTCCGGCTCCGACTCCTTCATGAATGGCCAATTCATAACAACAAATTTACTGTTGTAAAATATTAAACATCGTGCTTATTCAGTTTCTCACCATCATATAAGTAATCAGACCACTTAGAGCAAAAACTACATTTATTAGAATACAATTGGAATATAGCAAATAACTTTTATAAACTTTTCTAAACTGTAAGTAAATATGCAATAAACACTTTTATGCAGTTAATAAGAAGAAATCTATAAATTTGTCCTCAGAAAAAGTATTGCCTCTGTCAGATCCTCCTTCATGGATGCCCTCAAATCTGATCTAATTATTTTGAGAGCAGAGAACAACCTCTCTACACTAACTTGTGTTGGTGGCAAAGCAGTAACCACTCGGGCAACATCTCTGACAATGTCAGGATACAGAGGAATCGCTTGTTGCACTGTTATTTTTGATGAACGGTCAAATTTCTCAATTTCTTTTAGTGCACATGAAAAATTCTGCTGAAATGTACTGGCTGTGTTCCTTGATGGGGATGACTCTTCTTCTATGCGGGAATGCTTTGCACGGTCCTTGTGATCCAAATATTTTTCGAAATTAAATTCTTCATCAGTTGATGATGAGGGTGAAGATGTGGCAGGACGACCAAATTCTTCTTGTTCCTCCTGACTGTTCTGCAACCCTTTCATCCTTACTGCTATTTCAAACAGAGCTTCTTTTCCTTTACTTAGCTGTTGATCATCTAGAAGAATCCGATGCATTGGGTCTACATAAACAGCTGCCAAAAGAATGTTATTTTGTAATAGTAGCTCCTCTCTCTGTTTCATTGATGTAGCAATGCCACTTGCAATTAACCCTCCTCTTTGGGACAGGCGAAACATCAGGTTCTTCCACTCCTTTAATAAAATACCTGCTTGTAATTTTTTAGTCACTGTAAATGGGTGCTCTAGCAATTTTTCCAGCTCAGTCACCTGATTCCACTGACTTTCATTTAGCGTCAGTTGAGGGTTAGCCATGTCTACAAGAAAGGTTTTCAGTTCAACCAAGCGCTGAATCATTAAGTAAGTACTGCCCCATCGTGTGGCTTGATCAATAATTGCCCCTTTTCCAGCACGTCTCTTCAAAATTGAGTCAACTTTAGGGGTTCTGGCAACAGTAGCCAATTTTCTCACCTTGCCAATCAGTGCAGCAGCATGTCCTTCTTGCAGACTGTCTCTTATAGCCAGCTGTAGCGTATGCACAACACAGCGCATGTGATGAATGAAAGAACATATTGACACAGTTTCAACAAGATCATCTAAACTATCATGTTGCTGTTCATCTGAAGCAACTTCAGTTTGCTCCTCAGTTACAATACTGTGTTCCTCTATTTCAAACATTTCTGTGTCTGTGGACCCAGAATCTTCTTCTAGCTGCTGGTCACCATCATTACTCTCATTCATTAGCTTAATAGTACTTATCATATTTGAAGCATTGTCAGTTACGACAGAAAGAACTTGCTCTTTTTTAAGTTCATAGTCTTGCAGAACCTTTTCCACCAAGACCTGGAGAAACTCACTGGTGTGATGAGCTTTGGTGTCTTTTACTGCCAATGTCTTGGTAACTATTTCATTTTTGTCACAAACAAATCGGACATTGATGGCAAAATAGTTCACTCTGTGACGTGTGCAGGCATCCATTTTAAGAAACAGAAAGCGTCCCTTGAGAGTTTTTTTAAGTTCTTCCTTTTGTTTAAAAGCTTCTTCAATTACTAATTTTTTAATACTCTCTCTCTCCAGAGAAACACCAAGCTTGCGGGCCATTTCCCCATTCAGACACATAAAAGCTGGTCGTGAAAATAATGAAATAAGCACACTATCCTTTACAACAAGCTCTATGATCTGTTTTTTAAATGTATCTACTGTCATTGTCACAGTAACTTTGTCACTGACAAAATATCTTGCAACTGATGGCTGCAATGTTCTCTGCTCCTTTGTTTGGCTGGAAGAGCTGGGCACTGGTTCATTGGTTTGGATGCAGTCTTTCTCATCCACTGCTTTCAGTACTTCTGGATGAAAGCGCTGTAAATGTCTCTTTAGATTCATAATCATAGAATCGTAGAGTTGGAAGGAACCTCCTGGGCCATCTGGTCCAACCCCCTGCTCAAAGCAGGATTCGCTAAATCATCCCAGTCAGATGTCTGTCCAGCCTCTGTTTGAAGACTTCCATTGAAGGAGAACTCACCACTTCTCGTGGCAGCCTGTTCCACTCATTGATCACTCTAACTGTCAAAAAGTTTTTTCTAATATCTAATCTGTGTCTCCTCCCATTCAGTTTCATCCCATTGCTTCTAGTCTTTCCTTGTGCAAATGAGAATAAAGTTGATCCTTCTACAATGTGACAGCCCTTTAGATATTTGTAGACAGCTATTAAGTCTCCTCTCAGTCTTCTCTTTTGCAAACTAAACATTCCCAAATCCTGCAACCTTTCCTCATAAGACAGGGTTTGCAGACCGGTCACCATTCTGGTCGCTCTTTTCTGAACTTGCTCCAGTTTGTTGATGTCTTTTTTAAAATGTGGTGCCCAAAACTGGACACAATATTCCAGATGAGGTCTGACCAAAGAGGAGTAGAGGGAAATAATGACTTCACGTGATCTAGACTGTATGCTTCTGTTAATACATCCTAGAATTGCATTTGCCTTTTTTGCTGCTGCATCACACTGTTGACTCATATTCAGTCTGTGATCTATTAGTATACCCAAGTCTTTTTCACATGTGCTGTCACATAGCCCTATTCCTCCCATTCTATATATGCTTTTTTCATTTTTATTGCCCATATGTAGTACTTTGCATTTCTCCCTGTTAAAAACCATTCTGTTAGTTGCTGCCCACTTCTCCAGTTTATTTAAATCGTTTTGAATCCTCTCTCTCTTCTCTAGTATTAGCTATCCCTCCTAGCTTTGTGTCATCAGCAAATTTAATCAGTTTACCCTCAATTCCTTCATCTAAATCGTTGATAAAGATGTTGAACAATACAGGGCCCAGGACAGAGCCCTGTGGTACCCCACAGATTAGAAGCTCTGGTAGGAGCATTTTTATCTTTGCCTGAATATGCACTCATCTTGGCTTCACAGCATTTGTTTTCGTCTGGATCATTTGTCATACACTGACAGACATAATGTTTTCTATTTTGAGTGATGGTGAAATGTTCAAATACAGCTGATTTAATGTGATGCTTCTTTGACATTCTCAGGTTTTTAATTCTGCATTCACAATCCAAATGACAATTGTTTTTCCTAAAAACAATTGTACAAAATTATTGCCAGGTCGTACAACTGATATAGTGGTCAGTAATACTGTTATTATTCCTCATGTACTCACAGTTAACTGATGCAAAGTTTGTTGAAAGGATAATACTTCTTACAGTCTTCCTCTTCTGAGTAGCAGGCAGCTGTGAGATGCTTGGAAGACGCACACCTAGTATGATTTAGTCTAGAGGAGGAGCTTTACTACTAAGAATTTGCAACACATTTTCACTTTCAGTTTCATACATTGTAAGTAGGGGGGTTGGGGCAGCATGAGGTTAACCAAGTATAAGATTAGATAAGGGCAGTGGAGAACAGTGACACACAAGAAGTAAGAAATGTCTCTATCTCCAGCAGAACTGCTTATCACTGTTGTTCATAGTTTGATAGAACATATATATTTGAGTAACATTTATAAAATTCATATGAAAGTTCAATTATGAAATATTAATACATTTTTTTTAAAGCTGGAGTCGGAGTCGGTACATTTCTACCGACTCCGACTACAACCAAAACTAACTCCGACTCCACGACTCCGACTCCACAGCCCTGGTATACATCTATGCTCTTGGACCCAAAAGAGTTAATTTGTAAAAAAAAGTTTCACTTGTTAAAAAATAATAAAATAGGCCTTCTGCTTTTTTATGTTTTTTTTCTTTTTGCAGTAATTGTTGGAGCCAATTTTCTTTAGAAACATTTTAATTTCTGCTTTTTTTCTGGTGTTTTTCTTGTAATATAGGAAAGCCTAAGGCCAGAAATAAACCCCATAAATCACTGTACATGGAGAGTTTGGGATCAGATAATTTCTGTCCGATGTTTGTGGAAACAAAAAATCTTCTATAAAAGCCTCAAACTTCTGTGTGTGAATCAGACCTGAGATCTAACGTGATAGAAGATTACAGTGCGGGGAAGACAGGAAACCTTCATATAGACGGCCGGTGGTGATGGAGTCAGTGACGGACTCTGGCCAAATATGTTTCTAGAGCCGTAGTAGAAGATGAAGATGTCGTCCTCATCATGAAGTAGTTATTTCTCCTGTCACGTGTAATGAATATCTCCTGCAGTATTGCTAATGCCGATTCCAGTGTCGGTAATGAGACCAGAATTAGCGTTATGGAAGATGAGTCTATGAGGAACGTATTCAGCTGCCGACTCCGAGGGAGAAACTGCTTGTTGTCTGTGGCCTAAATATATAGGTTTTATTAGTAGGTGTAAAGAAGGAAACTAAATACTGTAAAATAATAAATCTCATATGTTTCCCTTATTATCTCCAGTAATTGTATTATTACACAGGATTTTTATGATGTTACATCGGCTCATCTTCTCATTCAGGTTTCTACAATATCGGATCCTCTCAGTGAGGATCTTCTATATAAGAGAATTTTCCTGATTTACCCATCAAGGATGGATATGGAGAGAGACAAGATGGCGGAGAGGATATTACACATCACCCTAGAGATCCTCTTCCGGCTTACTGGAGAGGTGAGAGATTCTGATGACGTCACATTACATCATTCTTATCTATAGGAGTAACAGATGGACAGAACTGGAGAGGTGAGGACTCTGGAAATGTCTGTAGTGAGATTTATTAATGTGTCTCTCCATAACCAGGATTACACAGTAGTGAAGAAGACCTCTAGTGAGAGCTGTCAGGACTCTGTGTCTGAGGGATCCGGAAGACCCCTGTGCCCAATCACAGAACCTCCACCTCACCCTCTGATACATGAGGACATCAATGACCATAAGATACTGGAACTCACCTACAAAATGATTGAGTTGCTGACTGGAGAGGTGACACCACTGGGAATGCTGGGACATTATACAGTAACGCTATGAAGGGATTGGGGGATGACGGTATCATTGTATGTGTCAGGTTCCTATAAGGTGTCAGGATGTTGCTGTCTATTTCTCCATGGAGGAGTGGGAGTATTTAGAAGAACACAAAGATCTGTACAAGGACGTCATGATGGAGGTTCCCCAGCCCCTCACATCACCAGGTAATAGACAGGACTAAATACACACGGCCTATAATTATCTGTATGTAAAGAATGAATTCAGTCCCTATATGTGTTTCCTCCAGATCTATCCAGTAAGAGCACAACACCAGAGAGATGTCCCCGTCCTCTTCTTCTACAGGACTGTAAACAAGAAGATAGCAATGCTCCTCAGGATCATCAGGTAGATGAACGGAAGGTGTCATGAGATCTCCCCTATGATGTGTAGATGGCTGTGAAGGTCTTGTGCTCAGTCTTGTTTTATCCATCAGTGCTATATATGTTTTATACTTAGAATCATAGTTTCATTTATATTCCATTGCTCCTCGGGTTTCCATGTGTAAATTGGAAAAAGGATGATCCCTCTACACTATGACATCCCTTCAAATACAGTGGGTATGGAAAGTATTCAGACCCCTTGAAATTTTTCACTCTTTGTTTTATTGCAGCCATTTGTTAAATTCAAAAAAGTTCATTTATTTTTCTCATTAATGTACACTCTGCACCCCATCTTGACTAAAAAAAACCCCAGAAATGTAGAATTTTTTGCAGATTTATTAGAATAGAAAAACTGAAATACCACATGGTCATAAGTAGTCAGACCCTTTGCTCAGACACTCATGTTTAAGTCACATGCTGTCCATTTTCTTGTGATCCTTTTTAAGATAGTTCTACACCTTCATTGGAGTCCACCTGTGATAGGAATTGATTTGTAAAGGCACACACCTGTCTATATAAGACCTCACAGCTCACAGTGCATGTCAGACCAAATGAAAATCATGAGGTAAAAGGAACTGGCCAAGGAGCTCAGAGACAGAATTGTAGCAAGGCACAGATCTGGCCAAGGTTACAAAATAATTTCTGCAGTACTCAAGGTTCATAAGAGCACAGTGGCCTCCATAATCCTTAAATGGAAGAAGTTTGGAACCACCAGAAGTCTTCCTAGAGCTTGCTGTCCTGCCAAACTGAGCAATCGTGGGAGAAGAGCCTTGGTGAGAGAGGTAAAGAAGAACCCCAATATCACTGTGGCTGAACTCCACAGATGCAGTAGGGAGTTGGGAGAAAGTTCCACAAACTGTCACGTGTACCTGTCCTGTGTGACACGACCCGCAGGTCGGTAACTGAAACAACAAGACAAAAGGGGAACACCGGGGAAACAGATACAACGGTGGGCCCTGCAATAGGGAATGGGGACGTGGAGACCTCCTGCACTCCCGTAAGGCAGTGTCCCTGAACACTCTTAACATTCCCTATACAGGCTCTTCACCTGTCGCCGACCAGGATACATGAATCACTCACTAGCCCTGCACCTATCCCTTACTAGGGAACTGGTTAGTGCGGACACTGGTCCCACCACTGCACTAATAAACACAAAGGAAAATACACCAAACGGGGAAAACAACAGATTAGCTCTCAGCAGTGGTTCGACACCTCAGAGCCAGCAGCTACCTTCACATCTTTCTCTGCTGCAGTCACCGGGCAGCAGAGATCAGCACCAGATCAGCTTTCAGCAGTGGCTAAACACCTCAGAGCCAGCTGCTAACGTCAACGTGGTTGGAATCCACAAAGGACCTGCTATCACCAACACCAGCTGATACACCAGGTGACCTTATATAGTAAAGGAGGAGTGGTCACCATCAGCAGAGAAATAAAAAACATGTAATAACCCCTGTGGCCACCGGGGGTAAAAGGTAAAGCAAAGAAAACTATCAGACATGTAATAACACCTGTGGCCACCGGGGGCAAAAACCCATATTAAGGCCCCAAGGGCCTGAAAGGAAAAAAAAAAAGCAGTTTAAATGAGGGAATCCAGAATCTGACACAGATCCAAGAATTGGACTGTGACACAAAGTCAACTATCACTATAGCCCTCCACCAGTTGGGCCTTTATGGCAGAGTGGTCTGACGGAAGCCTCTCCTCAGTTCCAGACATATGAAAGCCTGCATAAAGTTTGGTAAAAAACACATGAAAGACTCCCAGACTATGAAAAATAAGATTCTCTGGTCTGATGAGATGAATATTGAACTTTTTGGTGATAATTCTAAGTGGTATGTGTGGAGAAAACCAGGCACTGCTCATCACCTGCCCAATACAATCCCAACAGTGAAACATGGTGGTAGCAGCATCATGCTGTGGGGGTGTTTTTCAGCTGCAGGGACAGGACGACTGGTTGCAACTGAAGGAAATATGAATGCGGCCAAGTACAGAGATATCCTGGATGAAAACCTCTTCCAGAGTGCCCTGGACCTCAGACTTGGCTGAAGGTTCACCTTCCAACAAGACAGTGACTCTAAGCACACAGCTAAAATAACAAAGGAGTGGCTTCAGAACAACTCTGAGACCATTCTTTACTGGTCCAGTCAGAGCCCTGACCTAAACCCAATTGAACATCTATGGAGAGGCCTGAAATTGGCTGTCCACCAATGTTCACATCCAATCTGATGGAACTGTAGAGGATCTGCAAGGAAAAATGGCAGAGGATCCCCAAATCCAGGTGTGAAATACTTGTTGCATCATTCCCAAGAAGACTCATAGCTGTGCTAGCTCAAAAGGGTGCTTCTACTCAATACTGAGCAAAGGATCTGAATACTTATGACCATGTGATATTTCAGTTTTTCTTTTTCAATAAATTTGCAAAAATTTCTACATTTCTGTTTTTTCAGTCAAGATGGGGTGCAGAGTGTACATTAATGAGAAAAAAAATGAACTTTTTTGAATTTAACAAATGGCTGCAATGGAACAAAGGTCTGAATACTTTCCGTACCCACTGTATTTGCAGACAGTTATTAAGTCTCCTCTTAGCTTTCTTTTTGGCAAAATAAACATTCCCAAATCCTTTAACCGTTCCTCATAGGACATATTTTGCAGTCCGCTCACCATCCTGGTAGCTCTTCTCTGAACTTGCTCCATTTTTCAATGTTTTTTTTTTTTTTTTTTAAATGTGGTGCACAGAATTGGTACACAGTATTCCAGAAGAGATCTGACCAAGTAGGAGTAGAGGAGAATATTAACTTGACGTGATCTAGACTCTATGCTTCTCTTAATACATCACAGAACTTGTGTAATGAGAACAGTGTAGATGGCGGGATTAGAGCTGATCATAGATGTGACTTCTCCGTCTGTCTGTGACTTTTACAATATTTGTTTCAGGGTGAAGATCTGACCCATATTAATACTACAGAGACATATGTGAGGGGTAATGAGAGGTGTAAAGAGGAGATTCCTACTTATGACTACCCAGGTGAGTAGTGACCACTAAATGCAGAGAAGTAGATTCTTCTCAGTCACCGGCTGTGACTGCTTTATCGGTCATGTAGTCCGGCCAAATCATAATCATGGAATCACCAGTTTTTCTCTAGACAACAACATTCTCCTCCACCAAAAACTGTTCAAATGACTTTGCGCACTGAAAGCCCTTTTCTATGGGACTTACAAACGGAAAGATTCACCTACCTAAATTAGAAGATCCTGACCGTTATCTGCCCAGATCTGTAAACTACAAACCCAAATTACACCATACGTAGAATGTGCTGACAACTTAGAAAATCACTTGAAGAAAAGTATTATGATTGTCCTGTAAGAGAAAGTGGAGGGAAATGATGCTGTTGGCTTCCTAGATCCCTGATATCTTATTGGATGAATCTACCTTCTCTCCCTTCTGTGCTGCTGAATGTGCTCATATGGTCCCTACACGACCAGGTCCAGTCTTTCTGGCCAAAATTCACTTTCATGATCGATAGCATTAAATGTACTGTGAGGCCAAGTGTGAATTTTTGTACGATATCATGACAGTTTCCTTTTATCTTGACTCTTCTGTTTCTTTTAAAACCGACTACTTTCAAACAAGGTTGCGATAAACTATAAAAAAAAACCATCATACCTGTGCCATGATATATCTCTAAGCAGTGCATGGCTGATGGCTGTAGTATACATTTTTTCACACCTGCAGGAGATGTGTTGCCATGGCTCGAGTCCTGGTTTCATGGAATCAGCCAACATCATAACTTACATTACATTTTGGAGCCTAAGGAATTGTGATTACTGCACAATCTCTCCCAATATGGGAAGCAATAAATTAACTTCAGAACTCGGTAGCTCCAATGCTCCACCATAAATAAGTGCAACTCCAGTCTAGTGATGGAGCTCTACCCCCACAAATATGTTGTTGTTGTTGGGGTTATACCAAGCTTTTTTATTCTATATCTTTTTTACAGGTTCGTTTTGTATGCTAGTTTGATGGTGGTGGGATCGGCCTGCCTCACTTATGTGAGTCTGCAACTATATGGTAGCCTGTAAAAGAAGGTCTCCATTACCTCTTCCAATGCTTCAGATCTAAATTTAAGACACCTCACCTCTGCACTATTATAAAAAGTTTTCTATGAATGTCTAATATTTCTTCTTGAAACTCATCTGACAGAAAATATTGGCCCTTATGAAAGTTTAGATTGCCAATAGCCACCAAGCTACATACTGTAATTACCCAGAGAGTTTTCACCAGGATAATAGGAAACCAATGGACCTTACAAATTATTTTCCAATGTCTCTTGAATCTGACAATACCCTGTATATGGTTGTACTCTACTTTCTTGACACATGGCAGGTTAAGAAAGGAAGGAGATACATTTAGATATTTGAATGCAGATCTTGCTGGAATAGTTTGCAGACACAATGTATTGGGAGCACTGTAAGTGATCACCTGGCAGATCAAAAGATGGCCACCACGAGAAGGCTTGGCTCTACTCCATTTTCCATATCCCAGGGATTGCCTTGCTCATCATCCTTTAAATCTGGACTTACACAGAGACCCCTAGGCTTGGACCCCATTTTGGAAATTATAATCCTCAGTGAATTATTCTCTGGGAGTAGTGACTATTTTGACTCCACAACCAGTTTATGGAAATTAGCTTCTACCGGATGTTGCAACGTAGCATTTCACATTTTGCATTTTATTACCCAACACATGGTGCCTAGATTGTGCTCCAGGAGACACACACCGTAAATTAATTAGGTTCGTCTCACTATAGTAATGCCAAATATATGGATGCTAAATGTGGTTTGAGCACACTGCAAGGCTCAGAAGCAAGTGGAAATTTGACTTTGACAGAGCGGATATCATAGAATCATAGAATCGTAGAGTTGGAAGGGACCTCCTGGGCCATCTGGTCCAACCCCCTGCTCAAAGCAGGATTCGCTAAATCATCCCAGTCAGATGTCTGTCCAGCCTCTGTTTGAAGACTTCCATTGAAGGAGAACTCACCACTTCTCGTGGCAGCCTGTTCCACTCATTGATCACTCTAACTGTCAAAAAGTTTTTTCTAATATCTAATCTGTGTCTCCTCCCATTCAGTTTCATCCCATTGCTTCTAGTCTTTCCTTGTGCAAATGAGAATAAAGTTGATCCTTCTACAATGTGACAGCCCTTTAGATATTTGTAGACAGCTATTAAGTCTCCTCTCAGTCTTCTCTTTTGCAAACTAAACATTCCCAAATCCTGCAACCTTTCCTCATAAGACAGGGTTTGCAGATCGGTCACCATTCTGGTCGCTCTTTTCTGAACTTGCTCCAGTTTGTTGATGTCTTTTTTAAAATGTGGTGCCCAAAACTGGACACAATATTCCAGATGAGGTCTGACCAAAGAGGAGTAGAGGGAAATAATGACTTCACGTGATCTAGACTGTATGCTTCTGTTAATACATCCTAGAATTGCATTTGCCTTTTTTGCTGCTGCATCACACTGTTGACTCATATTCAGTCTGTGATCTATTAGTATACCCAAGTCTTTTTCACATGTGCTGTCACTTAGCCCTATTCCTCCCATTCTATATATGCTTTTTTCATTTTTATTGCCCATATGTAGTACTTTGCATTTCTCCCTGTTAAAAACCATTCTGTTAGTTGCTGCCCACTGCTCCAGTTTATTTAAATCTTTTTGAATCCTCTCTCTTCTCTAGTATTAGCTATCCCTCCTAGCTTTGTGTCATCAGCAAATTTAATCAGTTTACCCTCAATTCCTTCATCTAAATTGTTGATAAAGATGTTGAACAATACAGGGCCCAGGACAGAGCCCTGTGGCACCCCACTTGAGACATTCTTCCAACTGGATGTGCAGCCATTTACGACCACTCTTTGGGTCCAATCACTAAGCCAGTTATGAATCCACCTAACAGTTGCCTTGTCCATTCCATACTTAGTCATTTTTTCAATAAGGATTGTATGAGAGACTTTGTCAAATGCTTTGCTGAAGTCAAGATATACTATATCTACAGCATTTCCTTGATCCACCCAATCAGTGATACCGTCATAGAAGGAAATTAAGTTAGTCTGACATGACTTATTAGTTACAAACCCATGCTGACTCTGTTTAATCACTTCATTCTTATCCAGGTACTGACATACATGTTGTTTAATAATTTGTTCAAAGATCTTTCCTGGTCTAGAAGTCAGACTCACCGGCCTATAGTTGCCTGGGTCCACCTTCTTCCCCTTTTTGAAGATAGGAACAACATTTGCTCTTCTCCAGTCTTCTGGCACTTCTCCTGTTCTCCAAGAATTTTCAAAGATTATGGAGAGGGGTTCAAAAATTTCTTCTGCTATCTCCTTCAGTACTCTGTGGTGTAATTCATCTGAACCTGGAGACTTGAATTCATTTAGGTTAGCTAAGTGTTTCCTCACTATCTTTCTGTTTATAGATATCCTGGATTCTTCTATTCCCTTAATAGGACAGTGAATAACAGTTGATGTTACATTTCCTTTCTGAGAGAAAACAGATGCAAAATAGGAATTTAAAAGTTCAGCCTTCTCAACATCCTGTCTTACCATTTCATCATTTTCATCCTGTAAAAATCCTATAGCATCTTTGACTTTTCTTTTACTTTTGACATATCCCCAAAATCCTTTATTATTGCTTTTGACATGTCTTGCAAGCCTCATTTCATTTTCAGCTTTTGTTAATCTGATTTGTGCCCTGCAGGTTCTGCAGACAGCATTATATTCTTCTTTAGATATGTCTCCCTCTTTCCATTTTATAAACATTTTTTTCTTCCTTTTTAGCATGTGCTTAAGTTCTGTGTTCATCCATCCTGGTTTCCTTAAATGCTTCCTATTCTTCCCTCTTTTCGGAATTGTTAACAACTGTGCTTTGAGAATTTCATTTTTCAAGATTTCCCATCCTTCCTGGACATTTTTGTCTTTAAGGATATCCAGCCATTGGATCCCTCCAATTCTCTTTCTGAATCCCTTAAAATCTGCCTTTCTGAAATCTAACCTTGACGTCTGTGTCTTCACAGGTCTTCCGCCTCTAGTTATCCAAAATTCTAAAATAGCATGGTCGCTACCTCCTAGGGTCCCAGCCACTTTTACCACCTCAACCATTTCCTCCCTGTTTATAAGGATTAGATCCAAGGTAGCAGTTCCCCTTGTTTTCTCCCTTACCTTTTGGAAGATAAAGTTGTCAGCAAGAGAGGATAAGAATTTCCTTGACCTGTTAGTTTTGCCTGAGAGAGATTCCCAACAAATGTCTGGATAGTTGAAATCTCCCATGACAACTATGTCATATTTTTTGGAGAACTTGGCCATTTGATGCATAAAGAGTTCATCCATATCTTCAGCTTGCACAGGCGGCCTGTAGTAAATGCCTACAATGGTGTCCTTTCCATTGTTCTGTCCTTGTATTCTTACCCAAACAGTTTCCACAGAACTCCCAGTCTCTGAAGCTTCAATCTCTGTGCAGATATACTCGTTTCTAACATACAATGCGACACCTCCTCCTCGTTTATCAAGTCTGTTTCTTGCAAATAAGTTGTATCCTTCTAGTCTTGTATTCCAATCATGTGTATTGTCCCACCAAGTTTCAGTGATTCCAATGACATCATATTTATTTTCCTGTGTTAGTAGGTCCAATTCTCCTTGTTTATTGCCCATGCTTTGTGCATTAGTATAGAAACATTTTAGTTTGTGATTGGTTTCTCTTTCTCCAATATTTTTATTAATTAGATTCTTTCGTCTTTGTTCTTCCTTTCCACTTCTAATAGCAGAGTTCTCAATAGCATTTGTCAGGTGTATGGCTTTTTCTGGTCTTTTGCTTCCCTTCCCATGTTGTTCTAGTTTAAAGCTCTCTTTACAAGTGTAGCAAGGCGACTTCCAAATACATGTTTTCCAGTCTTCGTAAGGTGCACCCCATCTCTAGCAAGTAGTCCATCGTATAAGTAGTTCACTCCGTGATCCAGAAATCCAAATCGTTGCTGACGGCACCATCGACGTAGCCAGTTGTTCACCTGCAGAATCTTATTATCTTATTATCTTATCTTATATTGCTGGATTGGTTTATGGAAGCCATGTTGCTTTTCAAGAGCTTTTGAGCCACTAATAATGTGGAAACCTTTGTTTTTCCACTGAAAGATGATGGACCTTAGTGGTATCTTCTATTTCATGTGATGAGTAGAAGTTTTATTGGTATAATATTCACCTACATAATATTGTTTGGTGGCTTTTTATTCCATGTTTGAGAGGCAGAATGAACAAACCATTGAACACCACGATGCACTAGGTCATGCTAGAAGGCTTTTGATTAGACTCTGAATTGTCATTGTCTTGGTGAATAATTCAATATTTTTAAAAAGCTTGTAATTTTTACAGAGAGTTTAAGTAGAAATGCTCAAAAGTATAACAATTTTTTTGGATGTTTTTTTTTTCAAAATTAATAATTGGTTTAATTTTTAGCAGATGACTATACCAGGAGATCAGAAGGACAGCTGACATCTTCAATTTTTAAATCAGATGATCTTGAGATCCCACAGGATACAATTGAAGAGAACGCCATTACTCCAGATATACCATCATCCCTTCACAGCAAAGATTTGACATCTGATCCTTTCAAACAGGTTCTGTCTTCTGGTTCATTGTCAACTACTAAGGAAACTCAAAGTAACAATATAAGCATTAAAAAACAAATTGATTTTAAAGAAAAGAAGCCATTTTCTTATTCAGAATATGGAAATAGTTTTCTCAAAAAGACTTTTCTTAAACATGAAAAAATTCACATAGCAGAGAATAGACTTTCATGTTCAGAATGTGGGAAATGTTGTAACCAGAAATCAGATTTGGCTAAGCACCAAAGAATTCACACAGGAGAGAAGCCTTTTTCCTGTTCAGAATGTGAGAAATGTTTTAACAATAAATCAAATTTTGTTAAGCACCAGAGAACTCACACAGGGGAGAAGCCTTTTTCCTGTTCAGAATGTGAGAAATGTTTTAATCAGAAATCAGATTTGGTTAAACACCAAAGAACTCACACAGGGGAGAAGCCTTTTTCCTGTTCAGAATGTGGGAAATGTTTTAACCAGAAATCAGTTTTGTTTAGGCACCAGAGAACCCACACAGGGGAGAAGCCTTTTTCCTGTTTAGAATGTGGGAAATGTTTTAACAATCAATCAAATTTTGGTAAGCACCAGAGAACTCACACAGGGAAGAAGCCTTTTTCCTGTTCAGAATGTGGGAAATGTTTTATCTATAAATCAAAATTTGTAAGGCACCAGAGAACTCACACAGGGGAGAAGCCTTTTTCCTGTTCCGAATGTGGTAAATGTTTTAACCAGAAATGGAATCTTGTTATACACCAAAGAAATCACGCAGGGGGGAAGCCTTTTTCCTGTTCAGAATGTGGGAAATGTTTTAGCCAGAAATCAGATTTGATTAGGCACCAGAGAACTCACACAGGGGAGAAGCCTTTTTCCTGTTCCGAATGTGGGAAATGTTTTAACCAGAAATGGAATCTTGTTATACACCAAAGAAATCACGCAGGGGGAAGCCTTTTTCCTGTTCAGAATGTGGGAAATGTTTAACCCGTAAATCAGATTTGGTTAGGCACCAGAGAACCCACAGAGGAGAGAAGCCTTTTTAAAGTTCTTAATGCGGGAAATCCTTTCCACCGAAATCAACTCTTAATAAACATCAGGGAAGTCACACAGGAGAGAAGCTTTTTCATTGTCAGAATGTTGGAAATATTTTAACTGAAAATTGTATCTTCTTAACCCCTTTCTGCCATGTGACGTACTATCCCGTCCATGTGCCCTGGGACTTAATTCCCAGGGACGGGATAGTACGTCACAGCGATCAGCGGCGCCCACGTGGTGAGCGCCACTGATCGCGGCCGGGTGTCAGCTGATTATCACAGCTGACACCCGGCACAATGTGTCACGGGTGGTCACGGACCGCCCCCGACATGTTAACCCCTTGCACACCGCGATCAAACACGATCGCGGTGTACCGGGGGTTAAAGGGAAGCATCGGCAGGGAGGGGGCTCCCTCCGTGCTTCCCTGAGCCCCCCACAGCAGCGCAATGTGCAGCGCTGCTGCGGGGGGCTCCATCCCTGCAGGTCCCCGAATCCAAGATGGCGACGGGGACCTTCGGGGGGCCTGCAGGGAGCTGGCTTCCTCAGTGCCTGCAAAGCGCAGGCACGAGGAAGCCTTGTGCAGTGCCTGTGACAAATCGCTGATCTGTGATGTGACAGATCAGCGATCTGTCACAGGACAGTGATGTCCCCCCTGGGACAATGTAATAAAGTTAAAAAAAAAAAAAAAAGTAACAATAATTTTAAAAAAACCAAAACATTCCCTAATAAATTCATTTTTTGGAAATAAAAAAAAAACAATAAAAGTACACATATTTGGTATCGCCGTGTCCGTAACGACCCGCTCTATAAAACTGTCCCATTAGTTAACCCCTTTAGCGAACCCCTTAAAAAATAAAAAACGAAGCAAAAAATGATTTATTATCATACCGCCGAACAAAAAGTGCGATAACGCGCGATCAAAAAGATGCATATAAATATCCATGGTACCGTTGAAAACGTCATCTTGTCCCGCCAAAAACGAGCCGCCATACAGCATCATCAGCAAAAAAATAAAAAAGTTATAGCTCGCAGAATAAAGCGATGCAAAAATATTTTTTATATAAAATTGTTTTCATTGCATAAAAGCGCCAAAACATAAAAAAAGACCTAAATGAGGTATCGCTGTAACCGTACTGACCCGAAGAATAAAACCGCTTTATCAATTTTACCGCAGGTGGAACGGTGTAAACGCTCCCCCCAAAAGAAATTCATGAAACGCTGGTTTTTGTTCATTCTGCGTCACAAAAATCGGAATAAAAAGCGATCAAAAGATGTCACTTGCCCGAAAATGATACCAATGAAAACATCAACTCGTCCCGCAAAAAATAAGACCTCACATGACTCGGTGGGTCAAAATATGGAAAAATTATAGCTCTCAATAAGTGGTGATGCAAAAACTGTTTTTACAATAAAAAGTGTCTTTTAGCGTGTGACAGCCGCCAAACATAAAAACCGCTATAAATAGTAAATAAAACCCCCCCGTTATCACCCCCTTAGTAAGGGAAAAATAATAAAACTAAAAGAAAATGTGTTTATTTCCATTTTCCCATTAGGGCTAGGGTTAGGGCTAGGGTTAGGGCTAGGGTTAGGGCTATAGTTAGGGCTCAGATTAGGGTTAGGGGTGTGTTGGGGGTTAGGGTTGGAGTTATAATTGGGGGGTTTCCACTGTTTGGGCACATCAGGTGCTCTCCAAATGCAACATGGCATCTGATCTCAATTCCAGCCAATTCTGCGTTGAAAAAGTCAAATGTGCTCCTTCCCTTCCAAGCTCTGCCATGCGCCCAAACAGTGTTTTACCCCCACATATGGGGTATCAGCCTACTCAGGACAAATTGCAAAACAACTTTTGGGGTCCAATTTCTCCTGTTACCCTTAGGAAAATAAAAAATTGGGGGCAAAAATATCATTTTTGTAGAAAAAAATGATTTTTTTATTTTCACGCCCGGGCGTTATAAACTTCTGTGAAGTTCTTGGGGGTTCAAAGTGCTCACCACACATCTAGATAAGTTCCGTGGGGGGTGTAGTTTCCAAAATGTGGTCACTTGTGGGGAGTTTCAATAGTTTAGGTGCATCAGGGGCTCTCCAAACGCACATGACACCCGCAGACCATTCCATCAAAGTCTGCATTCCAAAACGTCACTACTTCCTTTCCGAGGAAAGGGCCCCGACGTGTGCCCATACAGTAGTTTTCTCCCACATATGAGGTATCAGCGTACTCAGGACAAATTGGACAACAACTTTTGGGGTCCAATTTCTCCTGTTACCCTTGGGAAAATAAAAAAATTGTGGACTAAAAGGTCATGTTTGTGGAAAAAATATGATTTTTTTATTTTCATGCCCGGGTATTATAAACTTCTGTGAAGCACTGGGGGTTTCAAAGTGCTCACCACACATCTAGATAAGTTCCTTGGGGGGTCTAGTTTTCAAAATGGTGTCATTTGTGGGGGGTTTCCACTGTTTAGGTATATTAGGGGCTCTCCAAAGGCAACATGACACCCGCAGAGTATTCCATCAAAGTCTGCATTCCAAAACGTCACTACTTCCCTTCCGAGCCCTGACGCGTGCCCATACAGTAGTTTTCTCCCACATATGGGGTATCAGCATACAAATTGGACAGCAACTTTTGGGGTTCAATTTCTCCTGTTAACCTTGGGAAAATAAAAAAAAATTGGTGACTAAAAGATCATGTATGTGGAAAAAATACGATTTTTTTATTTTCACGCCCGGGCGTTATAAACTTCTGTGAAGCACTGGGGGGTTCAAAGTGCTCACCACTCATCTAGATAAGTTCCTTGGGGGGTCTAGTTTCCAAAATGGTGTCATTTGTGGGGGGTTTTCACTGTTTTGGTACATCAGGGGCTTTCCAAACGCGACATGGTGTCCGATCTCAATTCCAGCCAAAAACGTCAAGTGGCGCTGCTTCCCTTCCGAGCTCTGCCATGCGCCCAAATAGTGGTTTACCCCCACATGTGGGTTATCAGCGTACTCAGGACAAATTGCACAATAACTTTTAGGGTCCTGTTACCCTTGGAAATATAAGAATTGAGGGTGAAAAGATCATTTTTGTGGAAAAAATATGATTTTTTAATTGTACTGCTGTATGTTATAAACTTCTTTGAAGCCCTTGTGGGTTCAAAGTTCTCATTACATATCTAGTTAAGTTCCTTGGGGGGTCTAGTTTCCAAAATGGGGTCACGTGTGGGGGGGTTTCCAATGTTTAGGTACATCAGGGGCTCTCCAAACGTGACATGGCGTCCGATCTGAATTCCAGCCAATTTTGCATTGAAAAAGTCAAATGGCGCTCCTTCTCTTCTGAGCTCTGCCATGCGCCGAAACAGTGGTTCCCCCCCCACATATCAGGTATCAGCATACTCAGGACAAACTGAACAATAACTTTTGCAGTCCAATTTCTCCTGTTACCCTTGGTCAAATAAAAAAAAATTGAAAAAAAGTTAAATGTTCATTTTTTTTTAAATATTCAAAAAATTCCTGTGACGCACCTGAAGGGTTAATAAACTTCGTGAATGTGGTTTTGAGCACCTTAAGGGGTGCAGTTTTTAGAATGGTGTCACTTTTGGGTATTTTGTATCATATAGATCCCTCAAAGTGGCTTCAAATGTGATGTGGTCCGTAAAAATAAAATGGCGTTGCAAAAATGAGAAATCGCTGGTCAATTTTTAACCCTTATAACTTCCTAACAAAAAAAAATTTTGGTTCCAAAATTGTGCCGATGTAAAGTAAACATGTGGGAAATGTTACTTATTAAGTTTTTTGTGTGCCGTGTCTCTGTGATTTAAGGGCATAAAAATTCAAAGTTGGAAAATTGCGAAATTTTTAAAATTTTCGCCAAATTTCCGTTTTCTCAAAAATAAACGCAAGTTATATGAATGAAATTTTACCAATAACAATGAAGTACAATATGTCAGGAGAAAACAATGTCAGAATCACCGGGATCCATGGAAGCGTTTCAGAGTTATTACCTCATAAATGGACAGTGGTCAGAATTGTAAAAATTGGCCCGGTCATGAACATGCAAACCACCCTTGGGGGTTAAGGGGTTGACCACTACTAGGACAACCCCTTGTCATTCCTCATGTTTGACCACGTTAAATTAAAATCACTCATTGTAAGAAAATGATCAGTGCTAAATATGTTGAACAGGCATGTCGGACTGAGCTGCCATCGTGGAAAACTTTTTGCTAACTAACTTTGCAGCTAATGAGATGCTGTTATTGGAACTCTATCCAGAATGGAGACATATAATGACTTCAGAGCCATTAGCAGGGATGGTTGGCTTATACAAATTTTAATAGGAGTAGCTGCAGGGCATTGTGAGAGTGAATAAGTGGTGTCATATGGTAGTAAGTAATGTCTGAGACAAGGACAATACAGTTGTCAATATGTGACAGACATTATGTGAGTAAAGACATTAGGTAAAAGGGACATGGGGATTTATGGACTGTAATGGAGTTTGGTGAAATACTCCTAAATATTGTTATGTTGTATTATCACGTTCTTTGTTGCTGTAAAATACATGTCTTTCCCTGCAGTATGATGCTGTCATGTATACGCCTTTTGCCTCAATATGTAGTTCCTTTGTCTACCCACGTATAAAAAGCCCAAATAAGGACCTACATATATTCAGTAGAATGGCTGCGCACACGGTGGGTGCCTGGTTGATCGCCGCCGGGTGTCAGCTGATTCTGACAGCTGACATCCAGCACTAGGTCCCAGGAGCAGTCACAGACCACTTCTGACACTTTAACCACCGAAATGCTGCTATCGAACACGATCGCATCATTCTGGAACCCAGCACAGGGCTTACAGCCCCTCTGCCTTTGTTTCAGAGATCCCGCGGTGTGACGTGGAGTCCTGATCGTTGCTATGCTTACCTGATGTCATGATGACATCCTGGTCACTAGACCTAGCAAGCTTGCTGATCAGGCGCAGTGCATTCTCAGCAAGTCTCTGTCAGTGCAGCTCTGACAGCTTCTATGGCATGTAGATGCTGCTTCATCTGCATGCTATAGAAGCGATCAGTCTGGAAAAAATGATTGTCCCATAGTGGGACTAAGTAAAAAAGTTAGAAAAAAAGTAAAAAAAAAAAATTAAATAGTTGTAAAAATATTTTAAAAAAATCAAAATTAATTATAAAAAATCAATATATATTCTACCACTAAATAAATATTTGAATGGAAAATGGAAAAAAAATCTAACAAATAAATGTACACATATTTGGTATCGCGGTGGCCGCAACGACCCAACCTATAAAACTGTACCGCTAGTTAATCCCTTTTGTGAACACCATAAAAAATAAGGCACAAAACAATGCTTCCGTTCCCCCGTATCTAATATACAGTCATGGCCAAAAGTTTTGAGAATGACACAAATATTAATTTTTACAAAGTCTACTGCTTCATTTTTTCTAATGGCAATTTGCATATACTCCAGAATGTTATAAAGAGTGATCAGCTTAACAGCAATTACTTGCAAAGTCAATATTTGCATAGAAAATGAACTTTATCCCCCAAAACACATTTCAATATCATTGCAGCCCTGCCTTAAAAGGACCAGCTAACATCGTTTCAGTGATTGCTCCATTAACACAGGTGTGGGTGTTGATGAGGACAGGGCTGGAGATCAATCTGTCATGATTAAGTAAGAATGACACCACTGGACACTTTAAAAGGAAGCTGGTACTTGGCATCATTGTTTCTCTTCTGATAACCATGGTTATCTCTAAAGAAACACGTGCAGTCATCATTGCACTGCACAAAAATGGCCTAACAGGGAAGAGTATCGCAGCTAGAAAGATTGCACCTCAGTCAACAATCTATCGCATCATCAAGAACTTCAAGGAGAGAGGTTCCCTTGTTGCCAAAAAGGCTCCAGGGCGCCCAAAAAGACCAGCAAGCGCCAGGACCGTCTCTTAAAAGTGTTTCAGCTGCGGGATCAGCCACCAGCATTGCAGAGCTTGCTCAGGAATGGCAGCAGGCAGGTGTGAGTGCATCTGCACGCACTGTGAGGCGGAGACTCTTGGAGCAAGGCCTGGTCTCAAGGAGGGCAGCAAAGAAGCCACTTCTCTCCAGGAAAACCATCATGGACAGACTGATATTCTGCAAGAGGTACAGGGAGTGGACTGCTGAGGACTGGGGTAAAGTCATTTTCTCTGATGAATCCCCTTTTCGATTGTTTGGGACATCTGGAAAACGGCTTATTTGGAGAAGACCAGGTGAGCGCTACCACCAGTCTTGTCTCATGCCAACTGTTAAGCATCCTGAAACCATTCATGTGTGGGGTTGCTTCTCAGCCAAGGGAATGGGCTCTCTCTCAGTCTTGCCTAAAAACACAGCCATGAATAAAGAATGGTACCAGAATGTCCTCCAAGAGCAACTTCTCCCAACCGTCCAAGAGCAGTTTGGCGATCAACAATGCCTTTTTCAACATGATGGAGCACCTTGCCATAAAGCAAAGGTGATAACTAAATGGCTCAGGGAACAAAACATAGAGATTTTGGGACCATGGCCTGGAAACTCCCCAGATCTTAATCCCATTGAGAACTTGTGGTCAATCATCAAGAGACGGGTGGACAAACAAAAACCTTCAAATTCAGACAAAATAAAAGCATTGATTTTGCAAGAATGGACTGCTATCAGTCAGGATTTGATCCAGAAGTTGATTGAGAGCATGCCAGGGAGAATTGCTGAGGTCCTGAAGAAGAAGGGTCAACACTGCAAATATTGACTTGCTGCATTAACTCATTCTAACTGTCAATATAACCTTTTGCTACTCATAATATGATTGCAATTATATTTCTGTATGTGATAAAAACATCTGACATACACACATAAAAACCAGAGGCCAGCAGATCATGTGAAAATATAATATTTGTGTCATTCTCAAAACTTTTGGCCATGACTGTATAAAGTGTGTGTATGTACAGTATGTATGCATGTATGTATGTTTGTGTGTATGTCTGGGATTGGCATCCGCACCGTCGCAGCTACAGCCACAAAATTTGGCACAGTCACACGTCTGGACCTCGAGAGTGTCCTAGGCTACGTTGTGAGGTGAAATTTTAACCCCCGCGCGTTCCAATTCACCAAACAATTTTGCCCCTATCTACATAATGGGGGAAAAGTGTGTGTGTATCAAGCCCCGCCCCTCATTATGATGTCATAATGGTTGCCATGGCGACGCTGATGTCATCATAGGTTGCAAGCCCCACCGCTCATTATGATGTCATAATGGTTGACTATGGGATGGAGAATGTGTGATGGGTATATGGGCACGGGACTATGGGATGGAAGATGTGTGATGGGTATATGGGCACTGGACTATGGGATGGAGGATATGTATGACGGGTATATGGGCACGAGACTATGGGATAGCGGATATGTATGATGGGTATATGGGCACGGGACTATGGGATGGAGGATGTGTGATGGGTATATGGGCATGGGACTATGGGATGGAGGATATGTATGACTGGTATATGGGAACGGGACTATGGGATGGAGGATGTGTGATGGGTATATGGGTACTGGACTATGGGATGAAGGATATGTATGACGGGTATATGGGCACGGGACTATGGGATGGAGGATGTGTGATGGGTATATAGGCACTGGACTATGGGATGGAGGATATGTATGATGGGTATATGGGCATAGGACTATGAGATGAAGGATGTGTGATGGGTATATGGGCACTCGACTATGGGATGGCGAATATGTATGATGGGTATATGGGCATGGGACTATGGGATGGAGGATGTGTGATGGGTATATGGGCAGGGGACTATGGGATGGAGAATGTGTGATGGGTATATGGGCACTCGACTATGGGGTGGAGGACATGTATGATGGGTATATGGGCACGGGCCTATGGGATCGTGGATATGTATGATGGGTATGGGCACGGGACTATGGGATGGAGGATAATTATAATTTGCTATAACTAACCACAGTTAGTTACTATGCCCGGGCAGTGCCGGGCTCTTCAGCTAGTTTTCTATAACCAACCATGCAAAACTCACAGCTCAGCTCGGCTGGGAACAGAGCCCAGTGTCAGGAGGTAACCTCTATGACGTCATCCCCGGTCACTTACGCTGCGTTCCCAGCAGCTCATTCACCACTGCTTCAGTCACATCTTGGCAACGTTCAGGTTGAAAACTAATTATCCCCCAGATATGGACAGAACAACAGACAGGTATGGTATGTATATATATATATATATATATATATATATATATTTATTTTACTTTTATTACAGGAGAATGAGGGCTTTGTTGGAATTAAACGAGGTTGTAAGTATGGTCTAATTAAGATTATTAAAGGAGTCTGTCATTTTTTCAATTAAAGGACTTTATTCTGGCTGTGTGTGGCGCCCCTGAGGGTTCAGTCAACACAGACGTACTGCACCTCATCCAGAGGTGTGGTAGTCCGCTCTCAGGTAAGGAGGGGTGCACTACCCAGAACCCAGACACGTGCATCCAACACCAGACCTCTCCAGAGAGGGATTAGGTAGAGGGTGTGGGTGGAGAAAGCAGCAGGGGAGAGCTGAAGGAAGTAACAGTGAGAGAGGGAGTGAGTTGGAGTTGGGGACTTGAGCAGTGAGGAGCTCGTCCCTAGACCAGTAGACAGCAGAAAGAGAGAAAGGAAAAACAGAAGAAACAGAAATATAAGCTTCAGTGGAAGAGAGGAAGAAGGGGTTCTAGGGGCAGGGGTAGTGAGGAATCCACCTGTTGGGCCTGTATCCACGCCAACCGTAGTCGGGTGGAGGGACCAGATCGCAGTAGGGGACCGGCCCCAGACTACTGGAGAAACTAAGGACTCACCTAGCTAACCGGGGGTTGCAGTATCTGCATGTGCTTCAGCCACATACATACACATTCGCTGAAAAGGCAGCTGGATAGGATCAAGGGGACCTAGAGCATGTTGCCTGACAGGATCAGGGGCTGCTGGCTTGAGACACTGTGTGTGAATGCGCAGGGCAGGAGAGGAGGAAACCAGCGCAGTGAGACGGCCAGAGAAGGAACATCTGAAGGGGGTTCCGACATGGTGTACGCCAAATTACATGAGAGCTGGCTGGACCACTGACCTGGAGAACATAGCACCCTAACTGGGGATTGTAACTGGAAGAACTGTGAGTAAAAGTGTGAAGACTGCACTCCACTGTGTCCTCTGACTTATTTACAGCATCACCTGCCTTGCAACACGACTACAACCCCCATCATCTTTTACCAGATGTCATCCATTCATGCCACATCCTTCGCACAGGGTCTTTGAAAGGTTTATTTAAACACACATCTAGGGGCTGCAATACAGATGTAAGTCCACCTGGAATAACCGCCAAAGTAACGAGAAGACTTTGCCAATTTTTTTATGTTATCAGATGTGTGGGCTCTGAACATATCCCAAACTGGCAATGATGTTTTTTTCTTTAAGGCTGCTCCTGGTCGTCCGTTCCAAATTTAATAATAATAATAATAATATTATAAATATAAATATGTGCGTGCACTGTAATTCGTGGTGGGAATTGGACCTTTTTAGGCAAGATCTTTCTTTTAAAAATAATGACAGGCCGCAGCTTAGTTCCATTAGCCAAACATGAAAGAATGACTGTGAAATGTTTTTTTTTCGTTTCCTGTGGTTCTGAGTAAAATAGTTTTGTCTCCCATATTTGCCACAGTTCTGTTGTTTGGAAGATCAAAAGTCATAGGTGTTTCATCCATATTTCCAATATTTCTCAGGTCATAGTTAAGGATCCTTCTTTGTTTTATCGTGAATGAATGGAATGACATCACTTTTTCGTCAAGGTCTTTTGGCAACTTCTGTGAAATCTTTGTTCTTTGTCGCAAACATAGGCCAAATTTATTCATGAAGCGGGTGCACCATCCTGCTGATGCAACAAAATTTTCAATTCCTGGTGCTTTCAGTTTGTCTTCTTTAGCCATTTGAAGGGCACGTAAGCGAATTCCCATGCGTGTTATGCAGTAAACATTTTGACGACACTCCATAACCCATTTATTTAACCCATTTATGCAATTCAGTCTCTAGATCCTCATATGACATCTTTAAACCACGTTGAGCTTCTTTTTGCCTTTGGAATCTTTTCCAAGTCTGCTTTCATTTTCCGCCACTCCCTCACTTATTTTTCGTTAACACAAAATTCCCTACTTGCAATACTGTTATTGCTTTCTTCTGCTCTTGACACAACCTTAAGTTTGAAAGCAGCTTCGCATGATCTGCGTTTTTGTTTTGGTCTAGGATTAAAAGTATTGGGATCCATTTCTAACAGGATACAAAAAAGACTTTAAAAAAGAAATCCATACCATAGCAATTAAATTCTCAAAATACGGTACGCACTGTATATCCAAGACCAGAGATATACCGGTACCTGTACTCAGAAATGCTTGGGCAAAGAAAGGGGGCTCCATATTAAATCAGGAGCCCCATATAATGCTTCATACAGTTTTTGATGGGCCCATATAATGCTCCATAAAGTTCATGAAGTGCTCATTTAATGCTCCATAAAGTTCATTATGAGCCCATATAATGCTCCATAAAGTTCATGATGGGCCCATGTAATGCTCCATAAAGTCCATGATGTTCCCATATAATGTTCCATAAAGTTCAGGATGTGCCCATATAATGCTCCATGAAGTTCATGATGGGCCCTCTAAGATGCTCCATACAAAATACACCCCATATAATGCTCCATAAAGTTCATTATGAGCCCACATAATGCTCCATACAGTTCATGATGGGCCCATATAATGCTCCATAAAGTTCATAGATGGGCCCATATAATGCTCTATACATTTCATGATGGGCCCATATAATGCTCCATAAAGTTCATGATGTGCCCATATAATGCTCCATAAAGTTCATGTTGGGCCCATATAATACTCCATAAAGTTCATAAAGTGCCCATATAATGCTCCATAAAGTTCATGATGGACCCTATAAGATGCTCCATACAAAATACACCCCATATAATGCTCCATAAAGTTCATGATGAGCCCATATAATGCTCCATAAAGTTTGTGATGGGCCTATATAATGCTCAATAAAGTCCATGATGTGCCCATATAATGCTCCATAAAGTTCATGATAGGCCCCATAAGATGATCCATACAAAATACACCCCATATAATGTTCCATAAGGTTCATGATGGGCCCATATAATGCTCCATAGAGTTCATGATGAGCCCATATAATGCTCCATAAAGTTCATGATGTGCCCATATAATGCTCCATAAAGTTCATGATGGGCCCTATATGATGCTCCATGCAAAAATATGCCCCATATATTGCTGCACAAAGGTTAATGATGGCCTCATAAGATGCTCCATAGAATAATATGCCCCATGTAATGCATAAAAAGTTAATGATGGCCTCATAAGATGCTATATAGAATAATACGTCCCATATAATGCATAAAAGGGTAATGATGGCCCCATAAGATGATCCATAGAATAATATGCCCCATATAATGCTGCATAAAAGGGTAATGATAGCCCCATAAGATGCTCCATAGGATAATATGCCCCATACAATGCTGCATGGAAGGTTAATGATGGCCTTATAAGATGCTCCATAGAATAATATTCCCCATATAATGCGATGGTCCCATAAGTTGTTCATATATAATGCTGCTGCTGCAATTTAAAAAAAATGATATACTCACCTCTCGTCGCTGGCCACTGCTCCTCAGCATCGCCAGCTCCCTGTAGTGACTGTTCAGGCAGAGGGCGCGCACTAATCACGTCATCGTGCCCTCTGACCTGAACGTCACAGCCAGAGGACCCGGCAGACAGAGTGCAGCGGTGGAACTGGGACAGGTGAATATCGCAAGTGCCAGGGGCCTGAGCCAGCGGTGACACTGGTACGTGACCCCCATAGCGTGCCATGTCCCCACCTGCTTAGGACACCGGCACCTGGTCCCCATAGCACACCGGTTTCCCCACCTGCTCAGGACCCCGGCACTTGTCTCACTGACAACGCCGACCCTGTCAGCAGCCACCGGGACACAGAAAGAGGCTGCAGGGGAGCTCGCAGAAGATCCATAGACGCTGAGGACCTCCACCCTACATTGGTAAAGAAGTGGGAACCGTGACTTGTGTATAAGCCGAGGGGGATCTTTTTCAGCCCAAAAAAGGGGCTGAGAAACTCGGCTTATACACGAGTATATACGGTAATTATATAGCACATAAAGTCTTAATATAGTGGCACTTTAATTTAATGGCACAATTATTGTTCAATATATGTAATGCTAGCAAAATTAAATCGCACCACACATATAAGAATCTCATTTTCAAGCATGTTTTACAGAGGATTCCCATTACAATTAGATATTAGAAGGGCTGAGGAAAATCCATAAGGGTGAGAACACCACCCATTAGCTTGGGCTGGCAACTCACCACATGAGAAATGGGGGAGACTTAAGAATGGGTCACGGAGGAGGATGGCAGGAACAGGCTAAGCCACCAGAAAACCAGAGAGGTTGGTAACTAAGCGGATTGTAGACCCCTGTTCCTATCCACACAACTAGCAGTAGCCGTGGAGTGTACCTACGATGCCCTAGACGCCTTGGCACAGCCGGAGAGCTAACTAAGCCTAAAGCAAGAAAGGTGAAATCTAAACTGCCCCGGAGCAGACCCCAAAAGGAATAGATAGCCCCCAAACATATTGTCGGTGAGACAAGATGAAACACAAACGCAGGCAGAAAAATAGACTGAGCAAATGATGGGGCCCAAACTTACTAGATAGGAAAGGAAAGACACTGTCTGCAATCATGCAAAAGCCCTGAAAAATCCAACACGTCTGATGTACAAGAAAACACTGAAGTCACATGACTTCACCCCCACTATATCAGCACTCTGGTATGAACTAGAAGCAAAGCAAAAGAGACCAATATAACGGGACTGAACAAACTGACACAGGCTGTAATATATGGAGCGGTGGTCCAGCACAGCCCCCAGAGGAGCAAGCTGACCCGCACAAAAAGCAGAGAGAGACAAAAACAGATCAGATGCAAAGGATTAGCAAATGAGCACTTAGCTGAACAATGCAGGATCAGGGCAGGAGACATCAGACCTCAGAATGCACAGGAAGGCAATCACCAGCAGGGATTGAAGGAAGTCTGCAGGCTTAAATACTCCAATCAGTAACCCCAGACCTCCAATCGTCATCATCATCAGGTGGCAGACCTCTGTCAATCTGGCCAGCTCCTCTACCTCCAGTAACCACCGGAGGGAGCAGGGGGAGCTTCGGCACAGAAGTCTGAGCCAGGAAGTTCACAATAGTACCCCCCCTTGAGGAGGGGTCACTGAAACCTCATCCACACCACCAGGCCGATCAGGATGGGCCCGGTGAAAGGCACAAATCAATCTCTTGGCATGGATGTCAGCAGCAGAGACCCAAGAATTATCCTCCTGGCCATAACCCTTCCACTTGACCAAGTACTGAAGTCTCCGTCTAGCCAGACGAGAATCCAATATCTTCTCTACCTCATACTCCAAATTACCCTTAACCAATACAGGGTCAGGGGGCGCCGCCATGGGAACTACTGGCTCCACAAACCTTTTCAACAAAGATTTATGAAAAATGTTATGAATCTTAATGTTATAATAATTGTAATAAAGTCGTTTCTTTTATGTGCATGTACAGTGGGGCAAAAAAGTATTTAGTCAGTCAGCAATAGTGCAAGTTCCACCACTTAAAAAGATGAGAGGCGTCTGTAATTTACATCATAGGTAGACCTCAACTATGGGAGACAAACTGAGAAAAAAAAATCCAGAAAATCACATTGTCTGTTTTTTTTTCATTTTATTTGCATATTATGGTGGAAAATAAGTATTTGGTCAGAAACAAGCAATCAAGATTTCTGGCTCTCACAGACCTGTAACTTCTTCTTTAAGAGTCTCCTCTTTCCTCCACTCATTACCTGTAGTAATGGCACCTGTTTAAACTTGTTATCAGTATAAAAAGACACCTGTGCACACCCTCAAACAGTCTGACTCCAAACTCCACTATGGTGAAGACCAAAGAGCTGTCAAAGGACAACAGAAACAAAATTGTAGCCCTGCACCAGGCTGGGAAGACTGAATCTGCAATAGCCAACCAGCTTGGAGTGAAGAAATCAACTGTGGGAGCAATAATTAGAAAATGGAAGACATACAAGACCACTGATAATCTCCCTCGATCAGAATGATCACTAGAACGGTGAGCAAAAATCCCAGAACCACGCGGGGGGACCTAGTGAATGAACTGCAGAGAGCTGGGACCAATGTAACAAGGCCTACCATAAGTAACACACTACGCCACCATGGACTCAGATCCTGCAGTGCCAGACGTGTCCCACTGCTTAAGCCTGTACATGTCCGGGCCCGTCTGAAGTTTGCTAGAGAGCATTTGGATGATCCAGAGGAGTTTTGGGAGAATGTCCTATGGTCTGATGAAACCAAACTGGAACTGTTTGGTAGAAACACAACTTGTCGTGTTTGGAGGAAAAAGAATACTGAGTTGCATCCATCAAACACCATACCTACTGTAAAGCATGGTGGTGGAAACATCATGCTTTGGGGCTGTTTATCTGCAAAGGGGCCAGGACGACTGATCCGGGTACATGAAAGAATGAATGGGGCCATGTATCGTGAGATTTTGAGTGCAAACCTCCTTCCATCAGCAAGGGCATTGAAGATGAAACATGGCTGGGTCTTTCAACATGACAATGATCCAAAGCACACCGCCAGGGCAACGAAGGAGTGGCTTCGTAAGAAGCATTTCAAGGTCCTGGAGTGGCCTAGCCAGTCTCCAGATCTCAACCCTATAGAAAACCTTTGGAGGGAGTTGAAAGTCTGTGTTGCCAAGCGAAAAGCCAAAAACATCACTGCTCTAGAGGAGATCTGCATGGAGGAATGGGCCAACATACCAACAACAGTGTGTGGCAACCTTGTGAAGACTTACAGAAAACGTTTGACCTCTGTCATTGCCAACAAAGGATATATCACAAAGTATTGAGATGAAATTTTGTTTCTGACCAAATACTTATTTTCCACCATAATATGCAAATAAAATGAAAAAAAAAACAGACAATGTGATTTTCTGGATTTTTTTTTCTCAGTTTGTCTCCCATAGTTGAGGTCTACCTATGATGTAAATTACAGACGCCTCTCATCTTTTTAAGTGGTGGAACTTGCACTATTGCTGACTGACTAAATACTTTTTTGCCCCACTGTATATATATATATGCGTGTATGTGTTTGAATATATATATATATATATATATATATATATATATATATACACACGATTGCATATATGCCATTATTATGCCTGGACTCTTTTCAGCTGACCTAATATATGGGTGTTACTTTTGGGTGTTACTTTTGTGAATGCTAGCTGGCTTTCCTAAATAAAGAGTCATCACTTTTTGTACTCTGGTAACGTAGATAAGGATTGCTAACAGCTAAGCATATTCCATGTACTATTTTGCAAACGTAGTATTTTAAATGCCCTTTTGGCTCTTCTACTTAAACTCTAAGAATATGTTAGGAGTCAGACAGATGACTGCGCACAGCTGGCGTGGCTGTCATTCTCTCTCCATGCCGGCATGATCAATAAAGAAACATCTTACTTATTCAGGTCTGGACGATTTCTAATTAGATTAAAGCTCCACTGACACTTAAACGTAACTGGAAGAGCCAAACGGAAAGAAATGGGGTTAAGGATTTCCAAAATCTTATAAGGTCCAATAAATCATGGCTTGAATTATGGAGATGCAACCTTCATGGGAATATTTTTTGTGGACAACCAAACCATATCACCCACTTTAAACTGGGGACCAATGGTCCTATGCCAGTTGGAAAACCGTTGGGCCTTTTCCTGAAAGTGGGACAACTTATCCACTACTTGGTCCCAAATCTGCTGCATTCTCTCTACCACAGAATCCACACCTGGGCAGGCAGAAGCATCCACCTGCCCTGAAGAAAATCGAGGATGAAACCCAAAGTTACAAAAGAAAGGAGACATCAAAGTGGCAGAAATAGCCCTATTGTTTAGTGCGAATTCGGCCAATGGCAAAAATGAGACCCAATCATCCTGATCAGCAGATATGAAACATCTCAAATAAGACTCCAAAGTCTGGTTTGTTCTCTCAATCTGCCCATTGGTCTGAGGATGAAATGCAGAGGAGAAAGACAACTGAATTCCCAGTTTGGAACAAAAAGCTCTCCAAAATCTGGAAACAAACTGGACTCCTCTGTCCAACACAATGTTCTCAGGAACAGACAAACCACTTGTAAAAACATGGGCACCAAATCAGAAGAAGATGAAAACTTTGGGAGTGGTACAAGATGGACCATCTTAGAAAATCAATCACAGATCACCCAAATAACAGTCATTCTCTGAGAGACAGGGAGATCAGAGATAAAATCCATTGAAATATGGGTTCACAGCCTCCTGGGCACTGGCAGGGCCATCAACAAACCACTAGCACGAGAACAGGTCTTGGACCGAGAACAAGTCCCACAGGACTGCACAAAATTCCTGACATCACGAAATAAGGCAGGCCGCCAAAAAGACTGACTCACCAAACCTCTGGTACCAAAGATACCTGGATGACCAGCCAACGCGTAGCAATGAATTTCAGACTCTTTTTACTCTTTTCCTCCACTAGTCATGGACATACAATTTTCCCATAGGGCATTGTTCAGGTTTATCCTCCTGAAATTCCTCCAGGGCACATCTCAAATCAGGAGAGATGGCGGAAAGAACTACACCCTCATTTAGAATGATAGTAGGCTCGGTCACATCAAAAGAATCCGCAAAGAAACTCCTGGAAAGGGCGTCCACCTTAACATTCTTAGTGCCCGGAAGAAAGGAGACCACAAAATTAAAATGCCTGAAAAACAAGGCCCACCTACCCTGTCTAGGATTCAAGCATTTGGCTGATTCAAGATAAATCAAATTCTTGTGGTCGGTGAGGACCACAACTTGATGTCTAGCTCCCTCCAACCAATGTCTCCACTCATCAAATGCCCATTTCATGGCCAACAATTCCTGATTCCCCACGTCATAGTTACGTTCAGATGGGGAAAATTTTCGAGAAAAGAAGGCACAGGGATTCATATTACAAGTTACTGGCTCTCTTTGGGACAAAACGGCTCCTGCACCAATCTCAGAAGCATCTATCTCCACCTGAAATGGGAGTGAGACATCAGGTTGCCGTAGAACCGGAGCAGAAGTGAATCTCCGCTTAAGCTCGTGAAATGCCGAGACTGCCTCTGGAGACCAATTCACCACATCGGCGCCCTTTTTGGTCAAATCAGTCAGTGATTTAACAATACCAGAAAAATTACTTATAAATTTCCAGTAAAAATTAGCAAAACCTAAAAACTGCTGGAGAACCTTCAAAGAAGTGGGCTGAACCCAATCATAAATAGCCTGTACCTTGGCCGGGTCCATTTCAATAGCAGACGGGGACAAAATGAATCCCAAAAACAAAATCCTCTGTACACTGACACTTCGATCCCTTAACATACAGCGTATTTTCCCTCAAAATCCGGAACACAGTCCGGACAAGTTCCACATGAGAATCCCAATCACTGGAAAAGATCAAAATATCATCCAGATAAATGATCAAAAACTCATCCACATAGTCCCGGAAAATATCGTTCATAAAAGATTGGAAGACGGAAGGGGCATTAGTGAGCCCAAAAGGCATCACCAGGTACTCACAATGTCCCTCCGGGGTATTAAACGCCATCTTCGATTCATCCCCATGCTTGATGCGAATAAGATTATACGCCCCCTGAGGTAAAGTTTGGTAAACCAACAGGCACTTTTAACTCTGGAAAATATATCAGAAATCAGGGGTAACAGGTACTGATAATTAACAGTGATTTTGTTAAGGGAACGATAGTCAATACATGGCCTTAATGAGCCATCTTTCTTGGCCACAAAAAGACCCAGCACCTAAAGGTGAAGAGGATGGTCTGATATGACCCTTCTCCAACGACTCCTTGATATAAGATCGGATAGCATCATGTTCAGGTACCGATAAGATGAAAAGCTGACCCTTAGGAAATTTACACCTGGGCATTAACTCAATTGCACAGTCATAACTCCTATGAGAAGTCAAAGAAGCAGATTTACTGTCACTAAATACATCAGAAAAATCAGCCAAATAGTCAGGAATATCATGAGACTGGGGAGAGGTGGAGAAAACAGGAGTGTCACTAAGAACACATTGACAAACCGAACTTACCACAGACACAGATTTCCAATCCAAAACAGGATTATGGGTTTGCAACCAAGGAAAACCCAGAACAATAGTATCATGCAAATTGTGCAGCACCAAAAATTTACAATTTTCTTGGTGGTCTGGGATGACCCGCATTATCATCTGGGTCCAAAACTGGGGTTTATTCTCCGCCAAAGGAGTAGCATCAGTACCCTTCAAAGGGATAGGAGTCCGCAGGGGTATCATAGGAAAACCACAACGCTTGGCAAAATCAAAATCCATCAGATTCAAAGCTGCTCCTGAATCAACAAAAGCCTTAGCGGAAAATGTAGACAAGGAGCAGATCAAGGTAATCGCCAAAAGGAACTTAGGCTGTACACTGCCCACCGCAAATGCGTGAGCAAAATGCTTTTCTCGTTTAGGGCAGACAGAAATAGTGTGAGAGGTGTCCCCACAAAAAAACACAACTTATTACGCTTTCTAAACTCCTGACGTGCCCTAGACAAAACCCTATCGCATTGCATGGGTTCAGAAGTTCGTTCGAAAGGCAGCACCGCCTCTCGTGTAGTTTTACGTTCACGTAAACGCCGATCAATTTGAATGGCCAATGACATAGAGTCGTCAAGACCAGAGGGAGCAGGAAATCCCACCATAACATCCTTTACGGTTTCTGCATCTGTCTGCAGACTCCATGGGGATGGTATGAGTGCCCGCCGTCCAAAGAAGGGGGTTGTGCTCACAGCCCAACACTGTGCAGGATGCTTGGCATTTGCCACAGAACACCAGGAATGGCAAATTTGCCACTGGCTCCCTGTGCTCTTCACATATGAAAGCAGGTTCACACTGAGCAGATGTGACAGAGTCTGGAGACGCATAGAGAGCGATCTGCTGCCTGCAACATCCTTCAGCATGACCGGTTTTACAGTGGGTCAGTAATGGTGTGGGGTGGCATTTCTTTGGAGGGCTGCACAGCCCTCCATGTGCTTGACAGAGGTAGCCTGACTGCCATTAGGTACCGAGATGAGATCCTCAGACCCCTTGTGAGACCATATGCTGGTGCAGAAGGCCCTGGGTTCCTCCTAATGCAGGACAATGGCAGACCTCATGTGGCTGGAGTGTGTCAGTAGTTCCTGCAAGATGAAGACATTGAAGCTATGGATTGGCCCGCCTGTTCCCCAGACCTGAATCCGATTGAGCACATCTGGGACATCATGTCATGCTCCATCTACCAATGTCACTTTACACCACAGACTGTCCAGGAGTTGACGGATACTTTAGTTCAGGTCTGGGAGGAGATCCCTCAGGAGACCATTCGCCGCCTCATCAGGTGCATGCCCAGGTGTTGTAGGGAGGTCATACAGGCACTTGGAGGCCACACACAATACTGAGCATCATTTTGACTTGTTTTAAGGACATTACATTCCAGATGGGGTCCACACACTTTCTGTTAGGAATCTGGGTCATTCTATGCATATGCAGCAACCCAGATTCTCACATTTGTCTCCAGAGGCTAAGTCCTTTTTCCCTGCTTCTAAGCATGCTCATGGGACTAGCTCTCATTCGAGTTCAGGAGTCAGGTGCTCAGGTCCTGCTCCTGATTTGATTGGTTATGCTCGGGGCTCTGGAGATTTCCGGCAGGTCCCGTACGCTATAAAAAGTGCGCATGGCCGCTATGCCATGCGCTAGTATTTTCCATACTTGCTGCTGTGTGTTTGGTGATGGATGCTTGGACTGGTGAATGACTTATTAAGAAACCCCTTCCCTCTGATAATATGAATGTGTGAGTGATTGGGATACAGCCAGTGTGCGCGCTAGCGCCAGCGCGCTCAAGCTCCGCCAGTTGCAGCAGCCAGCGTCCTGCTTCACGCCTGCTATATCGCGCTTGCAGCCCGCTCTTAGCATTCGCAGTTGCGACGCCTTGCACACTCCTACTTACGGTAAGTCCATTCGGGTGTAGTGCTGTTCTTAACTACTCCGGCTTTGGCTACCGCACGTGTGCCGCTGAGTGTCTGTGAACTTGATACAGACCCATGGTTTTTTGGTATTTGTGTTCATGTGTGCAGCTCTGTGAGTCTTTTAACAGAGCTTGCTTTCGTGCACCAGGTTCATTCAGGTCTAGGATGTGTTATTTGTGTGTTCCCTTTATTTTTTTAGGGAGTGTACATGTTGAATTTCAACTCATGTTATATTGTCGCATATATCCTTTTCCGCACATTGATATTGTAAAATTTCCCCAAGTAAGAGCTATTGAAGCAAAAAACACCTTTTTGGTGTTCAGGCAGCCTGAAAGAAGTTTTCAAAACATCTGAGGATATTGGTCTTGCTTCCAACCTACTGGGGGCCAGGATATTTCTAATAGTGGGTGCTCTCCTAAAAGTAATGCCGGGATTTCTGGGGAGGGGCTCACCTAATGTTTGATCATTGGCTAATATACAGAGCTCGAAAAAATAAAGGGAACACAAAACTCCCACATCGTAGATATCTCTGAATGAAATATTCCAGTTGCAAATCTTTATTCATTACATAGTGGAATGCGTTGAGAACAATAATACATAAACAGGATCAATGTACCGTATTTTTTGGACTATAAGATGCATTTCTTTCCTCCAAGATGTGGAGGAAAATGGGGGGAGCATCTTATAATCTGATTGTCCCTTATCTGGCTGTGGTGGGGAGGTGGGGGAGCAGCGGGTCACAGGAGGCAGGAGCCGACGGCTGCGGTTATCTCCTGTGCCCACTGCTAAAGAGAAATGAATATTCACTGCATTCCATGCCCAGGGGTGTGGAGAACAGTGAATATTTATTTCTCTTTAACAGCAGACACGCTGTTAGCTTGAGCAGCTGCTGGGCTTTCACAAGCGCCCAATACTTATGGGGATGAATATTCGCTGCTCTCCACTCCCATAGGCATCGAATGCAGTAAATATTCATTTTCTTTAGTAGCGGGCACACGTGAACGCCCGGCAGCTGCAGGAAGCCGGCTGCTCATGCAAACAGCGCATTCGCTATTAAAGAGCAATGAATATTCACTGCTCTGCATGCCTATAGTCCCTGCATGGAGAGCAGTGAGTATTCTGGTAGCTGTCCTCTGCTTATAAGCAGAGTATGACATCCCGGTCATGCGCTGTTTGCAAGCATAAATCAGCTGCTGGCTTTGGAACAAGACGCTGGGAAGGAGCGCAGGAAGGTAAGTATAATGGTTTATGTGTTTTTTATTGTTTTTCTGATTGGGCCATGCATACCAGGATAGGGGCCAATCATACCAGGATAATAATGGAGCCATGCATACCAGGATAAGGATAAGGGGGCCATGCCTTCCAGGCTAGGGATAAGGGGGCCATGCATACCAAGATAGGAATGAGAGGGCCATGCATAACAGGATAGGGGATATTAGTACAGAACTGACCAGATTTTTTGCTTCAATTTATTTTTTCTAATGTCCTCCTCTAAAGCCTAGGTGCGTCATATGGTCCGGTACATCTTATAGTCCATAAAATATGTCCCATAAAGGTCTAGATTTGGAATGATACTCGAAATCAAAGTGGAAAATCAAATTACAGGCTGACCCAACTTAAGTGGAAATGCCTCAATATACGGAAATGATGCTCAGTGTGTTTGGCCTCCACGTGTCTGTATGACCTCACTACAGCACCAGGGCATGCTCCTGATGAGGTGGCAGATGTTCTTCTTAGGGTATGTACCTATATGTGAGAAAAAAAACGTTCCAATATCTGGACCAAAAAAGTGGACAAGTGACATGCGAGTGTCATATGAGTACAGAGCGATTTTCACACCTAGAATCCGATTTACATTTGAGTGCATTGCGATTACTATCCGATTGCAATGTGATTTTAACATGAGCTTTTACATATAGCTGTTCTCTGTCATTTACACGTTTTCAAAGGAAATATTCGACAAAATACACATACACTCACATATATATATATATATATATACACTCACTGGCCACTTTATTAGGTACACCTGTCCAACTGTGTGTTAAGACTTAATTTCTAATCAGCCAATCACATGGCGGCAACTCAGTGCATTTAGGAATGTAGACATGGTCAAGACAATCTCCTGCAGTTCAAACCGAGCATCAGTATGGGGAAGAAAGGTGATTTGAGTGCCTTTGAACGTGGCATGATTGTTGGTGCCAGAAGGGCTGGTCTGAGAATTTCAGAAACTGCTGATCTACTGGGATTTTCACGCACAACCATCTCTAGGGTTTACAGAGAATGGTCCGAAAAAGAAAAAAAATCCAGTGAGCGGCAGTTCTGTGGCCGGAAATGCCATGTTAATGCCAGAGGTCAGAGGAGAATGGGCAGACTGGTTCGAGCTGATAGAAAGGCAACAGTGACTCAAATTGCCACCCGTTACAACCAAGGTAGGCAGAAGAGCATCTCTGAACGCACAGTGCGTCGAACTTTGAGGCAGATGGGCTACAGCAGCAGAAGACCACACTGGGTACCACTCCTCTCAGCTAAGAACAGGAAACTGAGGCTACAATTTGCACAAGCTCATCGAAATTGGACAGTAGAAGATTGGAAAAACGTTGCCTGGTCTGATGAGTCTCGATTTCTGCTGCGACATTCGGATGGTAGGGTCAGAATTTGGCGTAAACAACATGAAAGCATGGATCCATCCTGCCTTGTATCAACGGTTCAGGCTGGTGGTGGTGGTGTCATGGTGTGGGGAATTTTTTCTGGGCACTCTTTGGGCCCCTTGGTACCAATTGAGCATCGTTGCAACGCCACAGCCTACCTGAGTATTGTTGCTGACCATGTCCATCCCTTTATGACCACAATGTACCCAACATCTGATGGCTACTTTCAGCAGGATAATGCGCCATGTCATAAAGCTCGAATCATCTCAGATTGGTTTCTTGAACATGACAATGAGTTTACTGTACTCAAATGGCCTCCTCAGTCACCAGATCTCAATCCAATAGAGCATCTTTGGGATGTGGTGGAACGGGAGATTTGCATCAGGGATGTGCAGCCGACAAATCTGCGCCAACTGTGTGATGCCATCATGTCAATATGGTCCAAAATCTCTGAGGAATGCTTCCAGCACCTTGTTGAATCTCTGCCATGAAGAATTGAGGCAGTTCTGAAGGCAAAAGGGGGTCCAACCCCTTACTAGCATGGTGTACCTAATAAAGTGGCCAGTGAGTGTATATATATATACAGCTCTGGCAAAAATTAAGAGACCACTGCACAGTTTTATAAAAATCAGCTTCTCTACATGTCCGACAGCCATTCCATTCCAGTGTCAGTTGAATTCCAGCCAGAGTACACCTCATTCTACTTAATGTGCTTCTGATTAGGAGATCACCTGAACCAAATCTTATTTAATGAAGGAAAGTAGAAAAAAAACCCTGCTGTGGTGTTCACAATCCTCTTGCAATAGCACAAGCTGGATGGCAAAACAAGTGATAGTAATATCCCAAAAGTAATAGGAATGAAAAAATAACTTTTAACCATGCCAAAGGAGTTGAAAAGAAAAGTCTTGAGTGAGGAAAAGAAAGGCTCAATTCTGGCTTTGCTAGCAGAGGGATACAGTGAGCGTTATGTTGCCTCCATCCTTAAAATTTCTAAGATGGCAGACCATTACAACAATGTCAAGCAGCAGACAATGGGGACAACAAAGCTACAGACCGGCAGAGGACAAAAACAACGCTCCACTGACCGAGATGACCGTCATCTTATTCGAATGTCACTCAGCAACCACAGGATGATATCAAGTGACCTACAAAAGGAATGGCAGCTGGGTGAAGTGCATGGCAAGAACAGTTTGTAACAGTCTCCTAGAGGCAGGGCTCAAGTCATGTAAAGCTAGAAAAAAGCTTTCATCAATGAGAAGCAAAGGAGAGCCAGGCTGAAATTTGCTGAAGACCATAAGGATTGGACCATAGAGGACTGGAGTAAGGTAATCTTCTCTGATAAGTCTAATTTTCAGCTTTGCCAAACACCTGGTCTCTAATGGTTAGAAGGAGACCTGGAGAGGCGTACAAGCCACAGTGTCTTGCACCCACTGTGAAATTTGGTGGAGGATCGGTGATGATCTGTGGATGCTTCAGCAAGGCTGGAATTGGGTAGGTCAATCTTCGCAATGGACGTATGAATCAAGCCACATACAAGGCTATCCTGGAAAAACTGTTGAATCCTTCTGCTCAGGAAATGTTCCCCAACTCTGAGGACAGTTAGAGTGATCAATGAGTGGAACAGACTGCCACGAGAGGTGGTGAGTTCTCCTTCAATAGAAGTCTTCAAACAGAGGCTGGACAGACATCTGTCTGGTATGATTTAGCGAATCCTGCTTTGAGCAGTGGGTTGGACCAGATGGCACAGGAGGTCCCTTACAACTCTACGATTCTATGATTCCAGCAGGACAATGCACCATACACACAGCTAGGTCAATCAATGTGTGGATGAAGGACCACCACATCAAATCATTGTCATGGCCAGCCCAATCTCCAAACCTGAACCCTATTGAAAACCTCTGGAATGTAATAAAGAGGAAGATGGATAGTCACAAGCCATCAAACAAAGAAGAACTGCTTACATTTTTGTGGCATAAGGTCAACCAAAAGCAGTGTGAAAGACTGGTGGAAAGCATGCCAATATTCATGAAAGTTGTGATTAAAAATCATGGTTATTCTACAAAATATTGATTTCTGAACTCTTCCTGAGTTAAAACATAAGTATTGTTGTTTCTAAATGATTATGAACTTGTTTTCTTAGCATTATTTGAGGTCTGCAAGCACTGCATTTTTTTGTTATTTCGACCATTTCTCATTTTCTGAAAATAAATCCAAAATTTAGTGCTTGGAAATTTGAAGACATATTGTCAGTAGTTTATAGAATAAAAGAGCAATTTACATTTTACTCAAAAATATATCTATAAAGAGAAAAATCAGACAAACTGAAAATTTTGCAGTGGTCTCTTAATTTTTGCCAGAGCTGTATATGTATATTTACAGTATATATATATATATATATATATATATATATATATATATATATACAGTACATACACACACACACAGGGTGGGCCATTTAAATGGATACACCTAAATAAAATGGGAATGGTTGGTGATATCAACTTCCTGTTTGTGGCACATTAGTATATGGGAGGGGGGAAACTTTACAAGATGGGTGATGACCATGGCAGCCATTTTGAGGTCAGCTATTTTGGATCCAACTTTATTTTTTCCAATGGGAAGAATGTCATGTGACACATCAAACTTATTGAGAATTTCACAAGAACAACAATGTTGTGCTTGGTTTTAACGTAACTTTATTCTTCATGAATTATTTACAAGTTTATGACCAATTGTAAAATGTGTTTAAAGTGCTGCACATCTCATATCTTCACACCATAGACAACTGCCGTCAGATTACCCCAAAGATAAAAGTCTAAGAGGGTCAGATCGGGAGAACTTGCTGGCCATTCCACTGGCCCATGACAACCAATCCATGTGTTTAAATTGCTGCCCATTGTGTTGGATTGTCAATGCAACGCTCTTCTTCCACTCTTGATACACTGATAGCAACACTGCAGAAGAAATGCTAGTCTAAGGCTGGTTTCACACTTGCGTTTTTTTTAGCGGTATTTTAGCGCTAAATAGCGCATGTGGTTTTTTTTCCTATACTTTGCATGGGATGCGCTTATGTGCGCATACACATGCGTTTGTACGCGTTTTTCCGCGCATGCGTTTTTTTGCGGTATGCGCTCGGGCGCACAAAATGCATCCTGTTGCATTTTTTGGGCGTCCGACTTGCCTCAAAAAAACGCATGCACGCGCAATGCGTTTTTTTACAGCAAGACACCCATTATAAGTCTATGGGTGCGCATATGTGCGCATTGGCATGCTTATGTATGCTTTTTTTGCACATGCGTTTTTTTTTGTTAACCATGGAATTTAGGGGTTTGGGTTAGAGTTAGGGTTAGTTAAGGGGGTTTAGGGTTAGGGTCAGGGTTAGGGTCAGGGTCAGGGTTAGTTAGGGTTTAGGGTTTGGGTTAGGGTTAAGTATGGTTTGGTTAAAGGTTTAGGGTCAGGGTTAGGGTTAGGGTCAGGGTTAGGGTCAGGGTTAGGGTTAGGGTTAGGGTTTAGGGTTTGGGTTAGGGTCAGGGTTAGGGTTAGTTAGGGTTTAGGGTTTGGGTTAGGGTTAAGTATGGTTTGGTTAAGGGTTAGGGTCAGGGTTAGGGTCAGGGTTAGGGTTAGTTAGGGTTTAGGGTTTGGGTTAGGGTTAAGTATGGTTTGGTTAAGGGTTAGGGTCAGGGTTAGGGTCAGGGTTAGGGTCAGGGTTAGGGTCGGTTAGGGTCAGGGTTAGGGTTAGTTAGGGTTTAGGGTTTGGGTTAGGGTTAAGTATGGTTTGGTTAAGGGTTAGGGTCAGGGTTAGGGTTAGTAAAGTCATGGTTTGGGTTAGTGTGAGGGGCCACCTAATGTTTGGAAAAAAAGCAAACGCGGTAAAAACGCACTAAAAACGCATACAAACGCATAAAAACGCTGCGTTTTTTTCATGCATGCTCATAAAAATGCTTGAAAAAAACGCAGCAGTTGTATGCTTTTGTATGCGTTTTTTCAATGCGTTTTTTTGCGGGAAAAACGCGCTGCAAAAAAAAGCAAGTGTGAAATTAGCCTAAGGGGGTCAGATACCTTGTAGGAATGCTCGAACCTGACACCCATAATGTGGTGGTGCACCATCTTGCTGAAAAAACTTAGGGAACGTGCCATCTTCAGTACATAAAGAGGGCAACATATCATCATGTAGCAATTTCAGATATCCAGTAGCATTGGGGTTTCCATTGATGAAGAATGGCCCCACTATCTTTGTACCCCATATACCACACCATACCATCAGTTATGGGTGTCAGGTCCGAGCATTCCTACATGAACAGTTTCCTGGAAAGTGGATTGGTCATCGTGGGCCAGTTGAATGGCCACCAAGGTCTCCCAATCTTACCCCCTTAGACTTTTATCTTTGGGGTCATCTGAAGGCAATTGTTTATGCTGTGAAGATACGAGATGTGCAGCATCTGAAGCAACGGATACTGGAAGCCTGTGCTAGCATTTCTTCTGCGGTATTGCTATCAGTGTGTCAAGAGTGGGAGAAGAGGGTTGCATTGACAACCCAACACAATGGGCAGCACTTTGAACACATTTTATAAGTGGTCATAAACGTGTAAATACCTCATGAAAGAATAAAGTTAAGTTAAAACCAAGCACAACATTGTTTTTCTTGTGAAATCTAATATATAAAGCTCAAAGTGTGTATGAATGTATGTATGTGTGTATGTATGTGTGTATGTGTTTGTGTATGTGTGTGTGTATGTCCGGGATAGGCATCCGCACCGTCGCAGCTACAGCCACAAAATTTGGCACAGTCACACGTCTGGACCCCGAGAGCGTCCTAAGCTATGTTGTGAGGCAAAATTTTAACCCCGCGCGTTCCAATTCACCAAACAATTTTGCCCCTATCTACATACTGGGGGAAAAAGTGTGTGTGCGTCAAGCCCCGCCCCTCATTATGATGTCATAATGCCCGTATTTGCATACTGGGGAAACAGTGTGTGAGTATCAAGCCCCGCCCCTCATTATGATGTCACAATGGTTGCCATGGCGACGCTGATGTCATCATAGGTTGCAAACCCCGCTGCCGCTCATTATGATGTCATAATGGTTGACTATGGGATGGAGGATGTGTGATGGGTATATGGGCACTGGACTATGGGATGGAGGATATGTATGACGGGTATATGGGCACGGGACTATGGGATGGCGGATAAGTATATGGACACAGGACTATGGGATGGAGGATGTGTGATGGGTATATGGGCACTGGACTATGGGATGGAGGATATGTATGACGGGTATATGGGCACGGGACTATGAGATGGCGGATATGTATGATGAGTATATGGGCACAGGACTATGGGATGGAGGATATGTGTGATGGGTATATGGGCATGGGACTATGAGATGAAGGATGTGTGATGGGTATATGGGCATGGGACTATGAGATGAAGGATGTGTGATGGGTATATGGGCACTCAACTATAGGATGGCGGATATGTATGATGGGTATATGGGCACGGGACTATGGGATGGAGGATATGTATGATGGGTATATGGGCACGGGACTATGGGATGGAGGATATGTATGATGGGTATATGGGCATGGGACTATGAGATGAAGAATGTGTGAAGGGTATATGGGCACTCGACTGGGATAGCGAATATGTATGATGGGTATATGGGCATGGGACTATGGGATGGAGAATATGTATGATGGGTATATGGGCATGGGACTATGGGATGAAGAATATGTATGATGGGTATATGGGCATGGGACTATGGGATGGAGGATATGTATGATGGGTATATGGGCATGGGACTATGGGATCGTGGATTTGTATGACAGGTATATGGGCACAGGACTATGGGATGGCGGATATGTATGATGGGTATATGGGCATGGGACTATGAGATGAAGGATGTGTGATGGGTATATGGGCACTCGACTATGGGATGGTGAATATGTATGATGGGTATTTGGGCATGGGACTATGGGATGGAGGGTGTGTGATGGGTATATGGGCATGGGACTATGGGATGGAGGATGTGTGATGGGTATATGGGCACATGGCTATGGGATGGAGGATATGTATGATGGATATATGGGCACGGGACTATGGGATGGCGGATATGTATGATGGGTATATGGACACGGGACTGTGGGATGGAGGTTATGTATGATGGGTATATGGACACGGGACTGTGGGATGGCGGATATGTATGATGGGTATATGGACACGGGACTGTGGGATGGAGGATATGTATGATGGGTATATGGGCATGAGACTATGAGATGAAGGATGTGTGATGGGTATATGGGCACTCTACTATGGGATGGCGGATATGTATGATGGGTATATGGGCATGGGCCTATGGGATGGTGGATAAGTATGATGGGTATATGGGCATGGGACTATGGGATGGAGGATAATTATAATTTGTTATAACTAACCACAGTTAGTTACTATGCCCGGGCAGCGCCAGGCTCTTCAGCTAGCCTATGGGATGGCGGATATGTATGATGGGTTTATGGGCACTGGACTATGGGATGGAGGATATGTATGACGGGTATTTGGGCACGGGACTATGGGATGGCGGATATGTATATGGGCACGGGACTATGGGATGGAGGATATGTGATGGGTATATGGGCACTGGACTATGGGATGGAGGATATGTATGACGGGTATATGGGCACGGGACTATGGGATGGCGGATATGTATGATGGGTATATGGGCATGGGACTATGGGATGGAGGATATGTATGATGGGTATATGGGCATGGGACTATGAGATGAAGGATGTGTGAGGGGTATATGGGCACTCGACTATGGGATGGCGAATATGTATGATGGGTATATGGGCATGAGACTATTGGATGGAGAATATGTATGATGGGTATATGTGTTATGAATGAGTCACCAGAGGAGGAAAAAACAAAAATGCAAGCTAAGTCCAGAAAACCGGAGAGGTTGGTAGCTAGCGGATTGCAGACCCCTGATCCTATTCACAACAACTAACAGTAGCCGTGGAGCATTCCTACGGTGGACCTAGACGCCTTGTCACAGCCAGAGAGATAAATAAGCCTAAAGAAAGGGGAAATCTAAACTGCCCCAGAGCAGACCCAAAAGCAATAGACAGCCCCCAACATGTATTGTCTGTGAAAACAGATGAAAACACAAACAAAGACAGAAAGACAGGCAGAGCAAATGATGGGGCCCAACTAACTAGATAGGACAGGCCAGAAAAGATGCTGGCTGCAATCCGCAAAAACCCTACCAAAAATGTCCCAACACGTCTGATAGGAAAAACGGCCCTGAAGTCACTAGACTTCAAAATCCCTATATCAGCACTCCGATATATTCTGAAGACAGAGCAAAAGAGATTAAACCGATCAGGGACAAAATGGAAATTCAGCAAAGCCCCAGCCGGGGCTGGCTGAACACAAAACTGAGCAAATCAGACAAAATCTCATGGAACAATAACAGAGCAAAACTTAGCTTTAGAAGACAGGGACTGAACTGGAGGCCAGAGCTCAGCTGCCTTATATCCACTCAGAGATTCCTGATGTCCAATCGCAATCCACCTGTTCAGGTGACAGGTCTCTCCCATCCAAATCAGTTTCACCACCTCCTTTCACCAGCAGAGGGAGTTCATCGGACATCAAAGGTGAACGAGAAAATGAGCTCACAACAGTACCTCCCCCTTGAGGAGGGGTCACCGAACCCTCATCCACGTCACCAGGCCGATCAGGATGGGTCCGATGAAAAGCACAAACTAATCTTTCGGCATGAATATCAGATGCAGAGACCCAAGAATTATCCTCCTGGCCATAACCCTTCCACTTAACCAAATACTGGAGTCTCCGTCTAGCCAGACGAGAATCCAGTATCTTCTCAACCTCATATTCCACATTACCTTCAACCAATACAGGGTCAGGAGGTGCCACCACAGGAACTACTGGCTCAAAAACCTCTTCAACAGAGACTTATGAAACACGTTATGGATCTTAAATGTAACAGGAAGAGTCAATCGAAAAGAGACCGTATTAAGAATCTCCAAAATCTTGTAAGGTCCAATAAATCTAGGTTTAAACTTTGGAGAAGCCACCTTCATAGAGATATTCTTTGATGACAACCAAACCATATCACCCACCTTAAACCGGGGGCTAATGGTCCTATGCCAGTTGGAAAACCGCTGGGCCTTTTCCTGGGAGAGAGACAACTTATCCACCACTTGGTCCCAAATCTTGTGCATTCTCTCCACCACAGTGTCAACACCTGGGCAGGCAGAAGACTCAACCTGCCCTGAAAAGAATCGAGGATGAAACCCAAAGTTACAAAAAAAAGGTGACATCAAAGTGGCAGAACTAGCTTTATTATTTAAAGCAAATTCGGCCAAGGGCAAAAATGAGACCCAATCATCCTGATCAGCAGAGATAAAACATCTCAAATAAGACTCCAAAGTCTGGTTTGTTCTCTCCATCTGCCCATTGGTCTGAGGGTGAAACGCAGAGAAGGACAACTGAATTCCCAGCTTGGAGCAAAACGTCCTCCAAAATCTAGAGACAAACTGAACTCCTCTGTCCAATACAATGTTCTCAGGAATCCCATGCAAGTGAACCACCTGTTGCAAAAACAAGGGCACCAACTCTGAGGAAGATGGCAACTTAGGGAGTGGTACAAGATGGACCATCTTAGAGAATCTATCACAAATCACCCAGATAACAGTCATTCTCTGAGAGACAGGCAGATCAGAAATAAAATCCATTGAAACATGAGTCCATGGCCTCCTGGGCACCGGCAAATGTTATGATGAGTCAACGAAGGAGGAAAAAACAAAATACCAGCTAAGTCCAGAAAAACCAGAGAGGTTGGCAGCTATCGGATTGCAGACCCCTGAACCTATCCACAACAACTAGCAGTAGCCGTGGGGGGTTCCTACGGTGCCCTAGACCCCTCGATCACAGCCGGAGAACTACAAAGCCTAAAGACAGAAAGGGGAAAACTAAACTGCCCCAGAGCAGACCCCAAAGCAATAGGCAGCCCCCAACATATAATGACGGTGAAGCAAGATGAAAACACTAACACAGATAGAAAGATAGGTTGAGCAAATGATGAGGCCCAAGCTAACTACATAGGACAAGATAGGAAAGCTGCTGTCTGCCATCCGCAAAAACCCTATCAAAATGAGCCAACCGACTGATAGGAAAAACAGGCCCTGAAGTCGCTAGGCTTCAAAAGACTATATCAGCACTCAGGTATATTCTGAAGACAGAGCAAAAGATCAACAGATCAGAGACAAAAATGGAATTCAGCTCACCCTCGGCCGGGGATGGCAGAACTCCCAAAAAACAAGGCAAAACAAAAACAAAACTGAAGAGTACAAAGCAGAGCAGAAAAACTTAGCTTTGAGATGCAGGAATCAGACTGGTCTCCAAGAATCCAGCAGGAAAATCACCAGCCAGGAAGAAGGGCGTCGGCAGCCTTATATCCAGTCCTCAATTCCAGCCACCCAGTCATCATCTAGCTGCCCATGTGTTTGATAATCAGCCTCACTACCTTCCTTCACCAGAGGAGGGAGTTCATCAGACCTCAATGGTGAAGGGAAAAATGAACTCACAACAGGCAAAGGCATCAACAACCCACTAGAGCGAGAGCAAGGTTTAGACCGGGAGCAAGTCCCACAGGACTGCACAAAATTCCTGACATCACGAGACAAGGCGGGCAACCAAAAAGACCGACTCACCAAATCTCTAGTACCAAAAATACCTGGATGACCAGCCAATGCGGAGCAATGAACTTCAGACATCACTCTCTTCCTCCACTGGTCAGGAACATACAATTTTCCAATGGGACAACGCTCAGGTTTGTCCTCCTGAAACTCTTCCAGAGCACATCTCAAATTGGGCGAGATGGCAGAAAGAACTACCCCCTCACCTAAGATGGTAGCAGGCTTGGTCACAATAGGAGACTCAGCAAAGAAACTCCTAGAGAGGGCGTCTGCCTTGACATTCTTAGTGCCCGGAAGAAAAGAGACCACAAAATCAAAATGTGTGAAAAATAAGGCCCACTGTTATGATTGAGTCACCGTAGGAGGCAAAAACAGAACTGCTAGCTAAGTCCAGAAAACCAGAGAAGTTGGCAGCTATCGGACTGCAGACCCCTGAACCTATCAACACAACTAGCAGTAGCCGTGGGGGGTTCCTACGATGCCCTAGACCCCTCGATCACAGCCGGAGAAATAACTAGGCCTAAAGAAAGAAAGGGGAAAACTAAACTGCCCCAGAGCAGACCCCAAAGCAATAGGCAGCCCCAACATATAATGACGGTGAAGCAAGATGAATACACTAACACAGACAGAAAGATAGACTGAGCAAAGACGGGGCCCAAACTACCTACATAGGAAAGGACAGGAAGGCTGCTGTCTGCAATCCGTGAAAAACCCTATGAAAATAAGAGCCAACAGACTGACAGTGAAAAAAGCCCTGAAGACGCTAGGCTTCAAAAAAGCTATGTCAGTACTCAGGAATATTCTGAAGACAGAGCTACAGGCAAAAGGAGATTCAGCTCACCCCAGCAGGGAATGGCAGAATCCAGAAAAGCAAGGAAAACAAAAACTAAACACTAATGCAAACAGGCAAAGCAGAAAAACTTAGCTTAGAGGAGCAGGAATCAGACTGGTGTCCTAAAAGTCCACAGAGAAATCACCCGCAGGGCAGAAGGGCGTCGGCAGCCTTATATCCAGTCCGTGACTCCACTCAGCCAGTCATCCTCATCAGGCTCAGGTGCCTGATAATCAGGCTCATTACCTTTCCTTCACCAGAATAGGGCGTTCACCAGACCTCAGTGACGAAGGGGAAAATGAACTCACAACAGTACCTCCCCCTTGAGGAGGGGTCACCGAACCCTCAACCATGCCACCAGGGCGATCAGGGTGAGCCCGATGAAAGGCACGCACCAATCTTTTGGCATGAATATCAGAGGCAGAGACCCAGGAATTATCCTCCTGACCATAACCCTTCCACTTAACCAAATACTGGAGTCTCCGTCTAGCCAGACGGGAATCCAGTATTTTCTCTACCTCATATTCCATGTTACCTTCAACCAATACAGGGTCTGGAGGTGCCACCCCAGGAACAACTGGTTCAACAAACCTCTTCAACAAGGACTTATGGAACACATTATGGATTTTAAATGTGACAGGAAGAGCCAAACGGAAAGAGACCGGATTAATAATCTCCAAAATCTTGTAAGGTCCAATAAATCTAGGCTTAAACTTAGGAGAAGCCACCTTCATAGCAATATTTTTTGATGATAACCACACCATATCACCAATCTTAAACTGGGGACCAATTGTCCTTTGTCGATTGGAAAACCGCTGGGCCTTTTCCTGGGAGAGAGATAACTTATCCACCACTTGGTCCCAGATCTGGTGCATTCTCTCCACCACAGTGTCAACACCTGGGCAGGCAGAAGACTCCACCTGCCCTGAAGAAAATCGAGGATGAAAGCCAAAGTTACAAAAAAAAGGTGACATCAAAGTGGCAGAACTAGCTCTATTATTTAAAGCAAATTCGGCCAAGGGCAAAAATGAAACCCAATCATCCTGATCAGCGGAAATAAAACATCTCAAATACGACTCCAAGGTCTGGTTTGTTCTCTCTGTCTGCCCATTGGTCTGACGGTGAAAAGCAGAGAAGGACAACTGAATTCCCAGCTTGGAACAGAAAGTCCTCCAAAATCTAGACACAAACTGAACTCCTCTGTCTCAGGAATCCAGTGTAAGCGAACCACCTGTTGCAAAAACAGGGGCACCAACTCCGAGGAAGATGGCAACTTAGGGAGTGGTACAAGATGAACCATCTTAGAGAACCTATCACAAATCACCCAAATAACAGTCATCCTTTGAGAGACAGGCATATCAGAGATGAAATCCATTGAAATATGGGTCCATGGCCTCTTGGGGACAGGCAAAGGCATCAACAACCCACTAGAGCGAGAACAAGATTTAGACCGGGAGCAAGTCCCACAGGACTGCACAAAATTCCTGACATCATGAGACAAGGTGGGCCACCAAAAAGAGCGACTCACCAGATCTCTAGTACCAAAAATACCTGGATGACCAGCCAATGCAGAGCAATGAACTTCAGACATCACTCTCTTCTTCCACTGGTCAGGAACATACAACTTTCCACTGGGACAACGCTCAGGTTTGTCCTCCTGGAACTCTTGCAGAGCAAGTCTCAAATCGGGCGAGATGGCAGAAAGAACTACCCCTTCGCCTAAGATGGTAGCAGGCTTGGTCACCACAGGAGAATCAGCAAAGAAACTCCTAGAGAGGGCGTCTGCCTTGACATTCTTAGTTCCAGGAAGAAAAGAGACCACAAAATCAAAACGTGTAAAAAACAAGGCCCACCTAGCCTGTCTAGGGTTCAAGCGTTTAGCCGACTCTAGGTAAATCAAATTCTTGTGGTCAGTGAGGACCACAACTTGATGTTTAGCTCCCTCCAACCAATGTCTCCACTCCTCAAAGGCCCATTTCATGGCCAACAGTTCCCGATTCCCCACATCATAGTTACGTTCAGATGGAGAGAACTTTCGGGAAAAGAAAGCACAGGGATTCATTTTAGCTGTTACAGGATCCTTTTGGGACAAAACAGCTCCTGCACCAATCTCAGAAGCATCCACCTCTACCTGGAACGGGAGTGAGACATCAGGTTGCCGCAAAACCGGGGCAGAGGTAAATCTTCGCTTCAGCTCCTGAAAGGAAGCAACAGCCTCCGGAGACCAATTCAACACATCAGCACCCTTCTTAGTCAGATCAGTCAATGGCTTGGCAATACTAGAAAATTTTGCTATAAATTTCCGATAAAAATTAGCAAAACCCAAAAACTTCTGGAGGGCCTTCAAAGAAGTGGGCTGAACCCAATCATAAATGGCCTGTACCTTGGCAGGATCCATTTCAATAGTTGACGGAGACAAAATAAATCCCAAAAATGAAATCCTCTGTACTCCAAAAAGGCATTTCGATCCTTTGACATACAGGGAATTCTCCCTCAAGATCCGGAACACAGTCCGAATATGTTCCACATGAGAATCCCAATCCTTGGAGAAGATCAAAATATCATCCAGATAGATAATCAAAAATTTATCGACAAAGTCTCGAAAAATATCGTTCATGAAGCACTGGAAGACAGAAGGGGCATTAGTGAGCCCAAAAGGCATCACCAGGTACTCAAAATGTCCCTCCGGAGTATTAAACGCCGTCTTCCATTCATCCCCCTGCTTAATGCGGATAAGATTATACGCCCCCCTGAGGTCAAGCTTGGTAAACCAGCAAGCACCTCTAACTCTAGAGAATAGATCTGAAATCAGGGGTAACGGATACTGATATTTAATAGTAATTTTATTGAGGGCACGATAATCAATACAAGGCCTTAAAGAACCATCCTTTTTGGCCACAAAAAATCCCGGCACCTAAGGGTGAAGAGGATGGTCTAATATGACCCTTCTCCAATGCCTCCTTAATATAGGACCGCATAGCCTCGTGCTCGGGTACAGATAAATTGAAGAGCCGACCCTTGGGAAATTTACACCCCGGGCTTAGTTCAATTGCACAGTCATAACTCCTATGAGGAGGCAAGGACGCAGACTCATTCTCACTAATTACATCATAAAAGTCCGCCAAATAGTCAGGAACATCATGCGACTGAGGAGAGGTGGAAAAAACCGGAGCCTCACTAAAGGTACACCGACAACCCCAACTCACCACAGACACAGATTTCCAATCCAAAACTGGATTATGAATTTGCAACCAGGGAAACCCCAGAACAACGGCATCATGCAGACCATGCAACACCAAAAATCTGCAATTTTCTTGATGGTCTGGGGCGACCCGCATGACCACCTGGGTCCAAAACTGAGGTTTATTTTTAGCCAAAGGAGTAGCATCAATCCCCCTCAAAGGGATAGGCGTCTGCAGAGGTGTCATCGTAAATCCACAACGTTTAGCAAAATCCAAGTCCATTAGGTTTAGCGCTGCTCCCGAATCCACAAAAGCCTTGGCGGAAAATGTGGACAGGGAGCAGATCAGAGTAATTGCCAGAAGAAACTTAGGTTGAACACCACCAACAGAAAACGTGTGTGCAAAGCGTTTCTCTCATTTAGGACAAACAGAAATAATATGCGAGGCATCTCCACCGAAAAAACACAGCTTATTACGCCTTCTGAACTCCTGACGTTGCGCCTTAGACAAAACTCTATCACATTGCATAGGTTCAGACGTCTGTTCAACCGGTGGCAACACCTCTCGTGCAATCCTGCGTTCACGTAAACGCCGATCAACCTGAATGGCTAATGACATAGAATCGTCCAGACCAGAGGGAACAGGAAATCCCACCATAGTATCTTTTACGGCTTCTGACAAACCCTTCCGAAAGAGAGCAGCCAAGGCATTATCATTCCAGGTAGTAAGGACCGCCCACTTTTGGAACTTTTGACAGTACAACTCTGCAAAATCTCGACCCTGGTTCAATGCCAACAGGGTCTTTTCAGCCTGATCAATAGCATTAGGTTCGTCATACAACAACCCCAAAGCTTGAAAGAATGCGTTCACATTAGTCAGAATAGGATCATCTGGTTTCAAAGAAAACGCCCAATCCTGGGGATCGCCACGCAGCAAAGAGATGACAATTTTAACCTGCTGCGCGGAGCTCCCTGACGAGTTAGGCTTCAAGGCAAAAAATAATTTACAATTATTTTTGAAACTCAAAAATTTAGATCGATCCCCAAAAAATACATCAGGTGTAGGGATCTTTGGTTCAACAGCATGCGAACGAGCAAGGTAGGCGGAAATTCCCCGCACTTCCGCAGCGAGCTGCTCCACACGATCAGACAATTGCTTTATCTCCATTGGGAGAAAAAAAAAAAAATTCCCCCTACGGCCTCAGAGATATAGAGGAAAGAATATACAAACACCTTTTTTTTTTTTTTTTTTAAACACAATTCTTTCGTGCTATAGAGTACCCTAGGATCTGCGGTATGGCGGGTGATTCTGCTATGATTGAGTCACCGTAGGAGGCAAAAACAGAAATGCTAGCTAAGTCCAGAAAACCAGAGAAGTTGGCAGCTATCGGATTGCAGACCCCTGAACCTATCAACACAACTAGCAGTAGCCGTGGGGGGTTCCTACGATGCCCTAGACCCCTCGATCACAGCCGGAGAAATAACTAGGCCTAAAGAAAGAAAGGGGAAAACTAACTGCCCCAGAGCAGACCCCAAAGCAATAGGCAGCCCCCAACATATAATGACGGTGAAGCAAGATGAATACACTAACACAGACAGAAAGATAGACTGAGCAAAGACGGGGCCCAAACTACCTACATAGGAAAGGACAGGAAGGCTGCTGTCTGCAATCCGTGAAAAACCCTATGAAAATAAGAGCCAACAGACTGACAGTGAAAAAGGCCCTGAAGACGCTAGGCTTCAAAAAAGCTATGTCAGTACTCAGGAATATTCTGAAGACAGAGCTACAGGCAAAAGGAGATTCAGCTCACCCCAGCAGGGAATGGCAGAATCCAGAAAAGCAAGGAAAACAAAAACTAAACACTAATGCAAACAGGCAAAGCAGAAAAACTTAGCTTAGAGGAGCAGGAATCAGACTGGTGTCCTAGAAGTCCACAGAGAAATCACCCGCAGGGCAGAAGGGCGTCGGCAGCCTTATATCCAGTCCGTGACTCCACTCAGCCAGTCATCCTCATCAGGCTCAGGTGCCTGATAATCAGGCTCATTACCTTCCTTCACCAGAATAGGGAGTTCACCAGACCTCAGTGACGAAGGGGAAAATGAACTCACAACAGCCCAGCTAGCCTGTCTAGGATTCAAGCGTTTGGCCGACTCAAGGTAAATCAAATTCTTGTGGTCAGTGAGGACCACGACTTGATGTCTAGCTCCCTCCAACCAATGTCTCCACTCCTCAAATGCCCATTTCATGGCTAACAGTTCCCGATTCCCCACATCATAGTTGCGTTCAGATGGGGAGAACTTTCGGGAAAAGAAAGCACAGGGATTCATTTTAGATGTTACTGGATCTTTTTGGGACAAAACAGCTCCTGCACCAATCTCAGAAGCGTCCACCGCTACCTGAAACGGGAGTGAGACATCAGGTTGCCGCAAAACCGGAGCAGAAGTGAACCTACCAAAAATGTCCCAATGTCACGCGGCGGCTGCCGCGCGCTCCTCTCTCTGCCTCCTCCCGGCCGCAGCTTACCCTTCCTCCGGCATCCTGCTTCCCTCTGCGCCGGCGTCCTCGGTCCTCCCCGGCTCCTCTTCTCTGTCCGGCGGTCCCCTTCGTCCGGTCTTCCGGACCGCGCCGGGTGCACGCCCCCGCCCCTCCTGCTCGGCGGGCGCGCGCACATACTGTGCCTGGGCACGCGCGCTCCTTCTCCTCCTCCTCCTCCTGAGGACGCGCGCCTGCTCCTCCTCCACTTTAGGTCACGACCCGGAAGTCCTCCTACTAGCCCCTATATCTGGCCGCCTCTTCCTGCCAGCGGTGCCTGAGTATCACTGCTTTTCCCTAGTGATTCTGGCCGCCCTCTATGCACGCTATCGCGTCCTGTCCATCCATTGTTCGTTCACCTCTCCATTTTTCCTCTCTCCTAGGTCCTGTGTCTCCCTGCCGTGCCCACCTGTCCTGTGTCTCCCAGCCGTGCCCGCCTGTCCTGTGTCTCCAAGCCGGTACCGTCAGTCCTGTACCCCCAACTCGGCTCTAGCTGTCTGTCTGTCGTTACTCTCCAGGGTACCAGCTGCCGTGGTAATAGTTACCCGCGGGCTTGCCCCAAACGCTCCCTGTATAGGGGGTGGTCCACCTGGTCAGCTCGCCCCCGGGAGGTTCGTTGCCACGGTTTAGCGGGTCCACCCCAGGTGTACCTTACAGAATACTCAGGCCATGGATTCCGCTGGTACCCCGACCCCGACCCAAAAGGAACTTTTGTTCCTTCGTGAGAATCAGGCGAGGATCATGTCGTTCCTCAAGTCTATGGAGTCCAGACTTTCATCTCTGCAAACCTCCGATCCGGGGATTGCCTCCCAAATCTCCGGCTTACAGCAGGAGCTTGCTCAGCAGCGCGACACCCAGGCCCATATTTTAAACTACATAGCCTCTGTAGATAACCGCCTTCTAGCTCTACAGACGGCGGCCGCTGTCCCTGTGCCTGCGGCAGCTTCCCAGTCCTCGCCCCGCTTGGCTAAACCCCCACGCTATAGTGGGGATCCCAAGCTCTGTCGGGGGTCATTAACCAGTGTCAGTTGCACTTCGAGCTGGCACCCCTGCAGTATCCCTCCGACCGGGCCAAGGTGGCCTTTATGATTTCCCACTTAGAGGGTGAGGCATTGGCTTGGGTGAATCCTTTGTGGGAGCGAGATGACCCAATAGTCTCCCAGCTCGCAACCTTCTTGGAGACATTCCGCAAGGTCTTTGATGAGCCCGGGCGTCTGGTCTCCGCTACCGAGTCCTTATTTTGCCTTCGCCAGGGTGCTCTCTCTGTGGGACAGTACGCCATCCAGTTCCGTACGTTGTCTTCTGAACTAGGATGGAACAATGAGGCTTTAGTAGGGGCTTTTTGGCGTGGCTTGTCGCCCCGAATCAAAGATGAGTTGGCAGGCAGGGATACACCTACGTCTTTGGAAGATCTCATCTCGCTGGCAACGCGAATTGACCTGCGTTTCCGAGAGCGTTCCCGCGAGGCCGTCAGGGAGAGAAGACCCACTCGGTTCTCTCCTCCGATGCGCAGTCCTCCCCGCGCTCGGCCTTCCACCTCGGCGTCAGCCCCTGAACCCATGCAGGTTGACCGACTCAGGCCCGCAGAGCTACGCTGCCAGGAGAGACTCACTCATGGTCTCTGTCTCTATTGTGGCAGTGCCTCCCACCTTCTACGTTCCTGCCCTGTGAGGCCGGGAAACTCCTCCGCCTAGGACAGGTAAGAGAGGCCTCCCTAGGTGCCTTCGACACCTCTCTACCTTTGACCCTTCCTGTTTTGTTTATCCAGGGATCCAAACGTTTCTCGGAGCTAGCCTATATTGACTCAGGGGCTGCTGGTAATTTCATCCAACTCGAGGCGGTGAAGAGATTGGGGATACCTGTTAGGTCCTTGGAGGTTCCCCGGCAGTTAGCCTCAGTCGACGGGATTCCCTTGCGCGAGACCGTAACGTTGGTCACTGAAGAGCTGGAATTACAGATCGGGGTCCTGCACCGTGAGAGAATAACCTTCTTCGTGCTGCCGTCTCTATCCCACACCTTGCTCCTGGGCCTTCCGTGGTTGAGGATGCATGAACCTGTCCTAGATTGGCGGACCGGAGACATCCTTCGCTGGGGCTGCGTTTGCCAGACTAGATGTCTTCGTCCAGTACAACCCCTCAAATGCTCGTCTCCTGTCTCGGGTCCTGCGGATTTGCCCTCGGCCTATTGGGCTTTTTCAGATGTCTTTGATAAGAAAGAGGCAGAGGCTCTTCCACCGCACCGGCAATATGATTGCCCCATCGAGCTTGTACCCGGTTCGACTCCGCCCCGGGGGCGAATCTATCCGTTGAGTCCACTCGAGTCCCAGGCCATGTCTGAATATGTACAAGAGAATTTGGCCAAAGGCTTCATCCGAAAGTCTTCTTCTCCCGCTGGGGCTGGCTTCTTTTTTGTTAAGAAAAAGGACGGGTCTCTCCGCCCCTGTATTGACTATCGAGGTCTTAACCAGATTACCATCAAGAACAGATATCCTCTGCCTCTCATCCCCGAGCTGTTCGACCGGCTGCGAGGTGCGCGAATCTTCTCTAAATTGGATCTCCGTGGAGCCTATAATCTCGTCCGTATTCGCTCCGGAGATGAATGGAAGACCGCCTTCAACACCAGGGATGGACACTACGAGTACCTCGTCATGCCCTTCGGGTTGTGCAACGCTCCCGCAGTTTTTCAAGAATTCGTGAACGACATCTTCCGAGACCTTCTGTACTCCAGTGTGGTTGTATACCTTGACGATATCCTGATCTTCTCTCCCGATCTGTCCACCCACAGAAGAGATGTCCGCCGAGTGCTGTTCCGATTGAGGGAGAATCGCCTGTACGCCAAATTGGAGAAGTGCGTCTTTGAACAGTCCTCCCTTCCATTTTTGGGATATATCATCTCCGACTTCGGCCTGCGTATGGATCCGGTGAAGGTGTCTGCCGTGCTCAACTGGCCACGTCCCCAAGGGGTGAAAGCCGTTCAGCGATTTCTCGGCTTCGCAAATTATTATCGGCAGTTCATCCCTCGTTTTTCCTCATTGGCCGGCTCTATCTCATCTTTGATTCGTAAAGGAGCCAACCCGCACGTCTGGACCCCTGAAGCAGAGGATGCCTTCCTATCTCTAAAACGAGCTTTTACCATGGCTTCCGTACTCCATCGTCCTGAGGTCAACAAACCGTTCGTCCTCGAAGTGGATGCATCAGCAACTGGAGCCGGAGCGGTTTTGTCTCAAAAATCTTCTTCCGGTAAACTCGTCACGTGCGGCTTCTTTTCCAAGTCCTTTTCCACCTCAGAGCGGAATTATTTCATAGGGGACCGAGAACTGCTGGCCATCAAGTTAGCTCTAGAAGAGTGGAGATACTTATTGGAGGGCGCCGCACATCCCTTCACAATCTTCACAGATCATAAGAATCTAGCTTACCTTCGGTCTGCGCAGAGACTCAACCCACGCCAGGCCAGGTGGTCTCTGTTCTTCGCTCGATTCGATTTTGATCTACATTTTCGCCCAGGCAACAAGAACCTCAAAGCTGACGCCTTGTCCAGGTCCTTCCTTCCCGCAGATGTCGAAGAAGAACCCACGCATATCTTGGATCCATCCCGGCTCATCACGGTGGCACCACTCTCTCTTCTCTCACCTCCACCTGGCAAGACTTTTGTGCCGGAGAAGGACCGAGGACGAATCCTTCACTGGGGACATGCTTCCAAGCTGGCTGGCCATCTCGGGATTAAGAAGACACTTCACCTGGTATCCCGCTACTACTGGTGGCCGACTCTTCCCCAGGATGTCCGGGATTTCGTCGCCTCCTGCCTCTCCTGTGCCAAGATCAAGGTGCCTAGGCAGCTGCCTTCTGGGCTTCTACACCCGCTTCCTATACCCTCGTCCCCCTGGCAACACATTGCCATGGACTTTATTACGGACCTACCCCACTCTGCCAACTGTACAGTCGTCCTAGTGATGGTTGATAGGTTTTCTAAGATGGCACACTTCGTTCCCCTTTCCGGCTTACCATCAGCCCCAGCCTTGGCGAAGATCTTTGTTCAGCACATCTTCCGTCTTCATGGACTGCCCCAACATATTGTTTCTGACAGAGGAGTCCAATTTACCTCTCGCTTCTGGAGAGCCCTATGCAGATCAATGGATATCACTCTCGACTTCTCCTCATCTTACCACCCCCAGTCCAACGGTCAGGCCGAACGGACAAATCAGTGCTTGGTGAACTACCTCCGGCATTTTTCCAATGTCCACCAGAACGACAGGGCTGAACTTCTCCCGTGGGCTGAGTTCGCCTATAATAACCACGCCAGCGAGTCTTCAGGCAAGTCCCCTTTCTTTATCGTCTATGGACAACATCCTGGTGTACCTCTACCGGTTCCTCCTGCCTCGGGTGTATCGGCGGCTGACCTTCTGACCGGGGAATTTTCCAGGATCTGGCAGGAGACCAAGGCCGCTCTCGAGTTGGTACATAACAGAGTTAAGAGACACGCCGACAAAAGACGCCTGGATGCTCCGCCATATCACCCTGGTGATAAAGTTTGGCTGGCCTCCAAGTTTATTCGCCTCAAGGTCCCTTCCCATAAACTGGGTCCCCGTTATATTGGACCTTTTGAGATCTTGTCCCGTATTAATGATGTCTCCTATAAACTACGGCTTCCTGCCTCTCTCCGTATCCCTAATGCCTTTCATGTGTCCTTGCTAAAACCAGTCGTCTTCAATCGTTTCCTTTCTAAGGCCCCTCACTCACCTCCGCCTGTCTCCGCAGACGATGTATTTGAGGTTAAAGATATTTTGGCCATGAGGAAGCAAAAGGGGAGAACCTTTTTCTTGGTTGATTGGAAGGGCTTTGGTCCCGAGGAGAGGTCCTGGGAGCCCCAAGAGAACATCCAGGCCCCTCGAATCTTGGCCAAATTCTTTTCCGGACTGCGGAGGGGGGCGCGTAAGGAGGGGGGTACTGTCACGCGGCGGCTGCAGCGCGCTCCTCTCTCTGCCTCCTCCCGGCCGCAGCTTACCCTTCCTCCGGCATCCTGCTTCCCTCTGCGCCGGCGTCCTCGGTCCTCCCCGGCTCCTCTTCTCTGTCCGGCGGTCCCCTTCGTCCGGTCTTCCGGACCGCGCCGGGTGCACGCCCCCGCCCCTCCTGCTCGGCGGGCGCGCGCACATACTGTGCCTGGGCACGCGCGCTCCTTCTCCTCCTCCTCCTCCTGAGGACGCGCGCCTGCTCCTCCACTTTAGGTCACGACCCGGAAGTCCTCCTACTAGCCCCTATATCTGGCCGCCTCTTCCTGCCAGCGGTGCCTGAGTATCACTGCTTTTCCCTAGTGATTCTGGCCGCCCTCTATGCACGCTATCGCGTCCTGTCCATCCATTGTTCGTTCACCTCTCCATTTTTCCTCTCTCCTAGGTCCTGTGTCTCCCTGCCGTGCCCACCTGTCCTGTGTCTCCCAGCCGTGCCCGCCTGTCCTGTGTCTCCAAGCCGGTACCGTCAGTCCTGTACCCCCAACTCGGCTCTAGCTGTCTGTCTGTCGTTACTCTCCAGGGTACCAGCTGCCGTGGTAATAGTTACCCGCGGGCTTGCCCCAAACGCTCCCTGTATAGGGGGTGGTCCACCTGGTCAGCTCGCCCCCGGGAGGTTCGTTGCCACGGTCTAGCGGGTCCACCCCAGGTGTACCTTACACCCAACACGTGTGACAGGAAAAACGGCCCTGAAGTCACTAGACTTCAAAATCCCTATATCAGCACTCTGATATATTCTGAAGACAGAGCAAAAGAGAATTAACCGATCAGGGACAAAAATGGAAATTCAGCAAAGCCCCAGCCGGGGCTGGCTGAACACAAAACTAAGCAAATCAGACAAAATCTCATGGAACAATAACAGAGCAAAAACTTAGCTTTAGAAGACAGGAACTGAACTGGAGGCCAGAGCTCAGAGCAGAGAAATCACCAGCAACCCTACAGGGTGTCGGCTGCCTTATATCCACTCAGAGATTCCTGATGTCCAATCGCAATCCACCTGTTCAGATGACAGGTCTCTCCCATCCAAATCAGTTTCACCACCTCCTTTCACCAGCAGAGGGAGTTCATCGGACATCAAAGGTGAACGAGAAAATGAGCTCACAACATATATGGGCATGGGACTATGGGATGAAGAATATATATGATGGGTATATGGGCACGGGCCTATGGGATGGTGGATATGTATGATGGGTATATGGGCACAGGACTATGGGATGGAGGATAATTATAATTTGTTATAACTAACCACAGTTAGTTACTATGCCCGGGCAGCGCTGGGATCTTCAGCTAGTTCTAAATAAATTTGATGTGTCACATGACCCTCTTCCCATTGGAAAAAATAAAGTTGGATCCAAAATGGACGACATCAAAATGGCCACCATGGTCACCACCAATCATGAAACGTTTCCCCCCTCTCGTATACTAATGTGCCACCAACAGGAAGTTAATATCACCAACCATTGCTATTTTATTTAGGTGTATCCATATAAACGGCCCACCCTGTATACGGTATATATATTTTAGATAGATACATAGAAGAAAAGCCGGCAATTCCTGTGCGCATACAGTAAAATCATACTGACTGTCAGGAACACTGCACTGCACTTGCTCACTAAGCCAGTGCGCGTTTCCTGAGTAAAACAAACTGTGCCCAAAGATACCTGTGGAGCGGGGCAGCAGCGGTGAAGATGCGTGCTTCAGACAAACAGGACCTGAAGCACATGACTGCCAAGGGGTGGATCCGGCCACAGGTCTCTCAGAGGAAGCAGGAGCAGAGAGAGATTACTTCAGGCCAGATAGGACCTGAAGCACCTGACTGCTGGGGGCGTGGCATAGGTTCTGGAGAGCTAGGAGCTGAAGGAAAACTCCTAGAAGGGTAACTACAGGACAAAGTTACCAAGGAGCATAGACAGAGACGTAAACCAGATCAGGCCAGGGTCAAAGCACGAGATAGCATGACATTACTAAAGGATTAGACAGAGTGGATAGTGAGGACGTAGCAAGAGATCAGTAAACCAGAATGGACAATAGGCGGTACTATAGGGACAAACTGTAATGGAGTAACAATTGCCAAGCCAGGGGGTAAGAACCGGAGAAGACAATAGTACCAAAACATGAGACAGAGAACAGAGTGAGCAGACACACCAGGTCATACATGAGAGGCAATCAAGCAAAGTAGTATACAAAGACACCAGGGGGTCAGACACACAGCCAGAGCAACAGTATAGCTGACAGGCAATCCTAGTTTGGGGTGAGTATAAATACCCCTGCCAGATCCAAAGGGAGGCCAGCAAAAGCTAACCCTGAGAAAGCAGGACATTAACCATGTCCTTTACCATGACACTGACAGGTTGGAATAAAATAGAATAGATATATACACATACAATACACACACACACATAAATATATATACAGTATATACTCGTGAATAAGCCGATCCCCCCTAATTTTTCCAAAAAATTGGGAAAACTTATTGACTAATGTATAAGCCGAGGGTGGAGCTGCACAAGGGTTAATGGCGGTCCAAGAAGAAGCTCCATAAATACCCCCCATATGCTGCTGCACAAGGGTAAATTCTGGCCCAAGAAGATGCTCCATAAATACCCGCCATAACATGTTGCTGCACAAGGGTTAATGCTGCCCCATAAGATGCTCCATAAATACCCCCCATAACATGCTGCTGCACAAGGTTTAATGCTGCCCCATAAGATGCTCCATAAATACCCCTTATTTGCTGCTGCTGCTGCCGCTGCTGCTGCAATTAAAAAAATCCATGGCTGGGGGCTAGGTACCGGTGTCCTGAGCCCCCGGCACCGGCAATATTTACCGGTCATCGCCGTCCACCGCTCTGTCTCCTGGGTCTCTGCAGTGACGTTCAACAGAGGGTGCGCACTGACTACTTTATCGCGCTCTCTGCTGAACGTCACAGCAGGAGGACCCTGAGACACAGCGGTGCACGGCGATGGAATGGGGACAGGTGAATATTGCTCTGCCCCGTCATACTCACCCCCTTCCTGGCGCACTGTATTCTCTGCAGCCCCTGATTCTCCCTCAGTCGTCTTCTTCCTGCGTTCAGCGGTCACGTGGTACCGCTCATTGAACTTATGAATATGCGCATATTCATGAGTTTAATGAGCGGTACTATGTAACCACTGAACGCAGGAAGAAGACCTATGGAGAAGCAGGGCCTGCAGAGACGTGCCAGGAAGGGTGAGTATGGTCTCTGACACCCCCGCTCCCCCTCCCCGCCGACTCCCGGTATATGACTCGCGTATAAGCCGAGAGGGGGACTTTCAGTCCAAAAAAATGGACTGAAAATCTAGGCTTATACGCGAGTATATACAGTATATTTATTTATATTGCATAGAAAGATAGATAAAAGAAAAGGCGGTAAAATCACTGCAGGAGCCGACAGGACAGAAGAGATAGATTACATACAGTAAATAAAATAAGTAGATATATAGATGTCAGTGACAAATACAATTAGTACAGTGTGTGTTAGGCGTCAGGTTCCTGTCGCTTCACAGCAGGAATCCCAAGCCTTGCATTCGGCAGTCTCCCATTCCTCTCCGGCCGCAGAGGAGGCTGCTTAGCAGACTCCTCGATCCAGGCGCTCTGCTCAGACCAGCTCTGTAGGTTTGGTTGCTGCTGCCACCTCTGATCCAGCTACAGCAACGTTCGGCTATGCGCTAATATAGAACAAGATTAGACCATGTGGAGTGAGTGTTGTATGCATGTATGAATGTCTCTGGTGAATGACTCATTATGAAACCCCTACCCTTGGTACGCATGTGTTGTGTAGCCTAGCCTGCTAGCGCCCAGGCTGAGGTCCAGGTAGAGGCAGAGTCAGAGACTGGCATCAGCATCCACTGGTGGCTTTGTCTGTATGCCACGGTGCACATAGTCTGCACTCCATTGTGGTCAGTGTTCATTAGAGGCGTCCGCAGGTACGACGCCGCACGCTCAGTAGGTCTAGAGGGACTCAGAACTCGTGTCATTGGGGCTGAGTTCTGTGACCTTTTACTGAGAACTCTCTTGCCAAGTGCTGTGTGTCTTAACAGGCTCTACAGAGCCCGAAGGGCATCACCAGATATTCATAGTGCTCATCCCTGGTGTTAAATGCTGTCTTCCATTCGTCCCCCTCACAGATGCGAATCAGGTTGTAAGCACCCCGCAGGTCTAGTTTGGTAAAGACCCTAGCTCCCCACAACCTATCAAAAAGCTCCGATATCAGGGGCAAAGGGTATTTGTTCTTACGTCACAGAGCAGCAGTACCGCGGATCATAAATGCTCCGGCCATCTTCCAAGACTTTGTGAATGACATCTTCAGGGATATGCTCACCACCTCGATTGTAGTCTATCTGGATGATATCCTCATCTACTCTCCAGATATAGACTCCCACCGGAGAGACGTTTGCAAAGTCTTCGACCTCCTACGGGCAAACTCACTCTATGCCTGTCATGATCTGACAGTTTTAAATTGCACTGGGTGAACTTTTTTTACTTTGGAAAGTTCCAAGGTGTCTTGACTGTCCCCGGTGGTGGTGAGGTGTATTGCACTTTAGGTTTTTGTGCACTTAATTATGGATCAGGTGGGACACCCTATAAAGGTGTGCTCAGGGTGTTCACTCACTGCCTGTGATATTGTGAGATTGTTCACTTTGAGTTGGAGAGCCTGGAGGAAGGATGGAGCTGGTGAGGAGTCCTGCGCAGCTTAGCCAGGGGGGACGTGTTTCAGCTATGGTGTCTGGACGAAGGGCTGGCATGGCGTGGTGGGGTCGCAGTGATGGTGTCAGCGGGAAGTGTCTGCATGGACTGGTGGAGTGGCGACTATGGAGAGTGGCACTCACCATGTGGGACTTGGCTGCTGAGCTGGACTCAAGCATGCTTGACTTCGTGTCAGAAGCTGAACTCATCCTTGGGACTCTGTTACTAAGCAGCTGCAACTGGTGTTGGACTCTGCACTAAGGTGAAGGATCCTGTTATGGTGATGGATCCGGGTGGAGGAGAAGATGCACTCAGGTGGAGGGCTCTGTTGCTAGGAGCGCACGCTACAGAGCAAAGCTAAGTGGTGTTTCCCCTGTATTGTCTCTTTCCTCATGTGTGTTATTAGTGCAGTGGTGGGATTAGTCTCCGCACCGACCCATTCCCTAGTGAGGGTTTAGGGTCAGGGTGAGCAAGGGCGTTAAGGTACGCGTGCGGCGACAGGTGCAGAGCCTGTTTAGGGAATGTAAGGAGTGCAGGGACACTGGCTCAGGGGAGCTTAGGAAGTCTCCATGTCCCCATTCCCTATCGCAGGGCCCACCATTGTTAAAGTTTCCCAGGTTCCCCCTTTATCATTTGGTTATTGTATGTATAACGTGTAATACCTAAATTCGCCAGGTGGAGGCGGCGTATCCACCTGCACGTTTTATTATTTAAATGCGCCCCACTGGAGGCGGTGATCATGACATTGCCAAGTTGGAGAAGTGTGTGTTTGAGCAGGAGTCCTTGCCATTCCTGGGCTATATCATCTCCACCCAGGGATTGGCCATGGATCCTGCTAAGCTACAGGCGGATATGGAGTGGCAGGAACCTCATTCCCTCAATGCGGTGCAGCACTTTATGGGATTTATTAACTATTACCACCAATTCATTCCCCACTTCTCAACCTTGGTAGTTCCCTTGGTGGCCCTCACCAAGAAGGGAGCAAATCCTAAATTGTGGTCAGAGGAGGTCTCCAAGGCCTTCCTCTCTATTAAGTTTCATTTTGCCAGCGCTCCCATTTTACATCGCCCCGATTTAGATAAACTGTTTATTTTAGAGGTGGATGCCTCATCCGTCAGTGCTGGAGCGGTCCTGTTCCAGACGGATGCTCAAGGTTGGAAGCACCCTTGCTTCTTCTTTCCTAAGACCTTCTCACCGGCGGAGAGGAACTATTTTATTGGGGACAGGGAGTTGCTGGGCATGAAATTGGCCTTTTCTGAATGGAGACATATCCTGGAGGGGGCCCATTACCCCTTCCAAGTCTACACTGACCACAAAAATTTAGTGTATTAACAAACCGCCCAGCGGCCAAATTCTCGCCAAGCCAGATGATCCCTGTTCTTCTCCCGGTTCCATTTCACCCTACATTTTTTTTCCGGTGAGAAGAATGTCCGGGCCGATGCGCTCTCTTGCTCCGTGGTGTCAGCGGAGGAGGAGGAGCCTCAGTTAATTGTACCATCTGAGAGCCTGAGGACAGTGGCTCCGGTCGCCCTTGCGTCTGTCCCCCCTGGGCAAGACTTTTGTCCCTGCCTGTTTACGGCAAGAGGTCCTCTCTTGGGCTCACGTGTCCAGGGTGGGTGGACACTTTGGTACTAAGAGGACAGTTGAGCTTTTGGCGAGGACGTACTGGTGGCTGTATATGGCCCGTGATGTCAGAGACTATATTCAGGCATGCGTCTCCTGCGCCAAGAATAAGTCTTCCCGGCAATGACCCGCTGGGTTACTTTACCCCTTGCCGGTGGCAGACAGGCCCTGGGAGATGGTTGGCATCAACTTTGTGGTGGGTCTACCCAAGTCCAGTGACAGCACAATTCTTTGGATCGTCACCGACCATTTTTCTAAAATGGTGCACTTGGTGCCTCTCTTGGCTACCTTCCGCACGGGGCCTAGCAGTGTTGTTCATTAAACACGTTTTCCGGTTATGCGGCATGCCAGACAAGATTGTCAGTTACCGGGGTCCCCAGTTTGCATCTCGTTTCTGGAGAGAGCTCTGTCGCTTGCTCAGTATTGAGCTGAATCTCTCCTCGGCCTATCATACCGAGACGAACGGGTTGGTAGAGAGGGTCAACCAGACCCTAGTCACATGTCTCTGACATTTTGCCTCAGCCAGGCAGGATGACTGGGCATCCTTGTTACCGTGGGCAGAGTTCTCCTTGAACAACACTGTGGCCGATTCCACCGGCCAGACCCCATTTCTCCTTAACTGCAGCCAATATCCTCGTGTCTTGGTGCCCATGCCCGTGTCATTCACCGACTCTAGGGTGGCAGACTGGGTGGTGGAGGCACGTGATATTTGGGACCACAGCCAGGTTGCTATTCGGGCCTCTAAGGAGAGACTGAGGGCCTCCACGGATGCACACCGGCGTCCTGCTCCGACCTTCTCCCCTGGCAACTTAGTTTGGCTCTCTGCCCGTAACATCAGGCTGCGAGTCATGTCCACTAAGTTCGCTCCTCGCTACATTGGTCTCTTTAAGGTCCTTGAGCAGATCAGCTCTGTGGTCTATCGGCTGGCCCTTCCACCACACTTGGCTATCTCTGACACCTTCCACGTGTTCCTTGCTAAGCCGGTCTACATGTCTCGGTTCTCCGAGTCCTCTGCCGGAAAATCAGACCTGTCCTCAGACGAGTTTGAGGTTAATGCCATCGTGGGATGCAGGGTGGTACGTGGAAAAAAGTTTTATTTGGTGGACTGGAAGGGTCATGGTCCAGAAGCTCGAACCTGGGAGCCAGTGGAAAACATCCGCGCTCCGCTTTGCGGCATTTGAGCATAGCGAGGCTCAGAGGGGAGGGGGGATAATGTTAGGCATTGGGTTCCTGTCGCTGCACAGCAGGAATCCCGAGCCTTGCATTTGGCAGTCTCCCATTCCTCTCCAGCTGCAGAGGAGGCTGCTCAGACCAGCTCTGTAGGTTTGTTGCTGCTACCACCTCTGGTCCAGCTATAGCAACGCATACTGGTCAGCAGCAAGCTACTCCAGGGACTAAGTCCTCCTTTCGGTCCACAGAGCATGCCCGTGGGATGATCTCTCATTGGAGATCGGAGGTCACATGCTCAAGTCCTTCTCCAGCTCGGATTGGACCATTAGGAAGGTCCCGGAAGGACACGGCTATAAAAGGTTCGCATTGCGTGAGTGTTGTATGCATGTATGAATGTCTCTGGTGAATGACTCATTATGAAACCCTTGGTACACATGTGTTGTGTAGCCTAGCCTGCTAGCGCCCAGACTTAGGTCCAGGTAGAGTCAGAGACTGGCATCAGCATCCACTGGTGGCTTTGTCTGTACGCCACGGTGCACATAGTCTGCACTCCATTGTGGTCAGTGTTCATTAGAGGCGTCCGCAGGTGCGACGACGCATGCTCAGCAGGTCTAGAGGGACTCAGACCTCGTTTCATTGGGGCTGAGTTCTGTGACCATTTACTGAGCGCTCTCTTGCTGAGTTCTGTGTGTCTTAACAGGCTCTGGCATTTATGTTCCGCGGTACTGCGGCTCTGTGACGTAACAGAGTCCGCTCCTGTTCACACAGGGTGACGTTAACCCGCGTGTGACCTTTTGTATTCCGCTATATCCATCCGCCAAAACTAAACAGCAGTTTACCACCTCTGCACGGTGGACCCGGGGCTGCGAACGCACCTTACTATTATTTTATTATTTGGTGCGTTCCATCAGCCCTAACAGTGTGTGTGCAAATTACTGGACATGTGTTTAATAAAAGATTATTTTTCTGAAAAAAATGGCGAGGGCTCCAGCACAATTTTCGTAATCAGCAGAGAAAAAGCCAATGGCTGGGGGCCAATGTTTATAGCCTGGGAAAGGTACAATACCCATGGAGCTTCCCAGGCTATTATTATCAGCTCACTGCTGTATACTTAGCCTTTACTGGCTATTAAAATGAGAGACCCTATAATTAACAGCCAGCAAAGGCTATGCATGCAGCAGTGGGATGATATTAATATCCTAGGATGGGGCCATGGATACTGGCCCCCCAGCTAAAAATATCAACTCTCAGTCACCCCAGAAAAGGCACATCTCCAAGATGTGCCAATTCCGGCACTTAGCCTTGCTCTTCCCACTTGCCCTGTAACGCTGGCAAGTGGGATAATAGTTGGGGGGTTGATGTCACCTTTGTGACATCAAGCCCTGAGGTTAGTAATGGAGAGGCATCAATAAGACGACCCCTATTACTAACTTCATAGTCAAATTGTGAATAAAACACAGACACCCAGTAAAAAATCCTTAAATTGAAGTAAAGACATAGAAGACTCCTTTAATATTCCTAATTAAACCATACTTACGACCTCACCTAATTCCTGGGAAGCCCTCTATCTCCTGCAATACGATTTTTTTATCAGATTTCACTCGTCCGTTTTTCTCGCAAATGGGTACGCACCCTTAGGGATCTTCTCTCAGGCCTGGAGTAAAGCAACAGTCAACTCCTGGACAGTCTGTGGTGCAATGTAGTAGGAGGGAAAGAGACATGATGGCCCAGATGTGCTCGCTTGGATTCAAGCCTGGTGAACGGGCGGGCCAGTCCATAGCATCAATGCCTTCATCAAGGAGGAACTGCTGACACACTTCAGCCACATGAGGCCTAGCATTGTCATGCATCAGAGGGAACCCAGGGCCAACAGCACCTGCATATGGTCTCACAACTGGTCTGAGGACCTCATCTCGGTACCTAATGTCTGTCAGGGTATCTGGCTAGAAAATGGGGTAAGATTATCGCTACAGAGACCCCTGTATAGAAATATAAACACAGCTGCGCCCCATACCCATGAGGCTCTGCGCCGTACACCTTGTACACACATGGTTCCGCTCCGTACATCCCGTAAACACACAGCTCCACTCTGTACACCTCGTACACACGTGGCTCCGCTCTGTAGACCTTGTACACACGCAGCTCCGCTCTGCACACCATGTACACATGCGGCTATGCTCAGCACACCTTGTACAAACACAGCTCTGCTCCGTACACCTCGTACACACGCGGCTCCGCTCCGTACACCTCGTACACACGCGGCTCCGCTCCGTACACCTCGTACACACGCAGCTCTGCTCCTTACACCTCGTACACACGCAGCTCCGCTCCGCACACCATGTACACATGCGGCTAAGCTCCGCACACCTTATACAAACACAGCTCTGCTCCTTACACCTCGTACACACACGGCTCCGCTCCGTACACCTCGTACACACGCGGCTCCGCTCCGTACACCTCGTACACACGCGGCTCCGCTCCGTACACCTCGTACACACGCGGCTCCGCTCCGTACACCTCGTACACACGCGGCTCCGCTCCGTACACCTCGTACACACGCGGCTCCGCTCCGTACACCTCGTACACACGCGGCTCCGCTCCGTACACCTCGTACACACGCGGCTCCGCTCCGTACACCTCGTACACACGCGGCTCCGCTCCGTACACCTCGTACACACGCGGCTCCGCTCCGTACACCTCGTACACACGCGGCTCTGCTCCGTACACCTCGTACACACGCGGCTCCGCTCCGTACACCTCGTACACACGCGGCTCTGCTCCGTACACCTCGTACACACGCGGCTCCGCTCCGCACACCTCGTACACATGCGGTTAAGCTCCGCACACCTTGTACAAACACAGCTCTGCTCCTTACACCTCGTTCACACGCGGCTCCGCTCCGTACACCTCGTACACACGCGGCTCCGCTCCGTGCACCTCGTACACACGCGGCTCTGCTCCGTGCACCTCGTACACACGCGGCTCTGCTCCGTGCACCTCGTACACACGCGGCTCCGCTCCGTGCACCTCGTACACACGCGGCTCCGCTCCGTGCACCTCGTACACACGCGGCTCCGCTCCGTGCACCTCGTACACACGCGGCTCTGCTCCGTACACACGCGGCTCCGCTCCGTACACCTCGTACACACACGGCTCTGCTCCGTACACCTCGTACACACACGGCTCTGCTCCGCACACCTCATACACATGCGGTTAAGCTCCGCACACCTTGTACAAACACAGCTTTCCTCTCTATGCTCCGTACACCTCGCACACACGGGGCTCCGCTCCGTACACACGTGGCTCCACTCCGTACACCCCGTACACATGCGGCTCCGCTCCGTACACTTCGTACACACTCTGCTCCACTCCGTACACCTCGTACACACACGGCTCCGCTCCGTCCACACGTGGCTCCACTCCGTACACCTCGTACACACACGGCTCCGCTCCGTACACTTCGTACACACACGGCTCCGCTCCGTACACTTCGTACACACGCGGCTCCGCTTCGTACACACGTGGCTCCACTCCGTACACCTCGTACACACACGGCTCCGCTCCGTACACTTCGTACACACGCGGCTCCACTCCGTACACCTCATACACACACGGCTCCGCTCCTTACACCTCGTACACACATGGCCCTGCTACATCCCCCCTGTAAACCCCTCCTGACCCCACACACAAACTTCCCCTCATCCAGCACCATGAGAACCAGCACAGCAGAGTCCTGTATACACTGAGGCCCCTGATCATGTGACCCCTGACTCCTCCCCTCCTGTGACCTCATCACAGGTCCTGTGCGCACAGAGCAGCGATATATGTGGAGTGCGGCTCTGCGGGTGGAGGTCGGTGCTGGAGGCTCCATTATTCTCTATGTGGGGTGCAGCTCTGCGGGTGGAGGTCGGTGCTGGAGGCTCCATTATTCTCTATGTGGGGTGCAGCTCTGCGGGTGAAGGTCGGTGCTGGAGGCTCCATTATTCTCTATGGGGAGTGCGGCTCTGCAGGTGGAGGTCGGTGCTGGAGGCTCCATTATTCTCTATGTGGAGTGCGGCTCTGCGGGTGGAGGTCGGTGCTGGAGGCTCCATTATTCTCTATGTGGAGTGCGGCTCTGCGGGTGGAGGTCGGTGCTGGAGGCTCCATTATTCTCTATGTTGAGGTCGGTGCTGGAGGCTCCATTATTCTCTATGTGGAGTGCGGCTCTGCGGGTGGAGGTCGGTGCTGGAGGCTCCATTATTCTCTATGTTGAGGTCGGTGCTGGAGGCTCCATTATTCTCTATGTGGAGTGCGGCTCTGCGGGTGGAGGTCGGTGCCGGAGGCTCCATTATTCTCTATGTGGAGTGCGGCTCTGCGGGTGGAGGTCGGTGCTGGAGGCTCCATTATCCTCTATGTGGAGTGCGGCTCTGCGGGTGGAGGTCGGTGCTGGAGGCTCCATTATTCTCTATGTGGAGTGCGGCTCTGCGGGTGGAGGTCGGTGCTGGAGGCTCCATTATTCTCTATGTGGGGTGCAGCTCTGCGGGTGGAGGTCGGTGCTGGAGGCTCCATTATTCTCTATGGGGAGTGCGGCTCTGCAGGTGGAGGTAGGTGTCGGAGGCTCCATTATTCTCTATGTGGAGTGCGGCTCTGCAGGTGGAGGTCGGTGCCGGAGGCTCCATTATTCTCTATGTGGAGTGCGGCTCTGCGGGTGGAGGTCGGTGCTGGAGGGTCCATTATTCTCTATGTGGAGTGCGGCTCTGCGGGTGGAGGTCGGTGCTGGAGGCTCCATTATTCTCTATGTGGAGTGCGGCTCTGCGGGTGGAGGTCGGTGCTGGAGGCTCCATTATTCTCTATGTGGAGTGCGGCTCTGCGGGTGGAGGTCGGTGCTGGAGGCTCCATTATTCTCTATGTGGAGTGCGGCTCTGCGGGTGGAGGTCGGTGCTGGAGGCTCCATTATTCTCTATGTGGAGTGCAGCTCTGCGGGTGGAGGTCGGTGCTGGAGGCTCCATTATTCTCTATGGGGAGTGCGGCTCTGCAGGTGGAGGTAGGTGTCGGAGGCTCCATTATTCTCTATGTGGAGTGCGGCTCTGCAGGTGGAGGTCGGTGCCGGAGGCTCCATTATTCTCTATGTGGAGTGCGGCTCTGCGGGTGGAGGTCGGTGCTGGAGGCTCCATTATTCTCTATGTGGAGTGCGGCTCTGCGGGTGGAGGTCGGTGCTGGAGGCTCCATTATTCTCTATGTGGAGTGCGGCTCTGCGGGTGGAGGTCGGTGCTGGAGGCTCCATTATTCTCTATGTGGAGTGCGGCTCTGCGGGTGGAGGTCGGTGCTGGAGGCTCCATTATTCTCTATGTGGAGTGCGGCTCTGCGGGTGGAGGTCGGTGCTGGAGGCTCCATTATTCTCTATGTGGAGTGCGGCTCTGCGGGTGGAGGTCGGTGCTGGAGGCTCCATTATTCTCTATGTTGAGGTCGGTGCTGGAGGCTCCATTATTCTCTATGTGGAGTGCGGCTCTGCGGGTGGAGGTCGGTGCTGGAGGCTCCATTATTCTCTATGTGGAGTGCGGCTCTGCGGGTGGAGGTCGGTGCTGGAGGCTCCATTATTCTCTATGTGGGGTGCGGCTCTGCGGGTGGAGGTCGGTGCTGGAGGCTCCATTATTCTCTATGGGGAGTGCGGCTCTGCAGGTGGAGGTAGGTGTCGGAGGCTCCATTATTCTCTATGTGGAGTGCGGCTCTGCAGGTGGAGGTCGGTGCCGGAGGCTCCATTATTCTCTATGTGGAGTGCGGCTCTGCGGGTGGAGGTCGGTGCTGGAGGCTCCATTATTCTCTATGTGGAGTGCGGCTCTGCGGGTGGAGGTCGGTGCTGGAGGCTCCATTATCCTCTATGTGGAGTGCGGCTCTGCGGGTGGAGGTCGGTGCTGGAGGCTCCATTATTCTCTATGTGGAGTGCGGCTCTGCGGGTGGAGGTCGGTGCTGGAGGCTCCATTATTCTCTATGTGGAGTGCGGCTCTGCGGGTGGAGGTCGGTGCTGGAGGCTCCATTATTCTCTATGTGGAGTGCGGCTCTGCGGGTGGAGGTCGGTGCTGGAGGCTCCATTATTCTCTATGTGGAGTGCGGCTCTGCGGGTGGAGGTCGGTGCTGGAGGCTCCATTATTCTCTATGTTGAGGTCGGTGCTGGAGGCTCCATTATTCTCTATGTGGAGTGCGGCTCTGCGGGTGGAGGTCGGTGCCGGAGGCTCCATTATTCTCTATGTGGAGTGCGGCTCTGCGGGTGGAGGTCGGTGCCGGAGGCTCCATTATTCTCTATGTGGAGTGCGGCTCTGCGGGTGGAGGTTGGTGCTGGAGGATCCATTATTCTCTATGTGGAGTGCGGCTCTGCGGGTGGAGGTCGGTGCCGGAGGCTCCATTATTCTCTATGTGGAGTGCGGCTCTGCGGGTGGAGGTCGGTGCTGGAGGCTCCATTATTCTCTATGTGGAGTGCGGCTCTGCGGGTGGAGGTCGGTGCCGGAGGCTCCATTATTCTCTATGTGGAGTGTGACTCTGCGGGTGGAGGTCGGTGCTGGAGGCTCCATTATTCTCTATGTGGAGTGCGGCTCTGCGGGTGGAGGTCGGTGCTGGAGGCTCCATTATTCTCTATGTGGAGTGCGGCTCTGCGGGTGGAAGTAGGTTCTGGAGATTTCCCATTACTGAGTGCGGGAGGGGGGACATTAACCCCTTCAGCACTAAACCTTTTGGTGCTTTTGTTGTCACTTTATAAGAATCATTGCGTTTTTGTTCTGTTTCCTGTAATAGATACATACGACCCAACTATGGAAGACAGGAAGGGAGGAAACGGATTGTTCTCATAGTACAGGGCCCCTTTCTTTGCACCATGCAGTGTAATGTCCCCATTATGCCTCTTATGTATGTATGGTGCCCCCCACACAGTATAATGTTCCCACAGTACCGCCTTCCCCCCCCACACAGTATAATGTTCTCACAGTACCGCATCCCACCAGACAGTATAATGTTCCCACAGTACCGCCATCCCCACGCACAGTATAATGTTCTCACAGTACCGCCATCCCACCAGACAGTATAATGTTCCCACAATACCGCCATCCCACCAGACAGTATAATGTTCCCACAGTACCGTCACCCCCACACAGTATAATGTTCTCACAGTACCGCCATCCCACCAGACAGTATAATGTTCCCACAGTACCGTCACCCCCACACAGTATAATGTCCCCACAGTACAGCCATCCCCCCCCCACAGTATGATGTTCCCACAGTACCGTCACCCTCCCATCCACATACTGTAATGGTTTTACCTTTGCCTGCTTCCCTACTTGTATACTCTTGAGCATGTATACATGCATGTAGGGGAGCAGGCCTTACTAGATAATGAGGATTTGCACAGTAATATACCGCATGAGGATGGTGTCAGAGGAGTAAGAGATTTCTTGAAATTGAGAGTAATAGAGGGTAGTAAACATAATGACTTCATGGAGGATCTTCTAAAATTCACTCTTAGGCTATGTGTCCACATTGCAGAAATGCTGTGGAATTCTCTGCAGCATTTCCGCAACTCTCTGCCGCAGGTAAAACGCATGCGGAATTTGCATGCATTTTCCCACAAGACACACACGTTTTGCAAGCGTTTTTAGCTTGCAGAATGCTTGTGCTTTTCCAAGCGATTTGAAGCATCACTTGGAAAAATGATTGACAGGTTGGTCACACTTGTCAGGCATAGTGCTTGACAAGTGTGACCAACTTTTTACTATTGATGCTGCCTATGCAGCATTAAGTTTAAAAGATATCATGTTAAAAATAATTAGAAAAAAAAAGAAAAAATTGGGATATACTTACCCTCAGTCAGCCCCTGGAGCATGGGAAAGCGTTTTTTAAGCATTTTTTAAGGGTTTCCGCAACGGCGGAAACGCTAAAAAACACAACGTGGGCACACAGCCTTACTCATAACCTCTTTCTTTTTGACAGGAAGTACTTCCAACAACTGCTCAGGGGTGCTGCGATGGGGAGCCCCTGTGCCCCCTCATAAGCTAAACTATTCCTCGGCTTGTTGGAGGAATATTCAGGGATGATCATAAGTAGTGGCATATATATATATATATATATATTCATTCATGAATTTGTCAGGGAACGCAACATCCATATAGTGGGCCTTAGATTTACTTCCAGTTTAATTATAACTAGGGATGAGTGAATAGCTTCGGAGAACTCCTTATTCGAATAGCTATAGCGTTTACCGAATGGCTGCAGCGGGAACCCGGATACCTGGAGCGCTCCAAACAGGCTCTCCTTGCATGTGCTGTGTCTGTCACACAGGCGCGACACATGCAGCTGCGGCTCCGAACAGCTGATTATTGGGAGCGTTCCAGGTATCCGGGTTCCCGATGAAGCCATTGGGTAAGCACTAAAGCTATTTGGATAAGGACTTATCCGAAGCTATTCGCTCATCCCTAATTATAACCAGTTGCCTTTCCTAGATGTACTAACGCAGGAAGAACGGATGGGACTCTAGGGACATTCATCTAACATAAACCTACAAGCCCTAATTATTGAGGTGGGATAACCACCAACCCATCCCCCTAAAAAAAAAAAAAAAAAAAAAAAGGAATACCCAAGGGTGAGTTTTTACGATTGAGAAGAAACTGTTCTAATATACAGGCAATAGACATGAACACCAGATTCAGGGAAAAAGGATACCCACAGTACAATTTGGATTTTGCAAGATCACTTGCAGAAAAACGGGAGAGACAGACACTTCTCCACATCTAACCACCTAGCAAAGGGACGAAGAAAAAGATGGGATAACATGAATAGCTAGATGTGTATTTCCTGAAGGAAGTACAGATAGTGCTTTGAAATGGTTCCCGGGCTGCCCCTTTAAGAGAGACTTGCCTGCTTCCCCTGCAAGACTTTCAACTCAGGATCCGTTTTAACTGTTTTGGTGGGTGGGGCCCCTCAGGATCCGATTCGGTGGCCTGGGCTTCTCAGGGCTTGAATTGGTGGCCGGGATCCCTCCGGGTCCGATTTTGTGGCCGGGATCCCTCCGGGTCCGATTTTGTGGGTGGGGCCCCTCAGGGTCCGATTTTGTGGGTGGGGCCCCTCAGGGTCCGATTTTTGTGGGCGGGGCCACACTGGGTCTGATTTGGTGCACGGGGCCGCTCTGAGTCTGATTTGGAGGCCAGGGTGGCTCAGCCTCCGATTTGTAGGCCATGGTCGATCAGCCTCCGATTTGGAGCCTGGGGTCACTCAGCTTTCGATTTGGCGTGTCGGCCCTTTAAGACTCATTTTGGTGCGTCGGCCCTTTAAGAATCACTTAGGCGCGTCGGCCGTTTAAGAGCAAGTTTGGCTCACTGGGCTTCTAAATCCACTTTGGCGCATATTCTCTCTCCGAGGCATGCGTCGTGATGAAGATAGATTTGCATTTTTGCTGTGGGTTTCGCTTTAAGAGCTGAAATTATCTGCCAGTGTCCTGGAGAGGTCATGTGAAGTTCGTAGGCGTTGGCATAGTAAGGCCTATTTTACACTTCCGTTTGTCACCATCAGTCAAAATCCGCCGTTTTGCAAAAAAAACGGATCTGCCATTTGAATCGCCTCAGGGCATGTTTTCTCTATGGCAAAATTTCCCCATTGAAAAGCATTGAGACAATGCATTCCAATGACGGGAAAAAAAAATTTCTAATGCAAATTGCGCAAAAACTACAAATCTGATCGACACGAAAAATACTTAGCACAACTCTCCTGGACGCTGGCTTCGAAACGACACCTCAACGGAGTCTGTGCGTGTAGCGTTTCGGGCCGCATTAATTGCGGAAATCAACTGAATAATAAGAATAAGTTAGCAGCATTCTGATTACAAGATAGTGCTTTTTTCAAACCACTATAATAATAACTTGCGACAATCAGAGTGACCGTATCTTTAATATCCTCAGAAAACACTGGGATATACTTTTGACCAACGCGAACCTGAGAGGGGTGCTGTGGGATAAAATCCCACAATAACTTTCAGAAAGGGTTGGTCAATTAGGGACCATTTAGTGCACAGTTTCTGTAAAAAACCTGCATCCAGGGGGACTTGGCTAGATAAAAGAATCTGCGGATTCTTTAGATGTGGAGAATGTTGCACCTGTAATTGGATGAGACCATGTAACTCTTTCTTGATTTCCTCCATGGTAAATCCTTTTTCCAGAGGGAAAAAAACTAAAGTTCTAAAGCCTCAGGTCTTTTATATGTGGCCACATGAACCTGCACCCTAGATGATGCCTCTCTGGCGCCCCTGAGGCTCGGTCGCCACAGAGGTACAGCACCTCCTCCTGAGGTGTGGTACCCCACCATCCAGGTGAGTTGGAGGCTCCTGACCACGCTCCAACAGTCGCATCCCACACAACACAGTAGTTCAGCAAAGTCACATTGCGGCTCCCTGCTTGGAGTGTAGCAGAGCACCTTTGGGGCTCCCAGCTTGGAACACGAAACGTGCTATGAGGTGGGTGGAGTTGAGAATACATAAAAGAGTGGGAAGGTTTAGGATTAGAGGTCAGTCAGTGAGAGGAAGCCACTCAGAGAGGAGTGAGGAAAGAAGATCCCTGAGAGAGATGGAGGAAGGAGGTGCAGCAGCAGACCTCAGTGACCTGGGTCTGCTGGCACGGGAAAGGGAAGAAGGAGAAAGACACTGAACTGAAACCTGATCTTTCAGGAGAAGGAGAGATTAGTACGGAACAAAGGAGTAAAAGGGAAAGGCCGGGGCCCGGTCCCCGAGGTTGTATGGATGCTAATGGTCCTGCAGCAGACATCGGTGGAGTAGTGGGCTGTAAATGCACTACTCCCATCTAAGACTTGGGGGCACAACAGCAACATTGATAGTGAGCCGGGACTCAGGAATAAGGAGTCCCCGAAGCAGGCTACAGCTGTCTGCCGTACAAGTAGAGTTCTTGGGAACATCTGACAGGAGGCACTCCAGTGTAACTCAGTACTGGGAGTACTTCACACCAAAGGCGATATATGAGGAGACGTTCAGAAAGGTACATGTTGGCGGAGCGTTGGAAGGGAGCATTCCATCTGGCCTGGAGGTTGACTGAGTCTCTGACCCGGAGGACACGGTACGGAGGCAGGCACCTGTGTGTACTACAGACTGTGAGTAAAGCTTTGGAACTACAAGCCTTGGTGTCCTCCACTGATTCTTGCACCAACACACCCAGCACTGCTACACCTGGGTACCAGCTACTACCCCGCTTGTGCCTCTCTTATACCCCTACATCTACACTGCCCTGGGACTACAGCTCCACCTGTGGGGAGCTTCACCATCTTTGCTGCACCACACCACCAGTCACAGAGGATCTGCATGCAGCGTCGGCTTAACATCTCCCTTGCCGAACACCACAGGTGGCGTCACGAACTATTCATCAATTCTATTTCATTGTTCTTTCACCCCCTTTTGCAATGGAGCCCCAGGGCCACGGACCGGGCCACAGCTTCCGTGGCAACTCCCATTGAGATCAACGGGCCCGGTGCCGAGTACCCCCACAGCCCTGGGAGGGCGATCCACCTCCAAGAACAAGCGGGAGATATGCGCCATGGTCGGGACACCCCATTAGTGAGACACGTGAACAGTGTACATCGAGGTGACACCAGAGACATCTCCTTTTTTGTCATTGAGGTGGTGAAACCCAAAGTGAAAGAAGGTGATCACAATAGATGTGTCCTCTAAAAGGAAAGTGAGAGGATTTTTAGACTGGAATCACAAGCCCCTAAGGGACTCAATGAGTAAATTTCCTATGCCTGCTTTGTGTGAATACAGCCCCATTCTGGATTACATTTTTGGATTTTATCCTCTACCTATTGCTACTCAGTTTCCTGTTAATGGAGGTCACATTTTGTTGTACTTCATCGAGGTATCTGAGCTTCTACATCCGAATCATTTCTTCTCAGTTATATCCCACATATACTATTTAGTAAGTAACATCGTGGTGATCCTTGTGTATCTCTAATTATGGAATATGGGTCACATTTGACCATTTAGGAATATACTGTGGGCCATCATCCCATATTTTGTAGTGATAAAGCAGATCTACATGCCTATTGTACGATGTGAGGATGTGCAATACTTGTATTTAGTCTCTCGTGATGCTGATCTCAGGACTTTTCTATATTGGTAGAATGCAATCCAAATTCGTTATGTACTCCGGCATGGAAGCCATTCTTCTGGACATGCAACAATGACAGTAGATGAGCTCCAAAAAATTTATAAAAAAACTCCATTATTCATAATAAAGTGTTTATTCATGAAAAAACCAATCCGTTCCAGATGATGAGCATATACAGGTATAAAGACTGGTGATCCAGACCCAAATGAAAGACAGATAATTCATCGACGTTTCAGCTTTACAATGCCTTTCTCAAGATATATCTGTGAGGAGAGGGGTCCTAAATTTCCTGTGATGGAGACTCACAAGTGTCCCATGGCCAGGTGAAGTGCGCCATCAGATGAGCTCCTGCAGCCCATGTGGCCACTATCGTGCCTGTGAAATGAGAGAGCTCTGTGCGGCTCGGCATCGGGCACACTGTCCTTCGCCATCATCTCAATTTCAATAATATCCTCATTCCCATGATGGTGATACGACTGAATATTATAGTGAATGATGGAGTCAAAAGCTCCTGATCCACCATTTAGCCTTCGCCTGTGAGTCTGCGACTCTGAGAACTGCAGGCACAAGGACGTCACTACATCACACCTGTAGTAAGGAGCCTCAGTATTCACTGCACAGACCGGAGGAAAGTACCTCAGAAATGGGGTTGGTTGAATAGTGTGTATGTTTGTTTTTGTTTTTTTAAATTGTGGGGGAATCATATTAAGTGAAGGCCTGTGGGGTTCTCATACTGAGTGGAGAGGCTGTGGTGGAATGTAAGGGCCTCAATTCTGAGTGGAGATCCTCATCTTACATGTAGAAGGTTGTGGTGGCCATAATACTGTCTGAGGCGCTGTTGTGGGCATCATACTGCGTGGAAGGGCCTCATTCTGAGCTACTTGGGCACAAAAGAGAACAATTTCCTGGTGATGAGTCAGATGGGATAAGTGAGAAATACAGACCTTTGGTCTATCTGGTTGCAGACTTGAATTAATATGGTGTTGTACGCCAGGAGGGAGACATCAGTATGTTCTGAAGGAAAGAAAAGATATAATGGCAGTGGGAATCTGGATTCCAGGCAGAGAGCATAGCAGAGACAAAGAGCAGAGCGAGGTCTTTAGGTCAATCCAGAGGGCCTATTTAAACAGTACAGAATTTTTCCCTGGGGCAGAAAGCCTTTTAAAAAATTTTTAAAATTTTTTTTTTTTTAAACAACTCTGATCAGTGCGATCATACAACATACAAGCCTCTGATGACTCCGGTGATGCTCTGTACTACTGTAGTGCCGTGTATCATTACTGCCTGTCAGTGTAATACTAGCAGCCCCATATACATGAGATAAGTGTTGGCTGAACGGTCATTTGGCAGACGGCTATCTCTCCCGACTCCCCCAGACACACAAATATTCCAGCTTTCCTGTGGTCTGTATGTGAGTGTCGCCTCCAGACTCCTGTAGTGGAGGATTATCTACAGGAGGAGCAAAATGATTATCCTCTGAAAATCAGGATGCCAGATCCTTCTCTGCCCTGACATCATCTGTCAGCAGGCCCCCAAATACATTATATGGTCGCCCAAACCCCCGAGATCAGTGCTTTCATGTAACTTTAGTCTAATGTGTATGGGGGCATTAAAAGGTAACTTATTGGACGCTGCCTCTGGCCCTGCCTAATAGACCTTCATACATTGTAGCTCAGACACCATTATTAGGCATGTAAGTATCCTAGTAACTAGCTTGCTCTATATTATCGAGTACTTAGGGGCAGAGGGCATTCAGCCTAACTCTGTCACACCTTCTTAGATGCCATGTTTGTTTTTGGCAGCAGCAAGTGGTTAAACTGCCAGGGTTTTTGTTGTAGCCACATCTGTGCCGTCCCTGCGGTGTACATCTATGTACTGGGGCCCAAAAGAGTTAATTTGTAAAAAAAAAAAAAAAAAGTTTTACTTGTTAAAAATTAATAAAATAGGTCTTCTGCTTTTTTATGTATTTTTCTTTTTGCAGTAATTGTTGGAGCCAATTTTCTTTTAAAACATTTTAATTTCTGCTTCTTTTCTGGTGTTTTTCTTGTAATATGGGAAAGCCTAAGGCCAGAAATAAACCCCATAAATCGCTGTACATGGAGACTTTGGGATCAGATCATTTCTGTCCGTTGTGCTTTTGGAAACAAAAAAGCTTTTATAAGGCTACTTTCACACATCAGGTTTTCGGCGTCAGGCGCGATCCGGCGTCGTGCCGGATCCGGCAAATGTTTCGTAAAACCGGATGTGACGGATCCGGTTTTCTGCCGGATCCGTCTTTTTCTTGACAGACAAAACCGGATCCGTCTCATCCGGTACATCCGTTTTTCGACGGATTACGCCGGATCCGGTTTTTAAAATTGACCCTTGTGGCCTTCCGAACGGGATTGGCTACTGGAAAACTATATATAGCATGTTCCTACAGCCCTTCTTTGACAGGTTGTAGAGGAGAAAGTGCAGGTTGGAGAGAAGAGCAAGTTACTGGCGAAGATGGATGTTGTCATTGGAAATATTTTGAAAAATTTGGCGGATTTTATAGCGGAGGCGAATCGTTTGAGGGTGATTGTTCTGGAGAAGGAGAGAGCGAGACAGCAGCGCATCAGGCATCGTAGACGACGTTTGTGGATCCACCCCATCACAGCCAAGAGAATGACGCGTGGGGTCTATTCTACACTCTGCATGGACCTTCGACGAAACCCGGATAAATTTTTTGGATATGTTCGGATGAAAATGGAGAATTTTGATTACTTGGTGGAGCGCATTGCACACCTCATAAGAAAAGCGGACACCTATTGCCGCTTCTCTGTTTCACCCGCAGAGCGTCTGATGGTGACTTTAAGGTAAGCCACATTTATTGGATGTGATTGCATCAGAGCACACTTTCACTGCAATCTTGTTGGTGGTAGTTTGTATCTCCAAGTGTTATAGCTCAGTTTTGGTATGTAATGCTGTGATTTAAAACTAATTTATTGTTTTTTAATTCCCCACAGATTTCTTGCAACTGGAGAATCCCTTTCGTCACTGCATTTCCAGTACAGACTCGGGATTTCCACCATATCTGGAATTGTGAAGTACACATGCCGTGCACTGTGGGACTCCTTAGCTGAAGAGTTTTTACCAGAGCCCACAACAGAGAGGTGGATTGAAATTGCTGACAAGTTTCAACAGATATGTCAGTTTCCAAACTGCTTGGGCGCTGTGGACGGGAAACATATCCGCATTGTAAAGCCAGCTGGATCGGGATCGGAATATTTCAATTACAAGAAATATTTTTCAATTGTCCTCATGGTCATCGCTGACGCGGAATACAAATTTATTGCGGTTGATATTGGGGCCTATGGCTGCTCCAATGACTCTCAAGTTTTCAAACTGTCTGCCATGGGGCGTAAACTGTATGGAAACACCTTCCAGTTCCCACCACCTAGACCGCTGCCGCAAACATCTGGTCCACCTATGCCATTTGTCTGTGTAGGGGATGAAGCCTTCCAGCTGTCAGAACACCTTTTGAAACCGTACTCTAGCAGAGGATTGTCAAGAACAAAACGCATTTTTAATTACCGCCTCACAAGAGCAAGAAGAATGGTTGAATGTACCTTTGGTATTCTGACAGCCAAATGGCGGGTCCTATTGACTGCGATCAACCTCAAGACAGAAACTGTGGATGAGGTGATCAAAGCGTGCGTGGTACTCCACAATTTTGTTATCTGCAAGGAACCCATTTCCATTGAGGACACCTCTGAAGAAACCACCTTGCAAGATTACCATGACATTACCACTAGAAGTTCTGTGACGGTTTCAGTAATGAGGGACAATTTTGCACTATACTTTGTCACCTCAAGGCAGAGTACACTGGCAGGATGACAGAGTGTGAAAGATTTGTGCCCTAACCAAACTTGTGTACCTTCTGGACCAACAGTATATACCTTAGCCAACCAAAGTTGGCTATCTTGTCATGGTCTTACTATTTTTAGCTTTAGGCCACAGGTGTGTACCTGGTTGTGTTTTATGCAAAGTATTTCACCTTTTAACAAAAGTTGTGTACATTGTTAGGAAATCACCAACAATAAACACAACTTTTTAGGTGAAATACTTTGCTTCAAACACAACCAGGAACACAACTGTGGCAAAAAGCTAAAATTTACCCACAGTTATATACCTGGTTTTGAATACCTTTTTACCTTTGAAATACCCTGTATTTAACCTTTTTTTTAAACATAGTTCGCCGCAGAAAGAAATGACAGACAACCATTGTGAAACGATAATTTAACTTTTATTTAAATTTTTTTTTTTTTTTTTTTTTTTTTTTTGTAAAATGTTTTTAAAGGGCAAAAAACTTTTTTAATAAAGGTTTTAAACCCAATGGGCATTTTTATTAAAAAACACACATTACAAATCTGTGTAGTGTGAGGTGGAAATACTGCTGGAGGGGCTGCGGGACACTTCGACACTGGGTGTGTGGAGAGAGGACTGGGATCGTGGTGGGGAAGGAACAGTTAGAGGTGAAGGTGTGGAAAAAGCTACAGAATGGGTGGACATGTGGGAGGCAGAAGAGGTGGTGGGCGGTGGAGTGGAGGGTTGGGCAGGGACTGTAGGAGCAGATGATGTTGATGGAAAGTTGTATGGGGAAGGAGTTTGGTACGGGGAAGGAGTTTGGTACGGGGCAGGTTGCTGGAAGTGGGGAGATGTCTGGTACTGGGGAGGTTGCTGGTATGTAATAGGAGGGGGAGGATGGAAAGTGGCTGGAGGGGGTGCAGATGTAATAGGAGGGGGAGGATGGAAAGTGGCTGGAGGGGGTGCAGGTGGAGGAACTACAGTGGTGGGAGGTGGAGGTTGGGAGGTAACCTGCTGTAGAGCACCGTGGCACGAATGCATTACATGCATCTGCTGGGTTGGAGATAGTGTTGCCATGCGCTCCACAACAGACCTGAAAAAGGTGTGGTTTGGCGAAGATCTTGCTTCTGAATGCATGGTTTGCAGAAGTGTCTTCACCTCCAGAATGCTGGAGTTGATCTGCTGAAAGCCTGCGGAGATTTGCTCTGACAAGACTTTTAGACAGTTCTGGAAAGATGCATTCAGATGCAAGAACTCTTGCGCATAACTATTTTCCTGACCCCTCTGCCGCTGTCGCCCAGTACCCGCAGGTGTACTAGAGGTGGCAGGGGCAGAAGGGTGGGGTAAAGGGAAAGCGATCTCCTCACCAGCAGCTTCATGTAATGTAGGCGGCCACGATGCTCCTGTGCTGGTGGATGGGACAGATGGGTCGAATGTGTGGGAAGGCTGGGAAGGTGCAGATGTACCGGGGCGGTCGAAGTGTCCCTCGGTGCCGGTCTCCTCAGGGATCGCCTCAGAAGGGTCCAATCGTGCAGGCTCCCGAGTGCTGCTCACCGTGCTGTGGAATAAAGAGAAAAAAAAACAATTAAAATAGTGACATGGTATGGCCCTGGCTGAAAAAAAAAAAAGTTACATCTAAACATTTTTTTGTCACATGTGGTGTGTAATATTTACCTTCTGGTGAGCATTGTCTCCCGGAGGAACGACAGGGCTTGTGCGTACTTGTACTTGCTCCTGCGTCCTCCAGATCCACTCGGGGCCCGCATCTCTTTATTGAACTCCTTCTTGAAACGATCCCTCACAGACCGCCACCGATTCACAATTCTGTTCCCTGAAACGAGAAAGGAGTGGTTAGTATACAACATCAGTGTTTCACAAACTCCAGTCCTCATGGTCCCCAGGGGTCATGTTTTCAGGATTTCCATAGTAAATAGAAATCCTGAACACATGATCCGTGGGGACCACGAGGACTGGAGTTCGGGAAACACTGGTTTACATCAAGCAACCGGTACTGTATATACTTACGCTCTTTAATCTGGGCCCGAACATCGAGGTCCTCCCAGCGGCTCCCAGAGTCGTCGGGTAACGATAAGGTCAGCGTGGCGGCGGTCAGCCATATTCCAGAGCGGCTCCCTTTCTCTGACGAGATCGATGAGGTGGTCCACATCGAGTCCTCCATCCTCACCGTCAGAGTCGGGAGCACGCTGTGAAGGCTGTTAAAGAAAAAGACAAAAATAACAATTAGCCTCCACAAAAGAAATGAAATAAAAAGTGCAAAAAAACAAAGCAAAAATATTTATACTTACACGCTGGTGACCGCCGCGTTGCTGTCGCCGACGACCCTGGGAGGCACTGCGAGGACCTCTTGGCCGAGCACCAGATTGGGAAGACTAGAGAAGAAAACAAAAAATGTTATGTCTTTGGATGTAGGCATTTGTTTGCTGTGTGTGGTCTGCAGAACATTGTTTTCTATGTGTTGTGTGTAGTGTGATGTTGTGTTTCTGCGTTTGATGCAAAAAACTTACCAATTGTGAGCCCACTCCAGGTGTCTGTCCACCCCTTCCTTCTTCTTCTGGGAGCTCCTCTTCATCTTGTGATTCCTGTTTTGAAATAAAAGGCAATGAATAGACATATATTACAGAGATGATGGATTTTGGAAATAAAAACTTACCGTCAAACGCTGACGATGCGAGGGAGGGCTCCCAGAAGAAGATGTGCTGTCCTGTTGATGGCCAGACTCCATGGCTGTGGGTATTGCTGCTGCTGTTGCTGCTGCCAGTGATGCCATTTCTGCTGCTGCTGCTGCATCTCTTTGGCGGCTGTTGTATAAAGAGAAACAAAGGGCCAATGAATATCTTGATATTCCATGGCCCTAGTTTGGAGGAATGGGGGATTTGATAATTACCGTCTCTCATCTGCTGCTGGACTCCCCTCCTCAGCATGTTCCATTTGCTGCTCCATTTGGGGTGGTGGTGGTGCTGATGGTGCTGCAGTGGTCTCCTGCCTTCTCCTGCTGCGCTTGTTTGCTTTCTTGGGTGGCATGTTGGGTGTGGCTGTGGGTCCCACTGTCTTGCTTTTATATATGTCTTGTGGGCAGAGCTACTGAGCATGCTCAGACCAAAAAAAAACGGATCCGGCTTTCGCCGGATCAGGCGCATTGCGGCGCTCATAGGCTTTCATTGTGTGAAAAAGCCGGACGCGCCGGATCCGGCGTGTCCGGCTTTTTCGCCGGAGACAAAAAACGTTACAGTAGCCGTTTTTTCCAGACGCCGGATCGCGACACATTGCCGGATCCGGCGAAAACCGGATGAAACACATGGCCATCCGGCGCGATCCGGCGCAAATGCAAGTCAATGGGGGGGAAACAGGATCCGGCATTGCATTTCGCCGGATCCGGTTTCTGTCAAAAGCGCCGGATCGCGCCTGACGGCGAAAACCTGATGTGTGAAAGAGGCCTAAAAGCCTCAAACTTCTGTGTGTGACTCAGACCTGAGATCTAACGTGATAGAAGATTACAGTGCGGGGAAGACGGGAAACCTTCATATAGACGGCCGGTGGGGATGGAGTCAGTGACGGACTCTGGTCAAATATGTTTCTAGAGCCGTAGTAGAAGATGAAGATGTCGTCCTCATCATGAAGTAGTTATTTCTCCTGTCACGTGTAATGAATATCTCCTGCAGTATTGCTAATGCCGATTCCAGTGTCGGTAAATGAGAGGAGAATTAGCGTTATGGAAGATGAGTCTATGAGGAACGTATTCAGCTGCCGACTCCGAGGGAGAAACTGCTTGTTGTCTGTGGCCTAAATATATAGGTTTTATTAGTAGATGTAAAGAAGGAAACTAAATACTGTAAAATAATAAATCTCCTCATATGTTTCCCTTATTATCTCCAGTAATTGTATTATTACACAGGATTTTTATGATGTTACATCGGCTCATCTTCTCATTCAGGTCTCTACAATATCGGATCCTCTCAGTGAAGATCTTCTATATAAGAGAATTTTCCTGATTGACCCATCAAGGATGGATATGGACAGAGACAAGATGGCGGAGAGGATATTACACCTCACCCTAGAGATCCTCTTCCGGCTTACTGGAGAGGTGAGAGATTCTGATGACGTCACATTACATCATTCTTATCTATGGGAATAACAGATGGACAGAACTGGAGAGGTGAGGACTCTGGAAATGTCTGTAGTGAGATTTATTAATGTGTCTCTCCATAACCAGGATTACAAAGTAGTGAAGAAGACCTCTAGTGATCGCTGTCAGGACTCTGTGTCTGAGGGATGGGGAAGAACCCTGAGCCCAATCACTGGGCCTCCACCTCACCCCCTGATACATGAGGACATCAATTACCAGAAGATCCTGGAACTCGCCTACAAGATGATTGAGCTGCTGACTGGAGAGGTGACACTGCTGGGAATGCTGGAACATTATACAGTAACACTATGAAGGGATTGGGGGATGATGGTATCATTGTATGTGTCAGGTTCCTATAAGGTGTCAGGATGTCGCTGTCTATTTCTCCATGGAGGAGTGGGAGTATTTAGATGGACACAAAGATCTGTACAAAGACATCATGATGGAGGTTCCCCAGCCCCTCACATCACAAGGTAATAGACAGGACTAAATACACACGGCCTATAATTATCTGTATGTAAAGAATGAATTCAGTCCCTGTATGTGTTTCCTCCAGATCTATCCAGTAAGAGGACAACACCAGAGAGATGTCCCCATCTTCTTCCACAGGACTGTAAACAAGAGGATCCCAATGTTCCTCAGGATCATCAGGTAGATGGAGAGAAGGTGTCATGAGATCTCCCCTATGATGTGTAGATGGCTATGAAGGTCTTGTGCTCAGTTTTGTTTTATCCACCAGTGTTATATGTTTTATACTTAAAATTATAGTTTCATTTATATTCCATTGCTCCTCGGGTTTCCATGTGTAAATTAGAAAAAGGATGATCCCTCTACACTGTGACATCCCTTTGGCTGGACGGCCAGGTCTAGGAAGACTTCTGGTGGTCCCAAACCTATTCCATGTAAGGATTATGGAGGCCACTGTATTCTTATGATCCTTGAGTACTGCAGAAATTCTTTAGTAACCTTGGCCAGATCTGTGCCTTGCCACAATTCTGTCTCTAAGCTTCTTGGCCAGTTCCTTTGACCTCATGATTCTCATTTGGTCTGACATGCACTGTGAGCTGTGACATTTTATATAGACAGTTGTGTGTCTTTACAAATCAAGTCCTATCAGTTTAATTAACCCCTTCCTGACATCCGACGTACTATCCCGTCCATGGGACCCGGGCCCCTATGCCCATGGACGGGATAGTACGTCTACCGCGATCAGCGGCGCCCACGTGGTGAGTGCCGCTGATCGCGGCCGGGTGTCAGCTGATTATCACAGCTGACACCCGGCACAATGTGTCAGGGGCGGTCACGGACCGCCCCCGACACGTTAACCCCTTGCACACCGCGATCAAACACGATCGCGGTGTACCGGGGGTTAAAGGGAAGCATCGGCAGGGAGGGGGCTCCCTCCGTGCTTCCTTGAGCCCCCCACGGCAGCGCAATGTGCAGCGCTGCTGCGGGGGGGCTCCTTTCCTGCAGGCCCCCGAATCCAAGATGGCGACGGGGGCCTTCGGGGGGCCTGCAGGAAGCTGGCTTCCTCAGTGCCTGCAAAGCACAGGCATGAGGAAGCCTTCTGCACTGCCTGTGACAGATCACTGATCAGGTGCTCTCCAAATGCAACATGGCGTCTGATCTCAGTTCCAGCCAATTCTGAGTTGAAAAAGTCAAATGGGGCTCCTTCCCTTCCAAGCTCTGCCATGCGCCCAAACAGTGGTTTACCCCCACATATAGGGTATCAGCCTACTCAGGTCAAATTGCAAAACAATTTTTGGGGTCCAATTTCTCCTGTTACCATTAGGAAAATAAAAAATTGGGGGCAAAAATATCATTTTTATGGAAAAAAATGATTTGTTTATTTTCACGTCCGAGCGTTATAAACTTCTGTGAAGCACTTGGGGGTTCAAAGTGCTCACCACACATCTAGATAAGTTCCGTGGGGGGTCTAGTGTCCAAAATGGGGTCACTTGTGGGGAGTTTCAATAGTTTAGGTACATCAGGGGCTCTCCAAACACACATGACACCCGCAGACCATTCCATCAAAGTCTGCATTCCAAAACGTCACTGCTTCCCTTCCGAGCCCCGACGTGTGTCCATACAGTAGTTTTCTCCCACATATGGGGTGTCAGCGTACTCATGACAAATTGGACAACAACTTTTGGGGTCCAATTTCTCCTGTTACCCTTGGGAAAATGAAAAAATTGGGGACTAATTGATCATGTTTGTGGAAAAAATACGATTTTTTTATTTTCATGCCCAGGCATTATAAACTTCTGTGAAGCCCTTGGGGGTTCAAAGTGCTCACCACACATCTAGATAAGGGGGTCTGGTTTCCAAAATGGGGTCATTTGTGGGGGGTTTCCACTGTTTAGGTACATTAGGGGCTCTCCAAAGGCAACATGACACCCGCAGAACATTCCCTCAAAGTCTGCATTCCAAAGCGTCACTACTTCCCTTCCGAGCCCCGACGTGTGTCCATACAGTAGTTTTCTCCCACATATGGGGTGTCAGCGTACTCAGGACAAATTGGACAACAACTTTTGGGGTTCAATTTCTCCTGTTACCCTTGGGAAAATAAAAAAATTGGGGACTAATTGATCATGTTTGTGGAAAAAATATGATTTTTTTTTATTTTCATGCCCTGGCATTATAAACTTCTGTGAAGCCTTTGGGGGTTCAAAGTGCTCACCTCACATCTAGATAAGTTCCTTAGGGGGTCTAGTTTTCAAAATGGGGTCATTTGTGGGGGGGGTTTCCACTGTTTAGGTACATTAGGGGTTTTCCAATCGCGACATGGTGTCCGATCTCAATTCCAGCCAAAAACGTCAAATGGCGCTGCTTCCCTTCCGAGCTCTGCCATGCGCCTAAGTAGTGGTTTACCCCCACATGTGGGGTATCAGCGTACTCAGGACAAATTGCACAATAACTTTTAGGGTCCTGTAACCCTTGGAAAAATAAGAAGTGAGGGTTAAAAGATCATTTTTGTGGAAAAAATATGATTTTTTAATTGTACGGCTTTATGTTATAAACTTCTGTGATGCCCTTGGGGGTTCAAAGTTCTCACTACACATCTAGATAAGTTCCTTAGGGGGTCTAGTTTCCAAAATGGTGTCATTTGTGGGGGGTTTCCACTGTTTTGGTACATCAGGGGTTTTCCAATTGCGACATGGTGTCCGATCTCAATTCCAGCCAAAAACGTCAAATGGCGCTGCTTCCCTTCCGAGCTCTGCCATGCGCCTAAGTAGTGGTTTACCCCCACATGTGGGGTATCAGCGTACTCAGGACAAATTGCAAAACAACTTTTAGGGTCCTGTTACCCTTGGCAAAATAAAAATTGGGGTGAAAAGATCATTTTTGTGGAAAAAATATGATTTTTTAATTGTACCGCTGTACGTTATAAACTTTTGTAAAGCCCTTGTGGGTTCAAAGTTCTCACCACATATCTAGATAAGTTCCTTGGGGGGTCTAGTTTCCAAAATGGGGTCACTTGTAGGGGGTTTCCACTGTTTAGGTACATCAGGGACTCTCCAAACGTGACATGGCGTCCGATCTGAATTCCAGCCAATTTTGCATTGAAAAAGTCAAACGGCGCTCCTTCCATTCTGAGCTCTGCCATGCGCCGAAACAGTCGTTCCCCCCCACATATCAGGTATCAGCGTACTCAGGACAAATTGCACAATAACTTTTGCAGTCCAATTTCTCCTGTTACCCTTGGTAAAATAAAAAAAATTGAACCTGAAGTTTTTTTTTTGTGAAAAAAGTTAGATGTTCATTCTTTTTTAAATATTCAAAAAAATTCCTGTGATGCACCTAAAGGGTTAATAAACTTCTTGAATGTGGTTTTGAGCACCTTAAGGGGTGCAGTTTTTAGAATGGTGTCACTTTTGAGTATTTTCTATCATATAGACCCCTCAAAGTGGCTTCAAATGTGATGTGGTCCTAAAAATAAAATGGTGTTGTTAAAATGAGAAATCGCTGGTCAACTTTTAACCCTTATAACTTCCTAACAAAAAAAAATTTTGGTTCCAAAATTGCGCTGATGTAAAGTAAACATGTGGGAAATGTTAGTTATCAAGTTTTTTGTGTGCCGTATCTCTGTGATTTAAGGGCATAAAAATTCAAAGTTGGAAAATTGCGAAATTTTCTAAATTTTCGCCAAATTTCCGTTTTTCTCACAAATAAATGCAAGTTATTTGAATGAAATTTTACCACTAACATGAAGTACACTGTCACGAGAAAACAATGTCAGAATCACTGGGATCCATGGAAGTGTTCCAGAGTTATGACCTCATAAAGGTACAGTGGTCAGAATTGTAAAAATTGGCCCGGTCATGAATGTGCAAACCACCCTTGGGGGTGAAGGGGTTAAACATAGCTGGACTCCAATGAAGCAGTAGAACCATCTCAAGGAGAATCACAAGGAAATGGACAACATGTGATTTAAATATGAGTGTGTGAGCAAAGAGTCTGAATTCTTATGACCATGTGTGATATTTCAGTTTTTCTTTTTTAATCAATGTGCAAAAATTTCTACATTTCTGTTTTTTCAGTCAAGATGTGGTGCAGAGTTTACATTAATGAGAAAACAATTAACTTTTTTGAATTTACCAAATGGCTGAAATGAAACAAAGAGTGAAAAAATTTAAGGGGTTTGAATACTTTCCATACCCACTGTATTTGTAGACATTTATTAAGTCTCCTCTTAGCCTTCTTTTTTGCAAGATAAACATTCCGAAATCCTTTAACCCCTTAGCGACAGAGCCACTTTGCAGCTTAATGACCAGGCCAATTTTTACAATTCTGACCACTGTCACTTTGAGGTTATAACTCTGAAACGCTTTAATGGATCCTGCTGATTCTGAGACTGTTTTTTCGTGACATATTGTACTTCATGTTAGTGGTAAAATTTCTTCGATAAGTCTTGTGTTTATTTATGAAAAAAATGTAAATATGGCAAAAATTTTGAAAATTTTGCAATTTTAAAACCTAAAATTTTTATGCCCTTAAATCAGAGAGATGTGTCACACAAATTTCTTAATAAATAACATTTCCCACATGTCTACTTTACATCAGCACAATTTTGGAAGCAAAATTTTTTTTATCTTAGGAAGTTATAAGGGTTAAAATTTGACCAGCGATTTCTCATTTTTACAAAACTATTTATCATCATCATATTTAAAGTCATTTTGAGGGGTGTACATGACTGAAAATATCTAAAAGTGGCACCATTCTAAAAACTAGACCCCTCAAGGTCCTCAAAACCACATTCAACAAGTTTATTAACCCTTTACGTGCTTCACAGGAACTAAAGCAATGTGGAAGGAAAAAATTAACATTTAACTTTTTTTGCAAAAAATTTACTTCAGAACCAATTTTTTTATTTTTACAAGTGTTAAAAGAGAAAATCAACCACAAAATTTGTTGTACAATAACTCCTGAATATGCCAATACCCCATATGTGGGGGTAAACCACTTTTTCAGCACACGGCAGAGCTCGCAAGGGATGGAGCGCCGTTTCACTTTTTCAACGCAGAATTGGCTGGAATTGAGATCGGATGCCATGTTGCGTTCGGAGAGCCCTTAATGTGCCTAAACAGGGGAAACCTCCAACAAGTGACCCCATTTTGGAAACTAGACCCCTTAAGGAACTTATCTAGATGTGTGTTGAGCACTTTGAACCTTCAAGTGCTTCACAGAAGTTTATAACGTAGAGCCGTGAAAATAAAAAATCCATTTTTTTTCCACAAAAATGATCTTTTCGCCCCCAAATTTTCATTTTTTCAAGGGTAACAGGAGAAATCATACCCCCACAGCTGTTGAGCGATTTGTCCTGAGTACACTGATACCCCATATGTGGGGGGGAACCACTGTTTGGGCGCATGGGAGAGCTTGGAAGGGAAGGAGTGCCATTTTGGAATGCAGACTTTGATGGAATGGTCTGCGGACATCATGTTGCGTTTGCAGAGCCCCTCATGGGCCTAAACAGTGGAAACCCCCCACAAGTGACCCCATTTTGGAAATTAGACCCCCCAAGGAGCTTATCTAGATGTGCGGTGAGCACTTTGAACCCCCAAGCGCTTCAAAGAAGTTTATAAACGCAGAGCCGTGAAAATAAAAAGTATTTTTTATTTCCACAAAAGTGATTTTTTTAGACCCCCAAAGTTGGTAAATAGTGGAAACCCCTCAATTCTTGCTCCAACCCTAACCCTTATCCCAACCCTAATCCCTAATCATAATTCTAACCCTAGCCCTAACCCTAGTCCTAACCCTAATGGAAAACTGAAAAAAAAAATATTTTCTTTATTTCTTTATGTTGGCCTAACTAAGGGGGTGATAAACGGGGGGATTATGTACTATTTTTTTTATTTTGATCACTATGATAGTTTATCATAGTGATTAAAATGAATGAATGGAATCTGCCAGCCGGAGCCGGCAGATTCCCGGCGGGCGCACTGCACATGTGCCCGCCATTTTCTTCCAGATCCAAGATGGCGGTGCCCACCGGAGGACACCGGCAGGACGCGGGACCACCGGGAGGGGACCCTGGACCACGGAGAAGTACTGGGGGGGGGGGGGGGGGGGGATCAGGGACCCTAGTTCTCTCTCCTCTGATGTGCGATCACATCAGAGGAAAGAGAAATTCAATGCAAAATCGCGGCTTTTTTTTTTTTTTTTTTTTTGCAGTCGACGTTATAGGGTTGATAACGGCGATCGCAAAAGCGGGGTCGGTAAAAACCGACCGATTCATGTTCTCTGGGGTCTCGGCTACCCCCGGCTGCCGAGACCCCGGAGAAAATCCGACACTGGGGGGCGCTATTCACTTTCTCTACAGCGCCTTGAATTAGCGGTGCTGTGGTTTATGTACACTTAATTACCGCTGTTAAAAGGCATATCGGCGGTCGCTAAGGGGTTAATCATTCCTCGTAGGACAAATTTTGCAGTCCGCTCACCATCCTGGTAGCTCTTCTCTGAACTTGCTCCCGCTTCCGCTTTTCAATGTTTTTTTCACAAATGTGGTGCCCAGAACTGGTACACAATATTCCAGAAGAGATCTGACCAAGGAGGAGTAGACGAGAATAATTGCTTGATGTCTTCTAGACTCTATGCTTCTCTTAATACATCACAGAACTTGTGTAATGAGAACGGTGGAGATGGCAGGATTAGAGCTGATCATAGACGTGACTTCTCCATCTGTCTGTGACTTTTACAATATTTGTTTCAGGGTGAAGATCTGACCCATATTAATACTACAGAGACATATGTGAGGGGTGATGAGCGGTGTAAAGAGGAGATTCCTACATATGACTACCCAGGTGAGTAGTAACCACTAAATGCAGAGAAATCACCAGCTGTGACTGCTTTATCGGTCATGTAGTCCGGCCAAATCACAATCGTGAAATCACCAGTTTTTCTTCCACAACATTTTCCTCCACCAAAAACTGTTGAAATGACTTTGGGCACTGAAAGCCCTTTTCTATGGGACTTACAAACGAAAAGATTCACCTACCTAAGTTAGAAAATGCTGACCATTACCTGCCCAGATCTGTAAACTACAAACCCAAATTACACCATACGTAGAATGTGCTGAGAAAATCACTTGAAGAAAAGTATTATGATGGGCCTGTAAGAGTAAGCGGAGGGTATTTGTTAAGCCCACAGGGCGTGATGATGTATAGTGGACCCACTAGACCACTGATGGTGCAGTGGTAGCTGTATACCCGATACAGAAGAGACAAGAGAATGAGCTTCAAAAAACTAAGGACGTTTATTAAATAAAGCAAACAAATGGACAAGGTGCCTGAGGGAAGAACCCTCTGGACCACGACACAGAACCACGTAGTGGAGCATCGGGCAAGGCGTACCCCTATACAGGGGCTCCCCCGTCGCAACACCAGATGACCTTAATGCCGCGATACCCGGACCAGAGGGACGACCCATACAGACTGTAGGAGGAGGTGGTGAGAGTCCTGGAAGGTCTGTGTAAACACAGAAAGGCTGATCTAGCCTGCATTGGTAAGTGGATCATTCCAAGAGGAGAGCCTTGGTAAGTCTGGGGTGGAAACCGGAGTGTCCAGAGGGATCCAGGAGAGGGAACTGCCAGCAGAGGATTCTGAGGAGACAGAGATATTAGAATATTGCAATAGCCTTCAGAACGCAGAGCAAAGCAGAGTGTGGCCTGAGTGGGAGGCAGTGATCCTACAGAATGAACACGTTGTTCAGGCACCTCCCTCGAGGAGGATGCCTTTTATGCACAGAGCATCACAGCACAGACAGCCCTAATAGAGAACAGGTGCCCTGCTGGTTTAAGTATGTGCAAGAAGCAGGGCGCGCCTCCTAAGAGCATTAGGCTGTGTGCACACGCTGCGGATTATGTGCGGATTCATCCGCGCAGATTTTGTAAAATCCGCAGGTGAAACCGCAGGTCAAAAGACCTGCGGTTTTACCTGCGGATTGCTCTGCGGTTTTGCCCTGCGGTTTTTCATCTCCTCAATGGAGGAGATGGCAAACCGCAGGAGAATCCGCAGAAAGAATTGACATGTCAATTCTTTCTGCGGATTGAAAACCGCAGATAATCCGCGCGGAAAATTCCGCACCATCTGCACTGCGGTTTTTGATTCCCATAGGGAATCATGGTACTGTACACCGCAGCAAAAACTGCTGCGGGTCCGCAGCGGCCAAAACCGCTGCGGAACCGCAGCAAAATCCGCAGCGTGTGCACACAGCCTTACTAGGAGAATTGCCAAGAGGATGCAGGTTCTTAGCAGAGAAAGGAGCAGCTGATTGTCTGGAGCAATGGCTGTAATATACATTTATTCACGCCTGCAAGAGATGTGTTGGCATGGCTCGGGCCCTGGTTTCATGGAATCAGCCAACATCATAACTTATATTACATTTTAAAGCCTAAGGAATTGAGATTACTGCACAATCTCTCCCAATATGGGAAGCAATAAATAATTTCAGAACTCGGTAGCTCCAATGGTCCATCATAAATAAGTGCAACTCCAGTTTAGTGATGCAGCTCTACCCACAAACATTTGTTGTTGTTGGGATTCTAACATGTTTTTTTATTCTATATCTTTTTTACAGGTTCGTTTTGTATGGTAGTTTCATGGTGGTGGGATCGGGCTGCCTCACTTATGTGAGTCTACAAGTACCTGGTAGCCTTTAAAAGAAGGTCTCCATTACCTCTTCGAATGCCTCAGATCTAAATTTAAGACACCTCATCTCTGCATTATTATAAAAAGTTTTCTGAATGTCTAATATTTCTTCTTGAAACTCCTCTGACATAAAATATTGGCCCTTATGAAAGTTTAGATTGCCAAGAGCCACCAAGCTACATACTCTAATTACCCAGAGAGCTTTCATCAGGATAATAGGAAACCAATGGACCTTACAAATTATTTTCCAATGTCTCTTGAATCTGACAATACCCTGTATATGGTTGTACTCTACTTTCTGGGCACATGGCATGTTAAAAAACTCACACAACAAGATATGGCCTTACCAGAACCTTGTCTGATGACAAATGCACATATAGCAGGATGCAGCTGACCTCCACTAATAGAGGCAAGAGGCAACTCAGGTGCAAACTACTGATAAAAACAGCCACCCCACACCTAACAAACTATGGTGGGGTTGGCTGCCTAGTAGGAAAAATGCACATAGATAAGGCTTGCATAGGACGTCAGTCACACATATATAAGTGTGATGCAAAGTGTCTGGCTTGCAACCTATTAAGGACGCCCATAGTATTAGCAGGCGGGCTGCTACAGCACTAAAATATGCAACACACAGACGCCCCAATAGACCAAGCCAACAAAAAGAGGCCAAACTGCATCCTGTAAAAAATGATGTAAGTGCAAAAAAAATAATGCATACAGTGAGTACATTAAATGAGGTATTGGTTAATATTTTGGCCAAAATAGAGCCTGCAAGCCAACGTCAAGGCTCCTCATGATATTGCAAGGCAACTCAGGTGCAAACTACTGATAAAAACAGCCACCCTACACCTAACAAACCATGGTGGGGTTGGCTGCCTAGTAGGAAAAATGCACATAGATAAGGCTTGCATAGGACGTTAATCACACACATTGCAATATCACGTAAGGTGTGGGGTGGCTGTTTTTATTAGTAGTTTGCACCTGAGTTGCCTCTATTAGTGGAGGCCAGCTGCATCCTGCTATATGTGCATTTGTCATCAGACAAGGTTCTGGTAAGGCCATATCTTGTTGTGTGAGTTTTTTTGAATTTTTTCTATGTTAGCTGCACATGGCAGGGTAAGAAAGGAAGAAGCGCCATTTAGCTATTTGAATACATGTCTAGCTGGAATAGTTTGCAGACACAATATATTGGGAGCACTGTAAGTGATCACCTGGCAGATCAAGAGCTGGCAACCACGAGAAGGCTTGGCTCTATCTACTCCATTTTCCATATCGCAAGGATTGCCTTGCTCATCATCCTTTAACCACTCTACATAAATATGGACTTACACAGAGACCCCTAGGCTTGGGCCATGGTGTTACCTGCTATTCTGTGATGTCAGATGGTAAGAAGAATAGTCAGCTAGTTGGGTCAGAAGCAAGAGGGAAGAGAAAGTACAAAATCAGAAGATGCAGGAGTAGTCTGTTAGTGGGCTGTGATCACAACAGGAAACAAATACACCAAGGGGGATGTTGAGCACAGAGGACTGAACCAGAGGAAAGCAAGGCTGTATCTGGCAGCCTCTGGGAATAGGCTTCAAGCTTTACTAGGGTTTGGTGCTTTCCAATTGGCTTAAGCAGATAGCAGATTGCTACCAGATTGCTGGACAGCACACAAACCCATACTGCCAGGCTGGATGGTACTACTGGTCTCAGGCACCCTAATCTTAGTGGCTGGACGGAGCCAGCGCCACCCAGAGCTTCTGGTTTTGACATCTCCTCTACTACCAGTAATGCCTGCCCAATAAATAAGGCGCTGCCTGATGATGGAATCAAACATCGCAGGGACAGATTCCAGTGGAGAGAGGACACAGCATTTGCTGATGCCCTAATATAACAAAATTATAGAAAACTAAAGCAGTAGAAATCCCCATATAGTCACCCCATTTTGGAAATTATAACCCTCAGTGAATTATTCTCTGGGAGTAGTGACTATTTTGACTCCACAACCACTTTATGGAAATTGGCTTCTACTGGATGTTGCAACGTAACATTTCACATTTTGCATTTTATTACCCAACACATGGTGCCAAGATTGTGCTCCAGGAGACACGCACCGTAAATTAATTAGGTTCCTCTCACTATAGTAATGCTAAATATATGGATGGTAAATGTGGTTTGGGCACACTGCAAGGCTCAGAAGCAAGTGGAAATTTGACTTTGGCAGAGCGGATATTGCTGGATTGGTTTATGGAAGCCATGTTGCTTTTTAAGAGCTTTTGAGCCACTAATAATGTGGAAACCTTTGTTTTCTCTTCGCCACGACAGCACCCACTGAGAGAGGGGATCCGCCCCCAGGAACAGGAAACCTACAGAGAGATAAAAGGGGCGGTCCCCCTCGCTCCCTCAGTTGGTTTCCTGTTCCTAGGAAGGAACCCACAGAGAAGAGGATACCTGGCCTGGTAGCCGCCCGCGGCATTATATGAGCAACGGGGGCCCCAGAGCTGGAAGCAGCGACGGGCAGATCCGAAATAGGAATCCCCCCTCTGCTGGTAATGCGGGTGAGGCCGTGGCAAGGAGTGCCTGGCTCACCAGGAGGTGCAGTGGAGGAGCACCTGGGAAATCCCTAGGAGGGGATTGCGCATTACGAAGCGCGGCACAGCGTCAGGGGTCCGGGGAACCTGGATGAAGACCCCCCCCCCCCTCCCCAAAAGGAAGACTGGGGATAGCAAGGCCAGAGTGGAGAATGATGCCCTGAGCTTGTGCAGGACGCAAGGTGTGCCACAGGTGCTTGAGATGAAAACAAAAGACCAGCATCCCCAGGTATGATGCGGATTGCGGTAAGAGGCTGAACGCTGATTCCATACCTGATTCCTGGCGATGGTCAGTGGTATGGTCCGGTCCGACAGCAGCACGGCGCAAAAGGCCAGCAGCCGGGGGCTTGGCATGGTGATGCAGCATATGGCTGGAGTAGAACTGGCTCCGGTCTGACAGCGTAGACCTGGAGAGGCCAACCTGGCGCGTATGAGAGGCGCAGCACGGCGCAGAAGGCCAGCAGCCGGGGGCTTGGCATGGTGATGCAGCATATGGCTGGAGTAGAACTGGCTCCGGTCTGACAGCGTAGACCTGGAGAGGCCGACCTGGCGCGTATGAGAGGCGCAGCACGGCGCAGAAGGCCAGCAGCCGGGTGCTTGGAATGGTGATGCAGCATATGGCTGGAGTAGAACTGGCTCCGGTCTGACAGCGTAGACCTGGAGAGGCCGATCTGGCGCGTATGAGAGGCGCAGCACGGCGCAGAAGGCCAGCAGCCGGGGGCTTGGCATGGTGATGCAGCATATGGCTGTAGTAGAACTGGCTCCGGTCTGACAGCGTAGACCTGGAGAGGCCGACCTGGCGCGTATGAGAGGCGCAGAAGGCCAGCAGCCGGGTGCTTGGCATGGTGATGCAGCATATGGCTGGAGTAGAACTGGCTCCGGTCTGACAGCGTAGACCTGGAGAGGCCGATCTGGCGCGTATGAGAGGCGCAGCACGGCGCAGAAGGCCAGCAGCCGGGGGCTTGGCATGGTGATGCAGCATATGGCTGGAGTAGAACTGGCTCCGGTCTGACAGCGTAGACCTGGAGAGGCCGACCTGGCGCGTATGAGAGGCGCAGCATGGCGCAGAAGGCCAGCAGCCGGGGGCTTGGCATGGTGATGCAGCATATGGCTGGAGTAGAACTGGCTCCGGTCTGACAGCGTAGACCTGGAGAGGCCGACCTGGCGCGTATGAGAGGCGCAGCACGGCGCAGAAGGCCAGCAGCCGGGGGCTTGGCATGGTGATGCAGCATATGGCTGGAGTAGAACTAGCTCCGGTCCAACAGCGTAGACCGGGAGAGGCCGACATGGCGCGTATGAGAGGCGCAGAAGGCCAGCAGCCGGGGGCTTGGCATGGTGGGCCTGAGTCTCAGAGGAGAGCCGAGGCAGATTGACTCCCCCCTCGGCTGATAATAACAGCGTGAGGCAGGGGCCAGGTGAGGCCATCGTCGCTCACGGATGCAGCACGATATGGCTGGAATGTAACAGGCGCGCATTTGCGCAGAGGGTCTGCAGGCACTTGAAGGCCTTGTATAGCCACGGATAAAAGTGGTAGACAGAATGATTCCACGGAAAGAGGTGGTACACGGTGAAGCAGACCACATCTTAGGCTGAGTTTCCACAGCCGGTACCATGTGTTAATCATCAAGGTGACGCGGGGCTGCTCTCTTTAGGTGGCTGCTGAGCAAATGAAGGCCGGGCAATTACCATAGTGGGAGTGAGACCAGCTGATGATCCCTAGTCTGGTTGATGTGTGAAAAGGAAAAAAAAAAAAAAAAAAGTGCACTAACCTCACCCTGCTTCCCTGGAGGGAAGGCTCAGTATAGCTAGACCCTCGGCTTGCAATTGGGGGTTACAGCACCCGGCAGGGGTTAATGAAGCAGTGTGCAGGAGTTTGCTCATTCTTCCTCCTGCTCTCCGAAAAAAAAAAAAAAAAAAGGGTCGGCAGCCTTTCCAGTCTGACTGCTCTCGTTAGATGGCAGCAGCTAAGTAGCTGGAAGCCAGGCAAGTACCATAATGGAATACCAGTCATAGATCCTGGTAAACAGCAGCATACTGGTAGCAGTCCTAGGGGCACACACAATTTCATGTGCTGAGAGCCTTATGGGGGACTTCAGCTACGCATTGTCTCCGTGAAGATTGCCAGCTGCAGCTCGTTAATTGGCTCCTTCGGGGGAGGTCACTCTGACAATTGAGATGTACCATTCAGAGTGGGGGTTATCTGGAACTCTGAGAGGTGCCCCCTTGAGTGCAACTGTGGGCCTGGTCTCTTGTTTATTACCTTGAAGCGGGGCCGTAAGTCTGTGTGTACCCCATGGGGCCTATGTATATCATATGGTATAATAGAGTCTGGATGTATCGTATTACGTCATAGCGGCTCTATGAATCGTACTGCATCATAGAATACTTCATGGTAATTCATAGTACTTCAGGGTACTGCATGGTGCTTCATAGTACGAAAGATATGCAGTGAGAGGTGGACACCACTGTATAAACTACCAAATATTACGGCCCGCTGCAAACATGCGCCAAAGATGAATCAAAAAAAAAGAAAAAAATAAGAGAAAAAGCGCAAATAGTGATGCACACGCAGCCAATGATATAATTCATGGTACGTCATATTTGCTTTGTGGTACTTCGTGATATGTTGCAGTACTTCATAGTACTTCTAGTTGCATCATAGTGTGCCATAGCTCATCAGACTGCTTCATGGTACTTCATGATAGGTCATAGGTGTGTCATAGTACCTTGTGGTACTTCTTGTTGCGCCATAGTATGTCATAGCGCATAATATTGCTGCATGGTATGCCAGGGTACTTCATAGTACTTCATCATATTTAGTATTGCATCATAGTACTTCAGATGGCATAATAGTACTGAATAGTGCTGCATTGTGCATCCTTTGTGGTTCATAATATATATTGCTTCATGGTACTTCATAGTACTGCCTCATACTTAGTATTGCTCCATAGTACTTCAGATTGCATCATAGTACTTCATAGTGCTTCATATTACTTCATGGTACTTTATAGTACCTTCACAGTACTTCATGGTACTTCATAGGGCTTCATAATGCTTATTAGTACTTCATGGTACTTAATGGTACTTCACAGTGCTTCAGAGTACTTCATGGTACCTCAAGGTACTCCACATTGCTTCAAAGTACTTCATAGTGCTTCATGGTAATTCATGGTACTTCATAGTGCTTCATGGTACTTCATGTTACCTCAAGGTACTCCACATTGCTTCAGAGTACTTCATGGTACTTCACGGTACTTGGTACTTCATAGTGCTTCATGGTACTTCATGGTACTTCATAGTGCTTCATAGTACTTCATGGTGCTTCATGGTGCTTCATGGTACTTCATGGTGCTTCATGGTACTTCATGGTACTTCATGGTGCTTCATGGTACTTCATGGTACTTAATGGTGCTTCAGAGTACTTCATGGTACTTCATAGGACCTCATATCACTTCAGGATGCTTCATGGTATGATATGGTACCTTCATAGTATGAGGAGGAATACGGTCAAGAACTCTGATATCTACCGCAGAGAGAATCCTGCAGAGAGACAAAACATACCTGTTGTTCCTATTGACCCGTTTTTATCAGGGTAATAACTTCAGAGCCTGTTCCTGGTGCTCTCCATGTCAGTGGAGTGGACAATTCCGGAGCACACCTCCTCAGCCACCCTACCCGGCATCAAGAGGAATGGGTGCTCAGCCGGGGCATCTTCAAGATGATAGCGGCTATATGGGGCATGCCGGAGATAGATCTGTTCGCTACAATAGACAGGTCGAAAGGTTCGCTCCACTGTACAGGGCATGTACTCGACGCCCTTCTAAACCCTTGGACGGTTCACCAGACCCTCCGATGTTATGGTCGCCAGCTGTTACCAGGATGATGAGGTAATAAGGAGCGAGAGTCATCTTAATAGCCGGTGGGGCTAAAAAGCCGTGGGTTTCATGGCTGAGAGTCATGTCATGGGTTCTCCCTCTGGATCGGGACCTGCGCTCACAAAGACCCTGTTACACCCTCAGGTCAAAGGTCTACGCCTCACGGCATGTAATTTGAGGGGCAGTTACTGAAGCTAAGCAGATTACTTATTTGGCACCCTCTTGGAGGAAAAACTTTAAACTTTCCATTCAGCAGACCTTTCCGGGGAGGGTCTTTTTCCTTGCCATATTAGAGTCCCGGCAGGAGGGGTGTGAGTTCGGACTTGCAGGTAACACCCCAAAAATTCCGAGTTTCAGCTCTGGAGGCCAACTATAATTATAACGTGTGGGCAACAAAGGGGTAGCTCGATCTTTGCTTGCCAGCAAGCAAACCCGGTTCACATTCTTCAAGGACCACCTTGGGGACCTTAGCTTAGTCCTAGATGCTTTCACACAGGGACCATTCGGGCCCATACACTTGACCTCAATAAAGTGCGTTTCATTGAAAGCCGCCATATTGGCAGCTCTAGTATCGGCAAGGAGGATGCATGATCTCCAGACCCTGTCAATAGATCCTCCATCCTGACAATATTTCAGGGCAGAATAGTGTCAAAGACGGACCGTCCTACCTCCCTAAGAAGGCTGCTAAATTCCATAGATCCAAAAAATCTACCTTCCCTCTTTTTTTATGATAGCCCGGCAACACCAGAGAAGGAAAGATAGCATGGCCTAGACGTAAAGGGGGCCATCTTAGTCTATATAGATAACTCTAGACCCTGGAGGCAGAGCAGGGCTCTTTTTGTCTCTTTTTGTCTCTTTCCAGGGTAACAAGAAGTGTGGATAAGAAACGCATTGGCATATTCGGCAAAAAAAGGAGAAGGCCCGCCACAGGGCGTGAGGGCACATTCTGCAGGAGCCATATCTTCTTCCTGGGCCAAAAGGACGGAAGTCCTAATTGAGCTAATATTGGTCTGTTTCCCTAGAGGTGGGTAAAAGTAACTGTTGAGCAAAGCAGGTAAGGCCGCAACCTGGTCTTCTCCTTCTGCCTTTTATAATCACTACAGGCTACATTTGTCTTCTTCCGATGACTTGGCCTTTGGTAGATCTGTCCTTAACACGGTGGGCCCTCCCAGGTGATTATCTCTGAAAATCTCTCAGTGGGTGCTGTCGTGGCGAAGAGAAAAAAACGGATTACTTACCGGTAATACTCTTTTGTAGAGCCACGACAGCACCCGCTCACTTCCCTCCCTTGATATATGTACACGTGGTTCACTCTGGTGAGTGAAGGATAGAAGCTGTATATAAATATATGCTAGAATCGCTTACTGAGCAAATTGACTAAAGCATGTGTGGCGGTTCCTCTTGTTCTCTGTAATCCAACTGAGGGAGCGAGGGGGACCGCCCCTTTTATCTCTCTGTAGGTTTCCTGTTCCTGGGGGCGGATCCCCTCTCTCAGTGGGTGCTGTCGTGGCTCTACAAAAGAGTATTACCGGTAAGTAATCCGGTTTTTTTCCACTGACAGATGATGGACCTTAGTGGTATCTTCTATTTCGTGACATGAGTAGAAGTTTTATTGGTATAATTTTCACCTATATAGTATTGTTTGGTGGCTTTTTATTCCATGTTTGAGAGGCAGAATGAACAAACCATTGAACACCACGATGCACTAGTTCATGCTAGAAGGCTTTTGATTAGACTCTGAATTGTCATTGTCTTGGTGAATAATTCAATATTTTTAAAAAGCTTGCAATTTTTACAGACAGTTTAAGTAGAAATGCTCAAAAGTATAACATTTGAGGATATTTTATTCAAAATTAATAATTGGTTTTATTTTTAGCAGATGACTGTACCAGGAGATCAGAAGGACAGCTGACATCTTCAATTTTTAAATCAGATGATCTTGAGATCCCACAGAATACAATTGAAGAGAACGCCATTACTCCAGATATACCATCATCCCATCACAGCAAAGATTTGACATCTGATCCTTTGAAACAGGTCCTGTCTTCTGGTTCATTGTCAACTACTAAGGAAAATCAAAGTAACAATATAAGCATTAAAAAACAAATTGATTCTAAAGGAAAGAAGCCATTTTCATATTCAGAATATGGAAATAGTTTTCTCGAAAAGACTTTTCTTAAACATGAAAAAATTCACATAGCAGAGAATAGACTTTCATGTTCAGAATGTGGGAAATGTTGTATCCAGAAATCTGATTTGGTTAAGCACCAAAGAACTCACACAGGAGATAAGCCTTTTTCCTGTTCAGAATGTGAGAAATGTTTTAACCGCAAATGGAATCTTGTTATACACCAAAGAAATCACGCGGGGGGGGGGGGGGGGAGTCTTTTTCCTGTTCAGAATGTGGGAAATGTTTTGCCCATAAACCAGATTTGGTTAAGCACCAGAGAACTCACACAGGGGAGAAGCCTTTTTCCTGTTCAGAATGTGGGAAATATTTTAACCATAAATCAAAATTTGTTAGGCACCAGAGAACCCACACAGGGGAGAAGCCTTTTTCCTGTTCAGAATGTGGGAAATGTTTTAACCATAAATCAAAATTTGTTAGGCACCAGAGAACCCACACAGGAGAGAAGCCTTTTTAATGTTCTTAATGCGGGAAATCCTTTTCACCGAAATCAACTCTTAATAAGCATCAGGGAAGTCACACAGGAGAGAAGCCTTTTTCATGTTCAGAATGTTGGAAATATTTTAACTGAAAATTGTATCTTCTTAAAGGGGTTGACCACTAGTAGGACAACCCCTTGTCATTCCTCATGTTTGGCCACGTTAAATTAAAATCACTCATTGTAAGGAAATGATCAGTACTAAATATGTTGAACAGCCATGTTGGACTGAGCTGCCGTCGTGGAAAACTTTTTGCTTACTAACTTTGCAGCTAATGAGATGCTGTTATTGGAACTCTGTCCAGAATGGAGACATATAATGACTTCAGAGCCATTAGCAGGGATGGTTGGCTTATACAAAGGTTAATAGGAGTAGCTGCAGGGCATTGTGAGAGTGAATAAGTGGTGTCATATGGTAGTAAGTAGTGTCTGAGACAAGGACAATACAGTTGTCAATATGTGACATTATGTGAGTAACGACATTAGGTAAAAGGGACATGGGGATTTATGGACTGTAATGGAGTTTGATGAAATACTCCTAAATATTGTCATGTTGTATTATCATTTTCTTTGTTGCTGTAAAATACATGTCTTTCCCTGCAGTATGATGCTGTCATGTATACGCCTTTTGCCGCAATATGTAGTTCCTTTGTCTACCCACGTATAAAAAGCCCAAATAAGGACCTACATATATTCAGGAGTAGAAATCCCAACAACATAGCCTACAAAGGTTACTCCCATAAACAAAGTTTCAGTATGAAATACAATATCTTTATTTCAACAGAACACATAAAAACATGTTAAAAGAAGAGATTATGCAGAGAACAATCATCGGGTAAGTATATAAAACATTTCTAAACCTGTTCCAATGTATAGTTTAGTAAAATCCTTTATATTAACCCCTTTCTGACATCTGACTTAATATTCCGTCCATGTGACCTGGGCCGATTTGAGCATGGACGGAATATTACGTCATTGCGATTGGCTGCACACACGGGGGGTGTCTGGGTGATCGCCGCTGGGTGTCAGCTGATTCTGACATCCGGCACTAGGTCCCAGGAGCAGTCACAGACCGCTTCCGGCTCTTTAACCCCCGAATTGCTGCTATCGAACACGATTGCATCATTCTGGAAGCCGGCACAGGGCTGACAGCCCCTCTGCCTTTGTATCAGAGATCCCACAGTGTGACGCGGAGTCCTGATCATTGCTATGTTGACCTGATGTCATGACAACATCCTGGTCACTAGACCTAGCAAGCTTGCTGATCATGCGCTGTGCATTCTCAGCAAGTCTCTCTGTCAGTGCTGCTCTGACAGCTTCTGTGGCATGTAGATGCTGCTTCATCTGCATGCTATAGAAGCCATCAGCCTGGAAAAAAATGATTGTCCCATAGTGGGACTAAGTAAAAAAGTTAGGAAAAAAGTAAAAAAAAAAAAATTAAATAATTGTAAAGATATTTAAAAAAAAAACAATATATATTCTACCACTGATTAAATATTTGAATGGAAAAAAAAAATCTAAAAAATAAATGTACACGTATTGGTATCGCCGTGTCCACAACGACCCGACCTATAAAACTCTCCCACTAGTTAATCCCTTTTGTGAACACTTTAAAAGAAAACAAGGCACAAAACAATGCTTCCGTCCCGCTGTATTTTCTATAACCAGCCATGCAAAACTCTCAGCTCGGCTGGGAACAGAGCCCAGTATCAGGAGGTAACCTCTATGATGTCATCCCTGGTCTCTTACGCTGCGCTCCCAGCAGCTCATTCACCAGTGGTTCAGTCGCATCTTGGCAACGTCCAGCTTGAAAACTAATTATCCCCCAGATATGGACAGAACAACAGACAGGTATGGTAATAAATATATATATATATATATATATATATATATATATATATATATATATTTTGCTCAATGTGGGTGTGTATGTATGTGTGTGTGTGTGTTTATGGCATAGGCATCCGCACCGTCGCAGCTACAGCCACAAAATTTGCCACAGTCTGGACCCCGAGAGTATCATAGGCTATGTTGTGAGGCGAAATTTTAACCCCGCGCGTTCCAATTCACCAAACAATTTTGCCCCTATCTACATAATGGGGAAAAAGTGTGTATCAAGCCCCGCCCCTCGTTATGATGTCATAATGGTTGCCATGGTGACGCTGATGTCATCATAGGTTGCAAGCCCCGCCCTCATTATTATGTCATAATGGTTGCTATGGCGATGCTAATGTCATAATAGGTTACAATGGCAAAGATGCTGTCACAATGGTTGCCATGGTGACGATGATGTCTTAATAGGTTGCAATGGTGACTGTTATGTCATAATGGTTGCCTTGGTGATGATGATGTCATAATGGGTATATGGGCATGGGACTATGGGATGGCAGATATGTATGACGGGTATATGGGCACGGGACTATGGGATGGCAGATATGTATGATGGGTATATGGGCATGGGACTATGGGATGGAAGATGTGTGATGGGTATATGGGCACTGGACTATGGGATGGAGGATATGTATGACGGGTATATGGGCACGGGACTATGGGATGGCAGATATGTATGACTGGCATATGGGCACGGGACTATGGGATGGCGGATATGTATGATGGGTATATGGGCACGGGACTATGGGATGGAGGATATGTATGATGGGTATATGGGCATGGGACTATGGGATAGAGGATGTGTGATGGGTATATGGGCACATGACTATGGGATGGAGGATATGTATGATGGGTATATGGGCATGGGACTATGGGATAGAGGATGTGTGATGGGTATATGGGCACGGGACTATGGGATGGTGGATATGTATGATGGGTATATGGGCACGGGACTATGGGATGGAGGATAATTATAATTTGTTATAACTAACCACAGTTAGTTACTATGCCCGGGCAGCGCCGGGCTTTTCAGCTAGTATGTATATATTTTTATTTTTATTTTATTACAGGAGAATGAGGGCTTTGTTGGAATTAAGCAAGGTTGTAAGTATGGTCTAATTTAGATTATTAAAGGAGTCTGTGTCATTTTTTCAATTAAAGGACTTTATTCTGGCTGTGTGTGTGTGGCGCCCCTGAGGGTTCCGTCACCACAGACGTACTGCACCTCATCCAGAGGTGTGGTAGTCCGCTCTCAGGTAAGGAGGGGGACACTACCCAGAACCCAGACACGTGCATCCAACACCAGACCTCTCCAGACCAGGGAGGGACTAGGTAGAGGGTGTGGGTGGAGAAAGCAGCAAGGGAGAGCTGAAGGAAGTGACAGTGAGAGAGTGAGTTAGATTTGGTGACTTGAGCAGTGAGGAGCTCGACCCTAGACCAGTAGACAGCAGAAAGTGAGAAAGGAAAAACAGAAGAAACAGAAAGATAAGCTTCAGTGAAAGAGACGAAGAAGGGGTCCTAGGGGCACGGGTAGTGAGGAATCCACCTGTTGGGCCCGTATCCACGCCGACCATAGTCGGGTGGAGGGACCAGGTCGCAGTAGGGGACCAGCCCCAGACTAGTGGAGAAACTAAGGACTCAGCTAACTGGAGGTTGCAGTATCTGAATGTGCTGCAGCCACGTCCATTCACATTCGCTGAAAAGGCAGCTGGATAGGATCAAGGGGACCTAGAGCATGTTGCCCGATAGGATCCGGGGGTGCTGGCTTGGGACACTGTGTGTGAAGGTGCAGGGCAGGAGAGGAGGAAGCCAGTGCAGTGAGACGTCCAGAGAAGGAACATCTGAAGCGGGTTCCGACACGGTGTACGCCAAATTACATGAGAACTGGCTGGACCACTGACCTGGAGAACATAGCAGCCCAACTGGGGATTGTAACTGGAAGAACTGCGAGTAAAAGTGTGAAGACTGCACTCCACTGTGTCCTCTGACTTATTTACAGCGTCACCTGCCTTGCAACACGACTACAACCACCATCATCATATTTTACCAGATGACATCCATTCATGCCACATCCTTCGCACAAGGTCTTTGAAAGATTTATTTAAACACACATCTAGGGGCTGCAATACAGATGTAAGTCCACCTGGAATAACCACTAAAGTAACTTGAGAAAACTTTGCCAATTGATGTTATCAGATGTGTGGGCTCTGAACATATCCCAAACTGGCAATGATGTTTTTTTTTCTTTAAGGCTGCTCCTGGTCGTCCATTCCAAATTTAATAATAAAAATAATAATATAAATATTAATATGTGCGTGCACTGTAATTTGTGGTGGGAATTGGACTTTTTTAGGCAAGGTCTTTCTTTTAAAAATAATGACAGGCCACAGCTTAGTTCCATTAGCCAAACATGAAAGAACGACTGAAATGTTTTTTTCATTTCCTGTGGTTCTGAGTAAAATAGTTTTGTCTCCCATATTAGCCACAGTTCTGTTGTTTGGAAGATCAAAAGTCATAGGTGTTTCATCCATATTTCCAATATCTCCCAGGTCATGGTTAAGGATCCTTCTTTGTTTTATCATGAATGAATGGAATGACATCACTTTTTCGTCAAGGTCTTTTGGCAACTTCTGTGAAATCTTTGTTCTTTGCCGCAAACATAGGCCAAATCTATTCATGAAGCGGGTGCACCATCCTGCTTATGCAACAAAATTTTCAATTCCTGGTGCTTTCAATTTGTTTTTAGCCATTTGAAGGGCACGTAAGTGAATTCATATGCGTATTACGCAGTAACCATTTTGACGACACTACATAACCCATTTGTGCAATTCAGTCTCTAGAGCCTCATATGACGTCTTTAAACCACGTTGAGCTTTTTTTTGCCTTTGGAATCTTTTCCAAGTCAGCTTTCATTTTCCGCCACTCCCTCACTTGTTTTTCATTAACACAAAATTCCCTACTTGCAATACTGCTATTGCTTTCTTCTGCCCTTGGCACAACCTTAAGTTTGAAAGCAGCTTCGCATGATCTGCGTTTTTGTTTTGGTCTAGGATTAAAAGTATTGGGATCCATTTCTAACGAGATACAAAAAAGACTTTATAAAAGAAATCCATACCATAGCAATTAAATTCTCAATACGGTACACACTGCATATCCAAGACCGGTACCTGTACTCAGCAATGCTTGGGCAAAGCAAGGGGGCTACATATTAAATCAAGAGCCCCATATAATGCTTCATGCAGTTTTTGATGGACCAATATAATGCTCCATACAGTTAATTATGGGCCCATATAATGCTCCATAAAGTTCATGATGTGCCCATATTGCTCCATAAAGTTCATAATGGGGCCATATAATGCTCCATAAAGTTCATGATGGGCCCTATAAGATGCTCTATACAAAATACACCCCATATAATGGTTCATGATGAGCGCATATAATGCTCCATGAAGTTCATGATGGGCCCATATAATGCTCCATAAAGTCCATGATGTGCCCATATAATGCTCCATAAAGTTCATGATAGGCCCCATAAGATGCTCCATGCAAAATACACCCCATATAATGCTCCATAAAGTTCATGATGGGCCCATATAATGTTCCATAGAGTTCATGATAGGCCCATTTAATGCTCCATAAAGTTCATAATGTGACTATATAATGCTCCATAAAGTTCATGATGGGCCCCATAAGATGCTCCATACAAAAATATGCCCCATATAATGCTGCACAAAGGTTAATGATGGCCCCATTAGATGCTCCATACAATAATATGCCCCATATAATGCATAAAAGGGTAATGATGGCCCCATAAGATGCTCCATAGAATAATATGCCCCATATAATGGTGCATAAAAGGGTAATGATAGCCCCATAAAATGCTCCATAGAAAAATATGCCCCATATAATGCTGCATAAAAGGTTAATGATGGCCCCATAAGATGCTCCATAGAATAATATGCCCCATATAATGCTGCACGGAAGGTTAATGATGGCCTCATAAGATGCTTCATAGAATAATATGCCCCATATAATGCTGCATAAAAGGTTAATGATGGTCCCATAAGTTGTTCATATATAATGCTGCTGCTGCTGCAATTTAAAAAAATTATATACTCCCCTCTCGTCGCTGACCACGGGTCCTCAGTGTCGCCGCCTCTCTGTAGCGACTGTTCAGGCAGAGGGTGCGCACTAATCACATCATCGTGCCCTCTGACCTGAACGTCACTGCCAGAGGACCAGGAAGACAAAGTGCAGTGGTGGAACTGGGACAGATGAATATCGCAAGTGTTGAGGGCCTGAGCCAGTGGTGACACTGGTACGTGACCCCCAGAGCACCGGCACCTGGCCCCCTTAGCACACCGGTTTCCCCATCTGCTCAGGACCCCGGCACTTGTCCCGCTGCCAACGCCGACCCTGTCAGCAGCCACCGGGACACAGGCTGCAGGGGAGCGCACAGAAGACCCGGAGACGCCGGGGACCTCCACCCTACATCGGTAAAGAAGTGGGAACGTGACTTGTGTATAAGCCGAGGGGGTCTTTTTCAGCCCAAAAAAAGGGCTGAGAAACTCGGCTTATACACGAGTATGTGCTGTAATTATATAGCACATAAAGTCCTCATATAATAGCACTTTGATCTAATGGCACGATTATTGTTCAATATATGTAATGCTAGCAAAATTAAATCGCACCATACATACTAGGGTGGTTTCACATTAGCGTTTTTGTGCGCTGCGTTTCATGCACACCGAAAAACGCGTGAAAAACGCATGACAATGCATCTTTTTTCTGACCATGCGCTTGATGCATGCGCTTAAAAGCGCAGTGTTTACACGCGTTCATATGCGTTTTTGCATGCGTTTGCGTTTTTATGCGCATGCGATCAAAGAAAAAAAAAGACAGATGTGAAATTCAATGATAAAAACACAACCAATGGGACACAAGTGGGCGGGTCTCATGAGATTATTGTAAATATACCATTGCAGAGAAGAAATCCTCCCATTTTGCTCCTGTCTCCTGCATCAAGATGGATCTTCAAATGGACAGTTTGTACCGCAACCTTGATTTGGATCTTGGCTTGTTTTTTGCTTTTGTAGTAGCTTGTGACGAACAACGGAAGAGAAAAAGATGGAGAAGCCGGCGTAGGCGATTTTGGCGACACCCTATTGTGGAAGTCAGGGAGAGCTTTGGAGCTTACCACTCTTTATTCACCGAGCTAAATAACAATCCAGACAAATATGACTACACGAGGATGTGTCAAGACAGTTTTTATTATTTGCTTCGACGCGTTGAAGGAGCCATCACCAGGCAGGATATCCAGCTCTGGAGAGCGATTCCTGCTGAGGCGCGTCTGTTGGTGACACTACGGTACGTAATATTTCAAACTAAATGCATTGATAATTATTGTTTGGCAATGTACTTATTTTTTATTTTGCTTTTTATTAGATTTCTGGCTACTGGAGAGACATTAACATCGCTCCATTTTCAGTACTGGATAGGAATTTCAACACTTTCTGGGATTGTTGCAGACACCTGCCGGGCTTTGTGGGACGTTCTTCATGATGAATTTTTACCAATACCCACCCCGGAAATATGGAAGGACAAAGCTGCCAAATTCCAAGAATTTTGTGATTTTCCCAACTGTATTGGAGCAGTAGATGGCAAACATATTCACATTAACAAACCGGCAAGAACTGGATCTCAGTACTTCAATTATAAAAAATATTTTTCAATAGTGCTCATGGCCATTGCCGGTGCGGACTGCAGCTTTGTGGCCGTGGACATTGGATCATTTGGACGTGCTAATGATTCGAGAACATTTAAAGACTCAGACATGGGCCAGCGATTATATCTGACTAATTTCAATTTTGCTCAGCCACAACCACTTCCCAACACTGAAGGACCTGCAATGCCGTTTGTTGTGGTTGGGGATGAGGCCTTTCAGATGTGCGCTAATCTCCTTAAACCATATTCTAGTCGTGACTTGGACCATACTAAAAGGATTTTTAACTACAGACTGTCCAGGGCAAGAAGAACAGTGGAGTGCGCCTTTGGTATCCTAGTCTCAAAATGGCGCATTTTGCAAACATCAATTAATCTAAAAATTGAAACAGTGGATGAGGTGGTCAAGGCGTGTGTGGTTCTCCACAACTACATAATGGCTAAAGAGCGACCCAACGTTCAACTTGATGAACCTCTTTCTAATCCATTGCCAGATTACCAGCAACACCCTCTGAGGTCAACAGTTAAAATAGGACAAATGAGGGATAGATTTGCGGCCTATTTTGTTTCTGATGTTGGGAGTTTCATGGCAAGATCAAATGGTAGTGTTTGTGGCCTTATTATAGTAACTTTTCTGTGCTGTTCATAAAAAAACCAATCCATTTTTGGTAATGTTGCTACCAATAAAATACACCTTTTTTTTAAAAAAAAATTTCCATTTTATGTTTCATTAATCCTAGTGAAATTTTCCAACACTTGTGAAATTTTGAAAACATATTTAAAAAAAAAATCTAAAAATGTATTATCCTGAGTGCAATAGTGCCGACAACTGGCAAGGTGACCTGACCCCCTCCTCTTTGTGTTGTTTTGGACACCTCATAGCTCAATGAAAGATACCTAAAGCTGGCGAGCTAAAAACAAAGAAAAGTTAAGGATTATATTGTACATTGGAACTGACATTGAAATCTGAGATGTCAAAAAAATTTTGTGTATATGGCGCACGGTGTGTTGCCGGCGACGGGAGAGTCAAAGAACAGTCATTTGTTGTGTAAAAAAAAAATAAATTTTAATTTGTAAACATTATTAGTTTGAGTTTGATGAAGGGGAGTTGCCAAGTATACTAGCCGGAACTTCTGGGATACTGGACGTTGAAACATTGGGAGGTGAAACATGGGAAGGGAAAAACAAAGGGGTAGGTGATGCTGGAGGGGTTGATGGTGTAGGAGGTGATGGTGGAGATACATGGACAGTTCTCCTTTTTTTGGAACGGTGGCTCTGCTGTGTTTGGGTACACGGCCTGGTGGTGGGTGTGGTCAATGTACCCTGCGTCTGCGTGTGCTCATTGTGGTGGGCTGGCCTGGTGGTGGTGGACCTACGCGCATGACCAGGACCCAGCGTCTGCTCGGTGTGGTGGGCTGGCCTGGTGGTGGTGGACCTATGCGCATGACCAGGAACCAGCGTCTGCTCGGTTTGGTGGGTTGGCCTGGTGGTGGTGGACCTCCTTGTATGACCATGACCCAGCGTCTGGTCTGTGTGGTGGGCTGGCCTGGTGGTGGTGGACGTCCTTGCATGAATAGGACTCGGCTGAGCGGTGTAGTGGCGGTCCCCAGCGCCTGGCATTGTGTAGTGGTGTTGGGCGGCTGTGGGCATGGTGGTGGACGCAGCAGAACTCGGTATTATACTTGACAGCTGTGGTACTGGTGGAAAGGCTGCCGCTGCTGGTGGCTGCATGAACCGAGTCTGCTGCATAGCATTCACATATGCTGCATTGCAGGCCTGCATCACAGTAAGCTGGAGTTCCGGCGTCAGGTTTTCCGACATGCCCTTCTCTATGGCACTAAAGAAATGTTTTGCCGGTCTCTGGAGCTCGACTTCCAGTTGTTCAAGGCGTCGGGTGACATTTGCAAAAACCAGTTTGCACTGTGTCACCCAGCGCCTTGAGGCAACTCTGGAAGACCGTGCCCAAATGTACAAACACGGGCATGAGTGGCCTGTCCAAGCCCCGCTGACGCTGGCGGGAAGAGCCATAAAAAGGAGGGGCAGAGGACTCGGACAGGGGAAGACCGGATGGACCGGCTGCCGGTTCTCCAGACTGTGCTACAGGCCTACTTACCCCTTCGCAGTGGGATGTCTGGGACGGGTCCGATGGCATTTCATGAAGGACAGATCCTGATGCCGGTCCAGGTTATAAGGTGCTGCTATGGGTTCTGTGAAAACAAAAGAAAACGAAACATTACTACACAAAAAATTTCAATTTGAAATTCGCCAACTCCTGTGGAATCCAATAAATCATGAATACTTACACTCTGCGAGCAAGGACCGGTCTCAGGAAGCTGAGGAGACGATGGTACTTATACTTCCTGGTCCTTGCCCCAGCACAGCTTCGAACCTGGCCCTACTGCCTCAGGTCCCTATTGAAGCGGTCCTTCATGGAACGCCATCTAGTTTTGATTTTCTTCACTGTGAAAGAAACAAAAAAAAATTTAACAATAGCAATTTTGGATATGATAAAACAACCGTATGTGATGCAATAAACTCGCAGGAGTTCATCACATCACACACGGTTGTGTGATCACGGCCAACTCTATCACTGCAGCGTAGTCATAATACTTACGAAAGTCCTTTTGACCCCTAGCTGAGGCATTGTCCCATCCATCCCACAGCGATTTGGCCACCTCGTTCCACAGTCACCGTATCACCACTGCGTCGGAATGCAGAGGATCACGGTTGTCCCACAACGGAACTCATTCATGGACAGATGTGATGAGGAGGTCGTTATTCACCTCCTCCTCCTCGTCCCGCTGTGGAACCTATAATTGAAAAAAAGACATGAGTGTTTGAATGATATAATAGTTTAACCCATTACTCGCAAAGGGGGGGTTTGCATGTAAATTCCTGGGCCAATTTTTAAAATTATGACCAATGTCCCTTTATGAGGTAATAACTCTGGAACACTTCCATGGATACTGGTGATTCTGACATTGTTTTCTCGTGACATATTGCACTTCATGAGTGGTAAAATTGCACTCATTTAATATTTCCAGAACTGGTGATAACGGGGGGTTGTATTTAGAGTGGGTTTTTATTTTTGACAGCTATCGCACAATAAAAGACAGTTTTTCTTGTAAAAATAGTTTCTGCAGCACCATATTTTGACAGCTAGAATTTTCACATATTTTGACCCATCGAGTCATGTGAGGTCTCATTTTTTTGGCATCACTTGATTCTGTGAGCTATAAGTTTTTCATGTTTTTGCTGATTACGCTGTGTGATGGCTCTTTTTTTTCAGGACAAGATGACGTTTTCTGCGGTACCATGGTTATTTATATTTCTCTTTTTGATTGCGCAATATAGCACTTTTTTATGATAATAAAGCATTATCTTTTTGTTTGTAATTTTTTTTATTTTTTTTAACGTGGGTCGCTAAAGAGGTTAACTAACGTGACCGTTTTATAGGACGTGTCGTTACGGAAGGGACAATAATGGCAATCTGTCACAGGCACTGCTGCAGGCTTCCTCATGGGGTTAAAAAAGGGAAAAAAAATACTTACACGCTGTGTTGCCACCGATGCTCGGCCCCGAGTTGGCTGCTCCTGTCCTTCCTCACCACTTGAAGACCTCTGTGAGGAAAAAGTAATTTTAGTGTTTTATGTTATTTAAATTAAAAAAAAAAAAAATCTATTGTGGAATAATTTTTTTTTTTTTTGGTAAATTTATTTTGAAATTTACTTTAAATTATTTCGACCCTTTTTCTAAACAATTTCTTTGACATATGTCACAGGGGGTCATGTGACATATCGCTGATCTGTCACATCACACATCAATGTGACAGAGCAGCGATCTGTCACAGGCACTGCTGCAGGCTTCCACATGGGGTTAAAAAAGGGAAAAAAAATACTTACACGCCGTGTTGCCACCGATGCTCGGCCCCGAGTTGGCTGCTCCTGTCCTTCCTCACCACTTGAAGAGCTCTGTGAAGGAAAAATAAAAATTTCACACATGTCTCAAAGCTGTGCTGTCATCTCCAGAGTCAGAAGAATAGTGAAGGGAAAAACAATGCCCACCCACAAAATGTATGTATCTTTTTTGGGGGTTGGTCTAGACAGTCCCTGCTCAGACAACGCAAGCGCACGCTAACGCAGTCGTGCGCATATCAATACGCACATAAGCGCTCCCATAGACGTTTGTTTTTTTGGCGCACTCCTTCCGCAATAGTGCGCATGCATTTTTTCGACTGAAAATTGGCGCCAGAAAAATGCAACATGTTGCATTTGGCGCCACACGACGCACTCGCCCAGACGCATGCGCTGCAAAAAGCATACGAATGCATGCAAACGCAAGTCCATGCGCCCCACATGTTAAAGATAGGGGCGCATGACGCATGCGCATGGATGCGCCGCAAACAGCGCACAAAAACGCTAATGTGAAACTACCCTAAGACTCTCATTTTCAAGCATGTTTTACAGAGGATACCCATTACAATTAGATATTAGAAGGGCTGAGGAAAATCCATAAGGGTGAGAACACCCCCCATTAGTTGGGGCTGGCAACTCACCACATGAAAAATAGGGGAGACACAAGCCTTGTTAAAGAAATATGTCTCAACCCCAAATTCTCAAATGGATAATATACTCCTCTTAAGCCACATGTTAAACACAGAGAGGTCCCTTGTATCAAGAGTAAGTTTATCTATTATTGTTCCGTCTCAAATTCTAATGAACAAGCTACAAAACAAAAAATAAATAAAAATACAAAACACCTTGCCAATCCTTCTGAATGGGACAAGCCATGGATCATGACACTTGATTGTAATCACATTTTGCGAAAGAGAAAAAAAAATATTTTAGAAATTTTTTTTTAGAAATTAAAAAAAAAAAAAACAATTGGCACTAACCCAAGCAAAAAGAAAAAGAATCCAGTTGAAGTATATAGGAGATGTGGCGCCCCTGAGGCTCAGTCGCCACAGAGGTACTGCACCTTCTAAGGTGTAGTGCCCCACCAACTAGGTAAGTTGGGAACTCCTTTCCACACTTCAACACCTGCATCCCACACACAGGATAGTTCAGCACTGATCACATTGCGGCTCATGCTTAGAGGGTAGCAGAGCACCTCTGGTGATTCCTTGCTTCGTAACACAAGATGTGCTGGGAGATGGGTGGAGTTGAGATCCATATAAAAGCGTGGGAAGGTTTAGAATTGCAGGTCAGTCTGACAGGAGGTCAGGCGAGAGGAGTTCAGTTCTGAAGTTAGTTTTGAGTTCAGTTTGAGTTCAGTTTAGAAAGAGTGCTGCATCTGCCTCAGTGATCTGAGCCAGCTGGCACGGGAAAGAGAAGAGAAGGAGAAGACGGTGAACTGCAACCTAAGCTTCCATAAGAGAGAGAAGGAACAGCGTGGAACGGAGTAGGAGAACAGAGAGGGGTTGTGGGTTGGAAGAGGAACCCTGTCTATAGGTTCTCAGCGCAAGGCCGGTCCCCGAGGTTGTATGGACACTTATGGTTCTGCAGCAGACACCGGTGGAGTAGTTGGCTGTAAATACACTACTCCCATCTGAGACTTGGGACACAACAGCAACACGGATAGAGAGCCGGGATCCAGGAGGTCCCTGATCATGCTACAGCTGTCTGTCATACAAGTAAGGTTCTAGGAACATCTGACAGGAGGAACTCCAGAGAACCACGGTACTGGAGCTCTTCACACTAAAAGGCGCAATAGAGGAGTCGTTCTGGAAAGGCACGTGTTGGAGGAGAATCCTGACTTGCCCGGGAGGTTGATTGAGTCTCTACCCCGGAGGACACGGCACGGAGGCAGGCACCAGTGGGTACCACGAACTGTGAGTAAAGCTTTGAAACTGCAAGCCCTGGTGTCCTCCATTCAGTCGTCGATAACACCTCCAGCACCGTTACATCTGGGTAGCAGCATCTATACCATTCTGCGCCTCTCCTCGTCCATTGCACCTACACTGCCCTGGGACTACAGCTCCACCTGTGTGGAGCTATACCATCTTTGCTGCAACATATCATCAGTCCCAGCGGATCTACATGCAGCGTTGGCTTAACATCTCCCTTGCCAAACACCACGAATGGTGTCACGAACTATCCAAATAGACTATTACACTATTAACATTACCGCCATTGATATTGGGCGCCCAGGGCCACGGACCGAGTCACTGCTGCTGTGACACATCCCCCTGACACCGGCCCGGTACTGGGTACCCCGCTGCCCTTGGTGTGTGGGCGACCCAGAGACACCACAAAGGGTAAATCATAAAAGGACTGATTGTAATTCACATTTAATCCAGAAGGTTTTAACGTATTTAACCTCCGGATCCATAATAATTCCATAGTATAAAGCATTTTAACACAATCACCGCCCCATCTCAAAGGAGGGATGTGATCAATGATACGAAATTTAAGATGTCTTCCAGTGTGATCCTGTTCTGATGACTAATGTAAATAATTATAATTATGTATAAACTTTAATTTAGACCCAGAAGTGGTGAATCTGATAAAGGATGAGTTCTCTTACTCATGCGAAGTGTCAGATTTCCTTTTTGGGAATTAGTTTAACAAACCCACTAAGCCGAACCCTGGAGACCAACTTACTGAAAATATTTAGGGTCATTCAATCTTCCTAGATAAATGTGACAAAACCAATACCTCACTGTTGGGTAGAATGGTCAGATACAAGATGCTGATCCTTCCTAGACTTCTATATATTTTTAGGAACGTCCCTTTAATTATGTCTTCATCCTGGATTCACAAATTTCACAAACAGCTATCATGTTTGATTTGGCACAAAAAAAATCACCAAGAATAAGTAAAATATCCTTTTCAAAAGTCAGGATAAAGGGGGTATAGCCCTCCCTAATTTACAAGCTTATTATGAAGCAAATATTACCCTACAAAGTGGAAAGCGGCTTATACCCAACATGAAACACAATTGGGTTCCTTTGGAACAAGACCAAAATAATCAAAACCCATTAATATCCCTAATTTTACTACATTTATTGGTTCCCTCCCTTCCACTACCTTCCCATCCATTATTAAATGCCACAAGTACACAATGGAAAAAAATTAAATAAATTAACATCTCAGAATCTATCCTCTTCCACCAGAAATAGCGCCATTAAGTATTTTCTTTCCCATTTTTCCTAATTTTCCATACAGTAAATGGTCTAAACGAGGCACCAAAGACTGTTCACGTCTACTTACAGGTCTCAATAAAGATATTATAGCAAATTTTGAAACTTTAACATTTGCATTCGGTCTACCAGATGAGGAACGCTACAGCCTCCTAGATCTTAGAAAATTTATTAGAAGCAAAATCTCTCTCCCCTTTGTTTTACCTAAAGCCATTAATACTCTTTTAAGAAATCTCCATTTGGTTTCAGGGTGAAATATGAAAAATATATATCCTCTTAAAATCTTATTTAATGAAGGAAAGTATAAAAAACCCTGCTGTGGTGCTCACAATCCTCTTGCAATAGGACAAGCTGGATGGTAAAACAAGTGCTAGTAATATCCCAAAAGTAATAGGAATGAAAATATAATTTTGAATCATGCCAAAGGAGTTTAAAAGAAAAGTAATGAGTTAGGAAAAGTCATGGATTGGTCGTCATGGGCCAGTGGAATGGCCACAAGGTCTCCTGATCTGACCCCCTTAGACTTTTATCTTTGGGGTCATCTGAAAGCAATTGTCTATGCTGTGAAGATACGAGATGTGCAGCATCTGAAACAACGGATACTGGAAGTCTGTGCTAGCATTTCTTCTGCGGTGTTGCGATCAGTGTGTCAAGAGTGGGAGAAGAGGGTTGCATTGACAACCCAACACAATGGGCAGCACCTTAAACACATTTTATAAGTGGTCATAAACTTGTAGATAACTCATGAAAAAATAAAGTTACGTTAAAACCAAGCACAACATTGTTTTTCTTGTGAAAGTCTCAATAAATTTGATGTCACATGACCCTCTTCCCATTGGAAAAAATAAAGTTGGATCCAAAATGGCTGACTTCAAAATGGCTTCCATGGTCACCACCAATCATGATAAGTTTTGCCCCTCCCATATACTAATGTGCCACAAGCAGAAAGTTGATATCACCAACCATTCCCATTTTAGTTAGATGTATCCATATAAATGGCGCACCCTGTATATATATTTTAGATAAATACATAGAAGAAAAGCCGGCATAAAGCCGCATAAAGCCGCATAAAGTAAAATCACACTAACAGGTTGGAATAAAATAGAATAGGTATATACACATATAATACACACACATACATATATATATATATATATATATATATATATATAGATATGTTTATTTATATTGCATAGAGAGATAGATAAAAGTAAAGCCGGTAATACATCTGCTGGGTTCTGTAAAATCACTGCAGGAGCCGACAGGATAGAAGAGATGGATTACATACAGTAAATACAAATAAAATATGTAGATATATAGATGTCTGTGATAAAAACAATTAGTACAGTGTGTGTGCAAATTACTGGACATGTATTTAATTAATAAAACATTATTTTTCTGAAAAAAATGGCGTGGGCTCCAGCGCAATTTTTGTAATCGGCAGTGGATAAGACAACAGCTAAGGGCCAATGTTTATAGCCAGGGAAGGGGGTAATACCCATGGAGCTTCCCAGGCTATTAATAACAGCTCACCGCTATATACTTAGCCTTTACTGGCTATTAAAATGAGAGACACAAAAAACAACTTGGGCTCACTCTATAATTAATAGCCAGCAAAGGTTATGCAGACAGCTGTGGGCTGATATTAATAGCCTAGGAAGAGGCCATAGATACTGGTCCCCCCTAGCTAAAAACATCAGCTCTCAGCCGCCCCAGAAAGGGGGCATCTCTACGATATGCCATTCCTGGCACTTACCCTTGCTCTTCCCACTTGCCCTGTAATGCTGGAAAGTGGGATAATAGTTTGTGACATCAAGCCCTGAGGTCAGTAATGGAGAGGCATCAATAAGACGTCCCTATTACTAACCCCATAGTCAAATTGTAAATAAAACACAGACACCAATAAAAAATCCATAAATTGAAATAAAGACACAGAAGACTCATTTAATATTCTTAATTAGACCATACTTATGGCCTCACCTAATTCCTGTGAAGCCCTCTATCTCCTGTATTAAAAGTCAAATAATAAGCCAAAAATATATCATACCTGTCCATCTTTGTGTCCCACTCCATAATCCATATCTTGGGGAGAAATAGTTTTCAACCTGGACGGTGCCAAGATGCGACCGCCCCGGCTGAAAACCACTGGTGAATGAGCTGCTAAGAGCGGAGCTTCAGTGTCTAGCGGTGACATCACTGAGTCTGCGCTCCCTCACAGCTGGCCTGAACTGTGGTGACCTCTGGACCGTGGGAAAATGCCAGTGATGAGGTGACCGCAGTTCAAGCTCAGTGTATTCACAGCAATCACCATGAGAAGTTCTTCATTGTTTTGATGGCTTGTGACTAGAGTTGAGCGATACCGTCCGATACTTCAAAGTATCGGATCGGAATGGATCGGCCGATCTGTAAAAAAAAGTATCGGTATCGCCGATTCCGATACCGGAAGTCCCATTCAAGTCTATGGGACTTCCGGTATCGGAATAAGAAAAACCCTGTTTTTGCCTTGTACAGCCTCTCTGGGGTCTGTACGGGCCTTTCGGGGGGCTGTGCCGGCCTGCCAGGGGGTCTGTGCAGGCTCCGGTGGTCTGTGCCGGCCTGCCGGGGGGCTGTGCCGGCCTGCAGGTGGTCTGTGCAGGCTTCGGGGGTCTGTGCAGGCATCGTCCGATGGGACTACAAGTCCCATCGGGCGATGCCTGCTACCATGACAGTGATTGACACATTAGCCAATGATGGGACAGTAGTAGTCCCATCATCCGGCTAATGTGTTGAATGTAAAAAAAAATAAAAAAAAAAATTACATGCTACATACATACAACATACTACATACATGCTACATTCATACTACATAAATACTACATGCAACATACATACTACATATATACTACATGCATGCTACATACATACTACATGCTACATACATACCACATATATACTACATACATACTACATGCATGCTACATACATACCACATACATACTACATACATACTACATACATACTACATGCATGCTACATGCTACATACATAACATATATATACTACATGCATGCTACATACATACTACATGCTACATACATACCACATACATACTACATGCATGCTACATACATACTACATGCATGCTACATATATACTACATGCATGCTACATACATACTACATGCTACATACATACTACATATATACTACATGCATGCTACATACATACTACATGCTACATACATACCACATACATACTACATACATGCTACATACATACTACATATATACTACATGCATGCTACATACATACTACATATATACTACATGCATGCTACATACATACTGCATGCTACATGCATACTACATACATACTACATACATACTACATGCTACATACATACCACATATATACTACATACATACAATACATTCATACAATACATACATAGACATACAGTACATATAGCATAGAGTAACATACTTACCAATACTTGTCACATTGTTCCCCGAAGCCATTGTCTTTTCTGGAATAAATATTAACATAACAAACCACAAAAATACTCACCCACGATCCGAAGCAGTCCACGAGTGTGTCCCACGACGATCTTGGGTAGAGAACTGCAGCATCAGATGATGCTGCCGTTCTCTACGGGCTGCAGGAATCCAATGACGGAAGGTAGGTATCCTTCCGCACTGTATTCCTCCGCCACTTAAAAAAAAAAAAAAGTCCCTAGTCTCACTTTATGCCATTGCTGTGTGGGAATTTCCCACGCAGCAATGGCATAAAGTGAGACTAGGGACTTTTTTTTTTTTAAGTGGCGGAGGAATACAGTGCGGAAGGATACCTACCTTCCGTCATTGGATTCCTGCAGCCCGTAGAGAACGGCAGCATCATCTGATGCTGCAGTTCTCTACCCAAGATCGTCGTGGGACACACTCGTGGACTGCTTCGGATCGTGGGTGAGTATTTTTGTGGTTTGTTATGTTAATATTTATTCCGGAAAAGACAATGGCTTCGGGGAACAATGTGACAAGTATTGGTAAGTATGTTACTCTATGTTATATGTACTGTATGTCTATGTATGTATTGTATGAATGTATTGTATGTATGTAGTATATATGTGGTATGTATGTAGCATGTAGTATGTATGTAGTATGTATATAGCATGCATGTAGCATGCAGTATGTATGTAGCATGCATGTAGTATATATGTAGTATGTATGTAGCATGCATGTAGTATATATGTAGTATGTATGTAGCATGTATGTAGTATGTATGTGGTATGTATGTAGCATGTAATATGTATGTAGCATGCATGTAGTATATATGTAGTATGTATGTAGCATGTAGCATGAATGTAGTATGTATGTGGTATGTATGTAGCATGTAGTATGTATGTAGCATGCATGTAGTATATATGTAGTATGTATGTAGCATGTAGTATGTATGTAGTATGTATGTGGTATGTATGCAGCATGTAGTATGCATGTAGCATGCATGTAGCATGCATGTATGTATGTAGTATGTATGTAGCATGCATGTAGTATGCATGTAGTATGTATGTAGTATGTATGTAGCATGTAGTATGTATGTAGCATGTAGTATGTATGTAGCATGCATGTAGTATATATGTAGTATGTATGTAGCATGCATGTAGTATATATGTAGTATGTATGTAGCATGTAGTATGTATGTAGCATGTAGTATGTATGTAGCATGCATGTAGTATGTATGTAGTATGTATGTAGTATTTTTTTTTTTTTTTTTTTAACATTTAACACATTAGCCGGATGATGGGACTACTACTGTCCCATCATTGGCTAATGTGTCAATCACTGTCATGGTAGCAGGCATCGCCAGATGGGACTTGTAGTCCCATCGGACGATGCTTGCACAGACCCCCGGACATCAGCACAGCCCCCCGGCAGGCCGGCACAGCCCCCCGGCAGGCCGGTACAGACCCCCACAGGGTGCACAGACCACCGGCAGGCCGGCACAGCCCCCCGGCAGGCCGGTACAGACCCCCACAGGGTGCACAGACCACCGGCAGGCCGGCACAGCCCCCCGGCAGGCCGGTACAGACCCCGGGCAGTCCACACAGCCCCCCGGCAGGCCGGCAGAGACCCCCGGAAGGCCCGAAATGACGGCGCATCATGATGCGCACACACCGCGCATCATGATGACGTCAGGCTGTCAATCAACTTTTAACTTCCGATTCCGATGCCGAATTCCGATATTGAAAAAATATCGGAAGTCGGTATCGGAATTCCGATACAGCAAGTATCGGCCGATACCCGATACTTGCGGTATCAGAATGCTCAACACTACTTGTGACTATCCATCTTCCTCTTGATTACATTCCAGAGGTTTTCAATGGGGTTCAGGTCTGGAAATTGGGCTGCCCATTACAGGGATTTGATGTGGAGGTCCTTCGTCCACACATTGATTGACCTAGCTGTGTAGCAGGGTGCATTGTCCTGCTGGAAAAACCAGTCCTCAGAGTTGGGGAACATTGCCTGAGCAGAAGGAAATCAACAGTTTTTCCAGAATAACCTTGTATGCGGCTTGATTCATACGTCCTTCGCAAAGATTAACCTGCCCAATTCCAGCCTTGCTGAAGCATCCCCAGATCATCACCGATCCTCCACCAAATTTTACAGTGGGTGCAAGACACTGTGGCTTGTATGCCTCTCCAGGTCTCCGTCTAACCATTAGATGACCAGGTGTTGGGCAAAGCTGAAAATTAGACTCATCATAGAAGATTAACTTACTCCAGTCCTCTATGGTCCAATCCTTATAGTCTTCGGCAAACTTCAGCCTGGCTCTCCTTTGCTTCTCTTTGACGAAAGGCTTTTTTCCTCTTCGCCACGACAGCACCCACTGAGAGAGGGGATCCGCCCCAGGAACAGGAAACCTACAGAGAGATAAATGGGGCGGTCCCCCTCGCTCCCTCAGTTTGGTTTCCTGTTCCTGGAAAGGAACCCACAGAAGAGGATACCTGGTCTAGTAGCCGCCTGCTTGCATAATATGAGCAGCAGGGGCCCCAGGACTGGAGGCAGCGTCGGGCGGAGAGGTGATTTCCCCCCCCCCAGAGCTGGTAATGCAGGTGAGGCCGGAGGTAAGAGAAGTGCCAAGGCTCACTGAGGGGACATGGCGTATACCCCCCAGGAAAAGGGGGGCGCATTACGAATGCCATTGGGCATACCGAGGATGGTGGCCGCGTGCCCCCCCCGAGAGGAAGCAGAAGAGCCTGAGCATAGTGCCAGGCAGCGCTACCAGAGGTCATACCTGCGGCAGGGGTTAACGCGATGAGTGCCCCGTGTGTGTTGCGGCGGGGCATAGGCGGAGGAACCTACGTGGGGTGTCACCGTCCGGCGGCCGCTGCATCGGTACTCTGCTGGAGGAAGCGAGGGCCAGCGGCGCTCCCAGGGGAGGCAACCCGGAAGTGGTACAAAGGCTTCCGGGGTCGAGACAGGAGGCGGCGATCGCGGGAGAACGTCCGCGCATGCGCAGAAGAAAAAAAAAAAAAATGGTGGATGGAAAAAAAAAAAAAAAAGAGGAGCAGCAATAGGTAATACTATAAAAAGAAGCCACAAACGCAGCGCCAGTGCGCAGTCATGTCATCCATAGATGACCCAGCTTCGCTCCCGTTAGGTCAGCCAGTGGAATCCCCACATGGCAGCAGACAAAGCGGTACTACAAGGAGAAGCAGTAGCACCAGAAGAAGTGGCAGCTCCAGGAAGGAATCTAGCGGACCTTCCAGGCAAGATGAGCCCTTGGAGAAAAAACGCAAAGAGAAGAAATCGTCCCATGCCTCGCCTCAGCCTGGGTCGCGGACGCCGCAGCCGGTAGTTTGCTGACGAAACTCACGGGTGAGTGGTTTTAGTCAGAATAAATAACTGATGGCCTTTTTTTCTGGCATACCCCCTTTTAGGCCAAAAGAACGGAGAAGGTGAAAAATAGAGAGTGTGCCTTATGTTCTCAGCCCCTACCAGACGGCCACCCTAAAAGATTATGTCAGTCGTGTATTGAGGAGGCCTTACAGGAGGAATCCTCACGGAAAAAATAGGATATCCGAGCGATAATTAGAGAGGAGCTACGGGCCTTAGGCAGCTCCAGTAGTCTGGGGGGTCACTCCTCCGTGAGAGAAATAAGTTCACCAAGAGGAGGAGCTTCGCCGGCGTCAAAGTCGCCATCAGAAACCGGGGAACTAGACTCTGATAGATCCCAGGAATACCCTTCCTCAGAGGACGAGGAGCAAATGTGTTTTCCTACGGACAGCGTCAGTAACTTAGTTAAGTCTGTCCGAAATACCATGGGGTTACCAGAGAGTAAGGACCCCAAGACTCCGCAAGACATAATGTTTGCAGGCATTTCCCGTAGAAAGGTCCGGGCATTCCCAGTGGTCCCAGCTATAAAGGAGCTAGTAAAAAGGGAGTGGGAAAAACAGGGTCAGAGAACCTTTCTCCCATTAACGTCAAAGCGTAAATACCCATTTGACAATGAGGAGTTAACAGCTTGGTCGAGAGCCCCCAAGGTGGATGCGGCAGTGGCCTCTACCTCTCGTAGATCCTCCCTGCCGGTAGAGGATTCAGGAACTTTGGCTGACTCATTAGATCGTAAGACCGATACACTCCTTAAGCGATCCTGGGAAGCATGTACGGCAGCTTTTAAGCCCGCAATAGCAGCCAAGTGCACGGCAAGATCAATGTTGGTGTGGCTGAATGACCTAGAGGACAATATTAAGAATGGAGTGGCCAGGAATAAACTCCTTTCCTCTATGCCCCTCATTAAGGGAGCAGCGGCCTTCCTCTCTGACTCCTCAGCGGACTCTCTCCGGTTATCTGCTAGAGCAGCAGGGCTAACCAATGCAGGCCGGCGGGCCTTATGGTTGAAAGGGTGGAAAGGAGACATGCAGACAAAAACTAAACTGTGTGCTATACCCTGCCAGGGTAAGTACCTATTTGGCACGGAACTGGACGAGATCTTAACAAAAGCGGGGGAGAGAAAGAAAGGTTTTCCTAACCCGTATATTCCCTTTAACAGGAGGGCCTACAGGAAGCCGCCGTTTGGCAAAAAGAAAGACTTTAAACCCCAGGACCGCTGGGGAAATAAGGACCCCAAACAGAGGGGCAATCTATTTGGGAAACGTCCCTTCAGGGGAGACAGGTTCCGATAATACCAGTACACCGGTAGGTGGCAGACTACTGAAATTCAGCCACCAATGGGGGAAGGTAACATCAAACCCATGGGCCATTGATATTGTCTCATCGGGCCTAAAATTAGAATTTGTTCGGCATCCACCGAACTCCTTCCTATTGACTTCCATGAAGTCCCAGACACAGCAGGAAGCACTGGAGATGGAGATTACAGTACTGCTAACTAAACAGGTCCTGATAGAGGTCCCAGGAGACGAAGAAGGAAGGGGCTTTTATTCTCCTCTATTTTTAGTCCCAAAACCAGATGGCTCTTATGGGACTATAATAAATTTAAAGAAGCTTAATACCTTCTTGAAGCTGAGGCCATTTAAGATGGAGTCAATAAATTCTGCAATAAAACTTAAGTTCCCCAGGTGTTATATGGCAGTCTTGGACCTAAAGGATGCCTATTACCATCTCCCCATATACCGAGAGCACCAGAGGTTCCTGCGGGTAGCAGTCTGGTCCAAGGGTCGGATTCAGCATTTCCAGTTTGCGGCAATGCCATTTGGGCTATCCATGGCTCCTCGGGTATTTACAAAATTGATGCTGGAGGTGATGTCGTATGTAAGGCTGAATGACACCCTAGTTGTCCCTTACTTGGACGACCTACTCATAGTGGGGAATTTTGTTTCTCAGTGCAAAGCAAGAATAGCTAAAATTATCTCATCCCTACAGACACTAGGCTGGCTAATCAACTGGGAGAAGTCCAGGCTAGAACCAGTGACCTGTCAGAAGTTCCTAGGCCTGCAAGTAGATTCCGTAAGTCAGAAATGCTTTCTACCAGACGCTAAAGCGATGGCCATAATCAATAAGATACAGAATACTACAGGAAGACCCGTAATATCATTGAGACAGGGTATGTCCTTGCTGGGATCCCTGATATCGTGCATTCCAGCGGTGCAATGGGCCCAGTTCCACTCCAGAAAACTACAGTGGGCTATTCTGCAGGAAACAGATAGACTGCAGGGGCGGTTGGAGGGGAAGATGTCCCTATCGCCCGAAGTTGTTGAATCCCTAAAGTGGTGGTTGAATCCTACCAATCTGTCAAAGGGAGTGCAGTGGTGGGTGACTCCCTCCAAAGTGCTCACCACGGATGCTAACCCCTTAGGTTGGGGGGCCCACCTGGAGGAGCACATGGTACAAGGCCGGTGGCGTAAACATGAGATAGAAACCTCCTCTAATGTAAAGGAGCTAACGGCAATTTACTATGCAATATCTCAATTTCTCCCGCAGTTAAGAGGAACCCACGTGAGGATCCAGACAGACAATACCACTGCAGTGGCCTATATAAACCGACAAGGAGGTAAGCGATCGGGACCGTTGATGTCTATCGCGGAAAAGATCCTAGAAATAGCCGAGGTACATCTTCACTCCTTGTCGGCACTCCACATAAGAGAAGTGGACAACTCTTGAGCAGACTATCTCAGTCGCCAGGTCCTATATCAGGGCGAGTGGGTCCTCAGCAGGCACGTCTTCGAAACGATAGCGACAGAATGGGGCAGACCAGAGATAGACCTGTTCGCGACCAGAGCCAACAGACGCGTAAGAAGGTTTGCTTCGCTCTACAGGTCAGACAACCCAGACATCCTAGATGCCCTCCAAGCACCCTGGACATTCCAGCTAGCCTATGTCTTCTGTTGTGAGTTCATTTTCCCCTGCATCACTGAGGCCCGAGGAACTCCCTCTTCTTGTAAGGAGAGGTAGTGAGTCTGATTATCAGACACCTGAGATTAATGATGATGACTGGCTGAGTGGAGTCACAGACTGGATATAAGGCTGCATACGCCCATTCTCCCTGTGGGTGATTTCTCTGTGGTATCCTTGGAGTCCAGTCTGAATTACTGCTCTGCTAAAGCTAAGTTTTCTTCCTTGCTTTTTGCATTTGTGCCTTGCTTTGTTTTTTCTGGATTTCAGCCATCCCCTGCTGGGGTGAGCTGAACTCCTTAGCTCTGTCTCCTGAAATTACCAGAGTGCTGATTTAGTTTTGAAGCTTAGTTGCTTCAGGGTCTTTTTCCATTTCAGCTTGCTGGCCTATGTTTATGATAGGGTTTTTTGCCGATTGCAGACAGCAGCTTTCCTTTCCTTTCCTGTTTAGATTAGATTGGGCCCCAACGTTTGCTCAGCCTATCTTTCTATCTGTGTCAGTGTTTTTTCATCTTGCTTCACCGTCATTATATGTTGGGGGCTGCCTTTTGCTTTGGGGTCTGCTCTGGGGCAGTTTAGATTTCCCTTTCTATCTTTAGGCTATGTAATTCTCCGGCTGTGTTCGAGGGGTCTAGGGCACCGTAGGAACCCCCCACGGCTACTGCTAGTTGTGTTGATAGGTTCAGGGGTCTGCAATCGGATAGTTGCCAGCTCCTCTGGTTTTCTGGACGTAGCATCTATTTTTGTGTCTGCCTCCTATGGTCACTCAATCATAACAGAATCACCCGCCTGACCGCAGATCCTAGGGTACTCAATAGCAGGAAAGAATTGCAAAAAAAAAAAAAAAGTGTGTATATTTTTTCCTCTATATCTCTGAGGCCGTAGGGGGAATTTTTTTTTTCTCTCAATGGAGATAAAGCAATTGTCTGATCGTGTGGAGCAGCTCGCTGCAGAAGTGCGGGGAATTTCCGCCTACCTTGCTCATTCACATGCTGCTGAACCAAAGATTCCTACACCTGATGTATTTTGTGGTGATCGGTCTAAATTTTTGAATTTCAAAAATAATTGTAAATTATTTTTTGCCTTGAAGCCTAACTCGTCAGGGAGCTCCGCGCAGCAGGTTAAAATTGTCATCTCTTTGCTGCGTGGCGATCCCCAGGATTGGGCGTTTTCTTTGAAACCAGATGATCCTATTCTGACTAATGTGAACGCATTTTTTCAAGCCTTGGGCTTGTTGTATGACGAACCTAATGCCATTGATCAGGCTGAAAAGACCCTGCTGGCATTGAATAAGGGTCGAGATTCTGCAGAATTGTACTGTCAAAAATTCCGAAAGTGGGCGGTACTTACTACTTGGAATGATAATGCCTTGGCTGCTCTCTTTCGGAAGGGTTTGTCAGAAGCCGTAAAAGATACTATGGTGGGATTTCCTGTTCCCTCTGGTCTTGACGATTCTATGTCATTAGCCATTCAGGATGATCGGCGTTTGCGCGAACGCAAAACTGCACGAGAGGTGTTGCCACCTGTTGAACAAATGACCGAACCTATGCAATGTGATAGAGTTTTGTCCAGAGAGCAGCGTCAGGAGTTCAGAAGGCGTAATAAGTTGTGCTTTTTCTGTGGAGATGCCTCGCATATTATTTCTGTCTGTCCTAAACGAGAGAAACGCTTTGCACACACGTTTTCTGTTGGTGGTGTTCAACCTAAGTTTCTTCTGGCTATTACTCTGATCTGCTCCCTGTCCACATTTTCCGCCAAGGCATTTGTGGATTCGGGAGCAGCTCTAAACCTAATGGACTTGGATTTTGCTAAACGTTGTGGATTTCCTATGACACCTCTGCGGACGCCTATCCCTTTGAGGGGGATTGACGCTACTCCTTTGGCTAAAGATAAACCTCAGTTTTGGACCCAGGTGGTGATGCGGGTCGCCCCAGACCATCAGGAAAATTGCAGATTTTTGGTGTTGCATAATATGCATGATACCATTGTTCTGGGGTTTCCCTGGTTACAAATCCACAGGGCTGCCACTAGGAATTTCGGGGCCCCATACTGGCAAAATTTTCGGGGCCCCCTTTAGACTCCGCCCAGGCTCCATCCAGCCCCGTCTCCACCACTCGAACTGTCCACAGTCCCACCGCTCTCTCTTGGATAAACTCCACTTCTCACCTATCACACATTAACAGTTCCCATCACCAGGTCATACATATAGCCAGCAGCTTTTGCTTTGGCCAAAAGATTGTTTTAAGTCGCCACCATAACAGGGTAGACACTTTTGGCCAGGCCCTACTCTACTGTAACCTATTAAATATTTGTTAAAATATGCAATACAATTTAGGTATATTTTTATTTATTTTTCAATTTTTTAAAATGACCAATACTATCACATACAAGGAACAAATACCACCGCACCATGTCCAGACCACAACTTACCACCACATACAAGGAACAAATACCGCTACACCATGTCCAGACCACATATTACCACCACATAGTGACCTATAATAAGACATACAAGGAACAAATACCGCCATACCATGACCAGACCACATATTACTACCATAGTGACCGAATAATATCACATACAACGAACAAATACCACCGCACCATGAACAGACCGCAAATTACCACCACAAAGTGACCAAATAATAGAATATACAAGGGACAAATACCACTGCACCACGCCCAGACCACATATAACCACCACATGGAGACTGAATACTACAATACTGACATTAATTAAAAAAACATAATACTATGACCATAAGAGACATTATACACACAAGATCTGTACTTAGTATGCAGTGTCTGTGTACAGGTAATATAATGATCAATGACATTATACACAGGAGCTCTGTATATAATGTACAGGTAACACAGTGATCACCGGTGACATTATACACAGGACCTCTGTACATAGTGTTAGTGTACAGGTAACACACTAACTCACCAGTGATGTCTCTAGGTGAAGTCCTTCATCTTTGTTTTTCATCTTTCATCCAGCACAGATCGCCATCACGTCTTCCAGCCAGGACTTGTCTCTGCAGAAAATAACAGTTATCTAGAGCTCCGCTTGCAGAACACATTACTTATTTTTTCCCAACTTCTACATTACACCACATGAAGAAAAAAAGGCGACATAGTATCACTCTACACAGTAACAGGACCGCCCCCCCATTTACAACAGTATCCTCAAGAAAATAAAATACATCACTGCAGTAATAATATCCCTTAATTAGCCCCTATGGTAATAATATCCCCCATCCTGACTCCCGTGTGTCTCATTTTTGGCTTCAGCCATATGTTCTCCCATCCCACCCTCATCAGTATCCATTCTGCCCCATATGATCTCCCCTCCTGACCAATCTGTCTAAATCGTATCCATCCTGCCCCATGACCCTGCTCCATCTATCTCCAATCATGCCCGGTGTCTCACATTCTGCCCCCTCCTGTGTCTCACTGTCACATTCTGCCCCCTCCTGTGTCTCACTGTCACATTCTGCCCCCTCCTGTGTCTCACTGTCACATTCTGCCCCCTCCTGTGTTTCACTGTCACATTCTGTCCCCTCCTGTGTCTCACTGTCACATTCTGCCCCCTCCTGTGTTTCACTGTCACATTCTGTCCCCTCCTGTGTCTCACTGTCACATTCTGCCCCCTCCTGTGTCTCACTGTCACATTCTGCCCCCTTCTGTGTCTCACTGTCACATTCTGCCCCCTCCTGTGTCTCACTGTCACATTCTGCCCCCATGTCCAGCATTCTGCCCCAGTGTCTTGCATTCTACCCCCAGCGTCCACCATTCTGCCCGCAGCGTCCAACATTCTGCCCCAGCTCACAGCCTGCCCCCATGTCCAGCATTCTGCCCCCAGCGTCCAGCATTCTGCCTCAGTCTCCAGCATTCTGCCCCATGTCCAGAATTCTGCCCCAGCGTCCAGCATTCTTCTGCCCCATGTCCAGCATTCTGCCCCGTCTCACAATCTGCCCTCATATCCAGCATTCTGCCACCAGCGTCCAGCATTCTGTCTCCAGCGTCCAGCATTCTGCCTCATGTCCATTCTGCCCCCAGTGTCCAGCATTATGCCCCATGTCCAGCATTCTGCCCCCAGCGTCCAGCATTCTGCCCCATGTCCATTCTGCCCCCAGTGTCCAGCATTATGCCCCATGTCCAGCATTCTGCCCCAGCGTCCAGCATTCTGCCCCATGTCCATTCTGCCCCCAGCATTCTGCCCCATGTCCAGCATTCTGCCCCCAGCGTCCAGCATTCTGCTCGCAGCATTCTGCCCCTAGCGTCCAGCATTCTGCCCCAAGCGTCCAGCATTCTGCCCCCAGCATTCTGCCCCCAGTGTCCAACATTCTGCCCCCAGCATTCTGCCCCCAGTGTCCAGCATTCTGCCCCCAGCATCCAGCATTCTGCCCCCAGCATTCTGCCCCCAGCGTCCAGCATTCTGCCCCCAGCGTCCAGCATTCTGCCCCATGTCCAGCATTCTGCCCCCAGCGTCCAGCATTCTGCCCACAGCATTCTGCCCCTAGCACCCAGCATTCTGCCCCCAGCGTCCAGCATTCTGCCCCCAGCATTCTGCCCCCAGCGTCCAGCATTCTGCCCCCAGCATTCTGCCCCCAGCGTCCAACATTCTGCCCCCAGCATTCTGCCCCCAGCGTCCAGCATTCTGCCCCCAGCATCCAGCATTCTGCCCCCAGCATCCAGCATTCTGCCCCCAGCATCCAGCATTCTGCCCCCAGCATTCTGCCCCCAGCGTCCCGCATTCTGCCCCCAGCATCCAGCATTCTGCCCCCAGCATTCTGCCCCCAGCGTCCAGCATTCTGCCCCAGCGTCCAGCATTCTGCCCCATGTCCATTCTGCCCCCAGTGTCCAGCATTCTGCCCCCAGCATTCTGCCCCCAGCGTCCAGCATTCTGCCCCAGCGTCCAGCATTCTGCCCCATGTCCATTCTGCCCCCAGCATTCCTGCCCCATGTCCAGCATTCTGCCCCCAGCGTCCAGCATTCTGCCCCCAGCATTCTGCCCCAGCGTCCAGCATTCTGCCCCATGTCCATTCTGCCCCCAGCATTCCTGCCCCATGTCCAGCATTCTGCCCCCAGCGTCCAGCATTCTGCCCCCAGCATTCTGCCCCCAGCGTCCAGCATTCTGCCCCCAGCATCCAGCATTCTGCCCCCAGCATTCTGCCCCCAGCGTCCAGCATTCTGCCCCAGCGTCCAGCATTCTGCCCCAGCGTCCAGCATTCTGCCCCCAGAATTCTGCCCCCAGTGTCCAGCATTCTGCCCCCAGCATTCTGCCCCCAGCGTCCAGCATTCTGCCCCAGCGTCCATCATTCTGCCCCATGTCCATTCTGCCCCCAGCATTCTGCCCCAGGCCCCCTGGATAGCCGCTCTCAAAAAAAAAAAAAAAAAAATTCTTCTTACCTTGTTATCTGGCTGTGCTCCAGCGGCGAGGCTCCCTCCCTCTTCCAGTCCCACGTGGCACACTGACTGAATGAGGAAGTGGAGGAGCAGAGCAGTGTGTGACGTCAGGTGAGGGCGGAGCTGTGGCTGGACCATTGTGCAGGGGGGATTTCGGCGCTGGCTGGACCATGGTGCGGGGGGGGGGGGGGCCTGCCCGAGGGGCCCGGGGGGCCCGGCAGGCGCTGAGTCTGAATTTAAAATAAAGTTGCAGAAGCCTGTATAAAATGTAGGGGGGCCCCAGCGTGGATCGGGCTGCCAGCATGGTCGGGCCCCCCTAATCACCGTGCCCCATACACATGTAAGGCCTGTCATGCCCTGATGGCGGCCCTGCAAATCCATAATCCAGTTCTGGATTGGAAATCTTTGTCTGTGGTGAGTTGGGGTTGTCGGTGTGCCCTTAGTGATGCTCCTGTTTTCTCCACCTCCCCCCAGTCACATGATGTTCCTGACTATTTGGCTGACTTTTATGATGTATTTAGTGAGAATGAGTCTGCGTCTCTGCCTCCTTATAGGAGTTATGACTGTGCTATTGAGCTGAACCCGGGGTGTAAATTCCCCAAGGGTCGGCTTTTCAATTTATCTGTACCCGAGCACGAGGCTATGCGATCCTATATAAAGGAGGCATTGGAGAAGGGTCATATTAGACCATCCTCTTCACCCTTAGGTGCTGGGTTTTTCTTTGTAGCCAAAAAGGATGGATCATTAAGACCTTGTATTGATTATCATGCCCTCAACAAGATTACTGTTAAATATCAGTATCCGTTACCCCTGATTTCGGATCTATTCTCTAGAGTTAAAGGTGCTTGCTGGTTTACCAAGCTTGACCTCAGGGGGGCGTATAATCTTATTCGCATTAAGCATGGGGATGAATGGAAGACGGCGTTTAATACTCCGGAGGGACATTTTGAGTACCTGGTGATGCCTTTTGGGCTCACTAATGCCCCTTCTGTCTTCCAGTGCTTCATGAACGATATTTTCCGAGATTTTGTGGATAAATTTTTGATTATCTATCTGGATGATATTTCGATCTTCTCCAAGGATTGGGATTCTCATGTGGAACATGTTCGGACCGTGTTCCGGATCTTGAGGGAGAATTCCCTGTATGTCAAGGGATCTAAATGCCTTTTTGGGGTACAGAGGATTTCATTTTTGGGATTTATTTTGTCTCCGTCAACTATTGAAATGGATCCAGTCAAGGTACAGGCCATTTATGATTGGGTTCAGCCCACTTCTTTGAAGGCCCTCCAGAAGTTTTTGGGTTTTGCTAATTTTTATCGGAAATTTATAGCAAAATTTTCTAGTATTGCCAAGCCATTGACTGATTTGACTAAGAAGGGTGCTGATGTGTTAAATTGGTCTCCGGAGGCTGTTTCTTCCTTTCAGGAGTTGAAGCGAAGATTCACCTCCGCCCCGGTTTTGCGGCAACCTGATGTCTCACTTCCGTTCCAGGTAGAGGTGGATGCTTCGGAGATTGGTGCAGGAGCTGTTTTGTCCCAAAAGGATCCTGTAACATCTAAAATGAATCCCTGCACTTTCTTTTCCCGAAAGTTCTCTCCATCTGAATGTAACTACGACGTGGGGAATCGGGAACTGTTGGCCATGAAATGGGCATTTGAGGAGTGGAGACATTGGTTGGAGGGAGCTAAGCATCAAGTCATGGTCCTCACCGACCACAAGAATTTGATTTATCTAGAGTCGGCTAAGCGCTTGAACCCTAGACAGGCTAGGTGGGCCTTGTTTTTTACGCGTTTTGATTTTGTGGTTTCTTTTCTTCCTGGAACTAAGAATGTCAAGGCAGACGCACTCTCTAGGAGTTTCTTTGCTGATTCTCCTGTGGTGACCAAACCTACTACCATCTTAGGCGAAGGGGTAGTTCTTTCTGCCATCTCGCCCGATTTGAGACGTGCTCTGGAAGAATTCCAGAGAGACAAGCCTGAGCGTTGTCCCAGTGGAAAGTTGTATGTTCCTGACCAGTGGAAGAAGAGAATGATGTCTGAAGTTCATTGCTCTGCTTTGGCTGGTCATCCAGGTATTTTTGGTACTAGAGATCTTGTGAGTCGGTCTTTTTGGTGGCCCTCCTTGTCTCGTGATGTCAGGAATTTTGTGCAGTCCTGTGGGACGTGCTCCCGGTCTAAATCATGCTCCCGCTCTAGTGGGTTGTTGATGCCTTTGCCTGTCCCCAAGAGGCCATGGACCCATATTTCAATGGATTTCATCTCCGATATGCCGGTCTCTCAAAGGATGACTGTTATTTGGGTGATTTGTGATAGGTTCTCTAAGATGGTTCATCTTGTACCACTCCCTAAGTTGCCGTCTTCCTCTGAGTTGGTGCCCCTGTTTTTGCAACAGGTGGTTCGCTTGCACGGGATTCCTGAGAACATTGTGTCTGACAGAGGAGTTCAGTTTGTGTCTAGATTTTGGAGAACTTTCTGTTCCAAGCTGGGAATTCAGTTGTCCTTCTCCTCTGCCTTTCACCCTCAGACCAATGGGCAGACAGAGAGAACAAACCAGACCTTGGAGTCATATTTGAGATGTTTTATTTCCGCTGATCAGGATGATTGGGTTTCATTTTTACCCTTGGCCGAATTTGCTTTAAATAACAGAGCTAGTTCTGCCACTTTGATGTCACCTTTTTTTTGTAACTTTGGGTTTCATCCTCGATTTTCTTCAGGGCAGGTGGAGCCGTCTGCCTGCCCAGGGGTTGACACTGTGGTGGAGAGAATGCACCAGATCTGGGACCAAGTGGTGGATAAGTTATCTCTCTCCCAGGAAAAGGCCCAGCGGTTTTCCAACCGATATAGGACCATTGGTCCCCAGTTTAAGGTTGGTGATTTGGTGTGGTTATCATCAAAAAATATTGCTATGAAGGTGGCTTCTCCTAAGTTTAAGCCTAGATTTATTGGACCTTACAAGATTTTGGAGATTATTAATCCGGTCTCTTTTCGTTTGGCTCTTCCTGTCACATTTAAAATCCATAATGTGTTTCATAAGTCCTTGTTGAAGAGATTTGTTGAACCTGTTGTTCCGGGAGTGGCACCTCCAGACCCTGTATTGGTTGAAGGTAACATTGAATATGAGGTAGAGAAAGTACTGGATTCTCGTCTGGCTAGACGGAGACTCCAGTATTTGGTTAAGTGGAAGGGTTATGGTCAGGAGGATAATTCCTGGGTCTCTGCCTCTGATGTTCATGCTAAAAGACTGGTGCGTGCCTTTCATCAGGCACACCCTGATCGCCCTGGTGGCGTGGTTGAGGGTTCGGTGACCCCTCCTCAAGGGGGAGGTACTGTTGTGAGTTCATTTTCCCCTGCATCACTGAGGCCCGAGGAACTCCCTCTTCTTGTAAGGAGAGGTAGTGAGTCTGATTATCAGACACCTGAGATTAATGATGATGACTGGCTGAGTGGAGTCACAGACTGGATATAAGGCTGCATACGCCCATTCTCCCTGCGGGTGATTTCTCTGTGGTATCCTTGGAGTCCAGTCTGAATTCCTGCTCTGCTAAAGCTAAGTTTTCTTCCTTGCTTTTTGCATTTGTGCCTTGCTTTGTTTTTTCTGGATTTCAGCCATCCCCTGCTGGGGTGAGCTGAACTCCTTAGCTCTGTGTCCTGAAATTACCAGAGTGCTGATTTAGTTTTGAAGCTTAGTTGCTTCAGGGTCTTTTTCCATTTCAGCTTGCTGGCCTATGTTTTTGATAGGGTTTTTTGCCGATTGCAGACAGCAGCTTTCCTTTCCTTTCCTGTTTAGATTAGATTGGGCCCCAACGTTTGCTCAGCCTATCTTTCTATCTGTGTCAGTGTTTTTTCATCTTGCTTCACCGTCATTATATGTTGGGGGCTGCCTTTTGCTTTGGGGTCTGCTCTGGGGCAGTTTAGATTTCCCTTTCTATCTTTAGGCTATGTAATTCTCCGGCTGTGTTCGAGGGGTCTAGGGCACCGTAGGAACCCCCCACGGCTACTGCTAGTTGTGTTGATAGGTTCAGGGGTCTGCAATCGGATAGTTGCCAGCTCCTCTGGTTTTCTGGACGTAGCATCTATTTTTGTGTCTGCCTCCTACGGTCACTCAATCATAACAGCCTTCCCTCCAATGGTTCTACTACCAACAGTAGTCAGGAAAATAAGACAAGAGAGGGCGAGAGTCATCTTGATAGCCCCGTTTTGGCCCAAAAGGCCGTGGTTTTCATGGCTGAGAGCCATGTCAATAACTGACCCGTGGATCCTGCCGCTGCACCAGAATCTTCTCTCGCAGGGACCCTGCTACCATCCATAGGCCAAAGCCTTGCACCTAGCGGCCTGGAATTTGAAAGGGAACTATTGAAGCAGAAGGGCTTTTCGAAAAACCTGATTAATACCCTGCTACAAAGTAGAAAGAGGTCTACAACAACAATATACGCTAAGGTGTGGAGGAGATTCCTGGCCTTTCACCCAGCAGAGCTAGCCGGTGAAGTACCCATTACGGCCATCTTGGAGTTTCTTCAAAGAGGTCGTGAATTGGGCCTCTCAGTAAATACTCTAAAGGTCCATATATCGGCCCTAGGAGCCCTGTTTAACTATAACGTGGCAGCAAATAGATGGGTGACCCATTTTGTTTCAGCTTGTCAACGGTCAGAACCGGTGCATATTCCTCAGCTTCCGGCATGGAACCTTACTCTGGTTTTGGATGCCTTTACTCAGGCCCCGTTTGAGCCCATAAGTTCAGCATCAATGAAGTGCCTCTCATTGAAAACTGCTGCACTAGTAGCTTTAGTATCAGCTAGAAGAGTGAGTGATCTTCACGCTCTATCAGTAGACCCTCCGTTCCTGTCAATAACACGAGACAGACTGATTTTAAAGACAGACCCGTCCTACCTTCCTGTTGTGAGTTCATTTTCCCCTTTACCACTGAGGCCCGATGAACTCCCTCTTCTAGTAAAGAAAGATAGTGAGCCTGATTATCAGGCATCTGGGTCTAATGATGATGATTGGCTGAGTGGAGTTTCTGACTGGATATAAGGCTGTCCACGCCCGTCTGCTCTGCGGGTGATTTCTCTGTGGATCCTTGGATACCTGTCTGAATTCCTGCTCTCCAAAAGCTAAGTTTTCTGCTCTGCCGTTTGCATTTGTACATTGTTTTTGTTTTGCTGGATTTCTGTCATTCCCTGCTGGGGTGATCTGAATTCCTTTAGCTCTGTCTTCAGAAAATACCTGAGTGCTGATATAGTTTTTGAAGCCTAGCTGCTTCAGGGCCTTTTTCCATATCAGCCTGTTGGCTTATGTCTTTTCAGGGTTTTTGCAGATTGCAGACAGCAGCTGTCCTATCCTGTCCTATTTTAGTGAGTTTGGGCCCCATTGTTTGCTCAGCCTATCTTTCTATCTGTGTGTGTGTTTTTTCATCTTGCTTGACCGTCATTATATGTTGGGGGCTGCCTTTTACTTTGGGGTCTGGTCTGGGGCAGTTTAGTTTTCCTTTTCTGTCTTTAGGCTATTTAGTTTCTCCGGCTGTGATCGAGGGGTCTAGGGCACCGTAGGAACCCCCCACGGCTACTGCTAGTTGTGTTGTTAGGTTCAGGGGCCTGCAATCTGATAGTTGCCAACTTCTCCGGTTTTCTGGACTTAGCTGCTATTTTTGTGTCTGCCTCCTACGGTGACTTTTTCATAACAGAATCACCTGCCGAACCGCATATCCTAGGGTACTCAATAGCAGGAAAGAATTGTAAAAAAAAAGTGTGTATATTTTTTCCTCTATATCTCTGAGGCTGTAGGGGGATTTTTTTTTTCTCTCAATGGAGATAAAGCAATTGTCTGATCGTGTGGAGCAGCTCGCTGCGGAAGTGCGGGGAATTTCCGCCTACCTTGCTCATTCTCATACTGCTGAACCAAAGATTCCCACACCTGATGTATTTTTTGGGGATCGGTCTAAATTTTTGAATTTCAAAAATAATTGTAAATTATTTTTTGCCTTGAAGCCTAACTCCTCAGGGAGCTCCGCGCAGCAGGTTAAAATTGTCAACTCTTTGCTGCGTGGCGATCCCCAGGATTGGGCGTTTTCTTTGAAACCTGATGATCCTATTCTGACTAATGTGAACGCATTTTTTCAAGCCTTGGGGTTGTTGTATGACGAACCTAATGCCATTGATCAGGCTGAAAAGACCCTGCTGGCATTGAACCAGGGTCAAGATTCTGCAGAATCGTACTGTCAAAAATTCCGAAAGTGGGCGGTACTTACTACCTGGAATGATAATGCCTTGGCTGCTCTCTTTCGTAAGGGTTTGTCAGAAGCCGTAAAAGATACTATGGTGGGATTTCCTGTTCCCTCTGGTCTTGACGATTCTATGTCATTAGCCATTCAGATTGATCGGCGTTTGCGCGAACGCAAAACTGCACGAGTGGTGTTGCCACTTGTTGAACGAGTGTCTGAGCCTATGCAATGTGATAGAGTTTTGTCCAGAGAGCAGCGTCAGGAGTTCAGAAGGCGTAATAAGTTGTGTTTTTTCTGTGGAGATGCCTCGCATATTATTTCTGTCTGTCCTAAACGAGAGAAACGCTTTGCACACACGTTTTCTGTTGGTGGTGTTCAACCTAAGTTTCTTCTGGCTATTACTCTGATCTGCTCCTTGTCCACATTTTCCGCCAAGGCTTTTGTGGATTCGGGAGCAGCTCTAAACCTAATGGACTTGGATTTTGCTAAACGTTGTGGATTTCCGATAACACCTCTGCAGACGCCTATTCCTTTGAGGGGGATTGATGCTACTCCTTTGGCAAAAAATAAACCTCAGTTTTGGACCCAGGTGGTAATGCGGGTCGCCCCAGACCATCAATAAAATTGCAGATTTTTGGTGTTGCATAATCTGCATGATACCATTGTTCTGGGGTTTCCCTGGTTGCAAATTCATAATCCAGTTTTGGATTGGAAATCTGTGTCTGTGGTGAGTTGGGGTTGTCAGTGTGCCTTTAGTGAGGCTCTGGTGTTTTCCACCTCTCCTCAGTCGCATGATGTTCCTGATTATTTGGCGGACTTTTATGATGTATTTAGTGAGAATGAGTCTGCGTCTCTGCCTCCTCATAGAAGTTATGACTGTGCAATTGAACTGAGCCCGGGGTGTAAATTCCCCAAGGGTCAGCTCTTCAATTTATCTGTACCCGAGCACGAGGCTATGCGATCCTATATTAAGGAGGCGTTGGAGAAGGGTCATATTAGACCATCCTCGTCACCCTTAGGTGCCGTTTTTTTTTTTGTAGCCAAAAAAGATGGATCATTAAGACCTTGTATTGATTATCGTGCCCTCAACAAAATTACTGTTAAATATCAGTATCCGTTACCCCTGATTTCGGATCTATTCTCTAGAGTTAAAGGTGCTGGTTGGTTTACCAAGCTTGACCTCAGGGGGTGTATAATCTTATTCGCATTAAGCATGGGGATGAATGGAAGACGGCGTTTAATACTCCGGAGGGACATTTTGAGTACCTGGTGATGCCTTTTGGGCTCACTAATGCCCCTTCTGTCTTCCAGTGCTTCATGAACGATATTTTCCGAGATTTTGTCGATAAATTTTTGATTATCTATCTGGATGATATTTTGATCTTCTCCAAGGATTGGGATTCTCATGTGGAACATATTCGGACTGTGTTCCGGATCTTGAGGGAGAATTCCCTGTATGTCAAAGGATCTAAATGCCTTTTTGGAGTACAGAGGATTTCTTTTTTGGGATTTATTTTGTCTCCGTCAACTATTGAAATGGATCCAGTCAAGGTACAGGCCATTCACGATTGGGTTCAGCCCACTTCTTTGAAGGCCCTTCAGAAGTTTTTGGATTTTGCTAATTTTTATCGGAAATTTATAGCAAAATTTTCTAGTATTGCCAAGCCATTGACTGATTTGACTAAGAAGGGTGCTGATGTGTTAAATTGGTCTCCAGAGGCTGTTTCTTTCTTTCCGGAGCTGAAGCGAAGATTCACCTCCGTCCCGGTTTTGCGGCAACCTGATGTCTCACTTCCGTTCCAGGTAGAGGTGGATGCTTCTGAAATTGGTGCAGGAGCTGTTTTGTCCCAAAAGGATCCTGTAACATCTAAAATGAATCCCTGTGCTTTCTTTTCCCGAAAGTTCTCTCCATCTGAACGTAACTATGATGTGGGGAATCGGGAACTGTTGGCCATGAAATGGGCATTTGAGGAGTGGAGACATTGGTTGGAGGGAGCTAGGCATCAAGTCGTGGTCCTCACTGACCACAAGTGTCATGATCCCAGTGCGGGTTTTTGAGCTGCACACCGGGGGTTAATGTCTGGAGCTCTGTGCAGGTTTTGACCTGCACACTTGGGGTTAATGATTGTGGCCTCTTTCTGGTTCTGGGAGAGCTTCATAAACCCCTGGGTAGCTTCAATCCCTGCCAGTTATACTTTTGCCATTGGTCTAGTGTGCTGACCCCCGTGTGCCTGTTTGTTGCTATAGCTTGTTTATATGGTTCTGACCCGATTCTGTTTCCCGTTGTGAGTTTGCCTGTTGATTTTGTACTGCGTTATTATCTGTGTATGACTCATTGCATGTGACCTGACTACTCTCTGCTCGCCCCTCTTGTACCTTGCAACTATCTGTGTATGACTCATTGCATGTGACCTGACTACTCTCTGCTCGCCCCCTTTGGTACCCTACAGCTATCTCTGTGTGTGACTCATTGGCTACGTCCTGACTATTCTCCCTGTCTATGCCCCTTGGTAACTTTGTCTCGCAGTTACTCTGCTAGGAATTGTCTTGCAGCTCCTAGCTCTGTGGAGTTTAGGCCACGCCTCTAGCAGTCACGTGCTTCAGGTCCTGCTGTTCTGAAGTACGCATCTATTCGGTTGCTGCCCGCTCCACAGGTACCTTTGAGCACGCTTTCGCTTTACTCAGGGCACGCGCACTGGCTCAGTGAGCAAGTTCAGTGCGGTGTCTCTGACATTATAACTGGCCTACAATTTTTTTTTTTTTTTTTCTCTCTCCTCACTTCTACAGCATGGACCCAATGTGTGCTTTATCTGAGCAGGTGAGAAGCTTGACTCAGTCACTGCAGAAGCTTAGTTTTGAACACCAATCTCTGGCCCAGTCCCAACGGCGGGTTGAGGACTCAGTTCAGGGGTTACTTTCCACAGGCTTCCAGCAGGTGGGGAATAGAGATGTCATTTTAATCCCACCTGAATCCCCGGTTAAATTACCAGATATATTTTCTGGTAACAAGGATGACTTCAGGGCATTTAAGGAGGGCTGTAAGCTTTTTTTTTTCTTTGAGACCCCGCTCCTCTGGGGATGAGAAACAGAGGGTGGGGGTGGTTATGTCCCTGCTTAGGGGGTCCCCACAAGCCTGGGCATTCTCGCTTTCCTCTTCTGCCCCTGAGAGAATGTCTGTGGATGCATTTTTTGAAGCCTTAGGGCTTATTTATGATGAGCCTGATAGAGTGCGGTTGGCTGAGGACAAAGTAATGAGTGTCTGTCAGGGGGAGCACTCGGCCGAATGGTTCTGTACTGAATTCAGACGTTGGGCAGCGGAGATTTCCTGAAGTGATGCCGCCCTTCGGGGGCTGTTCCACAGAGGCCTGTGTGAACGTCTGAAGGATGCTTTGGCACTCCATCCTCCGCCTGACTCCCTGGAGGATGCCATGGTCCAAGCGGTTCGCATGGATCGCAGGCTGCGGGCTAGAGGCATTATGCAACGGGAATCGCCCTTATTCTTCAGTGGAGATGAGACCCAGACTCTTCCTATTGCTATGGAGGTGAGCGCTGTCACCTGTGAGGGAAAAGAAAGAAGACGCCGCCGGGAAAAGCAGTTGTGCTTCTATTGTGGGAAATCTGGACATTGGAAGAAGGACTGCCCCTCCTGTCCGTCATCCTCCAAGATGGCGGGAAACGACTAGGTCTGGGTATTAATCGAGGAGGCTACCCAGACCTTCAGGTACAATTTTCCTCATGTCCAAAAATGGTGCTGCAGGTGGAACTGGAACTTGGTTATGGTCCTGTTCAGACTACTGCTTTTATTGACTGCGGTTCGGCTGTGAACCTGATTGATACCAAGGTTATGACTCTTAATAAGATAGGGACAGTCAGGCTTCATGATCCTGTTAAACTTGTGGCAATTGACTCATCTCCTCTTAACCAAGACGGTATCTGTTGCAGGTCTGAACATTTTTCTCTAAAAGTGGGTTCCACTCATGTGGAGAAACTAAGTTGTCTGGTGCTAGATAACTTGCCTGCAGGACTGGTACTGGGGATGCCTTGGCTTCAACGCCATAATCCTACCATTGATTGGGTTACAGGGGAAATCACTCAATGGGGATGGAATAATAAATGTGGTAACCGGGGACATCTTGTTAACGCTGTTAAATCCGTGTCTGTGTCGTCTGTCGATCTGGAAGGTATTCCGGAGTACCTGAAAGATTTCGAAGACGTTTTTTCCGAAAGTGAGGCTGAGGCGCTGCCACCACATAGACCCTATGATTGTGCCATTGATTTAGTACCCGGAGCCAAGTTACCTAAGGCTCGATTGTTCAATTTGTCTGGGCCTGAGCGCCAAGCCATGAAGGAGTACATAGCTGAGAGTCTCCGCAAAGGGCATATCAGGCCTTCTGTGTCACCTGTGGCAGCAGGGTTCTTCTTTGTGAAGAAAAAAGATGGTGGTTTGCGGCCGTGCCTCGACTTTCGGGAACTGAACAAGATAACGGTTAGGAACTCTTACCCGCTTCCCCTCATCCCAGACTTATGTAACCAGTTAGCTGGGGCCCAATGGTTCTCCAAGTTAGATCTGCGGGGGGCCTACAATCTGATAAGGGTTCGGGAAGGGGACGAGTGGAAAACGGCATTCCTCACATCAGAAGGACTCTTTGAGAACCTGGTAATGCCATTTGGGTTAACTAATGCACCCGCTATTTTCCAAAATTTCATCAATGTTGTGTTTTCTGATCTGATAGGCCGTTTTGTTATTATTTATTTGGATGATATTTTGGTGTATTCCCCGGACAGTCAATCTCACTTGCAACATCTAAAGACAGTTCTCCAGAGACTCAGGGAGAACCAATTGTTCGCCAAATTGGAAAAATGTTCATTTTTTGTACAGGAGCTGTCTTTTTTGGGGTTGATTGTGTCCTGTGAGGGGTTTCGTATGGATCCTAAGAAGGTGCTGACGATCGCTGACTGGGTTCAGCCTCGAGATCTCAAGGGGCTCCAGCGCTTCTTAGGATTTGCGAACTATTACCGGAGATTCATTAAAGGTTTCTCACAAGTGGTGAAACCACTCACGGATCTTACCCAGAAGGGAGCTGATGTAAAAAATTGGTCTGTACTCCCTAAGGAATCCTTCTCAGCGATTAAGAAATGTTTTATGTCTGCCCCGGTGTTGGTGCAACCTGACCCGTCCAAACCATTCATTGTGGAGGTGGATGCTTCTGAAGTGGGGGTGGGGGCTGTGCTGTCCCAGGGTCCGGCCACCCTTACCAATCTCAAACCCTGTGCCTTCTTCTCCAAGAAGTACTCTTCAGCTGAGAAAAACTATGATGTAGGCAATAGAGAACTTCTTGCGGTCAAGCTGGCGTTTGAGGAATGGAGGCACTTTTTGGAAGGGGCGGCTCACCCTATCACGGTTGTCACGGATCACAAAAATTTGGCATACCTTGAATCTGCTAAGAGGCTTACTCCTAGACAGGCCCGTTGGTCACTTTTTTTTTCACGATTTCAGTTCTCAATTACTTTTCGACCGGGGTCCAAAAATGTTAAAGCGGATGCCCTGTCCAGAAGTTTTGATCCAGTGTCTCCCCCTGAGCCGCCGTCCTCCATTCTTCCCCCAGGGGTGGTAGTGGCGGGGGTCTCAACTGAATTGGAACAAGAAATCCTATGGGCTCAGGCCCTAGCTCCGGCAACCAGGCCAAGCGATAAACTGTTTGTTCCAGATTCATTGCGGCCTAGACTTCTGCAGGAGTTTCATGATTCTAGGCTGAGTGCTCATCCAGGTATCACGGCCACTAGAGAGGCAGTAGCCAGGGGTTTTTGGTGGCCTTCGTTAAGGTCCGATGTCAAGGAATTTGTTTCTGCTTGTGGCATATGTGCCCGTTCCAAAAGCTCGCATAACCGACCGGCTGGGGAACTCATACCTTTACCGGTTCCTGATAGGCCATGGACTCATCTTTCCATGGATTTTATTACCGGCCTTCCACCTTCCAGGGGCAATACCGTCATCTGGGTGGTGGTGGATAGGTTTTATAAACAGGCCCATTTCATTCCCTTCGCAGCATTACCTTCAGCAGAAACGTTGTCAAGATTGTTTGTGCAGCATGTGGTCCGATTGCATGGGGTACCCCTGAATGTTGTGTCTGACAGAGGTGTGCAGTTTGTGGCCAAATTTTGGAGGGCGTTCTGTATGAAATTGGGCATCTCACTCTCCTTCTCGTCGGCATATCACCCGGAGAGTAATGGTCAGACAGAACGCACCAATCAATCCCTGGAGCAAATTCTCAGGTGTCTGACCTCCGCCAGACAGGAGGATTGGTGTGATGCTTTACCGTTGGCTGAATTTGCTTTTAACAACCGGGTGAGTCAGTCCACCAACATGTCCCCATTCCTGATTAACTATGGCTTTAATCCGCATTTTGGGGAGTTTTCTCGGGTGGATTCCGGTTGTCCAGGAGCAGAGGGGTCCGTTCAACGGTTAAAAGACCTCTGGGCTGAGGTCCAGCGTAATATCTCTCGAGCCCAGGGGAGATACAAATATTTTGCGGACAAAAAGAGAGCCTCGGGAGACATGTTTCAGGTGGGAGAGAAGGTTTGGCTCTCCACGCGTAACATCAACTTAAAGGTACCATCAGTTAAGTTGGGACCAAAGTTCATTGGTCCGTACGAGATTATGGAGATAGTCAACCCTGTGGCATATAGGTTGCGTCTCCCCGCCTCCTTAAAAATATCTAATGTGTTCCATAAGTCTCTGTTGAAACCAGCAGGATCTGTCAAAGAGAACTCTGAGACTGTTGTTCCTCCAGTGCTGGTGGAGGGTCAATTGGAGTATGAGGTCGGACATATTGTGGACTCTCGGCGGGTGCGCTGCTCTTTGCAGTACCTGGTCCACTGGAAGGGATATGGACCAGAAGAGCGCTCATGGGTCCCTGCTCGCTTGGTACATGCAGATCGCCTGGTTCAGGCGTTCCATGCCAAGTACCCGGGAAGCCTGGGGGTCCGGAGGCCCCCCGTTGAGAGGGGGGTACTGTCATGATCCCAGTGCGGGTTTTTGAGCTGCACACCGGGGGTTAATGTCTGGAGCTCTGTGCAGGTTTTGACCTGCACACTTGGGGTTAATGATTGTGGCCTCTTTCTGGTTCTGGGAGAGCTTCATAAACCCCTGGGTAGCTTCAATCCCTGCCAGTTATACTTTTGCCATTGGTCTAGTGTGCTGACCCCCGTGTGCCTGTTTATTGCTATAGCTTGTTTATATGGTTCTGACCCGATTCTGTTTCCCGTTGTGAGTTTGCCTGTTGATTTTGTACTGCGTTATTATCTGTGTATGACTCATTGCATGTGACCTGACTACTCTCTGCTCGCCCCTCTTGTACCTTGCAACTATCTGTGTATGACTCATTGCATGTGACCTGACTACTCTCTGCTCGCCCCCTTTGGTACCCTACAGCTATCTCTGTGTGTGACTCATTGGCTACGTCCTGACTATTCTCCCTGTCTATGCCCCTTGGTAACTTTGTCTCGCAGTTACTCTGCTAGGAATTGTCTTGCAGCTCCTAGCTCTGTGGAGTTTAGGCCACGCCTCTAGCAGTCACGTGCTTCAGGACCTGCAGCTCTGAAGTACGCATCTATTCGGTTGCTGCCCGCTCCACAGGTAGCTTTGAGCACAGTTCGCTTTACTCAGGACACGCGCACTGGCTCAGTGAGCAAGTTCAGTGCGGTGTCTCTGACAACAAGAATTTGATTTACCTAGAGTCGGCTAAGCGCTTGAACCCTAGACAGGCTAGATGGGCCTTGTTTTTTACACGTTTTGATTTTGTGGTTTCTTTTCTTCATGGAAGTAAGAATGTCAAGGCAGACGCCCTCTCTAGGAGCTTCTTTGCTGATTCTCCTGTGGTGACCAAACCTGCTACCATCTTAGGCGAAGGGGTAGTTCTTTCTGCCATCTCGCCCGATTTGAGATGTGCTCTGGAAGAGTTCCAGGAGGACAAACCTGAGCGTTGTCCCAGTGGAAAGTTGTATGTTCCTGACCAGTGGAAGAGGAGAGTGATGTCTGAAGTTCATTGCTCTGCTTTGGCTGGTCATCCAGGTATTTTTGGTACTAGAGATTTGGTGAGTCGGTCTTTTTGGTGGCCCTCCTTGTCTCGTGATGTCAGGAATGTTGTGCAGTCCTGTGGGACTTGCTCCCAGTCTAAATCGTGTTCTCGCTCCAGTGGGTTGTTGATGCCTTTGCCTGTCCCCAAGAGGCCATGGACCCATATTTCAATGGATTTTATCTCTGATATGCCTGTCTCTCAGAGAATGACTGTTATTTGGGTGATTTGTGATATATTCTCTAAGATGGTCCATCTTGTACCACTCCCCAAGTTGCCGTCTTCCTCTGAGTTGGTACCCCTGTTTTTGCAACAGGTGGTTCGCTTGCACGGGATTCCTGAGAACATTGTATCTGACAGAGGGGTTCAGTTTGTGTCTAGATTTTGGAGAACTTTCTGTTCCAAGCTGGGAATACAGTTGTCCTTCTCCTCTGCTTTTCACCCTCAAACCAATGGGCAGACAGAGAGAACAAACCAGACCTTGGAGTCATATTTGAGATGTTTTATTTCCGCTGATCAGGATGATTGGGTTTCATTTTTGCCCTTGGCCGAATTTGCTTTAAATAATAGAGCTAGTTCTGCCACTTTGATGTCACCTTTTTTTTGTAACTTTGGGTTTCATCCTCGATTTTCTTCAGGGCAGGTGGAGCCCTCTGCCTGCCCAGGTGTTGACACTGTGGTGGAGAGAATGCACCAGATCTGGGACCAAGTGGTGGATAAGTTCTCTCTCTCCCAGGAAAAGGCCCAGCGGTTTTCCAACCGACATAGGACCATTGGTCCCCAGTTTAAGGTTGGTGATATGGTGTGGTTATCATTAAAAAATATTGCTATGAAGGTGGCTTCTCCTAAGTTTAAGCCTAGATTTATTGGACCTTACAAGATTTTGGAGATTATTAATCCAGTCTCTTTTCGTTTGGCTCTTCCTGTCACATTTAAAATCCATAATGTGTTCCATAAGTCTTTGTTGAAGAGGTTTGTTGAACCTGTTGTTCCTGGGGTGGCACCTCCAGACCCTGTATTGGTTGAAGGTAACTTGGAATATGAGGTAGAGAAGGTACTGGATTCCCGTCTGGCTAGACGGAGACTCCAGTATTTGGTTAAGTGGAAGGGTTATGGTCAGGAGGATAATTCCTGGGTCTCTGCCTCTGATATTCATGCCAAAAGATTGGTGCGTGCCTTTCATCGGGCTCACCCTGATCGCCCTGGTGGCGTGGTTGAGGGTTCGGTGACCCCTCCTCAAGGGGGAGGTACTGTTGTGAGTTCATTTTCCCCTTTACCACTGAGGCCCGATGAACTCCCTCTTCTAGTAAAGAAAGATAGTGAGCCTGATTATCAGGCATCTGGGTCTAATGATGATGAGTGGCTGAGTGGAGTTTCTGACTGGATATAAGGCTGTCCACGCCCGTCTGCTCTGCGGGTGATTTCTCTGTGGATCCTTGGATACCAGTCTGAATTCCTGCTCTCCAAAAGCTAAGTTTTCTGCTATGCCGTTTGCATTTGTACGTTGTTTTTGTTTTGCTGGATTTCTGTCATTCCCTGCTGGGGTGATCTGAATTCCTTTAGCTCTGTCTTCAGAAAATACCTGAGTGCTGATATAGTTTTTGAAGCCTAGCTGCTTCAGGGCCTTTTTCCATATCAGCCGGTTGGCTTATGTCTTTTCAGGGTTTTTGCAGATTGCAGACAGCAGCTGTCCTATCCTGTCCTATTTTAGTGAGTTTGGGCCCCATTGTTTGCTCACCCTATCTTTCTATCTGTGTGTGTTTTTTCATCTTGCTTCACCGTCATTATATGTTGGGGGCTGCCTTTTACTTTGGGGTCTGCTCTGGGGCAGTTTAGTTTTCCTTTTCTGTCTTTAGGCTATTTAGTTTCTCCGGCTGTGATCGAGGGGTCTAGGGCACCGTAGGAACCCCCCACGGCTACTGCTAGTTGTGTTGTTAGGTTCAGGGGTCTGCAATCTGATAGTTGCCAACTTCTCCGGTTTTCTGGACTTAGCTGCTATTTTTGTGTCTGCCTCCTACGGTGTCTCATTCATAACACCTTCCCAAACGGGCAACTAAATTTCATAGGTCTCAGGAGATATGCCTACCTTCCTTCTATGAGAACCCGTCAAACCAGGACGAGGTGAAATATCACACTTTAGATGTGAGAAGAGCTGTGCTAGCCTACCTTGATAGGACCAGTCCCTGGAGGCAGAGTAGGTCTCTTTTTGTCTCCTTCCAGGGCAACAGAAAGGGGTCTGCAGTTACAACAGGCACATTATCCAGGTGGATTAAAGATGCGATCACAATGGCATATTTGGCAAAAGGAGAAGACCCTCCGCTGGGGATTAAGGCGCACTCTACTAGAGCCATATCATCCTCCTGGGCTGAGAGGGCGAACGTCCCAATTGAACAAATATGTAAGGCTGCAACCTGGTCTTCTCCGTCTACCTTTTATAGTCACTATAGACTAGATTTGTCCTCTACCGAGGATCTAACTTTTGGTAGATCAGTCCTTAACACGGTGAGCCCTCCCAAGTGATTATCTCTGGAAATCTCTCAGTGGGTGCTGTCGTGGCGAAGAGGAAAAACCGGATTACTTACCGGTAATACTCTTTTGTAGAGTCCACGACAGCACCCGCTCACTTCCCTCCCGTAAAAATTTTTCACACATGGGTCTCCTTGGTGGTGGAGATTGTAATTAAAATTTAATATGTGGATAAACTTAGCAAACATAAAGGTATATAGGGGTAAGATAGATGAATCGCCCAAACAAATTGACTAAAACATGTATGGCGGTTCCTCCGTTGTTCTCGGTAATACAAACTGAGGGAGGTTTCCTGTAGGTTTCCTGTTCCTGGGGCGGATCCCCTCTCTCAGTGGGTGCTGTCGTGGACTCTACAAAAGAGTATTACCAGTAAGTAATCCGGTTTTTTGTGTGTCACTGACATCTATATATATATGTATTCTATGTGTATATATCTATTCTAACCTGTCAGTGTGATTTTACTGCACACCGAACATGAATTGCCGGCTTTTCTAAGGACACCGAAGCGTAAAAATTGGACAGCACTCTCTTGGTGTGAGTGCTGTGCGATTTTTTTCTCGCATCCATTGACTTGCATTGGCGAGTCTCGTCCAAGATACGCTGCAAACCGTTGCATGCTGCAATTTTTTTCTCAGTCCGATTTCAGCTGAGAAAAAAATCGCAGATGAGATGTAACTCATTGAATAACATTGGTCCAAGTGCAATCCGATTTTTTTATCAGCTTTCACTTGCCCATTTTTCTCGCAAATGGGTACGCACCCTTAGGGATCTTCTCTCAGGCCTGGAGTAAAGCAACAGTCAACTCCTGGACAGTCTGTGGTGCAATGTAGTAGGAGGGAAAGAGACATGATGGCCCAGATGTGCTCGCTTGGATTCAAGCCTGGGGAATGGGCGGGCCAGTCCATAGCATCAATGCCTTCATCAAGGAGGAACTGCTGACACACTTCAGCCACCTGAGGCCTAGCATTGTCATGCATCAGAGGGAACCCAGGGCCAACAGCACCTGCATATGGTCTCACAAAGGTTCTGAGGATCTCATTCCGGTACCTAATGTCTGTCAGGGTATCTGGTTAGAACATGGGGTAAGATTATCGCTACAGAGACCCCTGTATAGAAATATAAACACAGCCGCGCCCCATACACCTCGTAGTCATGCGGCTCCGTACACCTCGTCCACACGCGGCTCCGCTCCTTACACCTTGTACACACGGCTCCACTCCTTACACCCTGTACACACACGGCTTCGCTCCCTACGCTTCGTACACACACGGCTCCGCTCCATACACCTCGTACACACACAGCTCCGCTCCGCACACCTTGTACACACACGGCTCCTCTCTGCACACCTCGCACACACACGGCTCCGCTCCGTACACCTCGCACACACACGGCTCCGCTCTGCACACCTCGCACACACACGGCTCCGCTCCATACACCTTGTACACACACGGCTTTGCTCCATACATAGCGTACATACACGGCTCTGCTCCATACTCCTTGTACATATACAGCTCCGCTCCGCACACCTCGTACACACACAGCTCCGCTCCATACACCTCGTACACACACGGCTCCGCTCCGTACACCTCGTACACACACGGCTCCGCTGCATCCACACTGTACACACACGGCTCCGCTCCATACTCCTTTTACACACACGGCTCCGCTCCATACTCCTTGTACACACACGGCTCCGCTACATCCACACTGTACACACACGGCTCCGCTCCGTACATCTCGTACACACACGGCTCCGCTCTGTACTCCTTGTACACACACGGCTCCGCTACATCCACACTGTACACACACGGCTCCGCTCCGTACATCTCGTACACACACGGCTCCGCTCTGTACACCTCGTACACACACGGCTCCGCTCTGTACACCTCGTACACACACGGCTCCGCTCCATACTCCTTGTACACACACGGCTCCGCTCCATACTCCTTCTACACACACGGCTCCGCTCCATACTCCTTGTACACACACGGCTCCGCTGCATCCACACTGTACACACAAGGCTCCGCTCCGTACACCTCGTACACACACGGCTCCGCTCCATACTCCTTGTACACATACGGCTCCGCTCCGTACATCTCGTATACACACAGCTCTGCTACATCCACACTGTAAACCCCTCCTGACCCCACACAGAAACTTCCCCTCATCCAGCACCATGAGAACCAGCACAGCAGAGTCCTGCATACACTGAGGCCCCTGATCATGTGACCCCTGACTCCTCCCCTCCTGTGACCTCATCACAGGTCCTGTGCGCACAGAGCAGCCATATATGTGGAGTGCGGCTCTGCGGGTGGAGGTAGGTGCTGGTGATTCCCCATTACTGGGCACGAGGGACATTAACCCCTTCAGCACTAAATCTTTCAGTGTTGTTGTTGCCACTTTATAAGAATCATTGCGTTTTTGTTCTGTTTCCTGTAACAGATACATACGACCCAACTATGGGAGACAGGAAGGGAGGAAACGGATTGTTCTCATAGTACAGGGCCCCATTTCTTTGTACCACGCAGTGTAATGTCCCCATTATGCCCCTTATGTATGTATGATACCCCCCACACAGTATAATGTTCCTGCAGTACCATCACCCTCCCACGCATAGCGTCGGACTGGAGCACCTTGGGCCCACCAGAGAAAATCATTCTTGGGGCCCACTATGTAGCTACATAGAAAGAAATACAAGACCACCAATTGTGTGGTAAAACACACTACTATCCGGGTATAATATAAGGTAGTACTCGTCTTAATTATGTAGCAGGAGTTGGGGTAGAATCATAGAGGGGTAGCCCCTTCATAGAATATAATGTAACCCCCTCATGGAATATAATGCAACCCTCATAGGGTATAATGCAGCACCCCACAAAATATAATTCAACCCCCACATAAGGTATAACGCAGTCCCCACCATGGAATATAATGTAGCACTCTCAGGGTATATTGCAGCCCCCCTTATATAGTATAATGCAGCACCACCACAGAATATAATGCAGCCCCCCCATAGAATATACTGTAGCCCCTCATATAGTAGATGTAGCCCCCAGAATATAATGTAGTCCCTTGAGAATAATGCAGTCCCCCACAGAATATAATGTAGCCCCCTCATAAAGTATAATGCAGCCCCTCTCCACCCCATCATTGTCCTCATCACCACCTCCATCATTGCCTCCCCCCCACCACCTCAATCATTGCCTCCCCACCACCATCATTGTCCATCATCCCCGTCATTGCCTCCCCCCACATCATTGCCCATCACCTCCTTCATTGCCTCCCCCCACCACCCCTCTCTCTCACACACACACAGCACCGCATCACTCTTACACACAGACACACATACACACATAGCACCACACACACACACAAAAAGCACCACACACACACACAAAGCACCGCGCTGCACCACACACACACACAAAGCACTGCACATCACACACAAATAAAGCACCGCACCACATACACACATGCAGACACACAGCACAGCTCACCTCCCCGCATCCGCAGCACATCTCGACATCCAGCTTTCTGTCTGAGACAGCTCGCTGGATGATGATGTCATCCAGCCGGGTAGGAAGCAGGCTGCCGGGATGTGCTGCGGGAAGGTGAGCTGTGCTGTGTGTGTGTGGTGCAGTGGTGCGCTAACCCTACCCACTGCTAAAGAGAAATGGTGTTCACGCCTCTCCACGCCCATAGGGCGTGGGAAAGCATAAATATTCATTTAGCTTGTTGGAATAATCCCTCTGTAAAATGGTTTTACCTTTGCCTGCTTCCCTATTTGTATACTCTTGAGCATGTATACATGCATGTAGGGGAGCAGGCCTTACTAGATATTGAGGATTTGCACAGTAATATACCGTATGAGGATGGTGTCAGAGGAGTAAGAAATTTCTTGAATTCAAGAGTAATAGAGGGTAGTAAACATAATGACTTCATGGAGGATCTTCTAAAATTCACTGTTACTCATAACCTCTTTCTTTTCGACAGGAAGTACTTCCAACAACTGCTCAGGGGTGCTGCGATGGGGAGCCCCTGTGCCCCCTCATAAGCTAAACTATTCCTGGGCTGGTGGGAGGAATATTCAGGGATGATCATAAATAGTGGCATATATATATTTTGGATTATGGTATAGATATATTAACAACATTTTTATCACCTGGTCAGGGATGAGTGAACAATTTCATGAATTTGTCAGGGAACGCAACATCCATAGAGTGGGCCTTAGATTTACTTCCAGTTTAATTATAACTAGGAATGAGCGAATACCTTCGGAGAACTCCTTATTCGAATAGCTATATAGCTATAGCGTTTACTGAATAGCTGCATCGGGAACCCAGATACCTGGATCGCTCCAAACAGGCCGTACATGCATGTGTAATGTGTTGAGTCTGTCACACAGCCGTGACACATGCAGCTGCAGCTCCAAACAGCTGATTATCGGGAGCGCTCCAGGTATCCGGGTTCCCGATGCAGCCATTGGGTACGCACTATAGCTATTTGGATAAGGACTTATCCGAAGCTATTCGCTCATCCCTAATTATAACCAGTTGCCTTTCCTAGAAGTACTAAGCCAGGAAGAATGGGATGGGACTCTAGGGACACTCATCTCTATATATAAAAACTAGCTGAAGAGCACGGCGCTGCCCGGGCATAGTAACTAACTGTGGTTAGTTATAGCAGATTATAAATATCCTCCATCCCATAGTCCCGTGCCTATATCCCCATCACACATATCCACGATCCCAGCCCGTGCCCATATACCCATCATACATATCCATCCCATAGTCGAGTGCCCATATACCCATCACACATCCTTCATCTCATAGTCCCATGCCCATATACCCATCATACATATCCTCCATCCCATAGTCGAGTGCCCATATACCCATCATACATATCCTCCATCCCATAGTCCCGTGCCCATATACCCAACATACATATCCTCCATCCCATAGCCCAGTGCCCATATACCCATCATACATATCCTCCATCCCATAGTCCCGTGCCCATATACCCAACATACATATCCTCCATCCCAGTGCCCATATACCCATCACACATCCTCCATCCCATAGTCAACCATTATGACATCATATTGAGCGGCGGGGCTTGCAACCTATGATGACATCAGCGTTGCCATGACAACCATTGTGACATAATGAGGGGCGGGGCTTGATACGCACACACTTTTTCCCCATTATGTAGATAGGGGCAAAATTGTTTGGTGAATTGGAATGTGCGGGGTTAAAAATTTCACCTCACAACATAGCTTAGGACACTCTCGGGTCCAGATGTGTGACTGTGCCAAATTTTATGGCTGTAGCTGCGACGGTGCGGATACCAATCCCGGACATGCATGCTTACATACATACATACATACATACATACATACTTACACACACTTGAGCTTTATATATTAGATGAATGTGTGTGTGTGTATCACCAACCAATCACGAAGCATCTTTCATTTCACCAGAGCTGTTCAAAAGAAGCTGAGCTGTGATTGGTTGCTATAAGCAACAGTTTTCCTTGCAAACAATCACTAAGCATCTCTCATTTCACCAGAGCTGGTTAAAAGTAGCTGAGCTGTGGTTGGTTGCTATGACCAACAGTTTTCCCACTTGACAACACCTCAGCAGACACTGACATGGTAGGAGAAATATAGCATCACTGGGAACATAAGCTCCCAGCCCTTGTCTGCCCCCCTGAAAGGAGCAGAGATCACATGACAGAAATGAGTCCCCCCCCCCCCCTGTGCCAATTTCCCCATCACACATCCTCCATCCCGTAGGCACATCTTCCCTCTTAAAGGGATCATTGGTATGGAATTTAGGGCAAATCCACTCTGCGCTTTGATACTGACCCCAGGGCTTTCTTAAAGGGATCTCCGGTATGGAAGTCAGGGCAATTGCCTTCAAATGCTCTGGTACTGACCCCAGGCTCTCTTAAAGAGATCCCCGGTATGGAAGTTAGGGCAAATCCACTCAGCGCTCTGGTTCTGACCCAAGACGACTCTTAAAGGGATCCTCGGTACAGAAGTGAGGGAAAATCCACTCAGTGCTTTGGTACTGACCCCAGGCCTCTCTTAAAGGGATCTCCGGTGTGGAAATTAGGGTAAATCCCTCAGCACTCTGATTCTCACCTCAAGCTTCTATTAAAGGGATCATTGGTATGGAAGTCAGGGCAAATCCACTCAGTGCTATGGTTCTGACGCCAGGCCTCTCTTAAAGGGATCCCCAGTATGGAAGTTAGTACCGTTCCACTCAGCGCTCTGGTTCTGACTCCAGGCTGATGGGATGATGTGGAATATTAGTGGTAGTTGTCCGGTGGCTCTGGCTGATGGGATGATGTAGGATATTAGGAGTAGTAGTCCAGTGGCTCTGGCTGACGGGATGATGTGGGATATTATGGGTAGTAGTCCGGTTGCTCTGGCTGATGGGATGATGTGGGATATTATGGGTAGTAGTCCGGTTGCTCTGGCTGATGGGATGATGTGGGATATTACTGGTAGTTGTCCGGTGGCTCTGGCTGATGGGATGATATGGGATATTATGGGTAGTAGTCCGGTAGCTCTAGCTGACGGGATGATGTGGGATATTATAGTGAATGTGGCTATGCGGAATGGGCGGGGCTCTACACTCAGCTTTATATAAAGATATAATCATTATAATTTGTTATAACTAACCGTAATTAGTTACTATGCCCGGGCAGCGCCGGGCTCTTCAGCTAGTCTAACATAAACCTACAAGCCCTAAGAAATTATTGAGGTGGGATAGCCACCACCCCATCCCCCTTAAAAAAAGGAATACCCAAGGGTCAATTTTTACGATTGAGAAGAATCTGTTCTAATGTCACAGATTCTAATATACAGGCAATAGACATGAACACCAGATTCAGGGAAAAAGGATACCCACAGTACGTTTTGGGTTTTCACACGATCGTTTGCAGAAAAACGGGAGAGACAGACACTTCTCTGCACCTAGCCAAGAGACCAAGAAAAAGATGAGATAACATGAATAATAAGAATTTATGACAATCAGAGTGACCGTATCTTTAATATCCTCAGAAAACACCGGGATATACTTTTGACCGACGCAAACCTGAGGGGTGCTGTGGGATGTAATCCACAATAACTTTCAGAAAGGGTTGGTCAATTAGGGACCATTTAGTGCACAGTTTCTGTAAAAGACCTGCACCCATTCGGACTTGGCTAGATAAAAGAATCTGCAGTTTCTGTAGATAGAAGAAAAATGTTTCTGTAGATGTGGCGAATGTTGTACCTGTAATTGGATGAGACCATGTAACTCTTTCTCAATTTCCTCCATGGGTAAATCCTTTTCCCAGAGGGAAAAAAAACTAAAAAAGTTCTAAAACCTCAGGTCTTTTATATGTGGCCACATGAACCTGCCCCCTAGATGATGCCCCCAAGACCAAGCGGGAGTTTAGGAGGAGGGTAGGGGAGCATTTGGGTGATATGCACCATGGTCGGGACACCCCATTAGTGAGACACGTGAACAGTGTACAGTACATCGAGGTGACACCGGAGACATCTCGTTTTTTATCATTGAGGTGGTTTAACTCAAAGTGAGAGAAGGTGATCACGATAGATGTGTCCTCAAAAAGGAAAGTGATAGGATTTTTAGACTGGATTCAATAGCCCCTAAGGGACTCGATGAGGATACAGCAGAACAGTTTCAAAGATTTTATGTCCAAGGCAGCATTCCATTAACCGCTGAAATGTTCCTGGCGCATTGCTGAGCCCGAACGTCATGTAGTTAAACTCGCAGAGGCCCATTGGTGTTGTAAACGCCATCTTCTGTTTGTCTACCTCTGCCACAGGAAACCGCCAATACCCACTGGTGAGATCTAAGGTAGAGAAATAATTAGCAGTTCTCAGTGCAGCTAGTGATTCCTCAATTCTAGGCAATGGGTACGTGTCTTTATGTGTAATGCTGTTAATCCGCCTATAGTCTACACACATTCTCATAGTACCATCTTTCTTTTTAACGAGGACTAATGGAGCTGCCCAGGGGCTACAACTATCTCTGATTACCCCAGCCTCCTTCATCTCTCGTAGCATGCTCTTGGCACATTGGTAGTGTGCTGGGGGTACAGGCCAGTGTCTCTCTTTAATGGGTGGATGATCTCCGGTGGGGATATAATGTTGAACACCTTTTGCCTGCCCAAAATCTAGAGGATGCTTGCTGAAGACCCGTTCAAATTCTCAAGCCACCCGGTAAGCCCCATGCTTTTGGTGTGAAGGGGTGGAGTCAGTGCCTACGTGGAGCTGCTGACACCAATCCTCCTCTTGCCCTTCATAGAATCATAGAATCGTAGAGTTGGAAGGGACCTCCTGGGCCATCTGGTCCAACCCCCTGCTCAAAGCAGGATTCGCTAAATCATCCCAGTCAGATGTCTGTCCAGCCTCTGTTTGAAGACTTCCATTGAAGGAGAACTCACCACTTCTCGTGGCAGCCTGTTCCACTCATTGATCACTCTAACTGTCAAAAAGTTTTTTCTAATATCTAATCTGTGTCTCCTCCCATTCAGTTTCATCCCATTGCTTCTAGTCTTTCAGAGCCATTCTCTTCCACCTTGTCAGATGGAAGCAAGGGTTCTAGTGTCTCGATTGCATTGTTACTGACGGTGAACAATTTAGCAAGGTTGGCATACCGGGGTAATTGGACCTCTCTCTCCCCTACAATTTAAGATGCGTATTGGTACTCTCCCCTTGCGGACATCAACTACCCCTCTGGCTATCAGGATAGTGGGCCTACTATCAGAGTACATGGGATCTACCAGTGCTTGGTAATTTTGACCCCTTAGGCCTATTGCTGCCCAACACCAAATTAACATTTCACTTCTGGGAGGTACTGCAATGGGGAAAGGATCACTTACTTTGACACTGCCGACTTCTCCACCAGACAGCTCTACCTGTTGTCTCTGCATCAGGGCTCCGATCTCCTTCTGCAGGACCCGCTGCTGACTGGAGCTGGTGGTCTCGGCTACCTGTTGTAACAAAGCAATAATTTCTCCAAGACAATTTTCAATTACATTAGTGCCTAAAGTGATCATAGGATGGCATTCTCGTTTGTCAATATCAACTATCATCAAACCTTGCGATTGCAATTCTACTCGGCCAATCTTGATGGTCACCTCTTTATATCCCATCTGAGGCAAGGGCTGACCATTGCTGGCAAAAATGGTAAGGTCTTTATCTGGGCTATGAGTAATGTCTGAATCTGCCCAGTACTGCTTTAAAAGAACATATGGTATTGTTGTCACCTGGGAACCGGTGTCCAGTAAAGCGTTCATCGGAAAACCGTCAGTCACGACAGGCAAGACTGGTCGTCGTCCTACGTACTTGTCTCGCCAATTTGGTGGGCCTGGTCGTCTTACTCCTGACGGTTGGCCCTTTGCCCCAGGGGTTGCTTGATTAAATGACAGTATCTTGCTAGGTGTCCAGCCTTGTTGCAGCGGCAACAGATGGACTGTCCGTCCTTATCGTAACGCTGGTAGGTGGGATTCTCTTCTGCTGTCGCCACGGGACATCTTCTGGACTGGAGGCCAGCTGGATCTTCTTCTTTGGAATCACTTGCAGGGACTGCACAGTTTTTGTGAGTGTAGCCACACTTTTAGTTAGTTCCGTGACTTGGAGACGTAAGTCTGCAGCAGAATCATCATCTTGGGACGGCTTGTCAGTCTCAATAGAGGTCTTTTGAAAGGATGCTGTCTCCTGCTGGTAAGTAATTGCAGGATGCTTAGAGGGCTCTGCGCTGCTAGGGTTCGGTTCATGCAGCACTCTGATGGCTCTATCCTTAAAGTGTGCAAAGTCCAATTCAGGATTTTGTAGAGCCATTATGCGCCACTGTGTCCTTTGGTTGTTAGACTGGAGTCCCTCTATGAACTGCTCTGTTAGTAATTTATCTTCATCTTTCACGCTTTCAGGATCAACCTGCTTTACGGCCCATAGTGCCTCCTGAAGATTAAGGGCTAGTCCCGTATACTGTCCTGCACTCTCCGTTTGCACCCAAAAGAATCTAATTTTTATCTCTGTTGCAGTACAGGTATCAAAAGTGTCTTTCAGTCTGGCTAAGATTTGTTTGACAGTTCTTTTATCAGTGTCCGGCCAGGACTTTACTTCCCTCTGAGCCGCACCAGTTAACTGGCCAATGAGGATACTGACTTTTTGGCTTTCTGACAGGGGGTACACTTGGGACAAACTACATAGTCTTTCTTTAAAATCGCTCAGGGTGTGCGACTCCCCTGAGTACTGTGGTAACCAGGCTGCTCCTGGTATATATGGCATTGATAGCGGCATTATGGGGGCTGCAGCTGCGACTGCTGCTGAATCTTCACCCGCGTTGAGCATTTTCTTCCTGCTTTGTCACTTGCTCACTAGTGTCAAAGCACGGGCAGGGGGCTTCGCGTCGTGCTTTATTTCTGGCTCTGGCCACAATTGCACGCCCCTCTCTGCTCGCACGTGCTGTATGACGCAGTTATGGCGGTTATTTGAAAGCTCAGTAAAGTCTTTAACACACAATTTAATAAAGTCTGTGGCGCACAGTACCCAGCTTTGCCAGGCTCATAGAATCATAGAATCGTAGAGTTGGAAGGGACCTCCTGGGCCATCTGGTCCAACCCCCTGCTCAAAGCAGGATTCGCTAAATCATCCCAGTCAGATGTCTGTCCAGCCTCTGTTTGAAGACTTCCATTGAAGGAGAACTCACCACTTCTCGTGGCAGCCTGTTCCACTCATTGATCACTCTAACTGTCAAAAAGTTTTTTCTAATATCTAATCTGTGTCTCCTCCCATTCAGTTTCATCCCATTGCTTCTAGTCTTTCCTCGTGCAAATGAGAATAAAGTTGATCCTTCTAAAATGTGACAGCCCTTTAGATATTTGTAGACAGCTATTAAGTCTCCTCTCAGTCGTCTCTTTTGCAAACTAAACATTCCCAAATCCTGCAACCTTTCCTCATAAGACAGGGTTTGCAGACCGGTCACCATTCTGGTCGCTCTTTTCTGAACTTGCTCCAGTTTGTTGATGTCTTTTTTAAAATGTGGTGCCCAAAACTGGACACAATATTCCAGATGAGGTCTGACCAAAGAGGAGTAGAGGGAAATAATGACTTCACGTGATCTAGACTGTATGCTTCTGTTAATACATCCTAGAATTGCATTTGCCTTTTTTGCTGCTGCATCACACTGTTGACTCATATTCAGTCTGTGATCTATTAGTATACCCAAGTCTTTTTCACATGTGCTGTCACTTAGCCCTATTCCTCCCATTCTATATCTGCTTTTTTCATTTTTATTGCCCAGATGTAGTACTTTGCATTTCTCCCTGTTAAAAACCATTCTGTTAGTTGCTGCCCACTTCTCCAGTTTATTTAAATCTTTTTGAATCCTCTCTCTCTCTTCTCTAGTATTAGCTATCCCTCCTAGCTTTGTGTCATCAGCAAATTTAATCAGTTTACCATCAATTCCTTCATCTAAATCGTTGATAAAGATGTTGAACAATACAGGGCCCAGGACAGAGCCCTGTGGTACCCCACTTGAGACATTCTTCCAACTGGATGTGCAGCCATTTACGACCACTCTTTGGGTCCGATCACTAAGCCAGTTATGAATCCACCTAACAGTTGCCTTGTCCATTCCATACTTTTTTCAATAAGGATTGTATGAGAGACTTTGTCAAATGCTTTGCTGAAGTCAAGATATACTATATCTACAGTATTTCCTTGATCCACCCAATCAGTGATACCATCATAGAAGGAAATTAAGTTAGTCTGACATGACTTATTAGTTACAAACCCATGCTGACTCTGTTTAATCACTTCATTCTTATCCAGGTATTGACATACATGTTGTTTAATAATTTGTTCAAAGATCTTTCCTGGTATAGAAGTCAGACTCACCGGCCTATAGTTGCCTGGGTCCACCTTCTTCCCCTTTTTGAAGATAGGAACAACATTTGCTCTTCTCCAGTCTTCTGGCACTTCTCCTGTTCTCCAAGAATTTTCAAAGATTATGGAGAGGGGTTCAAAAATTTCTTCTGCTATCTCCTTCAGTACTCTTGGGTGTAATTCATCTGGACCTGGAGACTTGAATTCATTTAGGTTAGCTAAGTGTTTCCTCACTATCTTTCTGTTTATAGATATCCTGGATTTTTCTATTCCCTTAATAGGACAGTGAATAACAGTTGATGTTACATTTCCTTTCTGAGAGAAAACAGATGCAAAATAGGAATTTAAAAGTTCAGCCTTCTCAGCTTTGCTAGGCTCGCTAAATCCTGTTCGTGACGCCAGTTGGAGCGCCCCGCGGGGCCTGGGGGTACTCGGTACCGGGCCCATTGACTTCCGTGGGGGACGGTGTCACGGTGGCGGTGACCCGGCTCGTGGCCTAGAGGCATCCAGTAATAAAATAGGGGAAAGTTGTGTGGTATTTATGTGGTAAAAATGAAGATTAAAGTTATTAGATGGTGAAATATGTGATGCCACCTGTGGTATTCTAGTCAGAGGTGACCAGCGCTGCGGTGTTGCTTCTCTGGGATGGATGTTGGGCGCAGCTATGATGTTGTAGCCCTCCACAGGTAGGGCTTAGTCCCAGGGCAAAGATGTTAAATAAATAGTAAAAGTGGCTGCAAACGTTGGGGTGCAGATAAATGAGAGAAAGACGCAGAGAGGTGCAGTTTCTTTACCTTTTACTGATAATAGGTTGCAGTCCGGAGTACCACATACAGGTGATGGAATGAGTCCGAATCGCCTGGAGCCATTCAGGGGATCCACCTTGCCAGGTGGGGTTTTAGGACCTTCCTTTCTGCGCTTTGTGTGTGGGTCTCCGCTGTATATATCTATGCTGCGACCTTCTATTCGTGATGGTTTCACTAACCTGTACGGCTGTCAGCGTGAGCCTATTCCACGGGTACCGTTCTCTTCACCGTCGGCCCCTGGGCTCCTTATCCACTGCCGTGCCCTCAGGTGTTCAATGTGCACAGGAATTTACAATCCCCTGTACTTTCAGATTCGGCTATCAGGGCATACTGCTCCTGTCAGCCTAGGACTCTGATGTCCCTTTTCTCTTTATTAGCGCTTTACTCAGGGGTCTGCTATTTGCAGTATTTTAGCTTCCCTGGAGTCTCTCAGTCTCTGCTCTTGTCCTTTCCCTCTTCACAGATCAGCTCTGCCTTTTGAGCTCCTCACCGATCAGCTCCCTGTCTTGAACTGACTGGATCTTCCAGAAAGATCTTTGTTTCCATGATAACTCCCTCAGCTGATTTCTAGCTGACTTACCAACCCCCTCTGCTGGCCAGAATTTATAAGGCATTTCCCTTTTCTGACCTGCAGCAGGAATTTGTGATTAAATCTCCGTTCTGCCTGGCATGGGGGTCCCTTTCTGCCTCCCTGCATGACTTCACCTCTTAGAGGGAGGCAATGTCACTGTGACAACCGGACTATGGGGTGTCACATTAGAATGCAATCCAAATTCATTATGTACTCTGGCATGGAAGGTATTCTTCTGGACATGCAACAATCACACAATGACACTAGATGAGCGCCAAAAAAAATAAAAAAAAAACTCTGTCATTCACAAAAAAGTGTTTATTCATGAAAAAAATAATCAGTTCCAGATGATGATCATATACAGGTATAAAGATTGGTGCTTCAGCCCCAAATGAAAAACAGATAATTCATCGACGTTTCAGCTTTACAATGCCTTTCTCAGGATACTGTATATCTGTGAGGAGAGGGGTCCTAAATTTCCTGTGGTGGAGACTCACAAGTGTCCCGTGGCCAGGTGAAGTGCGCCATCAGATGAGCTCCTGCAGCCCATGTGGCCGGTATCGTGCCTGTGAAATGAGAGAGCTCTGTGCGGCTCGGCATCGGGCACACTGTCCTTCGCCATCATCTCAATTTCAGTGATATCCTCATTCCCATGATGGTGATACGACTGAATAGTATAGTGAATGATGGAGTCAAAAGCTCCTGATCCACCACTTAGACTTCGCCTGTGAGTCTGAGACTCCGAGCACTGCAGTCACAACGACGTCACTACATCACACCTGTAGTAAGGAGCCTCAGTATTCACTGCACAGACCGGAGCAAAGTACCTCAGAAATGGGGTTGGTTGAATAGTGTATGTGTTTGTTTTTTATTTAAATTGTGGGGGAATCATATTAAGTGAAGGGCTGTGGTGGACTGTAAGGGCCTCAATTCTGAGTGGAGGTCCTCATCTTACGTGTAGAAGGTTGTGGTGGCCATAATACTGTCTGAGGCGCTGTTGTGGGCATCGTACTGTGTGGAAGGGCCTCATTCTGAGCTACATGGGCACAAAAGAGGACAATTTCCTGGTGATGAGTCAGATGGGATAAGTGAGAAATACAGACCTTTGGTCTATCTGGTTGCAGACTTGAATTAATATGGTGTTGTGTGCCAGGAGGGAGACATCAGTATGTTCTGAAGGAAAGAAAAGATATAATGGCAGTGGGAATCTGGATTCCAGGCAGAGAGCATAGCAGAAACAAAGAGCAGGGCGAGGTCTTTAGCTCAATCCAGAGGGCCTATTTAAACAGTACTGAACTTTTCCCTGGGGCAGAAGGCCTTTTTTTTAAACTTTTTTTTTAAACAACTCTGATTAGTGCGATCATACAACATACAAGCCTCTGATGGCTCCAGTGATGCACTGTACTACTGTAGTGCCGTGTATCATCACTGCCTGTCAGTGTAATACTAACGGCCCCATACACATGAGACAAGTGTTGGCTGAACGGTCATTTGGCAGACGGCTATCTCTTCCGACTCCGCCATACACACAAATATTCCAGCTTTCCTGTGGTCTGTATGAGAGAGTCGCCTCCAGACCCCTCTAGCGGAGGATTATCTACAGGAGGAGCAAAGGGATTATCCTCTGAAATTCAGGATGCCAGATCCTTCTCTGCCTGACATCATCTGTCGGGAGGCCCCCAAATACATTATATGGTCGACCAAACCCCCCGAAATCAGTGATTTCATGTAACTTTAGTCTAATTTGCATGGGGGCGTTAAAAGGTAACTTATTGGACGCTACCACTGGCCCGGTCTAATAGACCTTCGTACATTACAGGCCCAGACACCAGTTTTAGGCATGTAAGTATCGTAATAACTAGGCCGCCCCATATTATTGAGAACTTGGAGGTGGAGGGCATTGAGACGAACTCTGTCACACCTTCTTAGATGCCATGTTTGCTTTTCACAGGATCAAGTGGTTAAACTGTCAGTATTTTTGTTGTAGCCGCACCTGTGCCGTCCCTGCGGTGTACATCTATGTTCTGGGGCCCAAAAGAGTTAATTTGTAAAAAAAAAAAGTTTCACTTGTTACAAATTAATAAAATAGGTCTTCTGCTTTTTTATGTATTTTTTTTAATCTTTTTGCAGTAAAGGGCCTGTCACACTAAGAGATATCGCTAGCAATATCGCTATAACTAGTGACGTTATAGCGATATTGCTAGCGATATCTCTGTGTCTGATACTTACCTACAACCCGCTCCCCCGCTGGTTATCGCTGATCGCGCGAGAACGTCCAGGACTGTTTCTCGTCGTCAGCTTCCTGTGGCGCTTCCTGCTGTGAGGACGAGCGACGCGTGGAGCCGGGCGGGAGGACGCAGGATCGCCTGGTCTGACAGGTAAGTAGCGATCCCCGTCCCCAGCGATGTCGCTGGTGAGATCTGCCTGTGTGGCAGCTCACTAGCGACCACTTAGCGATGTACCAGCGATCCTGACCGCGTCATATCGCTGGTCGGGATCGCTGGTACATCGCTAAGTGTGACAGTACCTTTATTGTTGGAGCCAATTTACTTTTAAAACATTTTCATTTCTGTTTTTTTCTGGTGTTTTTCTTGTAATCTAGGAAAGCCTTAAGCCAGAAATAAACCCCATAAATCACTGTACATGGAGAGTTTGGGATCAGATAATTTCTGTCCATGGTGTTTGTGGAACAAAAAAGCTTTTATAAAGCCTCAAACTTCTGTGTGTGACTCAGACCTGAGATCTAACGTGATAGAAGATTACAGTGCGGGGAAGACGGGAAACCTTCATATAGACGGCCGGTGGGGATGGAGTCAGTGACGGACTCTGGTCAAATATGTTTCTAGAGCCGTAATAGAAGATGAAGATGTCGTCCTCACCATGAAGTAGTTATTTCTCCTGTCCCGTGTAATGAATATCTCCTGCAGTATTGCTAATGCCGATTCCAGTGTCGGTAAATGAGACGAGAATTAGCGTTATGGAAGATGAGTCTATGAGGAACGTATTCAGCTGCCGACTCCGAGGAAGAAACTGCTTGTTGTCTGTGGCCTAAATATATAGGTTTTATTAGTAGATGTAAAGAAGGAAACTAAATACTGTAAAATAATAAATCTCCTCATATGTTTCCCTTATTATCTCCAGTAATTGTATTATTACGATGTTACATCGGCTCATCTTCTTCTCATTCAGGTCTCTACAATATCGGATCCTCTCAGTGAAGATCTTCTATATAAGAGAATTTTCCTGATTTACCCATCAAAGATGGATATGGACAGGGACAAGATGGCGGAGAGGATATTACACCTCACCCTAGAGATCATCTTCCGGCTTACTGGAGAGGTGAGAGATTCTGATGACGTCACATTACATCATTCTTATCTATGGGAATAACAGATGGACAGAACTGGAGAGGTGAGGACTCTGGAAATGTCTGTAGTATTTATTATTGTGTCTCTCCATAACCAGGATTACACAGTAGTGAAGAAGACCTCTAGTGAACGCAGTCAGGACCCTGTGTTTGAGGGATGGGGAAGACCCCTGAGCCCAATCACTGGGCCTCCACCTCACCCCCTGATACATGAGGACATCAATGACCAGAAGATCCTGGAACTCACCTACAAGATGATTCAGCTGCTGACTGGAGAGGTGACACCACTGGGAATGCTGGGACATTATACAGTAATGCTATGAAGGGATTTGGGGATGACGGTATCATTGTATGTGTCAGGTTCCTATAAGGTGTCAGGATGTCGCTGTCTATTTCTCCATGGAGGAGTGGGAGTATTTAGAAGGACACAAAGATCTGTACAAGGACATCATGATGGAGGTTCCCCAGCCCCTCACGTCACCAGGTAATAGACAGGACTAAATACACACGGCCTATAATTATCTGTATGTAAAGAATGAATTCAGTCCCTGTATGTGTTTCCTCCAGTTCTATCGAATAAGAGGACAACACCAGAGAGATGTCCCCGTCCTCTTCTTCCACAGGACTGTAAAGAAGATGATCCCAGTGTTCCTCAGGATGATCAGGTAGATGGAGAGAAGGTGTCATGAGATCTCCCTACGATGTGTAGATGGCTGTGAGGGTCTTGTGCTCAGTCTTGTTTTATCCACCAGTGTTATATGTTTTATACATAAAATTATAGTTTTACCCTTCGCCACGACAGCACCCACTGGAGGTATCGGATCCGCCCCATTTGGAACAGGAAACCCTACAGGAAAGATAAAAGGGGCGGTCCGCCTTTCCTCCTCAGTTTTGGTTTCCTGTTCCAAACGGAGCCACGTTCCTTCAGGAAAGCATACCTGGGCCATGCATGCCGCCTGTGCGGTCTCCACGCGAACGGCAGGGGCTGCGGTCCGGAGGCAGCGTCGGGGGAGACTCCGTTAGACGGCTCCCCCCTCGTCTGGTGTATGGAGGGTGATGGCCGGGTCCGGGGTGGGCCGCCCGGTCTCACCCAGGAGCGCGTCGGTGGCACCAAGATGCGCAGACCGCCGCTGCTAGGAACGGTAAGTGCGCCAGTGGCGCAAATAGAAACCGGCGGTGGCATGGAGAGCGCGGGCCGCATACAGAAGCGGGGACGCGGTAGCCGGCCGGCGCAGAGGCTCCTGACCCCCGGAAGTAATGATTGATCTTCCGGGGCAGGGTGGCTGAGAGCGCGACGGCGCATGCGCAGTGATCCCGGGGAGGAGGAGCGACTTCCGGGGGCAGAGGAAAAAAAAAAGACGAGCAATCTATTTAAACAGCGCCGCAGCTGTGCGGTGGTGAGCCATGTCGTCCCCAACGGAAGCGCACGCTCCAGCAGGAGACTCTGCGGGGAGCAACTCCACCAGGGACCGCAACGCTAGGACAGACACCGGCCGCAGGAGGGAGACAGGAGAGTCAAGACCTAGGACGGGATCTCAGCCATCCGATCCGGTAATATAATGCTTCACTGGGTGAGTGTGCAAAGTATATACTCTACCTATTAAGCTGACCTCTTCCTACCCCCCCCTCCTTTCGGCTCCACTTTCCAGACAAAGAAAAAAGAAAAATCTAAGCATAAGGAATGCGCGTTATGCTCTGAACCTCTCCCTGATTCCTACCCCAAAAAGCTCTGCAAGCAGTGCACCAGAGAGACTAGGCAGGGGTCCGCAGTGTCGTCAAAAGACATTCGAGCCATAATCAGGGAGGAAATACAGGCTATCAACCGTGCCAGTACTCCCTCACCCTCAGAGCAAAAAACAGGTGACCCTCAGCTCAGAGTCAGAGGAAGAACATGGGTTAATCTCCGACTCCTCACTCACATCCTCGTCATCATCATCAGACATGGAGGGACGGTCATGTTTTCCCCTGGATAGTGTGGATAACCTGGTCAAATCTGTGAGGAGCACTATGGGGTGTGAGGAACCAAGGGGTGCCCAGACCGCACAAGAAATAATGTTTGCGGGGTTGGCGGAAAAGAAAAGGAGAGCGTTCCCAGTGATACCGGCAGTTAAGGCCCTAATAAAAAGAGAATGGGAAAAACATGATCAAAGAAGTTTTCTCCCATCGGCCTCAAAGAGGAAATATCCTTTTAGCGATGACGAGCTGTTAAAATGGACCAAGGTGCCAAAGGTTGATGCCTCTACCTCAAAACAATCTACTATTCCGGTAGAGGACGCAGGCTTATTGGCAGACGCGCTAGACCGTAAGGCAGAGTCATCATTGAAAAGGTCTTGGGAATCTGCCACGGGTATTTTTAAGCCAGCAGTAGCCAGCACGTGCACCGCCAGATCTATGCTTGTGTGGTTGGACCAATTGGATCAAAAAATCGAGCAGAAGGTGTCAAGAGAAAAGCTACGGGCCGCTATTCCATTAATCAGAGGGGCAGCTGCCTTTATGGCTGATGCTTCGGCGGACACTCAGCGGCTGGAAGCAAGATCGGCAGCTCTTGTGAACAACGCCAGGCGGGCACTGTGGATGAAGAGCTGGAAGGGGGACGCACAATCAAAATCTAAGATTTGTGCAACCCCGTGTGAGGGTGAGTTTCTCTTCGGGAAAGCCCTAGACGACATACTCGCCAAAGCAAAGGAGAGGAAGAAGGCGTTCCCTGACTCTTCTATCCCTTTCTATAGGAGAACCTTTAAAAGACGACCGTTTGGAAGAAGGAGGCAAATGGATAGATCAAATAGATGGCCCGCAATGGAAGAAAAACAAAAGGGTAGCATGTTTAGGGGTTCAACATTCCGGAGGGAAAATAAAAATTAAAAAATCAGACCCACCAGTAGGGGGTAGATTAAAAATTTTTTTTTCAAAATGGCAAAAAATAACTTCGAGCCCATGGATCTTAGGTATAATTAAAGAGGGAATGAAAATAGAATTCCTTCAAACCCCTTATGATTTCTTTATCATAACCCGCCTTAACTCTTTAGTTCAACAAAAGGCCCTCGAAGAAGAAATTCGGAGCCTACTATCTAAGGGGGTTTTAGTGGAGGTCCCAGTGGGACAGGAAGGTAGAGGATTCTACTCTCCTTTATTTTTAATTTCCAAACCAGACGGTACGTTTAGAACGAGTATTAATTTAAGGAAGCTTAATACGTTTATAAGAAATTATAAGTTTAAGATGGAATCAATCAGATCCACCATAAAGCTTCTCTTTCCAAACTGTGTAATGGCAGGAATTGACTTAAAAGATGCTTACTATCATCTTCCTATCCATGATAGATACCAAAAATACCTAAGGGTCGCAGTGGTGTTCGAAGACAAGATCCGTCATTTTCAGTATACAGCCATGCCTTTCGGCCTCTCTACAGCGCCAAGAATCTTCACCAAGGTGATGGCAGAGGTGATGGCCTATCTTCGCCAAAAAGACACTCTAATCGTACCTTACCTAGACGACTTCCTAATAATCGGGAACTCGGTCACCCAATGTACCAAACGTGTGGCTGACGCAATCTCATCTTTGCAGGATCTAGGTTGGATCATCAATATACAGAAGTCCAGACTCGTTCCGCAATCCCTCCAGATGTTTTTAGGGTTTCAGTTAGACTCCACAACCCAGAGATGTCTACTTCCTCAGGTAAAGATTGCACTCACAAAAGAGAAAGTAGAGGCAGCCATAGATAGACCACGCATGTCTCTGAGAGGGGCAATGTCGCTATTGGGGTCACTAAATTCCTGTGCCCCAGCAGTCCGGTGGGCCCATTATCATGTCCGCACACTTCAGCATCAGATCCTCCAAGAGGACAGGCGACATGGTGGTCACCTCGAGAGCAAGATAACCTTAACTCAGGAGGTCTTGACTTCTCTAAAGTGGTGGCTAGATGATGACCATCTATCCTCAGGAGTCCCATGGGTCATAGTACCATCCTGCATCCTAACCACCGATGCTAGCCCCCATGGCTGGGGAGCCCATATGGGGAATAGCTTTTGTCAAGGAAGGTGGAATAGAGAGGAAGGGGAATACTCGTCTAATTTAAAAGAGCTGACAGCGGTATACTATGCTCTACACCATTTCCTTCCACAGCTCCAACAGAAACATGTCAGGATCCTATCAGACAACACCACTACAGTGGCCTACATAAACAGACAGGGAGGTACTCGATCAGAGACTCTGATGTCTTCTGCGGCAAGAATCTTAAGCTTAGCCGAAAGCTGTTTGTTGTCCCTCTCGGCTCTTCATATCAGGGGAGAGAACAACCAAGAGGCGGACTTCTTAAGCCGACACACACTTCGGCAAGGGGAGTGGTGCCTCAACCGCCGAATCTTCAAGGATATAGTAACTTTATTGGGACAACCTCAGGTGGACCTCTTTGCCACGAGGGAGAACAGACAGATAAAGACGTCTGCTTCCCTGTCTCCATCAGATCACCCAGACATAGTGGATGCCCTCCAAGCCTCATGGAAGTTCAAGCTGGCATATGCCTTCCCTCCGTTGATTCTCCTGCCACAAGTGATTCGGAAGATCAGGGAGGACAGGGCGAGAGTAATCCTGATAGCACCATTCTGGCCCAAGAGGCCGTGGTTCTCGTGGCTACGAATTATGTCAGTGACAGATCCTTGGGTCCTCCCTTCGATTCCCAACCTACTCTCCCAAGGCCCTTTCATCCACCCCCAAGTGGACAGCTTACACTTGACGGCGTGGAATTTGAAAGGCAGCTACTAAGATCAAGAGGGTTTTCTGAAACACTGATTGCTACGCTCCTACAGAGCAGGAAGGAGTCCACAATCCAGATTTATACAAGAATATGGAAAAAATTTCTACAGTTTCATATAGCACCCCATACAGCAGAAGTCCCGATAGTTCCTATCTCAGAATTTCTACAGAGAGGGAAGGACTTGGGCCTGGCAGTAAACACACTGAAAGTACAGGTGTACACGTTAGGGGCACTGTACGGCCATAATATAGCAGGAAATAGGTGGATATCACGATTCATCACAGCCTGCGAACGAACAACTCCAGTCCACATACCTATAATCTCCGCATGGGACTTAAATCTGGTCTTAGACGCCCTGACGGAGGAACCCTTTGAGCCGATAGACACGATATCCCTCAAATACTTGTCACTCAAGACTGCCCTCTTGGTAGCGCTGACATCTGCTAGGAGAGTGGGTGATATCCAGGCCCTGTCCATAGATCCACCCTTTTTTCAAGTATACCAAGATAGATTAATATTAAAGCCAGACCCCTCGTACCTGCCTAAGGTATCAACAAAATACCATAGATCTCAAGAGATACTCCTCCCAACCTTCTTTGAAGATCCCTCCACTCCAGAGGAGCAGAAATTCCACACTTTGGACGTCAGAAGAACTGTCCTAAAGTATATTGAGAGGTCTAGAAGCTGGAGGCAGTGTAGGGCTCTGTTCGTTTCTTTTCAGGGCTTTAAAAAAGGGTACGTAGTCACGAAGAGCACCATTTCCAGATGGATCAGGGATGCCATTCGTTTAGCCTACTCCGCAAAAAATGAAAATCCTCCGGAAGGCATCAGAGCGCATTCCACTAGAGCAATGGCGACCTCCTGGGCCGAGAGGGGAGACGTTCCAATTGAAACCATATGTAAGGCGGCAATTTGGTCATCCCCTTCCACCTTCTATAATCACTATAGACTTGACCTTTCATCAACTTCTGACCTAAGCTTTGGCAGGACGGTGGTCCCACCCAGGTGATGGTCTCTGGAATCTCTCCAGTGGGTGCTGTCGTGGCGAAGGGAAAAAAGCCAGATTACTTACCGGTAATGCTCTTTTAATGAGTCCACGACAGCACCCGCTCACTTCCCTCCCTGATAAAGATATCGATAATAAAGTATATCTGCTAAAGATGGATAAGTAAAATTTAGATATACAAAAACATTGCCTAATCCTTGGCGGTCCTCCTGGTACTCTGAAATGCAAAACTGAGGAGGAAAGGCGGACCGCCCCTTTTATCTTTCCTGTAGGGTTTCCTGTTCCAAATGGGGCGGATCCGATACCTCCAGTGGGTGCTGTCGTGGACTCATTAAAAGAGCATTACCGGTAAGTAATCCGGCTTTTCAGTTATACTCCATTGCTCCTCGGGTTTCCATGTGTAAATTAGAAAAAGGATGATCCCTCTACACTGTGACATCCCTTTGACTGGATGGCCAGGTCTGGAAGCCTTCTGGTGGTCCCAAACCTCTTCCATTTAAGGATTATGGAGGCCACTGTGCTCTTAGGAACCTTGAGTACTGCAGAAATTCTTTAGTATCCTTGGCCAGATCTGTGCCTTGCCACAGTTCTGTCTCTGAGCTTCTTGGCCAGTTCCTTTGTCCTCATGATTCTCATTTGATTTGACATGCACTGTGCGCTGTGACATCTTATATAGACAGTTGTGTGTCTTTACAAATCAAGTCCTATCAGTTTAACCCCTTCCTTACCGATGACGGAATAGTACGTCATCGATAAGGATCCACGCTTTGAGGTGGGCTCCGGCGGTGAGCCCACCTCAAAGCCGCGACATGTCAGCTGTTATGAACAGCTGACATGTGCCCGCAATAGGCGCAAGCGGAATCGCCGTCCGCCCGCGCCTATTAACTAGTTAAATCCCGCTGTCAAAGCTGACAGCGGGCATTTAAATAGCACTTCCGGCCGCCAGGCCGGAAGTGAGCTCATCGCTGACCCCCGTCACGTGATCGGGGGTCGGCGTCATGTTGACAACCACAGGTCTCATAGAGACCTCTATGGTTGTTCCAGGCAGATGGCTTTGAGCATCGCCCGGTGGTCGGCGCTCAAAGCACAGCAGTAAATCTGCTACATATGGGCGATCTGCTCATCACCCATATGTAGCATAGCCGATTGAGTTGTGCTTGCTTCAAGTCTCCTATGGAGGCTATTGAAGCATGCCAAAAGTAAAAAAAAAAAATGTTTAAAAATAAAAAAAAACCTAAAAGTTCAAACACCCCCTTTTGCCCCAATCAAAATAAAACAGTGAAAAAAAAAATCCCACATACACATATTAGGTATCGCCGCATTCAGAATCGCCTGATCTATCAATAAAAAAAAAGCATTAACCCGATTACTAAACAGCGTAGCGAGAAAAAAAATTCAAAACGCCAGAATTACGTTTGCTTGGTTGCCGCGACATTGCATTAAAATGCAGTAACGGGCGATCAAAAGAACGTATCTGCACAAAAGTGGTATTATTAAAAACGTCAGCTCGGCATGCAAAAAAAAAGCCCTCGCCCAACCGCAGATCACGGAAAATGGAGACGCTACGGATCTCGGAATATTGCGCAAATTTTTTTTTTTAAGCAAACTTTGGAATTTTTTTTCACCACTTCTTTGGAGCTATGATTGGTGTTGTTTAGCACTTGCAATGCCATAGGTATGTGCATTTGACTGGGTGCTTTTACTACAATATATACTGTTCCTGCACATTTCTTCTGAGTTATATGGTAGACGCAGCTATTACAACATATACTGCCTCCTGCACATTTCCTCTGGGTTATACGGCTTCTGATTAAGCAGTGCTGTGGTTGTCCTGCTGCCTCTGACTCGTGCAGGCTTTGTGACCAGGCTGCTGGTTGGCTCTCGGCGTCTCTATGTAGAGGGGGTTGCCATGACTTTGTCTGGTACACTCCCCTCTGCATGAAGCCGACACTGCTCGGTGTCCTGGTTGTCATGGTTGTGTACGCGTCATCTCCGGGGTCAGCAGTTCACCAACATCTACTTCCAGCTTGCCGGTATTTAAGCACAGATGCTCCCCTCACTCATCACGCCCCCTGATGAAGGAGTAACCCTCCGAAACGATCGTTGGGGTGGATTGCTGACTGCTGGAGCCTCTGCCCGCCATTTCATTAGGTAATTTATGCTTCCTCTCTTATTACTATGCTTCTTAGGCATCATATACCTGTCTAATCATGATGAATCATCACCTGCTATCTGATAATGACCTGTGTATCTAGCTGTTTACTTGATGGATGGAGCTGGTATAAAGAGATATATATCTACATATATACTGTTTGGCGGTCTATTCCTAATTGCCATACATTGCCATGCACTATATGCACTTTGTGATAATTTAGTAACTTTATGTATGCTTTGTTACTGCATAGGTTCTGGTTGTACAGCAATCCTTTTTTATCCATGCGGTGTGCCGTTTCGCACTTTATCGCCCACTCCCCCCCATTTGTATCTGGATGTGTCTTAATTAAAATAAAAACTTTTTTGACTTTACTCTGGACTTATAGTCGCTTTTTTGGAGCTCTGCTCAGTTTTCTCTTTAGATAAAAGAGGACATAGACATGTTTGGTGTCTATGAATTCATAATGATCTGGAGAATCATAATGGTAGGTAAGATTTAGCATCTAGTGAACCTAGCAAAAAAGCCAAGCAAAAAACAAGTGTGGCATTGAACATTTTTTGCAATTTCACCGCAGTTGGAATTTTTTTTCCCGTTTTTTTAAAACCAATGGTGTCAAGTAAAAGTACAACTCACATGGCCATATAGACGGAAAAATAAAAAAGTTATGGCTCTGGAAAGAAGGGGAGCGAAAAGCGAAAACGAAAAATCTAAAAAAGCTCCGGTAGTGAAGGGGTTAAGTAAACACAGCTGGACTCCAATGAAGGAGTAGAACCATCTCAAGGAGGATCAAAAGGAAATGGAAAGCATGTGACTTAAATATGAGTGTCTGAGCAAAGGGTCTGAATACTTACGACCATGTGATATTTCAGTTTTTCTTTTTTAATCAATGTGCAAAAATTTCTACATTTCTGTTTTTTCAGTCAAGATGGGGTGCAGAGTGTACATTAATGAGAAAACAATGAACTTTTTTGAATTTACCAAATGGCTGCAATGAAACAGTGAAACATTTAAAGGGGTCTGGATACTTTCTATACCCACTGTATTTGTAGACAGTTATTAAGTCTCCTCTTAGCCTTCTGTTTTGCAAGATAAACTTTCCGAAATCCTTTAATCGTTCCTCATAGGACATATTTTGCAGTCCGCTCACCATCCTGGTAGCTCTTCTCTGAACTTGTTCTCTCTTTTCAATGTTTTTTTTTTATAATGTGGTGCCCAGAACTGGACACAGTATTCCAGAAGAGATTTGACCAAGGAGGAGTAGACGAGAATAATTACTTGATGTGATCTAGACTCTATGCTTCTCATAATACATCACAGAACTTGTGTAATGAGAGCGGTGGAGATGGCAGGATTAGAGCTGACCATAGATGTGACTTCTCCATCTGTCGGTGACTATTACAATATTTGTTTCAGGGTGAAGATCTGATCCATATTAATACTACAGAGACATATGTGAGGGGTGATGAGCGGCGTAAAGAGGAGATTCCTGCATATGACTACCCAGGTGAGTAGTAGCCACTAAATGCAGAGCAGTAGCAGATTCTTCTCAGTCACCGGCTGTGGCTGCTTTATCGGTCATGTAATCCGGCCAAATCACAATTGTGGAATTGCCAGTTTTTCTCTAGACCACAACATTCTCCTCCACCAAAAACTGTTCAAATGACTTTGGGCATTGAAAGCCCTTTTCTATGGGACTTACAAACGGAAAGATTCACCTACCTAAATTAGAAGACGCTGACCGTTACCTGCCCAGATCTGTAAACTACAAACCCAAATTACTCTGTATGTAGAATGTGCTGACAACTTAGAAAATCACTTAAAGAAAAGTATTATGATGGGTCTGTAAGAAAAAGCGGAGGGTAATGATGCTGTTGGCTTCCTAGATCCCTGATATCTTATTGGATGAATCTACCTTCTCTCCCTTCTGTGCTGCTGAATGTCTCATATGGTCCCTACAAGACCCAGGTCCAGTCTTTCTGGCCAAACTTCACTTTCATGATCGCTAACATTAAATGTACAGTGAGGACAAGTGTGAATTTTTGCACGATATCATGACAGTTTCCTATTATCCTGAATTTTCCGTTTCTTTTAAAACCGACTATTTTCAAACAAGATTGCGATAGACTATAGAAAAAAACCAATACACCTGTGCCATGATATATCTCTAAGCAGTGCATGGCTGATGGCTGTAGTATACATTTTTTCACACCAGCAGGAGATGTGTTGGCATGGCTCGAGCCCTGGTTTCATGGAATCAGCCAGCATCATAACTTACACTACGTTTTGGAGCCTAAGGAATTGAGATTACTGCACAATCTCTCCCGATATGGGGAGCAATAAATAATTTCAGAACTCGGTAGCTCCAGTGGTCCACCATAAATAAGTGCAACTCCAGTATAGTGATGGAGCTCTACCCCCAAACATGTTTTTTCATTCTATATCATTTTTACAGGTTCATTTTGTATGCTTGTTTGATGGTGGTGGGATCGGACTGCCTCACTTATTTGAGTCTGCAACTATTTTGTAGCCTGTAAAAGAAGGTCTCCATTACCTCTTCCAATGCCTCAGATCGAAATTTAAGACACCTCAGCTCTCCGCTATTTTAAAAAGTTTTCTTGGAATGTCTAATATTTCTTCTTGAAACTCATCTGACAGAAAATATTGGCCCTTATGAAAGTTTAGATTGCCAATAGCCACCAAGCTACATAATCTAATTATCCAGAGAGTTTTCATCAGGATAAAAGGAAACCAATGGACCTTACAAATTATTTTCCAATGTCTCTTGAATGTGACAATACCCTATTTATGGTTGTACCCTACTTTCTGGGCACATGGCAGGTTACGAAAGGAAGGAGCGCCATTTAGCTATTTGAATACATGTCTAGCTGGAATAGTTTGCAGACACAATATATTGGGAGCACTGTAAGTGATCACCTGGCAGATCAAAAGATGGCCACCACGAGAAGGCTTGGCTCTATCTACTCCATTTTCCATATCCCAGGGATTGCCTTGCTCATCATCCTTTAACCACTCTACATAAATCTGGACTTACACAGAGACCCCTAGGCTTGGGCCATGGTGTTACCTGCTATTCTGTGATGTCAGATGGTAAGAAGAATAGTCAGCTAGTTGGGTCAGAAGCAAGAGGGAAGAGAAAGTACAAAATCAGAAGATGCAGGAGTAGTCTGTTAGTGGGCTGTGATCACAACAGGAAACAAATACACCAAGGGGGGTGATGAGCACAGAGGACTGAACCAGAGGAAAGCAAGGCTGTTTCTGGCACCTTTTGGGAATATGCTTCAAGCTTTACTAGGGTTTGGTGCTTTCCAATTGGCTTAAGCAGGTAGCAGATTGCTACCAGATTGCTGGACAGCACACAAACCCATACTGCCAGGCTGGATGTAACTACTGGTCTCAAGCACCCTAATCTTAGTGGCTGGACAGAGCCAGCGCCACCCAGAGCTTCTGGTTTCGACATCTCCTCTATTACCAGTAACGCCTGCCCAATAAATAAGGCGATGCCTAGTGATAGAATCAAACATCGCAGGGACAGATTCCAGGGGAGAGAGGACACAGCATCTGCAGATGCTCTAATATAACAAAATTATAGAAAACTAAAGCAGTAGAAATCCCCATAAAGTCACCCCATTTTGGAAATTATAACCCTCAGTGAATTATTCTCTGGGAGTAGTGACTATTTTGACTCCACAACCACTTTATGGAAATTAGCTTCTACTGGATGTTGCAACATAACATTTCACATATTCCATTTTATTACCCAACATATGGCGCCAAGATTGTGCTCCAGGAGACACACACCGCAAATTAATTGGGTTCGTCTCACTATAGTAATGCCAAATATATGGATGGTAAATGTGGTTTGGGCGCACTGCTAGACTCAGAAGCAAGTGGAAATTTGACTTTGGCAGAGCGGATATTGCTGGATTGGTTTATCCCCTTAGTGACGGAGCCAAATTTTTGAAATCCTACCAGTGTTACTTTATGTGGTTATAACTCTGGAACACTTCAACATAACCCAGTGATTTTGAGATTGTTTTTTCGTGGCACATTATAATTTATGATAATGGTAAATTTAGGTCGATGTGTTTTGTGTTTCTTTATAAAAAATATCAAATATATGACAAAAATGTGAAAAAAGTGCAATTTTCAAATTTTGAATAGTTATCCTTTTAATCGAGATAGTCATACCACAGAAAAGTATTAATAAATAACATTTCGCTCATGCTTGCTTTACATCAGCACCATTTGTAAAATGTTATTTTATTTTGTTAGCTTTCTAGGAGGTTTCAAAATGTAGCAGTAATTTTTCATTTTTTCAAGGAAATTTAGAAAATCTAATTTTTTAGCGACCTTTCCAGGTTTGAAGTGACTTTTGGGGTCCTAGATATTGGAAAACCCCCTAAAGTGATACCTTTTCGAAAACTGCAACCCTCGACATATTGAAAACTGAAAACTGCTGTTGGGTAGTTTATTAACCCTTCAGGTGATTTTCAGGAATTAATGCAAAGTGGCATAACAGAAAAGGAAAAATGTACTTTTACCACCTAAATATTGCTAACTTCTGAACATGCCGCTATAACCAGTAGACTCTAAGGCCGTTATTTGGCCATGAGTTGCCATGGCAAGCTTCAGGACCACACAATCATGTTCTCTGGGTGCCGATGAGGTTAAATCGGAAGCCCCCACAGTCTGTTAACTTCTTAAATGATAGAGCCAGTTTTGACAGCAGCATCTAATTGGTTAAACAGATATGGACGGTGCCAACAATGATCATGGCAGATGCAGTAAGTTGTCATCTACAGTGTACAGCCGATAGCTGCTGGATTGTCACCTGTATGGGGATGCTATTCTGTCATATCTTAGGTCAGGAAAAAGACGTATTGGCGGTCATTAAGGGGTTATGGAAGCCTTGTTGCTTTTCAAGAGCTTTTGAGCCACTAATAATATGGAAACCTTTGTTTTTCCACTGACAGATGATGGACCTTAGTGGTATCTTCTATTTCGTGAGATGAGTAGAAGTTTTATTGGTATAATTTTCACCTTTATAACATTGCTTGGTGGCTTTTTATTCCATGTTTGAGAGGCAGAATGAACAAACATTTGAACACCACGATGCACTAGTTTATGCTAGAAGGCTTTTGATTAGACTCTGAATTGTCATTGTCTTGGTGAATAATTCAGTATTTTTAAAAAGCTTGTAATTTTTACAGACAGTTTAAGTAGAAATGCTCAAAAGTATAACGTTTGAGGATATTTTATTCAAAATTAATAATTGGTTTTATTTTTAGCAGATGACTGTACTAGGAGATCAGAAGGACAGCTGACATCTTCAATTTTTAAATCGGATGATCTTGAGATCCCACAGGATACAACTGAAGAGAATGCCATTACTCCAGATATACCATCATCCCTTCACAGCAAAGATTTGACATCTGATCCTTTGAAACAGGTCCTGTCTTCTGGTTCATTATCAACTACTAAGGAAAATCAAAGTAACAATATAAGCATTAAAAAACAAATAGATTCTAAAGGAAAGAAGCCATTTTCATATTCAGAATATGGAAATAGTGAAAAAATTCTCATAGCAGAGAATAGACTTTCATGTTCAGAATGTGGGAAATGTTTTAACCATAAATCAAATTTTGGTAAGCACCAGAGAACTCACACAGGGGAGAAGCCTTTTTCCTGTTCAGAATGTGAGAAATGTTTTAACCAGAAATCAGATTTGGTTAAGCACCAAAGAACTCACACAGGGGAGAAGCCTTTTTCCTGTTCAGAATGTGGGAAATGTTTTAACAATCAATCAAATTTTGTTAAGCACCAGAGAACTCACACAGGGGGGAAGCCTTTTTCCTGTTCAGAATGTGGGAAATGTTTTAACAATCAATCAAATTTTGTTAAGCACCAGAGAACTCACACAGGGGAGAAGCCTTTTTCCTGTCCAGAATGTGGGAAATGTTTTATCCAGAAATCTGATTTGGTTATACACCAAAGAACTCACACAGGGGAGAAGCCTTTTTCCTGTTCAGGATGTGGGAAATGTTTTAACCGGAAATGGAGTCTTGTTATACACCAAAGAAATCATGCAGGGGGGAAGCCTTTTTCCTGTTCAGAATGTGGGAAATGTTTTACACATAAATCATATTTGGTTAAGCACCAAAGAACTCACACAGGGGAGAAGCCTTTTTCCTGTTCAGAATGTGGGAAATGTTTTAACCAGAACTGGAATCTTGTTATACACCAAAGAAATCACACAGGGTTGAAGCCTTTTTCCTGTTCAGAATGTGGGAAATGTTTTAACAATCAATCAAATTTTGTTAAGCACCAGAGAACTCACACAGGGGATAAGCCTTTTTCCTGTTCAGAATGTGGGAAATGTTTTGTCCAGAAATCAGATTTGGTTATACACCAAAGAACTCACACAGGGGAGAAGCCTTTTTTCTGTTTAGGATGTGGGAAATGTTTTAACCGGAAATGGAGTCTTGTTATACACCAAAGAAATCATGCAGGGGGGAAGCCTTTTTCCTGTTCAGAATGTGGGAAATGTTTAACCCGTAAATCAGATTTGGTTAAGCACCAGAGAACCCACACAGGGGAGAAGCCTTTTTAATGTTCTTAATGTAGGAAATCCTTTTCACCGAAGTCAACTCTTAATAAACATCAGGGAAGTCACACAGGAGAGAAACCTTTTTCATGTTCAGAATGTTGGAAATATTTTAACTGAAAATTGTATCTTCTTAAAGGGGTTGACCACTACTAGGACAATCCCTTGTCATTCCTAATGTTTGGCTATGTTAAATTAAAATCACTCATTGTAAGAAAATGATCAGTACTAAATATGTTGAACAGCCATGTCGGATTGAGCTGCCGTCGTGGAAAAATTTTAGCTTACTAACTTTGCAGCTAATGAGATGCTGTTATTGGAACTCTATCCAGAATGGAGACATGAAATCACTTCAGAGCCATTAGCAGGGATGGTTGGCTTATACAAAGGTTAATAGGAGTAGCTGCAGGGCATTGTGAGAGTGAATAAGTGGTGTCATATGGTAGTAAGTAGTGTCTGAGACAAGGACAATACAGTTGTCAATATGTGACGTTATGCGAGTAACGACATTAGGTAAAAGGGACATGGGGATTTATGGATTGTAATGGAGTTTGATGAAATACTCCTAAATATTGTCATGTTGTATTATCACGTTCTTTGTTGCTGTAAAATACATGTCTTTCCCTGCAGTATGATGCTGTCATGTATACGTCTTTTGCCGCAATATGTAGTTCCTTTGTCTACCCATGAATAAAAAGCCCAAACAAGGACCTACATATATTCAGGAGTAGAAATCCCAACAACATAGCCTACAAAGGTTACTCCCATAAACAAAGTTTCAGTATGAAATACAATATCTTTATTTCAACAGAACACATAAAAACATGTTAAAAGAAGAGATTATGCAGAGAACAATCATCAGGTAAGTATATAAAACATTTCTAAACCTGTCCCAAAGTATAGTTTAGTAAAATCCATGTATATATATTAACCCCTTTCTGACATCTGACTTAATATTCCGTCCATATGACCTGGGCCGATTTGAGCATGGACGGAATATTACGTCATTGCGATTGGCTGCGCACAAGGGGGGTGCCTGGGTGATCCCCGCGGGGTGTCAGCTGATTCTGACAGCTGACATCCGGCACTAGGTGCCAGGAGCAGTCACAGATCACTTCCGGCACTTTAACCAACGAAATGCTGCTATCGAACACGATCGCATCTGTTACAGAACCACTTAGCACCCAGAATATGTTGTGCAGTTATATGGATGTATAATAGGTTCTATGTGAGATGCATGTCCCTAATGCATCAGCATTACCCTTTTGTCCGCCCTCCCCCCACCTTTGTCATTTCCACAGTAAACATCGGCAGGCTTCGGCCACCTGCGGCTTTTGTAATGTATGTCTGGCCTGCCGCTTTTCTATTGGCCTGCCCTCTGTATCTGTGTGATATATTCTGTGTCCTGTGTCAGCGTCGGGATTTTTTCTATAGTCACCAACCTCGGGTAAAGCTCATTTAGAGCTTCTCTTACCTAGGATCCTAGGAGTGGAAGAATAAAGAGAGAGACAAAGGTGGCTTGTCTTTCAAGTTAATCTCCTTTATTGGGAGGGTCAGGGTAGATCTTTTATAGTAAATCAGAAAGAGGAAATGAACAAATATGGATACTTCCATAATGTTGTGTAACAATTCAAAATGGTGGATACTTGGCAAAAACAATAGTTATATAACAGAAATGTCAAAGTATATTATGTGTTAGAAGATATATTTAATTGGAGGTGACGGGAGTTTTTGGCATTTCCCTTTTATTAATTTAACAATTCGTGGAACTACATCCTGCTAGTGTGTTTTGGCCAGAAACTGGATTTGGCCTCAACATATTTAAACATTTATTATGAGAGAGATTTGGAACTGACCACTGGCAGAATTATCCTATCACGTAGACAGATGATAACAATTAAAATGATGTCATGGGTTATAAGTTGTTTTTCAGTGAGTTTAGAGAACTAGGATTAACCATTTCTTTGACAACTCCCCTCTTTTTATTATCTGTCTACCTTTACATCTATCTCACCTTGCCTTTATCCGAGGCCTGCAAGATAACCCTACTTCACAAAATACACGGCTTGTCCTATGTATATCATGGGATACCAGTCCTTCTGTGTATCCATTCAGATTATACCTGTGAATCAGACCTCCTTTCCCTACTTCTCTTTTACTTATTGCCTTATCTCAGAGGAATACAGATTTTATTGAGGGGAATTTATGTCTGTTTTGTGTGTAACATGTTAGTAAGATATAGTAAATTCATAATTACTGTAATACATGGTAACATATATTTTGATATATTAGTATATATATATTTTATATCTTTATTCATTAGTAAGTGTTAATCATTTAATGTCCATAATGCATGTAATCTTCATCGTTGTAGTTCTTTGTAGAGCCTTTGTCTTTGCTCAAACCAGTGGTTTTCCACAATGCATACAATCAGCCAGGTCTACTGAAGTTTGCTTGTTGCAGAATATACAGTCACACTGAACAGTGGTTATGAAGGTCGTCATCACTTGGGTTTGCTTTATATCAGAGTCAGTATTGATTCTAGCTTTATGTTTACCTGGAAAATATTTACAATTAGAGCCAAGAATTTTCTTTATGAGTAAAACAAATATTCTTATCATTACTGCAATAACCAATATTACAAAGACTGCTTGAATTAGAAAATGAATTATTCCTGATATCCATCCCCTATCCCTTTAAACAAATTCAAAGGATTTAACCATGCGAGCCATTCAGGGAGGGGCAGGTCTTCCAGGGAATTAACCTTCCGTATTCCTTCCTTTATTAGCCTAGCTTGTTCTATGTCATGAGTGACTCTCATCAGTCCGGATGGATCTATATAATGACAACCAGCAAGTCCCACTACCTGACAGAATGCCCCTTGAGATGCTGTAAGATAGTCAAGCACCATAGAGTGTTGGTTAGTTATAACAATGAGCTGTCTCATATAAGCAGATCCTACATTGATGGCGTCAAATAAACACTCAGTTACATTATCAAAGCTATCACCCAATTCTTCTATCATCTGAGCATTTCTTAGAATTCTGAACATAACTCCCAAAGGACCAGTGAGGACCATCCCAGTTTTAAGATACCATGGAGTGTGCATTAAATGTTTGGGTGGCTGGGGAGAGGGTGTACTACGCTTTGCTATCATGTGATCAGGGACATTTTTATAAGGGAAATCATTCTCATTCCATACCCAGGTGGCCGGCTCTAACCTAGCCAGTGTACAAGCACCTTCAGCTCCTTTAGGAATCCACCTATATGCATTACTCCCACATACTATGTTTATAAACTGAAATTTATTAAGAACAGCTATTGTCATTGAAACTAACCTGGTAGTGGCAGTGTAAAGACACCAAGAGTCATCTAAATCTGTAGTGACTGCCCTATAATATCGTAATGACTGGCATTCTGGGTCAGTATTTATACTTATGGACATCTCAGCAGCTCCATCTCCATACTGACCTTCTCTGGTTTCTTCATCTACGTAAACTGCCCCTCTCTCTCAATAGAGTTACAAAATATTGCATAGTTTTTACAGCAATTGGGGCATGTGAACAAATCCAGCAATTGGATAGATTTCTGACCTGGGCAATATAGTTATGGTACTGGATAAATTTATTAGCAATTTCAATTACAATGTTGTAAAGGTTCTCAAAGTCAAATCATACATATATATCCCTTAAAAATGGTACTTTATTGTTTAAAAAACCACAAATGTGGTATACACCAGAAAAAACGTGACTAAAGATGAAAAACAAAAATTAAAGTGTTCAAACAAACAAGCCCATACTAAGGTGACACCTTGGAATCCCTCGTAAAGACTAAGCTGTATCCTGCCTGTCCGCGGAGGTTGGCACCCTAGGGGGGAACGTTGTGGCGCCCCCGCTCAACGATGGCTGTCCCTAGGGGCCCTGATAAGCCCTACCGCCACTAGTGGTCCCTTCTACCCGATGCAAGATATGGGAACCCCTATCTCTAGACAGAGACCAAGCTGCTCTAAAGAGGACCCTGTGTCCCAAAGCAAAGAGGTTAAAATTAAATAGAACACATATGGCAATCGGTGGTCAGATTAGAGCAAGAGACATCATAATAGAAAAAACAGTTTGTGAATAGTGCCTCAATCTCATGTAGAAGATCTCTAAATATATAGAAAAGGCACTGACTCTAATAAGTCATAACACACAGAACGGATAAAGGCTATATCCCATTGCTGTATAAATACAGAAAAAATGCAGAACTGCCACAGCGATACTCATCTGCATTTTCTGCCACCTGCCAACAACCAGTTAACGCCTCAACGTGTTTCGCCTTATTAGGCTCATCAGGAGGCCCGATGCTGCGATATCTTGTGTCCCATAAAGGTGCAAATAGCTTACCGATACTCAGTGCAACTCCCCTCTTTAAAGCCGCCGCGCAGAGCAACAGCTCCGCCCACTCACGTTGCATGGCGTCTCTGCGCGCCAATTGCCTCGGCACCCATCCACTGTTGCTCCAATCAGCTAACCGGACTCTCCAGCAGCGTCATGGTGACCAATCCGATGTCCTCAGACAGAAAGTCTCCCAGCATTCACCAATCAGCAGAGCTGAAACTGTTTGCCACGTCTGACATACACGCAGCGTCACTGCTGGATCGCCAATCAAATGTCTGTGGATAAGCCATCTCACAGCGCTCTCAAAGCGCTGCGGCTTAGAATCGCTGTCCACTCCGAAGTATATCACCCACATGTAAAATACACTCTCCAAATAAATCCACAGTAAAGCGCTAGGTATGGCACATAGACCGATGCTCAGTAGTCTTAATATGTTTTTCTTTTTTCGGCATGATGATTAGCACGCAGGTGCGCAAATGTAAATCGCATCATAACCTTCAGCGGTGTGAACAGGAGTCAGTGGGCATGCCCCTCATTAAATGAATTGAACACTCTTTTACAATCAAAATATATATACCTATAGGAAAAAAGCATTATAGCACATATATATAGATCCTATAGTTGTTAATCCGATGTTAAATGATTTGCAAACATAGTTTGAGATAATAATAGATATGCATCAATATATATATACAGCATCCCTAGCACACACCTGTTAAAAATTATTATGCCAATGGAGCTGAGATTAATAAGAGCTGCTCACATTCATTAGAGGGTGGATCTAAATACGGCAGTGAGGAGGGGAATTTTTTATATATATCCAATATTCCATGACAATGCATGGGGATCCCATTAAAAATGGGAAACACAAACAAAACCCAAAAGACCAATATCCTCAAAGCAGAACACATTATTCTACTGTGGCTCATAAGAAACAGGCAAACGACAGTTGCTCATTCAACCCCCTCGGCTCTAGGGACTCCATCCTGAATATCCATTCACATTCTCTCCTAAGAATCACCTTGTCCACATTACCTCCTCTTGGGTTAACATTAACAACCTCTATAGCACAAAATTTGATGTCACCGAGGTCGCCTTTATGGCACGTCCACATATGCATTGCAAGCGGGGTTTCTCTTTGATGCCTTATGTCCCCAAGCTGTTCCCCCACTCTTCTTCTGAGCTCTCTCCTAGTCTTACCTATATAATTTTTAGGGCACGAACACGTGGCCATATAGATGACCCCTGTTGTCTTGCAGTTAGAGAAGTCACGATGATAGAAAATCTTGCCTGTACTCGCACTACAAAAGGACTTCCCTGGTCTCATATATTTACAAAAACTGCAATCCCGACACTTAAAAAAGCCGCAGGGTCTCCTATCTAGCCATGTCCCACCAACCCCTGGTCTCCTATAAAGGCTATGGACCAGCATGTCCTTGATTGATTTGCCCTTTCTAAAGGTAATATTGGGACGCTCACCAATGATATTTTTCAAATCCGGATCTAACCTAAGGACATCCCAGTGCTTGGACAGGACCTTCCTGACCTCCTGATGATTTACATCAAAAGTCCCGATGACTCTTATTATTTCTGTCGAATCTCCAGTCTCACGTTTCTGCAGCAATTTACCCCTGTCTGCTTTCCTTGCAAAGTCATACGCCGTGTTTAACACATGTTGTGGGTATCCCTTTGCCTTAAACCTACAGAACATATCACCAGCGTGTTTATGGAACAGGTCATTCCTGGAACAATTCCTCCTCAATCGTAGGAATTGTCCCTTCGGGATGCCTCTCTTGAGGGGAACTGGGTGGTGGCTCTGCCAATGTAATAAACTATTTGTACTTGTCGGTTTCCGAAATATACTAGTGGAGACACCTCCCATTAGATCTTTTTTGATTTTGATATCTAAAAATGGTATTTCGGTTTTATGAATTTCTGAGGTAAATCTCAGGTTCACATTATTTTGATTCAGTTCTCTTACAAACTCTTCAAACTGATCTTTTTCCCCTGTCCATATCATAAAGACATCATCTATGAACCTGTACCACAGAGAAATCAGACCGTGCCACCACTTCTCTTCTCCTCCAAACACAATAGTCTCCTCCCACCAGCCCAGGAACAGGTTTGCATACGAAGGGGCACAGGGGCACCCCATCGCAGTGCCCCTGAGCTGGTGGTAGAATTTTCCATCAAAACAGAATGCATTATGGGTCAATACATATCGCAAGAGCGAGCACACAAAAGTATTATGCCCTCTACAAGCTATTGACCTCTGACTCAAATAGTGTCCCACACTTCTGATGCCTACGTCATGTGGTATATTGCTATAGAGGGCTTCTATATCAATAGAAGCCAACCAAGCATCCCCCTCCAGATGTACGCCCTCTAATTTTAGCAATAGGTCGGATGTATCCCTTAAGTATGATGGCATAGAGACCACAAAGGGGCGTATTATCTGGTCGATATATAAACCGCTATTTCGTGTCAAAGAGTCCACACCTGATACAATCGGCCTCCCTTTGAGGGGATTGAGGCCCTTATGTATCTTTGACAATGCATAAAAGGTGGCTACCATTGGAAACTTAGGAATAATGAAATCAAGTTCAGTCTTTGAGATCAAGCCCTCCACTAGGGCCCTATCCACAATCAATTGCAACTCCCCTTTGAAGGTGACCATAGGATTCTCTTTTAAGACCTCAGATCTGAATTTGTTTTGTAGGAAACTCAAGTGGAAAAAGTTCTTTAGACACAATAGTCGTGAGGCCTGTAGACAACAGGGCCTTAATGAGGAGGACATTGAAGGATACGAGGCGCTCATTGGACTTCTAAATGAAAATAATAGAGCCCCCATTGCTGGGAAAGGTCCCTTTACTACTTTAAGAAATAAAAGCGAAAAGATGCCACCTCTGGGGGATATGGGAAACATTGATATCTTTGCCAGTTTGGTAGAAAGGGACCTTAAGAGATTAACAGGACCAGAATGGGAGAATAATGATAATTTGTTGACCAGTGAGAGACTAGCACTTGAGGCCTTAAAGAAAAATGACCAAATAGTAGTGAAACCCTCCGATAAAGGGGGTAATATGGTAATCTTGAATCACGCTGAGTACCGTAAAATGTGCCAGGCTATATTGCAGGATAATTCGACATATGAGGTCTTAAAAGAGAATCCTATGGTCACCTTCAAAGGGGAGTTGCAATTGATTGTGGATAGGGCCCTAGTGGAGGGCTTGATCTCAAAGACTGAATTTGATTTCATTATTCCTAAGTTTCCAATGGTAGCCACCTTTTATGCATTGTCAAAGATACATAAGGGCCTCAATCCCCTCAAAGGGAGGCCGATTGTATCAGGTGTGGACTCTTTGACACAAAATAGCGGTTTATATATCGACCAGATAATACGCCCCTTTGTGGTCTCTATGCCATCATACTTAAGGGATACATCCGACCTATTGCTAAAATTAGAGGGCGTACATCTGGAGGGGGATGCTTGGTTGGCTTCTATTGATATAGAAGCCCTCTATAGCAATATACCACATGACGTAGGCATCAGAAGTGTGGGACACTATTTGAGTCAGAGGTCAATAGCTTGTAGAGGGCATAATACTTTTGTGTGCTCGCTCTTGCGATATGTATTGACCCATAATGCATTCTGTTTTGATGGAAAATTCTACCACCAGCTCAGGGGCACTGCGATGGGGTGCCCCTGTGCCCCTTCGTATGCAAACCTGTTCCTGGGCTGGTGGGAGGAGACTATTGTGTTTGGAGGAGAAGAGAAGTGGTGGCACGGTCTGATTTCTCTGTGGTACAGGTTCATAGATGATGCCTATCGGCGCGCGAAATTTGGCTCATCTTTCATCGTTTTTAAGAAATCTCAAGATGGAAGAGGCCAGGAGCCATTTGGTGACCTGCATTTCTTGCTACATGTTCACAGATTTACCAGTGGAAAAGCCAAACTTCACATGCCACAAATGCAAGCTTGTGTCCCTGTTGGAGGAAAAATTGCAAAATCTCGAAGAGAGGTTAGCTACGTTGAAGATCATTAAGGAAGGTGAAGAGTTCTTGGACAGAGCAGAATTATCTCTTCATGTTACAGAAAGAGAAGAAATTCGAGGTGCACCTGAAGAAACAGAGGAATGGAGACATGTGACCCAGAGAAGCAGGAGGATCAGGAGGCAGTCAGCACCCATACTGCTCAGAAACCAGTACCAGGCTCTCACGCAGGAAAACGATGAAGAAATACATCAGGATAAGACTTTGCCAACAAACAGCAACCTTGTACGCCCTCAGAGTCCTCCTGGATGGAGAAAGAAAAATGTTGTGAAGAAGAAACGGAGAGTGGTAGTCATGGGGGATTCCCTGCTGAGAGGAACAGAGGCCGCTATCTGCAGACCGGATATGACTTCAAGAGAAATGTGCTGTCTTCCAGGTGCAAAAATTAAAGATGTGTCTGACAGGATATCAGGACTCTTCAGACCTACAGATGACTACCCATTCCTGCTACTACATGTGGGGACAAATGACACCGCAAGAAACGACCTGGAAACCATCTGCAGAGACTTTGAAGACTTAGGCAAGAAAGTGAAAGAACTGGGAGCGCAGGTGGTCTTCTCTTCCATCCTCCCAGTGGATGGCCATGGAACAAGGAGGTGGAATAAGATTCTGCAGGTGAACAACTGGCTACGTCGATGGTGCCGTCAGCAACGATTTGGATTTCTGGATCACGGAGTGAACTACTTATACGATGGACTACTTGCTAGAGATGGGGTGCACCTTACGAAGACTGGAAAGCATGTATTTGGAAGTCGCCTTGCTACACTTGTAAGGAGAGCTTTAAACTAGAACAACATGGGAAGGGAAGCAAAAGACCAGAAAAAGCCATACATCTGACAAATGCTATTGAGAACTCTGCTATTAGAAGTGGAAAGGAAGAACAAAGATGAAAGAATCTAATTAATAAAAATATTGGAGAAAGAGAAACCAATCACAAACTAAAATGTTTCTATACTAATGCACAAAGCATGGGCAACAAACAAGGAGAATTGGAACTACTAACACAGGAAAAGAAATATGATGTCATTGGAATCACTGAAACTTGGTGGGACAATACACATGATTGGAATACAAGACTAGAAGGATACAACTTATTTTCAAGAAACAGACTTGATAAACGAGGAGGGGGTGTTGCATTGTATGTTCGAAACGCGTATATCTGCACAGATATTGAAGCTTCAGAGACTGGGAGTTCTGTGGAAACTGTTTGGGTAAGAATACAAGGACAGAACAATGGAAAGGACACCATTGTAGGCATTTACTACAGGCCGCCTGTGCAAGCCGAAGATATGGATGAACTCTTTATGCATCAGATGGCCAAGTTCTCCAAAAAATATGACATAGTTGTCATGGGAGATTTCAACTATCCAGACATTTGTTGGGAATCTCTCTCAGGCAATACTAACAGGTCAAGGAAATTCTTATCCTCTCTTGCTGACAACTTTATCTTCCAAAAGGTAAGGGAGAAAACAAGGGGAACTGCTACCTTGGATCTAATCCTTATAAACAGGGAGGAAATGGTTGAGGAGGTAAAAGTGGCTGGGACCCTAGGAGGTAGCGACCATGCTATTTTAGAATTTTGGATAACTAGAGGCGGAAGACCTGTGAAGACTCAGACGTCAAGGTTAGATTTCAGAAAGGCAGATTTTAAGGGATTCAGAAAGAGAATTGGAGGGATCCAATGGCTGGATATCCTTAAAGACAAAAATGTCCAGGAAGGATGGGAAATCTTGAAAAATGAAATTCTCAAAGCACAGTTGTTAACAATTCCGAAAAGAGGGAAGAATAGGAAGCATTTAAGGAAACCAGGATGGATGAACACAGAACTTAAGCACATGCTAAAAAGGAAGAAAAAAATGTTTATAAAATGGAAAGAGGGAGGCATATCTAAAGAAGAATATAATGCTGTCTGCAGAACCTGCAGGGCACAAATCAGATTATCTAAAGCTGAAAATGAGCTGAGGCTTGCAAGAGATGTCAAAAGCAATAATAAAGGATTTTGGGGATATGTCAAAAGTAAAAGAAAAGTCAAAGATGCTATAGGATTTTTACAGGATGAAAATGATGAAATGGTAAGACAGGATGTTGAGAAGGCTGAACTTTTAAATTCCTATTTTGCATCTGTTTTCTCTCAGAAAGGAAATGCAACATCAACTGTTATTCACTGTCCTATTAAGGGAATAGAAGAATCCAGGATATCTATAAACAGAAAGATAGTGAGGAAACACTTAGCTAACCTAAATGAATTCAAGTCTCCAGGTCCAGATTAATTACACCCCAGAGTACTGAAGGAGATAGCAGAAGAAATTTTTGAACCCCTCTCCATAATCTTTGAAAATTCTTGGAGAACAGGAGAAGTGCCAGAAGACTGGAGAAGAGCAAATGTTGTTCCTATCTTCAAAAAGGGGAAGAAGGTGGACCCAGGAAACTATAGGCCGGTGAGTCTGACTTCTATACCAGGAAAGATCTTTGAACAAATTATTAAACAACATGTATGTCAATACCTGGATAAGAATGAAGTGATTAAACAGAGTCAGCATGGGTTTGTAACTAATAAGTCATGTCAGACTAACTTAATTTCCTTCTATGATGGTATCACTGATTGGGTGGATCAAAGAAATGCTGTAGATATAGTATATCTTGACTTCAGCAAAGCATTTGACAAAGTCTCTCATACAATCCTTATTGAAAAAATGACTAAGTATGGAATGGACAAGGCAACTGTTAGGTGGATTCATAACTGGCTTAGTGATCGGACCCAAAGAGTGGTCGTAAATGGCTGCACATCCAGTTGGAAGAATGTCTCAAGTGGGGTACCACAGGGCTCTGTCCTGGGCCCTGTATTGTTCAACATCTTTATCAATGATTTAGATGAAGGAATTGAGGGTAAACTGATTAAATTTGCTGATGACACAAAGCTAGGAGGGATAGCTAATACTAGAGAAGAGAGAGAGAGGATTCAAAAAGATTTAAATAAACTGGAGAAGTGGGCAGCAACTAACAGAATGGTTTTTAACAGGGAGAAATGCAAAGTACTACATCTGGGCAATAAAAATGAAAAAAGCATATATAGAATGGGAGGAATAGGGCTAAGTGACAGCACATGTGAAAAAGACTTGGGTATACTAATAGATCACAGACTGAATATGAGTCAACAGTGTGATGCAGCAGCAAAAAAGGCAAATGCAATTCTAGGATGTATTAACAGAAGCATACAGTCTAGATCACGTGAAGTCATTATTTCCCTCTACTCCTCTTTGGTCAGACCTCATCTGGAATATTGTGTCCAGTTTTGGGCACCACATTTTAAAAAAGACATCAACAAACTGGAGCAAGTTCAGAAAAGAGCGACCAGAATGGTGACCGGTCTGCAAATCCTGTCTTATGAGGAAAGGTTGCAGGATTTGGGAATGTTTAGTTTGCAAAAGAGAAGACTGAGAGGAGACTTAATAGCTGTCTACAAATATCTTAAGGGCTGTCACATTGTAGAAGGATCAACTTTATTCTCATTTGCACAAGGAAAGACTAGAAGCAATGGGATGAAACTGAATGGGAGGAGACACAGATTAGATATTAGAAAAAACTTTTTGACAGTTAGAGTGATCAATGAGTGGAACAGGCTGCCACGAGAAGTGGTGAGTTCTCCTTCAATGGAAGTCTTCAAACAGTGGCTGGACAGACATCTGACTGGGATGATTTAGCGAATCCTGCTTTGAGCAGGGGGTTGGACCAGATGGCCCAGGAGGTCCCTTCCAGCTCTACGATTCTATGATTCTTTAAGAGTTTGTAAGAGAACTGAATCAAAATAATGTGAACCTGAGATTTACCTCAGAAATTCATAAAACCGAAATACCATTTTTAGATATCAAAATCAAAAAAGATCTAATGGGAGGTGTCTCCACTAGTATATTTCGGAAACCGACAAGTACAAATAGTTTATTACATTGGCAGAGCCACCACCCAGTTCCCCTCAAGAGAGGTATCCTGAAGGGACAATTCCTACGATTGAGGAGGAATTGTTCCAGGAATGACCTGTTCCATAAACAGGCTGGTGACATGTTCTGTAGGTTTAAGGCAAAGGGATACCCACAACATGTGTTAAACACGGCGTATGACTTTGCAAGGAAAGCAGACAGGGGTAAATTGCTGCAGAAACGTGAGACTGGAGATTCGACAGAAATAATAAGAGTCATCGGGACTTTTGATGTAAATCATCAGGAGGTCAGGAAGGTCCTGTCCAAGCACTGGGATGTCCTTAGGTTAGATCCGGATTTGAAAAATATCATTGGTGAGCGTCCCAATATTACCTTTAGAAAGGGCAAATCAATCAAGGACATGCTGGTCCATAGCCTTTATAGGAGACCAGGGGTTGGTGGGACATGGCTAGATAGGAGACCCTGCGGCTTTTTTAAGTGTGGGGATTGCAGTTTTTGTAAATATATGAGACCAGGGAAGTCCTTTTGTAGTGCGAGTACAGGCAAGATTTTCTATCATCGTGACTTCTCTAACTGCAAGACAACAGGGGTCATCTATATGGCCACGTGTTCGTGCCCTAAAAATTATATAGGTAAGACTAGGAGAGAGCTCAGAAGAAGAGTGGGGGAACATCTTGGGGACATAAGGCATCAAAGAGAAACCCCGCTTGCAATGCATATGTGGACGTGCCATAAAGGCGACCTCGGTGACATCAAATTTTGTGCTATAGAGGTTGTTAATGTTAACCCAAGAGGAGGTAATGTGGACAAGGTGATTCTTAGGAGAGAATGTGAATGGATATTCAGGATGGAGTCCCTAGAGCCGAGGGGGTTGAATGAGCAACTGTCGTTTGCCTGTTTCTTATGAGCCACAGTAGAATAATGTGTTCTGCTTTGAGGATATTGGTCTTTTGGGGTTTGTTTGTGTTTCCCATTTTTAATGGGATCCCCATGCATTGTCATGGAATATTGGATATATATAAAAAATTCCCCTCCTCACTGCCGTATTTAGATCCACCCTCTAATGACTGTGAGCAGCTCTTATTAATCTCAGCTCCATTGGCATAATAATTTTTAACAGGTGTGTGCTAGGGATGCTGTATATATATATTGATGCATATCTATTATTATCTCCAACTACGTTTGCAAATCATTTAACATCGGATTAACAACTATAGGATCTATATATATGTGCTATAATGCTTTTTTCCTATAGGTATATATATTTTGATTGTAAAAGAGTGTTCAATTCATTTAATGAGGGGCATGCCCACTGACTCCTGTTCACACCGCTGAAGGTTATGATGCGATTTACATTTGCGCACCTGCATGCTAGTCATCATGCCGAAAAAAGAAAAACATATTAAGACTACTGAGCATCGGTCTATATGCCATACCTAGCGCTTTACTGTGGATTTATTTGGAGAGTGTATTTTACATACTTCGGAGTGGACAGCGATTCTAAGCCGCAGCGCTTTGAGAGCGCTGTGAGATGGCTTATCCACAGACATTTGATTGGCGATCCAGCAGTGACGCTGCGTGTATGTCAGACGTGGCAAACAGTTTCAGCTCTGCTGATTGGTGAATGCTGGGAGACTTTCTGTCTGAGGACATCGGATTGGTCACCATGACGCTGCTGGAGAGTCCGGTTAGCTGATTGGAGCAACAGTGGATGGGTGTCGAGGCAATTGGCGCGCAGAGACGCCATGCAACGTGAGTGGGCGGAGCTGTTGCTCTGCGCGGCGGCTTTAAAGAGGGGAGTTGCACTGAGTATCGGTAAGCTATTTGCACCTTTATGGGACACAAGATATCGCAGCATCGGGCCTCCTGATGAGCCTAATAAGGCGAAACGCGTTGAGGCGTTAACTGGTTGTTGGCAGGTGGCAGAAAATGCAGATGAGTATCGCTGTGGCAGTTCTGCATTTTTTCTGTATTTATACAGCAATGGGATATAGCCTTTATCCGTTCTGTGTGTTATGACTTATTAGAGTCAGTGCCTTTTCTATATATTTAGAGATCTTCTACATGAGATTGAGGCACTATTCACAAACTGTTTTTTCTATTATGATGTCTCTTGCTCTAATCTGACCACCGATTGCCATATGTGTTCTATTTAATTTTAACCTCTTTGCTTTGGGACACAGGGTCCTCTTTAGAGCAGCTTGGTCTCTGTCTAGAGATAGGGGTTCCCATATCTTGCATCGGGTAGAAGGGACCACTAGTGGCGGTAGGGCTTATCAGGGCCCCTAGGGACAGCCATCGTTGAGCGGGGGCGCCACAACGTTCCCCCCTAGGGTGCCAACCTCCGCGGACAGGCAGGATACAGCTTAGTCTTTACGAGGGATTCCAAGGTGTCACCTTAGTATGGGCTTGTTTGTTTGAACACTTTAATTTTTGTTTTTCATCTTTAGTCACGTTTTTTCTGGTGTATACCACATTTGTGGTTTTTTAAACAATAAAGTACCATTTTTAAGGGATATAAATTTATTAGCCCATCATTTTGACACATCACTATCCCATGCTCCATTCCTAAGGCTCGGGTGATTCCTTGGCACACTTGTGACGTGAAATGACTACCTCGGTCAATTTCAATTACCTCTGGCATTCCAAATCTGCAAACAACTTCTGACATTAGCTTTTTAACCACGGTGCGTGCATTTGCAGAAGCACAGGGCCATGACTCTGGCCAATTGGAGAAAAGATCCACACATACCAGCACATATTCATAGTTGCCTACCTTTGGAAGCTGAATAAAATCAATCTGCAGTCGCTGAAAAGGGTGCAATGGCCTGGGGGTGCACTTTGGTGGCACCTTCACCGTTTTCCCCCATTATGGCATGCGCAGATTACACATCCCTGTATGAATTTTGCAGCAGCATAATGTAACCATGGTGCAACCAACTTGCTTTTACCTGGCTTACCATTCCATCCTTGGATTGGTGTGTTAGTTCGTGGGAGAGGGAGCACACCATAGGGAACAATGCCCTGGGCAAGCAGTACCTACCATCCGCTCTCCACAATCCATCTTCTTCCTTCGCACCTGTGTGCCTTTGCCATTCTTCCTTTTCTGGTGCAGAGGCCTGATCTTGAAGGCTCTGGAGTAATTGAAGATCCACCTCCCCCGACACCTGTACAGTGTATGTTCCTGCGGGAGGAGGGAACAAAGCAGCAGCCTTGGCGGCAATATCAGCTCGGTTATTACCTTCGGCTTCCTTAGTGCGCTCTTTAGTGTGAGCTTGCACTTTCACTATAGCAACTTTCTTTAGGCAGCTCCAATGCTCTGGGAAGCTGGGCTACCAATTCTGCTTTTCTTAATGGGCTTACCAGAGGAACCAACAAACTTTCTGCTCTTCCATATGGGACCATAATCATGGCAGATGCAAAATGCATAGCGGCTATCTGTAAAAGTATTTTCTGTCAAATGTTCAGCGATTACACACACGTCAGCGAGTGCTTTCAATTCAGCTTCTCAAGTAGACATCCTAGAAGGCAAAGCTTTACTTTGTACCACCTTATATTGATCAACTATTGAATAAATAACCTGTATAAGGTACTTCATTTTGATAAACCTGTGACACATCTATATAAAACTCTTGATCTACATTAGGGATTGGTGTCTCTTGCACATTGGCAAGTAGCCATGTTAAAAATACAGTATACCCTTAGCATGTCCCCCCATTCATGACAGTGCAAATGGAAGTGGAGGTCATAATTTGGGATTCCTAGAGCCGAGGCTGAGAGAATGGCTTCCTTCATGTCCTTGAACCCCTCTTTTGCATCCAGGGTCAGTTGGCATGGCTTCTCTACAGTAGCTGGTCAGCCCCAGGAATATACTCAGTGGCAGATGGAAGTGAGCTCCATTGCTTGGCTTATGGCTTTTTCTTCTGGTGTTATGTGTTTCAACTGAAGTGAAATGCAATGACCTAAGAAAACAACTTTTTCCTTTGCTATTAGCAGTTACCTCTTTAGACTTTACATACTTCATGGTACAAAAATATTAACAAGGAAGCTTTTTCCATTAGACATACAGTACCTGTTTGATCTCTCTGCTCAGGGGATATCGTCTAATACGCACCGGTACAGTTTCTGGCTTCAATCTAATGAATACTGGTACTATCCTAAACCAACACCTGTCTTATCCTTTACCCATACCGCAGCTGGTATCTGCTCGAGCATATGCATTATTTCCTCACATTGGTCAGTTGCAGTTTTTCTCGCCATCTAGCTAAATTGGCAACATCATTGTGAGAGGGTTTCTTCAGACAATGGGCCTGTAACAGTAATGCCTTTCTTCCAAACTTAATAAAAAAAACTGCATTCATAGTATTCAGGATATCAGCACCTATCAAGATTATAGGACATTTATCTTTGACTAGTAATTATGCACACAAGTATGTAGTATGTGCTATTCACACATTCATAGGTTCTGTTTCATACAAGGGATGATCTATTCCACCTGCTCCTAATCCCTGTACCATTTTCCCTGTCATGAATTGTGGTAAACAAAAGATCCTGAGTTTGAATTGTTGTGGCATATCCTTTTACTTATATATTATAGTACGGCTCACCCCGTATCAATTAAATATTTCATTTGTTTCCCAGGAGGACATTTTAATTATGTCATAGTGATTGGACCATCCCGTGGGGGAACCATTATTCTTGTTTACACTTCTCTGGATTTGTTATCCCATCTTTTCTTTTCTTCTCTCTCTACTGTTACCCTGTGATGTATACCTATACCTGCCACCTGGACCACAGTTTTCACAGCATTCACTATTGCATTATTAAATGCATCCGGAGGTGTATTCACCATAACAGGAGTTGCCTTCTGCTGTTTCTTTACTTTCCTATTGTTAATCTGGTCCTCTATCCCCTAAACATGGGAAGGGATTGTATATACATTCTGACTGTACTCTCATCACTTCTGTTCTCAGATCTTCCTTCAATCCTATCAGTAACATATTTTTACAAATCTAGCTTCTCTGGGGTTGTCTGCAAGTGTAATGTAAAATGCTTCCTCATTTTCTCCCCTCCGTAGGAATTGCTTGGGGCTGTTCCTTACCGGAGTGGAGAAACTGTCTGTGAACCCCTGTGGCAACCCAAGGGTAATAAGTATAGAGGAGAAGCATCATATACAAGTCAGCTAGTTTGCATCTGCGGAGACATGGGGATCAGTCCTCCCCCCGTGTTTGGCACCTATGGGACTTCTGGCTGATGGTATATCACCAGGGTCTACCCGAGATGGGGTGTATAGAATTATACAGATGTTAAGGCTGCAGAAATCTCCTGTCAGCACATAAATTCGCTCTTTGGGCTGCTTAAGGGGGGGCCTGGTCTCATCCCCTCCGCTACTACAGGGGCGGAGGGAGCTGCGGAAGCACAAACTGATCTTGTGAAGGGGGAGCAGCCTGTGTGTGGAGACGCTGCAGATTGCCTGACATACAGTACATTCTCTCTAACGTCATCACATTTAGTATTAACTTCATCTTTCATCATAACTTCTTAGTAATAACGTCATCATTCTTAGTATTAAAACAGACCATATCATTCAGAGGTTCTGATCCACGCTGCAACTTGCACACCATAATCACATTTTCCAATCCATACAGCATGCTCCTTACTTAAACACTCGTATCTCTCAGCATCCAAAAATCAATTCCTTGGCACTTCTGCCTTTTCAAAAATTGTCAGCGGTATCGTTAACTGCTTCATAATCCTGCAGGTCCTTTATCTTATATCTCGGATCCGTAGTCTGTCCTGACCAGGTGTGCCTAGCACCCATAACAGCTGTCAAAGGTAGCGACCCCTGTCTTCAGCCCCGTTATGTACCTAGTGTGCCTAGCACTCATAACAGCTGTCAAAGGTAGCGACCCCTGTCTTCAGCCCCGTTATGTACCTAGTGTGCCCAGCACCCATAACAGCTGTCAAAGGTAGCGACCCCTATCTTCAGCCCTGTTATGTATTAGTGGGATCCCACTGGTCTACCTACAATAGCCAGCAAT